>NC_091992.1:60495559-61095559 GCF_044704955.1 Pristiophorus japonicus
CCCCGCCGCCCATCCACATTTCCATCCCCCCCTTTGTCCTCTTCCCCCCCTTCGGCTGCAGTCCCCCCGCTCTCCTCATCCCCCCGCTATCGACTATACCTTCCCCCCCCCTTCCTCTTCCCCCCCTTCCTCTTCCCCCCCTGCCTCTTCCCCCCCCTTCCTCTCCCCCCCTTCCTCTTCCCCCCCCTTCCTCTTCCCCCCATCCTCTTCCCCCCCTTCCTCTTCCCCCCCCTTCCTCTTCCCCCCCCTTCCTCTTCCCCTCCCTTCCTCTTCCCCTCCTTCCTCTTCCCCCCCTTCCTCTTCCCCCCCTTCCTCTTTCCCCCCCTTCCTCTTCCCCTCCTTCCTCTTCCCCTCCTTCCTCTTCCCCTCCTTCCTCTTCCCCCCCTTCCTCTTCCTCCCCCCCTTCCTCTTCCCCCCCTCCTCTTCCCCCCTTCCTCTTCCCCCCCCTTCCTCTTCCCCCCCCTTCCTCTTCCCCCCCTTCCTCTTCCCCCCCCCCTTCCTCTTCCCCCCCCTCCTCTTCCCCCCCCTTCCCTCTTCCCCCCCCTTCCTCTTCCCCCCCCCCTTCCTCTTCTCCCCCCCCTTCCTCTTCTTCCCCCCCCCTTCCTCTTCTTCCCCCCCCTTCCTCTTCTTCCCCCCCCTTCCTCTTCTTCCCCCCCCTTCCTCTTCTTCCCCCCCCCTTCCTCTTCTTCCCCCCCCTTCCTCTTCTTCCCCCCCCCTTCCTCTTCTTCCCCCCCCTTCCTCTTCTTCCCCCCCCTTCCTCTTCTTCCCCCCCCCTTCCTCTTCTTCCCCCCCCCTTCCTCTTCTTCCCCCCCCCTTCCTCTTCTTCCCCCCCCCTTCCTCTTCTTCCCCCCCCCTTCCTCTTCTTCCCCCCCCCTTCCTCTTCTTCCCCCCCCCTTCCTCTTCTTCCCCCCCCCTTCCTCTTCTTCCCCCCCCTTCCTCTTCTTCCCCCCCCTTCCTCTTCTTCCCCCCCCTTCCTCTTCTTCCCCCCCCCTTCCTCTTCTTCCCCCCCCCTTCCTCTTCTTCCCCCCCCCTTCCTCTTCTTCCCCCCCCTCTCCTTCTTCCCCCCCCCTTCCTCTTTTCCCCCCCCCTCGCTTTCCCTCTTTTCCCCCCCCTCGCTTTCCTCTTTTCCCCCCCCCTCGCTTTCCCTCTTTTCCACCCCCCTCGCTTTCCCTCTTTTCCACCCCCCTCGCTTTCCCTCTTTTCCACCCCCCTCGCTTTCCCTCTTTTCCCCCCCCCCTCGCTTTCCCTCTTTCTCCCCACCCCCTCGCTTTCCCTCTTTCTCCCCACCCCCCTCGCTTTCCCTCTTTCTCCCCACCCCCCTCGCTTTCCCTCTTTCTCCCCACCCCCCTCGCTTTCCCTCTTTCTCCCCACCCCCCTCGCTTTCCCTCTTTCTCCCCACCCCCCTCGCTTTCCCTCTTTCTCCCCACCCCCCTCGCTTTCCCTCTTTTCCCCCCTACTTTCAATCCTATCCTGACTTCAGAGCGATATTGCTGAATTTTAAATGAACTGAGTGCATATATTGAACATTTGCAAGCCATGTGCCATTAAATACAAAGCGATATTAATACCAGAGATGCTCAGCCTGTCTGTTGGAAAAAGCTACAGATGTAACTGATTTTAAGCGAGTGGAGTAAAGAACAAAAGGGAAGGTCTGTGATGGGGTGGAAGGCAGGAGAGATTAAATGACAAACGGTATGTTAGCACAAAGGAAAAGGAGATGGTACTGGGACAGGTAAAGAAACAAAAGATGAGTCTAGAAGCTTTGCTTTGCTTCCAATTTTCATTCTTCCCTCCCCTTCACATGCTCCATCTCTAACTCTTCCCTTCCTCGACTTCTCTGTTTACATTTCTGGGGATAGGCTATTAACAAACATCCATTATAAGCCCACAGCTAGCTGGACTACACTTCCACCCACCCCAGTTCCTGCAAGGGCTTTATTCCATTCTCCCAGTTTCTCCATTGCATCTGTTCTGACAATGCCACCTTCCATATTAGTGCCTCCAATAGGTCTTCCTTTTTCCTCACCTGAGGATTCCCCTCCACCGTGGTTGACATGGCCCTCGATCATGTCAGTTCCATTTCCCACACTTCCGCTCTCATCCCTTCCCCTCCCAGAACCACGATGGGGTTCCCCTTTTGCCCCACCAGCCTCCACATTCAGTGGATCATTTTCTGCCACCTTCAGTGTGATCCCACCACCAAACATATCTTCCCCTCTTCAGCATTCCAAAGGGACCATTCCTGCTGTAACACCCTGGTCCATTCCAAAGTCACCCCCCAGCACTCTTCCCACGGCACCTTCCCGTACAAGCGCAGGAGATACAATACCTGCCCTTTTGCCTCCTCCCTTCCCACTGTCCAGGGCCCCAAATACTCCTTCCAGATGAAACACCGTTTTACTTGCACTTCTTTCAATTTAGTATACTGTGTTCGCTGCTCACAATGCGGTGGTCTCTACATTGGGGAGACCAAATGCAGATAGTTGACCGCTTTGCGGAACACCTCCATTCAGGCCGTAAGCGTGACCCCAAGTTTCCAGTACCTGCCACTTTAATTCTCCACTCCATTCCCACTCTGACCTCTCCGTCCTCGGTCTCCTACACTATTATAAGAACATAAGAAATAGGAGCAGGAGTAGGCCATACGGCCCCTCGAGCCTGCTCCACCATTCAATAAGATCATGGCTGATCTGATCATGGACTCGGCTCCACTTCCCCGCCCGCTCCCCATAACCCCTTACTGTTCAAGAAACTGTAAATTTATTCAATGTCCCAGCTTCCACAGCTCTCCAAGATAGCAAATTCCACAGATTTACAACCATCGAAGAAATTTCTCCTCCATCTCTGTTTTAAATGGGCGGCCCCTTATTCTAAGATCATGCCCTCTAGTTCTCCTCTTCCCCCATCAGTGGAAACATCCTCGCATAATCTTATACGTTTCGATAAGATCACCTCTCATTCTTCTGAATTCCAATGAGTAGAGGTCCAACCTACTCAACCTTTCCTCATAAGTCAACCCCCTCATTCTCTGAATCAACCTAGTGAACCTTCTCTGAACTGCCTCCAAAGCAAGTATATTCTTTCGTAAATATGGAAACCAAAGCTGCACGCAGTATGCCCTCACTAATACCTTGTATAGCTGCAGCAAAACTTCCCTGCTTTTATACTCCATCCCCTTTGCAATAAAGGCCACGATACCATTGGCCTTCCTGATCACTTGCTGTACCTGCATACTATCCTTTTGTGTTTCATGCACAAGTACCCCCAGGTCCCGCTGTACTGCAGCACTGTTCCAACAAAGCTCAACGTAAGCTCGAGGAACAGCATCTCATCTTTCCATTAGGCACTTTACAGCCTTCTGGACTCAACATAGAGTTCAATGATTTCAGACCAGAACCGCTGCCCCTATTTTATCACATAGCAGCTGTTGATAATTCTGCCATTCCCATTTGCACTTCTTCTAGATTCAAATTTTGATTCTGTACTTGTCCCATTACCATCTCCTTTTGCTTTGTCCCATCATCCCTTCTGTCATTTAATCTTTCCTGACTTCCATCCTATCACAGACCTTCCCTTTTGTTCTTTCCTCTCCTCTTGCCTTTCCCGGCCCCTGTACTTGTTTAAAATCTGCTACATCTCTAACTTTTTCCAGTTCTGACAAAGGGTCATTGACCTGCAACCTTAACTCTGTTTCTCTCTCCACAGATGCTGCCTGACCTGCTGGTATCTTCAGCAATGTCTGTTTTTATTTCAGATTTCCAGCACCTGTAGTATTTTGCCCGTGTGTTTGATATTAATGCCTTTCTCTGAAAAATGTGGACGAGTAAAAGAGCAGACTTCTAGGCTGAACTTCTAAATTTTTATTTGTGAAAATCAGAACTTTGTTAAACGTAGTAAATAAAATTATTTCATTCATGGCTTGAGGGAATCGGAGGAGGTTATTCTGGCTTGAAAACATGTACTTTTCTCAAGGTGCCAAAGCGAACTTGGGTAGTGACACGCTCATTAATCTTGCAAGATAATAGAGTTGATTGATGGAAACAAGCTTCAGAATTGCTTGTGAAAATAACTGGTAAATATTGCCAACATATTTTCAGAAAGAAAGACTTGCATTTATATAGCGCCTTTCACGACCACCGAACGTCTCGAAGCGCTTTACAGCCAATGAAATACTTTTGGAGTGTAGTCACTGCTGTAATGTAGGAAACGTGGCAGCCAATTTGCACACAGCAAGCTCCCACAAACAGCAATGTGATAATGACCAGATAATCAATTTTTTTTTAATGTTATGTTGATTGAGGGATAAATATTGGCCAGGACACCAGGGATAACTACCCTGCTCTTCTTTGAAATAGTGCCATGGGATTTTTTCCTTCCACTTGAGAGAGCAGATGACCAGGGTTTAACATTTCATCTGAAAGACGGCACCTCTGACAATGCAGCAACTCCCTCAGCACTGCACTGGAGTGTCGGCCTAGATTTTGTTGTGCTCAAGTTCCTGGAGTGGGACTTGAACCCACAACCTTCTGACTCGGAGGGGAGAGTGTTACCCAGAATTCTGTGTGATTAATTGACTCTGACTTTTTGCATAAGTGAATATTCTAGTAAAACTTGAAGCTAGTTAGAGATTGGCTAAAAGAGCGGAAGCAGTGGGCACTAATTAGAGGGATGATATTGGGCTACAGAGATGTACAGAGTGGAGTGCCCCAGGGAGCTGTGCTGTGTGCTTTCTGTCAAATCAATTTTAACAACCTGGATTTTGAAATGCATTGCAAGTTGGTCAAGTTCATAGATACTAAACAGTTCACTTGGGTGAATAGAGATTGAAGCAGCCAAAGAACTACAGACTGATCCAGACAGAATTTGCAAGTGGGCAAAGTTATGGCAGCTGAAATTTCATACGGATAATTGCAAAGTGTTCTACATTCGAAGTAAAAATAGAGGGAAGGAGAGAGATGTGGTGCAGTTATTGGTGTCGAGTTGGCTAGTGGAGCCCCTGGAAGGAGATCTGGAGTAATAGCAGACTCAACACTTGACCATGTCCAGTCATTGCTTCCGAGATCTTGAATTTTGATCACTGATTGGCAGGGAAAAGTCACAGTCCTTAATTCCTAAGCACCAAGTTACCCTGTCGGGTGGGGGGGCGGTGGGAAGATATCTGGTCTGTCTCACTGTTATAAAATTTTCAGGAAAACCTTGAACTCTTCAGCTTTCAAAGGTAGCAAATGAGAGGGGGCCATATAGAGGTGTGTACGGTATGGGATAAAGATTCATCCGGAGCACTGTTTCAATTTTAACCCATGACTGCAGGACAAAGGGTCACTGATACAAGCTAGCAAAAGGCAAGTTCAGGACTGATGTCAGAAATCACTTCCTCACACAGTGAATGATAACCAGAGGGGTCATTGGAGGGTAGTGTCGCCAAGACCGTGAGGAATTCACGGAGCATTTGTATGCTGTAATCAGTTGCTATACATGGATGAGCTAGATGGCCAGCTGGCCTTCACCTGTACTTTGTGACATAGTAAAATAGTGCCCCAATTTTGTCCAGCTGTCACAGATTTCTGCATCTCTAATTCTGCAGCCTGAACTATGTTTCTCCCCGGGCTGGAAAGCCGCCTGGCCCCTTGTCACCTCCCAACAGCAGTACAGCTGAGAGTTCAGACTCGAATCAATGGAGGCTGGCTTTCCATGTTTTCTAAGGAATCTAGTGATGGCCTACTGCAGTAAAATGGTACCACCATCTGGCTGAAGAAAAGTATTCTGCATTTTTTAATAATTTTGAGTTCTGCCTTGCATTTTTTTAATCATTTTGAGTTCGGCCAGCTAATAGCTTTAAACGGTGCTCCTTAATCCGAATAAAAGATTATCTTCTAATCCTTGCATACATGCAACTCAGAAGTTGCTTTCAAAATCTGCTTGGCAATGGATAGTGTTGTGGAGAACCGTATACCATTCGAGTTGTGCTGCTGCTGTAAATATGAGGACACTAACACCATCAGGTTGAGTTGGGTCATCCTGCTTTTTCAATCGCGATAGTCAGGACCTTGAACTTAATTCGACAATCTGTCTGCAGTCCATCTGGCCGTCGGAAGGGACTGAACTGTCTGCGTCACTTAATCCTGCAGATACGTTACCATGTGGAATGATGCATCATTTTGTTACTGATAATTTGTCGAAACTATCTGATCAAATATATCTACCTTGCGGGAGTGTTTGTAACATGCAGCAGTGCCATTGCAGAAAGCTGTGTACCATTTGTTAACTCCCTCACTGACCTTTCTCCCTCCCCTAACAGGACCCCTTTGCACACATCTATATTGGCAGCGAATGAGCACGTCTTCACGCAGTTACTGCAGTGTAAACAGTAAGTATGAGTCACGAATCCCCATCCTTGTGCCTTCTGAGAGCAGCTCATTGTTGAGTTCTACAGTTAAGTTGCTTTATTCACTGGTGTCCTTGGCCATCTTTTGTTCTAGATGTGACTTGGAGCTGAAGGACCATGAAGGAAGTACAGCACTGTGGTTGGCGCTCCAGGATATAACAGTGGATGCGGATCAGTCGGTGAATCCATTTGACGATGTTCCGGTTGTGAATGGTACCTCATTTGATGAGAACAGTTTTGCAGCAAAACTTATTAAGCGAGGCAGTAATCCAGATGCTCCGGATACAAAAGGTGAGAAGCTAGCAGCTACACAATGAAAATGAGATATGTGTGCAAAAGATGACTTGGTGTGATTAGAAACTAGGTGGTTAACGGAGCTGCTATATTCATTCCGTTGTGACAGTGATGCACATCGTGACTAATGTTCCCTTTAAGCTGCGTGGCTGCGAAGTCCCCAGATCTTCCATGCGGTATTTTGAATGGGCTGTGCAGCCCCTTAAGGGGGCCGTGCACCCAAAATAAATTAACGGGCACATTGATCCTGACCACCTCATACCCTATCCACCATCTACAAGACCCAAGTCAAGAGTATGCATATGCACCACTTGCCTGGATGGGTGCAGCCACAACACTTGAAGGTTGGTGCTGTCCCAAATTCGAGCAGTTTTCTTGATTGGCACCCTGTCACCAGGCTCCATTTCCACCCCCTTCCATCAGTGTACCGTCACTGCAGTGGGTACAGCCTAGAAAATGTACTCAGCAACTTGCTGAGGATACTTCGATAGCACCTCTCTCCCCTGCATCCTCTACCACCGAGAAATGGCAAGAGCAGCAAAATTGTGGGAACATCATTATCTCCAAGTCACACAGCATCCTGACTTGGACAAATGTTGCTGTTCCATTATTGTTGCTGGGTCAATACTCTGCTGCATCATCATCATCATCATCATCATCATCGGCAGTCTCTCGGAGTTGAGGAAGACTTGCTTCCACTCAAAATGAGTTCTTGGGTGACTGTACAGTCCAATACAAGAACCACAGTCCCTGTTACAAGTGGGACAGACAGTGGTTGAGGGAAAGAGTGGGTGGGAATATTCTGCGATACTATAGTGATACCATTGTTTGGAGCACCATCACCACAGGGACTGCAGCAGTTCAAGAAGGCTTACCACCAACTTTGGGTAGTTGGGAATGGGCAATACATGTGGCCTTGCCAGCGTCACCCACATCCCAAAAACAAAAGGGAATGCAAGTTCTTCCAAGGTGTTCTGCATGATGGGGCATTCTGTCCTTCAATGCAACACTTGAGTTACCTCCTTGGGATTATCCAGGTTGCAGCAACGACTGGCTGTCATAATGTCTGTATGCTAGACCACCCATCTGTTCTTCAATAGGGGAGGAAAGTCTCCTCAAAAAGCAAGTGCCATGGTTCATCACAACGAGATCTTTACGCATTCAAAAGTTTGCAGTTATGATGTTTGACTGTCACACTTATGTTCCTAAAGCAGATGGAATATGTTCTCCACAGGAGTCCATTTGGTGATACAGTTCAGTTCTGGTACAGTTACCCAACTGCAGTAAAAGTTTCCTCTGATGCGTGAAGGAGTATGAAAGGTCTTTCCTCTTGCACTGTTGGGTTGATTATTCTATATGTATGAACAAACTTAAGTGGTCTTTAGACCATTTTAGACTGTCCTGTTTAAAGAAATGCCTTTTGTGCATGAAAAGTGGGAGACTTTTAGAACGAATAATGAATTTGTATTTATATAGCAGCTTTCAAATCCATGGGACATTCAAAGTGCTTTGTAACCAATGGAAATGTGGCAGCTAAGCACAGCAAGGTCCCACACACAGCAATGAGAGTGATTCAGTT
The DNA here is from genome assembly GCF_044704955.1 of Pristiophorus japonicus. Lineage (NCBI taxonomy): Eukaryota > Metazoa > Chordata > Chondrichthyes > Pristiophoridae > Pristiophorus > Pristiophorus japonicus. Next base: position 60,503,818 of record NC_091992.1, read on the forward strand.
CATGTTTTGGTGGCGTAGGCTGAGTAATAAATGGAGGCCAGGACACTGGTAAAATTCCCCATATGCTTCATAAGAGTGCCATAGGATCCTTTGTCAAACTGTTTGCCTGCTCAGGTGAACATATCGTCCAAAAGACAGCATCTCTGACAATACTACACTTCAAGAAGTGTCTGCTCATCTTGCTGTTCCACGTACGAGATGGTTTTGTTTGCGTCTCATGAGGTCAGTGTGGTCTTGGCGGCTGGTGTTGGTAGCTGGAGGAGAGCAAAGATTCAATATTGCTTGCTATCTTTCTATAGGTTTCATATTTCTCTCATCCCCCTCTCTGGTTGCCTTATGGGTTTCTCTCCACAATGTAAATAGTCTCTAACCTGGTGATTGAGAGTGACTATTCATCTGCAGCATTCTGCTTTCCAAGTGATGCAGTCTGGTTTGTTACCCAAGACTACCTGAGTCTGCCTGTTCAGTCAAGTTATTTTCTTTTTAAAGTCCAGGTCTGAATTTATGGGATGCATTTCAGCCTATCCCATTCTCCTCTCCCCTCCCACCCAAAACAAGGCCACAAGATCAAAAGATGACTTCCCAATTCTAATACAAAAGCAAAATGCTGCGGCTGCTGGAATCTGAAATAAAAACACACAATGCTGGAAATCGCTGTCATTTTAATTCTCCTCTCCACTCCCACGCTGACCTCTCCATCCTCGGCCACTTGCACTGTTCCAATGAAGCTCAACGCAAGCTTTACAGCCTTCTGGACTCAACATCGAGTTCAACAATTTCAGGCCATAACCTCTGCCCATATTTTGTTCAATTTCTTCCCTTTTTTGCACATAGCTATTTGCACTAGAAAATGCTCGGATAGGCTCTCCATGATCACATGACCTGATTGGTCCCCTTGGAAGATAAGCCACACCCAGAAGTTTCTCTGGAATGTGTAATTGGAACCGCCCAGCCCAAGTTCCGAGTGACTTTGCAAAGTCAAATTCGAGCCATTTTGACTTCAGACCCCAGACATGGTAGAGCTCCTCTACCCCATCCCAAGTTCCTTACACCCACCCCGCCCCTGCTATAGGGCATTGTGTGTGGATCACTGATTGTTCACCAGTTTATTGGGTATGAGGTGAATAGTGACTGTCATGACTTCCGGATTTCATCCATTCCAATGATGGCCCTTATCGGGGACACTCCGAGCTTTCCAAGAAATCGGGTGTGGGTGTAAAAGCGGTTGGAAGAACGTGATCCGCCTGCCCTGAGGATCCCCTCTCCCGCTCTTTCCCCCCACCCCCGCTCTCGCTCCCACAGAAGGCCGCAAAAATGTTTCAAAAAATCCAACAGTTAGAATTAGCTCCACGCGACTGTCTCTCTTCTGACTTCTGGCTTCCTCGGACATTGTACTGCACATGCGCAGCCGAATCAAGGGCCCATGCTCAACGGTGGCGGAGTCCAATGTGTGCATGTGCAGAAGGGCACAAAAAGCTTAGTGCAAATAGTCACACATTTATTTTTTTAAACCATGTCCCCTTCTTTTTTTTTCTCTCGGTTTCCCATGGCAGCTGGTAATTATTCTGCCATTCACACGCTAGACTTTTTTTTGTTAACTTGTGGCCATTACCATCTCAATTTGGCCCATGTTTTTTGTGTCTCATCTCTCCTGCCTTCCACCCTATCATAGACCTTCCCTTTTGTTCTTTCCTGTCCTCCCCCTTTCAGTCCCCCTTACACTTCACGAATCTGTTAATTTTGAACTTTTGCCAGTTCAGACGAAGGGTCATTGACCTGAAACGTTAATACTGTTTCTCTCCACAGATGCTGCCTGACCCGCTGAGTTTTTTTAGCATTTTCTGTTTTTATTTCTCAATTCTATGTCTATTTGGCACAAGATTCCAGTCGAGGTTATTTCTAACAGAGTTCAGAAGAAAAATTTTAATATGATCCTAAATCCGTCTATCTAGGTATTGTATGCAAGAACCGAATGTGTGACCTTATTGAATTTGTTTGTTATTCCCCACCCTCTAAACTTGCTTCACCTGAATACTTCACTTGGTCTTGACTCCATGTACATAGAAGATTGACAAGCATATGAAATACTTTAGGACACTTTAGAGAATAAAAGTAAATGGCGGTTATTTATCCACATATTATAAAGTACTAATCTGTGGGAAGTCTTCCCAGCCAAATATCCTAGAGGCTTCTAATACAGCGAACTGTATTCTGTACAAGGAAATTGCTTGATCCAAAGAGCAGCAGAGACTGAAAATGAAGCGGCTGCACTATTCCTGGTTGCTCATGGGGCAACGGTTAACCACACCAATCAGTCGGTGAGTTAAAAGTTTTCAAGGAAATGTCTTAATTTATAATAAATGGAGTAAACCTTATGATCAATGGCATTGCAACACATGAATGGATTGACACTTTCCCCAGTACATTGGGCTGCATTTGATGGTGTTAAATTCTATTCCAGGGATTTGTATGATACAAAGAACAACTAAAGCAGATCACAGAAACATAGAAAATAGATGCAGGAGTAGGCCGTTCGGCCCTTCGAGCCTGCACCACCATTCAATAAGATCATGGCTGATCATTCACCTCAGTACCCATTTCCTGCTTTCTCTCCCTACCCCTTGATCCCTTTAGCCATAAGGGCCATATCTAACTCCCTCTTTAATATATCCAACGAACTGAATTCCACAGGTTAACAACACTGAGTGAAGAAGTTTCTCCATCTCAGTCCTAAATGGCTTACCCCTTATCCTTCGACTGTGTCCCCTGGTTCTGGACTTCCCCAACATCGGGAACATTCTTCCTGCATCTAACCTGTCCAGTCCCGTCAGAATTTTATGTTTCTATGAGATCCCCTCTCATCCTTCTAAACTCCAGTGAATACAGGCCCAGTCGATCCAGCTTCAGTGGCTTTGATGCACATGCCTTCACCAGAACATATTCCCTCAGCCAATGGGTAAATGCACTACGTGGTGTAATAAACCAGTCAGTCAGAAGTGCGTCAAGTTTTGGTTTGTGATTAGCCAATCGCAAATGGGCTGCAGTCATTGGCTTTGGATTGGAGTGAAAGAGAAAAAAGTGATCAAAAGTTCTCCTCTCCTGATTTGTTGTCCAGTTACCCTGGTGGATGTGTGGACAACATTGAACGGTTTGAGTGAGACTGGAAGGCTGGTCTTGGCCACGGAACTGGAGCCCAGCACTAGTGGCCTGCTTTTGAAAGTAAAGATCAAAAACTGGAGACCAGAATGTTGGCCTTTCCAGTTGGTCATAAATGTGTGTTGATGTATTTCATGCTTTTTACATGGATTTCCAGTTGACCATTCCAAAGTGTTTTCTATCTTTAAATGGTATTGACATTGACAGCATCACTTGACCATTGAGTTTTTTTTGTTCCCCAACCCATATCTCCAGCTTTGGCAAAACTGGGGAAAAGCCTTTCCTGTGATATTCCATTTTAAAAAAAAAAAAAAAAAAAAATTTTTAAATTCTATTTGTGTGGCACACTGACTCATTCACAGTTTGCAGCTTGAATTTTCCAGCCAGCTGCAATTAGCTGCAGAGTAAATCTCCTAACCATATACAATTCCCTTACTGTGCCGATGTAACAATTTCTGTTTCTCCATACCTTGGAGAGGCAGCAAATGAGATTTACTAGAATGAAGATCATTGGCAAAAGAACCAGGAGAGAGATGAGAATGTTGTTTTTGTAGTTATGATCTGGAATGCAATGCCTGACAGGGTCGTGGAAGCAAAAGAACATCAGAAATAAGAGCAGGATTAGGCCATACGGTCCCTTGAGCCTGCTCCACCATTCAATAAGATCATGGCTGATCTTTGACCTGAACACTTTCCTGCCCGATCCCCATATCCCTTGATGAGCAATAGTGTTTGTAGGATTCAATAGTACTTTTCAAAAGAGATTTGGATATATACTTGATGAGGAAAAAAATTGGAGGGGAAAGAGCAGGAGAGTGGGACTCATTGGCTAGCTCTTTCAAGAGTATGGATGCCGAATGGACACCTAAGAAAATCCTGTGCCTTTGGAGTAAGATTGCCAATTTGGTATAGTGGTCGTTGCCAGGGAGTCGAGGGTTATGGGGAGCGGGCAGGGAAGTGGAGTTGAGGCCAAGATCAGATCAGCCATGATCTTATTGAATGGCGGAGCAGGCTCGAGGGGCCAAATGAACATTTGGGTCTTAAGATTTAAATCATGGCAAGGCTACATTTTAGCATTTGGTATGTAAAAACGGTTTCCTATCATGTTCTTATGTTGTCGGTTCCTTGTAGTCGGATTCGGGTGAAATTTATAATGGGGAACAAAGAAATGGCAGACCAATTGAATAAGTACTTTGTTCTGTCTTCACAAAGGAAGACTCACATAACCTTCCCGATGTACTAGGGGTCCGAAGGTCTAGTGAGAAGGATATTCTTATCAGACAGGAAATTGTGTTAGGAAAATTGACAGGATTGAAGGCCGATAAATCCCCAGGGCTGGATAGTCTACATCTCAGAGTACTTAAGGAAGTTCCCCTAGAAATAGTGGATGCATTGGTAATTTTCCAACAGTCTATCGACTCTGGATCAGTTCCTATGGACTAGAGGGTTGCTAATGTAACACCACTTTTTAAAAAAGGAGGGAGAGAGAAAACGGGTAATTATAGACCGGTTAGCCTGACATCAGTAGTGGGGAAAATGTTGGAATCAATTATTAAAGATGAAATCACAGCGCATTTGGAAAGCAGTGACAGGATTGGTCCAAGTCAACATAGATTTATGAAAGTGAAATCATGCTTGACAAATCTTCTGGAATTTTTTGAGAATGTAACTAGCAAAGTGGACAAGGGAGAATCAGTGGATGTGGTGTATTTGGACTTTCAAAAGGCTTTTGACAAGCTCCCACACAAGAGAATGGTGTGCAAAATCAAAGCACATGGTATTGGGGGTAATGTACTGATGTGGATAGAGAACTGGTTGGCAGACAGGAAGCAGAGAGTTGGGATTAACAGGTCCTTTTCAGAATGGCAGGCAGTGACTAGTGGAGTGTTGCAGGGCCCCAGCTCTTTACAATATATATTAATGATTTGGATGATGGAATTGAGTGTAATATCTCCAAGTTTGCAGATGACACTAAACTGGGTGGCGGTGTGAGCTGTGAGGAGGATGCTAGGAGGCTGCAGGATGATTTGGACTGGTTAGGCAAGTGGGCAAATACATGGCAGATGCAGTATAATGTGGATAAATGTGAGGTTATCCACTTTGGGGGCAAAAACACGAAGGCAGAATATTATCTCAATGGCGGCAGATTAGGAAAAGGGGAGGTGCAGCGAGACCTGGGTGTCATGATTCATCAGTCATTGAAGGTTGGCATGCAAGTACAGCAGGCGATGAAGAAGGCAAATGGTATGTTGGCCTTCATAGCAAGGGGATTTGAGTATAGGAGCAGGGAAGTCTTACTGCAGTTGTACAGGGCCTTGGTGAGTCCCACCTGGAATATTATGTTCAGTTTTGGTCTCCTAATCTGAGGAAGGACGTTCTTGCTATTGAGGGAGTGCAGCGGAGGTTCACCAGACTGATTCCTGGGATGACAGGACTGACATATGAGGAGAGACTGGATCGACTGGGCCTGTATTCACTGGAGTTTAGAAGGATGAGAGGGATCTCATAGAAACGTATAAAATTCTGACGGGATTGGACAGTTCAGATGCAGGAAGAATGTTCCCGATGTTGGGGGAAGTCCAGAACTAGGGGACATAGTCTTAGGATAAGGGGTAAGCCATTTAGGACTGAGATGAGGAGGAACATCTTCACTCAGAGTTGTTAACTTATGGAATTCCCTACTGCAAAGAGTTGATGCCAGTTCATTGGATATATTCAAAAGGGAGTTAGATATGGCCCTTATGGCTAAAGGGATCAAGGGGTATGGAGAGAAAGCAGGAAAGGGGTACTGAAGGAATGATCAGCCATGATCTTATTGAATGGTGGTGCAGGCGCAAAGGGCCGAATGGCCTACTCCTGCACCTATTTTCTATGTTTATATGTTTCTATGTAACTGGGAGATAGATTGAAACCAACAGCTGGAGGAAACAGTTTTTACATACCAAATGCTAAAATGTAGCCTTGTCATGATATTAATTCTTAAGATTTAAAAGACCCAAATGTTCACTTGTTACACGTTGAACAGCTTTTCATAGCACAAAATGTTCTAACTTAAATTTTCCCCCAAGGAAAAGTCAAATTGCGCCCATGGTAAATCTGTCTTTCTCTGCACCTAGGGTGAAACTCCACTTCACACTGCCTGCCATCATGGCCTTGCGAGTCTCACCGTCGAACTACTGCAGCACGGAGCAAATCCCAACATCCAAACCAAACGGTCGCTTACCATCGGCACCAGCGTGCTGCAAGAATCCACAGAGGGTCTCCACTTGCAGACACCACTTCACATGGCAATAGCACACAATCATCCAGACGTGGTGTCTGTGATACTGGAGCAGAAAGGTAGGTTTACTAATCCCCCGACACAGTTGATCCCAAGGCTGTTAAGAAATCAAATTATTGCCAGAATTAGTGAATGGTAACATATTAAATTAATATGGCTTGAAATGATTGTGGGGCAAACCTAAAAGTCCAGTTCTGCAGACTCTCCTCTTTCTCTTCCACCCCCCCCCCCCCCCCAACCCCTTTCCTTTGCTCTGCTTCCTATCTGCTCCATGGGATTTAGTAAGAAGTTTGAGATCTTCCCAGTAATAACAATGTATTTTCATTTTATTCCTTGAGCAAACAGTATTAGTACTTTTTGACTGTAGAATTGATGGATCAGTTTGACCAGTTTTCACTTTGTGTAGTGGCACACATTGTGTGGTTGATTGGCAAAAAATATCTTTTTAAATATTGTGATGTACTTTGGGGGAATTACAACAGAAATAGAAAGTAAATTAATACTTAAAAATAATTTAGACTTTTCAGTTCCAAACTGCTATGCCTGCACAAGCATATGTGTGAAATATGTTGGGGAATGCCTCTGGAAAGGTTACTTATGTCAGAGTTTTCTGAGTACTTCAAAGAGCACAATGGTTGAATGGCTTCCTGTGCTGTAAACTCCTGTGGCTTACCTCTAATCATTTAAATTAATCATAATTAAACATGATCCTTGTTCTAAAGAACTGAGATATAGAGGGAAAACTAATGTTGTTCTTTTAATCAACTTAGCAAATGCACTTCATGCTGCTAGTAATCTGCAAATCATTCCTGACTTCAGCCTGAAAGATTCAAGAGATCAGACAGTCCTAGGGCTGGCTCTGTGGACAGGTAACTATGCATGTGTTTTGTATTAATCTCCATCTTTTGTACCTGTAACTTTTTTTGAAACTTTAAGTATTTATAATCCAGTGACCTGCTGAAGTGGGTCTTCCTGTAAGCTGGGATAGACCTGTTGTGAAGGGGTGGGGTGATTTCTTGAGGTCTTTTGATGTGATTTGGTATTACAAGAGAATAATTGGTAAGTCAGCAGGTTACTTTGTGAATTGGTGCAGGGTGGGTAGAAGTGATAAAACCAGAAGGTTAAATTTGAAGGGATGCTATGACTTTTCTCGCTCTGCAATATCACCTGAAGTCCAACGGTTAACTAGTATCAACTGCACTCTCCCTGCAGGCATGCATACCATTGCAGCACAACTGCTCGGCTCAGGGGCAGCCATCAACGACTGCATGTCCGATGGTCAGACTTTACTGCACATGGCAATTCAGAGGCAGGATAGCAAGAGTGCTCTGTTCCTGCTTGAGCACCAAGCTGATATAAATGTTCGGTGAGTGAGCTGCTGTATAGTACACAGATCGGCCAGATATGAGTTGCAAAGAGAATACGATCTATATCTTGTTTAAATGTGATTTTGCAAATGTTAAAGGCCAGCATTGCAATTTGTGACACTTTCATTCACATTCTGATCATCTTTATTCCCCTAAAATACATTTATCGGTTATCCTTGGTTTGCAATAATTTTTTCAATTGTCTCATTATTTCTCTCCTTCATCACCCCTTTTTTTTTGTAACTTGATGTTTCTCATTCGGTTTGTCTTTGATAGAACCAGTGACAGTGAGACAGCTCTTCAGTTGGCCATTAGAAACCAGCTTCCACTTGTGGTGGATGCTCTTTGTACCCGTGGTGCAGACATGGCTGTGCCGGACGAGAAGGGAAATGCACCACTGTGGCTGGCCCTGGAGAGTGGGCTTGAGGACATAGCCTCCACCCTGGTGAGTGCCACTCAACCCTGAGTTGAGTCTTTTTCATAGCTTAACCTACTTTCAGCTGTTTTGTTGTGTGGGTCTGGAGAAGGATAAAAATGCAATTTATTTTTCTTCAATAAAAATAAGTTCAAGTGTGAACTATTGCCACCTCAATCCCAGTCTTTGGCTGTGAAAATAGATGTACCAAATCAAGTTCCACATGAAGGGTTTAAATTCAATTCCAAGCTGTAGTGGCCAAACTGTATAGATTTCTGATCAGACGGCACCTTGAACATGATATCTATACTGAGACAAATGAGACCATCAAGCCTTGGGAGCAGAGCAGAGCCACGGGGCTGACCCTTAATGTAAAAAAAAATCTTGAGTTATGAAGAAAGCCTGGAGAGACTTGGGCTGTTCAACCTCGAAAGGAGGTGCCTGTGAAGAGATCTTGTCAGGGGATACAAAATAGAACATCAGGAGTAGGACATACAGCCCCTTGAGCCTGCACAACCATTTAATAAGATCATGGCTGATCATCGATCTCAACTCCACTTTCCTGCCCGATCCCCATATCCCTTGATCCCCTAGATTCAAAATCTATCGATCTCAGCCTTGAATATATTCAGGGACTCAGCATCCACAGCCCTCTGGGGCAGAGAATTCCAAAGATTCACCACCCTCTGAGTGAAGAAGTTCCTCCTCATCTCTGTCTTGAATGGCCTTCCCCTTTATCCTGAGACTGCGTGCCCTCTTAGTTCTAAATTCTCCAGCCAGGGGAAACAACCCCTCAGCATCTACCCTGTCAATCCCCTTCAGAATCTCGTATGTTTCAATGAGATCACCTCATTCTTCTATTCTCCAGAGAGAATAGGCCCATTCTACACACTCATCATAAGACAGCCCTCTCATCCCAGGGATCAATCTCGTGAACCTCCGTTGTCCTGCCTCAAGGCAAGTATATCCTTCCTTGGATAAGGAGACCCAAACTGCACAGTACTTCAGGTGTGGTCTCACCAAGGCCCTGTAGCAAGACTTCCTTACTCTTATACTCTAACCCCCCCTGCAATAAAGGACAACATGCCATTTGCCTTCCTTATTGCTTGCTGTACCTGCATGCTAAGGATATGTAAAAAATAAATTGGGAATATTAAGTTAAATAGTGACTGGAACATGGCATAGATTCAAATTAGTAATAGATAAATTTAGGACGGGTGACAAATTATTTATATACAATTAGTCCGTGGCGGAATAGATCCAGGAGGTGAAAACCTTCAAACTGTTTTTTTACGGAAGTTGGATGCTGAAATGAGGGGACTTTAGGATCTTTCTAGGCTAACTGACCATCATCCATAACTAGCGTGTTATCTTGGGAATAACTTGCACTTGCAGAATTCCTTCAACATAATAAAACGTGCCAGTGTTTCACAGATGAAGCAGTCAATAAACAGAGGTTAGAAGAAATGAATGGCAATGTGCTGAAGAGCTAGATTTTGAGGAAAGTTTTAAAGGTGGGGAGAGATGTACACGGTGGAAGGGTTTTGGAAGAGAGTTCAAGTACAGAGGCGCAGTAACTCGAGGCTCTGCTGCTTTTGATGGAGGTGGGACTGCATGTCAGCTAGTGTTGGAAGAGAGATGGATGCAGGCAGAAGTGTAGAGGCAGGGTGGAGCAAGGCTGAGAGGGGGATTCATAAAGGGGGACACGGGGAAATTTGAGATTGATGCGTTGAGCACGGCACCAGCGGAAGGATTTGTGAAAGGTGAGTAGAATTTAGAATAGGCAGAGCTTTGGGTGAGTTGCTGTTTTATGTCGAAGCTCGGGAGGTCAAGGAATTGTTGGAGAGGTTAATCCTGGAGATAACCAAGGCAGGGCTCAGAGTTCCAGTCCCAACAGGGTGACGTAGGGATGGAGGTTGACATAGGTGGTCTTAGCGATTGATGGGATGTAGGGTTTGAAGCTTGACTCCACAAAACAAGGCATTGAGGTTGTGTACCAGTGCAGAAGATTCAACTGAAGGGAGACGGGGCATTTTCCTATTTCGCTAATGTGTTTTTGAATATTTTGCTTGAGCACCGATCTGTTTAGCCTGGTGGAGTTGTTCTAGCTGAACTAAAATCCAAGCCTTTAAATAACAGGATTTCTGAAACCCTTCTGTTTGTTGATTTATATCTATTGCTGTTCAGTTCCTTTTAAACACCATCTGACTTTTTTCTCTGTACAAATTTCTAACTGCTGTATGATAAATTTGATCATAAAGGAACCTGTGTTTGATTCCAGGTGAGACATGGCTGTGATGCAACGTGTTGGGGTGCTGGGCCCGGGGGATGTCGGCAGACTCTCTTACATCGAGCTATTGATGAGAATAACGAGAACTCTGGCTGCTTCCTCATTCGCAGGTGTAGATTGGGACATCTTAAAACACCCATCTTAATTATTATTTGCAAAATTGCAGCATGTTCCTTACTATCTGGATCGACTAGGCCTGTATTCACTGGAATTTAGAAGAATGAGAGGGGATCTCATAGAATCATATAAAATTCTGACTGGATTGGACAGGTTAGATGCAGGAAGAATGTTCCCGATGTTAGGGAAGTCCAGAACCAGGGGTCACAGTCTAAGGATAAGGGCTAAGCCATTTAAGACTGAGATGAGGAGAAACTTCTTCACTGAGTTGTGAACCTGTGGAATTCTCTACCACAAAGTTGCTGATGCCAGTTCGTTAGATATATTCAAAAGGAAGTTAGATGTGGCCCTTACGGCTAAAGGGATCAAAGGGTTATGGAGAGAAAGCAGGAAAGGGTACTGAAGTTGAATGATCAGCCATGATATTGAATGGTGGTGCAGGCTCGAAGGGCCGAATGGCCTATTCCTGCACCTACTTTCTATGTTTCTATCTTACGAAACCTACTTTGAAAAATAATCTTTTTTAAATAGTTGAGTATAAAATAATGTTCTGAGTAGGCCATCAGATGTCCTTGTACTGTTTTCTATCTCTGTGGTACGACACTATTGTATACAAAGCCCCGTGTTAATGGCCTCCGAGACTCTGTGGGGAGCGAAGTTAATGCACACCACACCTGTTCGCCAGGTGGTTCTAGACCGAATGCATTAGTCAGCATTGCTGTGCAGCTGGTTACTGTGACCCAGTGACTGCTGCTGCTTCATTTTTCCTGCAACCGTGGCCATGTGCTGTTTCATTTAGGAATCTGTGATGGCCAATACTCACGATCTGTGAATACTCTGCACCTGGCATGAGATTTTGAAGAACTAGTAGTTTCCAGTGTTTAGAGCATGAGTTTCTTCCCTAAGGATTATAAGATACAAGAGTAAACGGCCCAGAATGCCCTGAAGACGCACATCAAAACAGCGGCTTGTGTATGGCGTAATGCCTGTTTTTGGCATAAGTGATTGAGAAAATTCCGACCTAAGTTACTCGCGCTCATTTTTATGTTGCACCAAAATTTCCGTGATCTTTGAAGATTGATAAGCTTCCATGGTAACATTTTTTAAATCCACTCTGCCTAACGTGCAGAAATAGTTAATTGATTTCAGTCTTCCATTTTCATGGGTGAGGAGCAACTTAAAGAAGGAATGATGATTTTGCTGCGCATAAACAATTGGAAAAGTGGGACATGGGGCTCCGGTCAGTGGCAAAATATTCCTACGATGACCCTTTCCCTTTTTCTTCCATTTGCAGTGGGTGTGATGGAAACAGTCCCAGGCGACCAGGTCCCAATGGTGAAGGCGATGAGGAGGCACGTGATGGCCAGACACCGTTGCACATGGCAGCAAGCTGGGGTCTTGAGGAAGTAGTCCAGTGCCTTCTGGAATTTGGTGCCAATGTGAATACTCAGGTCAGTGGCCGAGCGCGTGATTCAATCCGAACGCATCTGTCTGGTTTCTCAATATTTACCTCCAGCTTAATGTAGTGTGGTAGCTTGCTGTTCCTCCCTTGCACCGTTAGCATGCTATTAACCAATTTAAGCAGCGGAAGAATCACCTGAAGTGTTTCAGCCTTTCCCCAGATACAAACCTATGGATGAAGAAAATGGTCAGCGGTTAAGGGTCAGAGAGAGAAACAGGCTAGTGGGAGAGGGTGGAAAGGGAAAATGGCCACAGAGGAGAAGGGTCCGGGAGCGAAACAGGCCAGTGGAAGAGGGTGGGAAGAGAAAGAAAGGTATATAATACCAAGGCTTACTTGTTTCACAGTAGCAACTCTTTAACCAACCACCTCAAGTTATTTTGCATAAATAACTTGTATTTTGTATTCTTCATACCCTGGGTCACATCCTTCAGGAATATCTGATGATGTAAAATCAATGTGGAGTGAAGGAATCTCCTGGAGTAACACTAACACACAAACCATAGCTGTGATTGCTGGTCTGAGTGCCTGCGCTCGGGAGAGGGAGGTTCCTGCTCCTGATCCCTCTGCGGCAACCTTTGCTGGAGACACTGCCTGCGTGGCTATCCAGTAAAGACAACACTGAGCTCTGAAGTATACGAAAAATACTGTGGATACTGGAAAACGCTCCCAAGTCTGTCAGCATAGAGTCATCGAATGGTACAGCACAGGAGACTGCCATTCGGGTTCTTCAAAGAGCAATCCATTTTGTCCCACTCTTTTCCCATATCACTGCATTTTTTTCTCCTTTTAATTATTTGTCCAATTCCCTTTTGAAGGCTACTGCTGAATCTATCCATCACCCTATCGGGCAGTGCATTCCAAATCCTAACCACTCGTATAAAAAAGTTTTTTCTCGTGTCACCTCTGGTTGTTTTACCACCTTGAATCTGTGCCCTCTGGTTAGTCCCTTCAGCCATTGGAAACAGGTTTTCTGAGTTATTTACTCTATCTAAACCCATCATGATTTTCTCTGCTCCAAGGAGAACAAGCCCTGTGGGGAGAGAGACTGAGTTAACGTTCATCAGAACATCCAACAGAATTGTAGTTGTGATGAAAGGTCATCGACCTGAAACATTAACTGTTTCTCTCTCTCCACAGATGCTGCCAGACCTGCTGAGTGTTTGCCAATATTTTCTGTTTTTAATTCGGGCTCTGAAGTATTCGGTAATGTGACGTTGACCAAAATGCAATAAAATAAAAGCCAAAAGTTGCTTGTCACTTTGGTTCAGTGAGTTCTGATGCGCTGACCTGCCCTGTAAAATTGGACGCTGATGGTCACTCTCAAACTCACATCGCCCAAATGGACATTGAATGAATCAGCAGATGGCACCAGGAGACCAAAGAATTGGTCTGTCTTTGTGGAAGCCAGTGTTAAAGACTACAATACTTCAGTGCTTGGGTTTAAAGATCATTTTAGTCTGGTCCTGAATACTTTACTTGGTCATAAATGAAGCATCAACAGAGGTCATGGTTGTAGTCTGGGAAGAGGTTCTGGGAGTGCAGCATGTCTTGCCTTGCGACCTTGTAGGTGTGCGAGATGGTGGCAGAGAACAGTGTTGTGAATGCTCTTCAGTATTAATCCTTCGTATTCAAATAATGGGATTTTTTAAAAACATTTTACAAGGATGCAGAGGGAAGGACTCCGATCCACGTTGCCATTAGCAACCAGCACAGTGTTATCATTCAGCTTCTGATCTCTCATCCTGATATCCGGTTAAATATCCGGGATCGTCAAGGTCTGACCCCCTTTGCCTGCGCGATGACCTACAAGAACAACAAGGCGGCGGAGTGGATCCTGAAACGGGAGTCGGGAGCAGCTGAGCAGGCAAGAGCATGGCGATCGCCATTCACACACTGGCATTGGCTTTTATTTTGTGACGGCCCAGATAGTTCAGTATTTTGAAAAGGATGTTGGTTGGTGTGATGACTACAGTGTTAAATTGGCTGTTGAGTTTTAAGCTCAGGTTGTTGGGAAGCTGGAGCTGGAGAAACTGGATCCAAAATTGAAAAGTGGTTACCGAGTATTCTCAAACTACTCTGCCTGCTGTTTGAAGCTGTTTCTGTCTAACTTAGCTGGTCAGCTAAGTGGTGAAAGTAACTATTCTACATCAAATGTAGTGCACTGGCCCTATAATGCTATTTGAAGCATAATACGAACTGTAGTCTGTGTGCATTGACAGTCCTTTCATCCTTGTAACATAAGGACATAAGAAATAGGAGCAGGAGTAGGCCATTTGGTACCTCGAGCCTGCTCCGTCATTCATTAAGATCATGGCTGATCTGATCCTGGCCGTAACTCCACTTTCCTGCCCACTCCCCATAACCCTTGACTCCCTTATTATTCAAAAATCTGTGTGTCTCCACCTTTAAATATATTCAATGACCCAGCCTCCACCGCTCTCTGGGATAGAGAATTGCAAAGATTCACAACCCTCAGAAGAAATTCCTCCTCATCTCTGTTTTAAATGGGCGACCCCTTATTCTGAAACTATGCCCCCTAGTTCTAGATTTCCCCCACAAGGGGAAACATCCTATCTGCATCTACCCTGTCCAGCCTTAGAATCTTATACAATCTTAATCAATACAATCACCTCAGTCTTCTAAACTCCAAATAATGTAGGCCCAACCTTTCTTCATATGACAACCCCTTCATCTCCGGAATCAACCTCATGAACCTATACTTGCATTTATGGTAATTCATATGCAGAGTACTTATAAACTGAATAATTATAAAAGTATTCTAGTGCCAGGAATATGCAGCAAGTCCTCAAAGTTACAATATACTGTGATATAAATAATAACATGCATTTATAAAGCACCTTTAACACAGTAACCAAGGTTTGAATCCAGCCCAGGTTGTATTAAGTTTGTTTAGCTGCAGGTGTCCTAAGTGGTCCATTGCGCACAAGTCTACAGAATGAAAACTGTCCTTGGTGAGGTGTGGCTTGGCACTCCATTGGTAATCTGCCAGAGGCCACAAGAACTGTTGGTGCAGTGGAGGATTGCACCTGTGATTGGTGCAGATCGGAGGAAGTTGATGAAATGCATCCCAGGGTATTAAGAGATGGCGGAAGTTATAGCAGATGCATTCGTTATAATCTACCAAAATTCTCTGGACTCTGGGGAGGTACCATCGGATTGGAAAGCAGCTAATGTAACACCTTTTTTTTTATAAAGGGGGCAGACAAAAGGCAGGTAACTATAGGCTGGTTAGTTTAACATCTGTAGTGGGAAAAATGCTTGAAGCTATCATTAAGGAAGAAATAGTGGGACATCTAGATAGGAATAGTACAATCAAGCAGACGCAACATGGATTTATGAAGGGGAAATCATGCTTAACTAATTTACTGGAATTCTTTGAAGATATAACGAGCATGGTGGATAGAGGTGTACCGATGGATGTGGTGTATTTAGATTTCCAAAAGGCATTCGATAAGGTGCCACACAAAAGGTTACTGCAGAAGTTAAAGGTACGCGGAGTCAGAGGAAATGTATTAGCATGGATAGAGAATTGGCTGGCTAACAGAAAGCAGTGAATCGGGATAAATGGGTCCTTTTCGGGTTGGAAATCGGTGGTTAGTGGTGTGCCACAGGGATCGGTGCTGGGACCACAACTGTTTACAATATACATAGATGACCTGGAAGAGAGGACAGAGGATAGTGTAACACAATTTGCAGATGACACACAGATTAGTGGGAAAGCGGGTTGTGTAGAGGACAAAGGCTGCAAAGAGATTTAGATAGGTTAAGCGAATGGGCTAAGGTTTGGCAGATGGAATACAATGTCGGAAAATGTGAGGTCATCCACCTTGGGTTGGGGGGGGGGGGAATATTATTTGAATGGGGAGAAATTACAACATGCTGCGGTGCAGAGGGACCTGGGGGTCCTTGTGCATGAATCCCAAAAAGTTAGTTTGCAGGTGCAGTAGGTAATCAGGAAGGCGAATGGAATGTTGGCCTTCATTGCGAGAGGGATGGAATACAAAAGCAGGGAGGTCCTGCTGCAACTGTATCGGGTATTGCTGAGGCCGCACCTGGAGTACTGCGTGCAGTTTTGGTCACCTTACTTAAGGAAGAATATACTAGCTTTGGAGGGGGTACAGAGACGATTCACTAGGCTGATTCCGGAGATGAGGGGGTTACCTTATGATAGATTGAGTAGACTGGGTCTTTACTTTGAGTTCAGAAGGATGAGGGGTGACCTTATAGAAACATTTAAAATAATGAAAGGAATAGACAAGATAGAGGCAAAGAGGTTGTTTCCACTGGTCGGGGAGACTAGAACTAGGGGGCACAGCCTCAAAATACAGGGGAGCCAATTTTAAACCGAGTTGAGAAGGAATTTCTTCTCCCAGAGGGTTGTGAATCTGTAGAATTCTCTGCCCAGGGAAGCAGTTGAGTCTAACTCATTGAATGTATTCAAATCACAGATAGATAGATTTTTAACCAATAAGGGAATTAAGGGTTACGGGGAGCGGGCGGGTAAGTGGAGCTGAGTCCACGGCCAGATCAGCCATGATCTTGTTGAGTGGCGGAGCAGGCTCGAGGGGCTATAGATGGTCTACTCCTGTTCCTAATTCTTATGTTCTAAGTTGCTGTTTGACCTGCTAGGTCGGTGTGAGTGCTGGTCAGGTTATACTAGTGTTCATTTGTTTTGAAACCCAGTGTGCCTGTTTGGACATGCATGACCTGCCTGCCAGTATGGGTCTAAAGTCGAGCAGTGGGCTTCGTGCTGATCAATAGATACAAGAGGTTTTGCAAGGCATGGCTCCTGGTGTGGAGCCTCATTATACAGCACGGTGGGTCGCAGAATCAGCCCTATAGTGCTCCAACCGTGTCTCCCGATTCATGCACCTGTCTAGTGAGGCTGTTCACACGGAGAGGAGCCTTGTGTAGTTAGCCAGAGTCTACATTGGGTGTAGACTCAGAGCATTCAGGGTGCTGACAAGTTTCAGCATATATGGCTGAAGTAAAGAAGCAACTTGACCAAGTCCCAAACATACTGTAGCTGGATCAGCATGAGATTCCGTGACCCTGGGCAAATATGTGAACACTGAATTTATTCTGTGAAATTCTTAATGCAATGTAATATGGTTATAACCTCTGGTATACATAATTTGGGAATGCTTGTATATGTCAGCTGTGGCTCAATGGTAGCACTCTCGTCTGAGTCAGAATTTTGTGGGTTCAAGTCCCATTCCAGAGACTAGAGCATGAAAATCTAGGCTGACACTCCAGTGCAGTACAGAGGGAGTTTTAAAATATCTTGATGTGCTAAGTACAGTGGGTTATTGTGTCTGTGGAGGATCTTTAGTAAATAACTGTAAGTTGTTCCTAAAGTCTTGGTGGAACAAGAGATTTTGTGTAAATTTTAAATGCCCTTTCTTGGCATTGTCATGTTCTGACCAAAGAACAACTGCTTCTTGCTGTGAACCTAATGTCAGACAAACTGGTGCACAACATGTCATAGGAAGTGAATTGTGGGGGGGTACAGATGATGGGATGGGAAGGTGGATAGGATGGCAAGGGGGGATGTGATGTGCATTGGGTTATATAGTATGATAAACCTTTTTTTTTAATGCATTATCCTCAGGTGGATAACAAGGGCAGGAACTTTCTTCACATTGCAGTGCAGAACTCCGACATCGAGAGTGTTCTGTTCCTGATTAGTGTGCAGGCTAATGTGAACTCGCGCGTACAGGATGCATCCAAGCTTACACCGCTGCACCTGGCTGTACAAGCGGGCTCCGAGATAATAGTCCGCAACCTGGTAAGAACAAGGCGATTGACGGGTTCACTGAACTGCTATTGCCCATCCCGATAGTATTGTAACTCCATCTTATTTCACCATTAATGTTTGATGAATGAACATTCAGCATCTTGAGGAAGATTTTCTTTTTAAAAGCCAGTTATTTATTTTGTTTACTCTTTGTTAAGTTTGTGAGTTTGTTGCTGACGCATGGGGCTTGAATGTTCTTGAGCCCATCCATTCGAGGGAGCTGTGTCGGTTGGTGATTTGTTTGCACCTTTGAGTTTGAAGAGTTTCCCCAGGTGTTTAACTGGTATATAGAGCCATGGTTTGACCACACTTGGAGCACTGTGCGCAGTTCTGGTCTCCATGTTATAAAAAGGATATCGAGACCTTGGAGAAGCTGCAAAAAGGATTTACAAGCATGACGCCAGAACTGAGGTGATGGCTTCCAGGAAAGATTGAACAGGCTTGGGACTCTTTTTTTTTCTCTAGAAAATAGAACTGTGATGTAATAGAGGTCTTCAAAATTTTGAAGGGGTTTGATAGGGTAGACATAGAGAAAATCTTTCTGCTCCAAAACTAGAGGCCATAAATAAACGATAGTCACTAATATATCCAGTAAGGAATTCAGAAGAAACTTTACCCAGAGAGTGAAGTAGTTGAGGCATTTAGGTAAAGTTAGACAAGTACATGAGGGAGAAAGGAATAGAAGGATATGTTGATAGGATGAGATGAAGTAAAGTGAGAGGAAATTCATGTGAAGCATCAACACTGGCACAGACCTATTGGGTGATTGGCCTGTTTGTGCTGTAAATTGTTGTTCTAGTATGGATTAAGAGTGGCTGAGTTCCAGACCCAATATCCTCCACATCTGCACTTGATTTGGTCTGAATATTCTGTTAGGTGTTTTTAATGTACTAAAAAAAGTGGTCCATTGAATTTAACTTTTTTTAAAACCTCTGACCAGGGAGATATTAATTGCATTAACACTTGGTGGGATTAACTCCAAGAACCTAATCCAAATTTAAATTTGGTATTGCATATGAATACAACGGGACCTGGGGGGTACTTGTGCATGAAACACAAAAGGATAGTATGCAGGTACAGCAAGTGAACAGGAAGGCCAATGGTATCTTGGCCTTTATTGCAAAGGGGATGGAGTATAAAAGCAGGGAGGTCTTGCTGCAGCTATACAGGGTATTGGTGAGACCACACCTGGAAGACTGTGTGCGGTTTTGGTTTCCATATTTACGAAAGGATATACTTGCTTTGGAAGCAGTTCAGAGAAGGTTCATTCGGTTGATTCTGGGGATGAGGGGGTTGACTTACGAGAAAAGGTTGAGTAGGTTGGGCCGCTACTCATTGGAGTTCAGTAGAACGAGAGGTGATCTTATCAAAACGTGTAAGATTATGAGGGGGCTTGACAAGGTGGATGCTGAGAGGATGTTTCTACTGATGGGGGAGACTAGAACTAGAGGGCATGATCTTAGAATAAGGGGCTGCTCATTTAAAATAGATATTTCTTCTGAGGGTTGTAAATCTGTAGAATTCGCTGTCTGAGCTGTGGAAGCTGGGACATTGAATAAATTTAAGACAGAAATTGACAGTTCCTTGAACGATAAGGGGTTATGGGGAGCGGGCGGGGAAGTGAAGCTAGTCCATGATCAGATCAGCCACGATCTTATTGAATGGCGGAGCAGGCTCGAGGGGCCATATGGCCTATTCCTGTTCCTATTTCTTAAATTCTTATGTAAGCTATAGAATTAAAAATGATTTCAAACTAATAATCTGTTATCCGCTTCAAGACCTTGTCCCTGTACAGTGATTGATGCTGTTTTTTTTTAACAGACATAATAGCTTTCAAACATTCCTATTAATGACAGTTTGCAAATATGCTGCATGAGAGTTCAGAAAAACCAGTCTCCGCTAACCCATTTCTCTCTCCCTCTCCTATCCCTATCAGTTTAATGGCCGTAATCTACAAATTGTAAGCAATAACCTGTACCCTGCCATTCATAAGAACGTATGAACACAGGAAATAGGGGCAGGAGTCTGCCATTTGACCCCACGAGCCTGCTCCGCCATTCAATAAGATCATGGCTGATGTGATCCTGGCCTCAACTCCACTTCCCCGCCCGCACCCCATAATCCTGGACTCCCTTATCACTCAAAAATCTGTCTATCTCCACCTTGAATAGATTCAATGACCCAGCCTCCACGGTTCTCCGGGGTAGAGAATTCCACAAATTTACGACAGAAGAAATTCTTCCTCATCTCTGTTTTAAATGGGCGGCCCCTTATTCTGAAACTCTGCCCGAGCTCTAGATTCCCCCACGAGGAGAATCATCCTCTCTGCATCTACTCTGTCAAGCCCCCTCAGAATCTTGTACGTTTCAATAAGATCTCCTCTCATTCTTCTAAACTCCAATGAGTACAGGCCCAACCCGTTCAATCTTTCTTAAAACAACCCCTTCATCTCCGGAATCAACCTAGTGAAGCTTCTCTGAACTGCTTCCAATGCAAGTATATCCTTCCTTAAATACGGAGACCTAAACTGTACGCAGTACTCGGGTGTGGCCTCACCAATATCCTGTACAGTTGTAGCAGGACATCCCTACTTTTATACTCTATCCCCTCTTGCAATAAAGGCCAACATTCCATTAGCCTTCCTGATTACTTGCTGTACCTGCATACTAACTTTGTGTTTCATGTACAAGGACCCCCAGATCCCTCTACTGCAGCATTTTGCAATCTCTCCACTTAAAAAATAATTTGCTTTTTTATTTTTCCTACCAAAGTGGATAACCTCACATTTTCCCACATTATACTCCATCTGCAAAATTTTTGCCCACTCACTTAGCCTATCTATAAACCTTTGCAGATTATTTGCCTCTTCACTGTGCTTGAATATCACTGTGTGACAACTCACTCTTGTGTTGTTTTCTAACATATATTGCACTACTGAGGCTAGCGGTGACTTTGTGTAACCAATTTCAGCTTCTGCTATGTGGACCCTGGATAACAGTCCCCCACTGCCTCGTGTGTATCATCACGAGTCTGAGCAATGTCGGGAATTATACCCATCAGAGATGCTTTCACTGCAAGGCATTCACTCTTCAGCCAAATGTCCCTGTTTGCGGTCGGAACTGAGCAGAGGCTGTATATATAATTTGCCTTTTGCTTTTTGCTGCTGTAGCCAAATGAAGGCGCTGTCGGGTTTTAATTGTCACTTGCGGTCTGTCTGATCCCAGTGAGCTTTTCCTGTGTTCCAGCTCCTTGCAGGTGCCAAGGTCAATGAGCTGACGAAACACCGTCAGACAGCCCTCCACCTGGCGGCTCAGCAGGACCTGCCGACTATCTGCTCTGTGCTGCTGGAGAACGGCGTGGAATTTGCTGCTGTCGATGAGAATGGCAACAATGGTAGGTGACTTTGCAAGGGATGGCTTCAAACTGGCACGGTTGTAAACTTTCGTTTTTAGACATGCTGTTCTAAATCCTGGAAACAACAAAAACTAACTTGTATTTTTATATATAATATTTAAAGTTATAAAACATTCCAAGGCGCTTCGCAGGAACATAATCAAACAAAATTTTACAGAGAAACAGAGATCAACAGCGCAGAAGGAGGCCATTTCGGCCTAACGTGTCCGCGCCAGCCGACACAGCTGCACGGCCCTCGGTCAGCAGCCCTGAAGGTTACATATAAACCTATGAACAATGACGGAAAGGTAAAGAACACCCAGCCCAACCAGTCCGCCCCACACAACTGCGACACCCCTTGCACAGCAACATTCTACACTCCACCCCAACAGGTGCCATGTGATCTCCTGGGAGAGACAAAAAGCAGATTAAAAACACAGGCCAATTGGGGGGGGGGGGGGGTGGAATCTGGGAAAATTCCTCTACGACCCCTCCCAGGCGATCAAAACTAGTCTAGATCATCACCCTGACATTGCGACAGGTGACCAAAAGCTTTGTCAAAGAGGTAGGTATTAAGGAGCATCTTAAAGGAGGAGAGAGAGGGGCACGGAGAGGTTTAGGGAGGGAATTCCAGAGCTTGGGGCCCAGGCAGCTGAAGGCACGGCCGCCAATGGTGGAGCGAAGGAAATCAAGGCTGTGCAAGAGGCCAGAATTGGAGAAAAGGAAGGATGACTGTCTCGGGTGTTATGGCTGTCACACTAACGCAAGTATTAGTACAAATAATTATCGAGTTAATTGCTCGCAAATTGAGCTCACGCCCAGGTTCTTCAATTCGGTAACATTGCTATTTTCTTCTATTTAACCCCTATCTCTTTTAGACAGAGGGCTAGAATTTCCTATCAGCCCGCCAGCGTCCGATTGCCACCGAAAAGGCCGCTAAGACTCTGAAGGTTATCGCTGATGCAAAATTCTCTTCCCCAACCCCCGCCACCCCCCACAAAAATTTAAAAATCCAGCGAGTGAAAAACATGGGCCTTGCACCCCCATTCTGGGCGAAAACGTGCAATTTAGGGTCCATTGGGTGGTTCCTAAGCAAAATGGCCAATTCAATTTTTTTAAATTTACCCCAAGGTTGCAGGTTGGGCCGAACAGCAGAAAAATAATAAAAAAACATCACCTAAAAAAATTCAAAAAAACATTCCCAAGTCACTTTAAAACTAAATTACCACAACAGAGTTTTAAAATAATTAGTTAAAAAAAATAATCACTAACCTTTTTCTTGGGGAGCTACTCGCCTACCGCCCAGCTCCACTGATGCTCGAGGGCGGTTTTTAAACTTGCCTAAGGGTCACCGCTGACCTAAATATCGCGCCAGGGCAATTTCGGGATGGTGCACGGGGCGGTCCGCTCCCCAGTGGTACCTCAACCGCCGGCATAACTTGGGTAAGGAATTTCTCGTTTACCGCCCACAATGGCCAATATCGCCCAGAAACCAGGCGGTAAGCCATTGCAAATTCCAGGCCAGAGGCTTTAACATAGAAACATAGAAAATAGGTGCAGGAGTAGGCCATTCGGCCTTTTGAGCCTGCACCACCATTCAGTAAGATCATGGCTGATCATTCACTTCCTGCTTTTTCTCCATACCCCTTGATCCCTTAGCCATAAGGGCCATAGCTAACTCCCTTTTGAATATATCCAATGAACTAGCATCAACAACTCTCTGCGGTAGGGAATTCCACAGGTTCACAATTCTCTGAGTGAAGAAGTTTCTCCTCATCTCAGTCTTAAATGGCTTACCCCTTATCCTTCGACTATGTCCTCTGGTTCTAGACTTCCCCAACATCAGGAACATTCTTAGTGTTGGTTCGTTGGGGGGAAAAAACTAAGATCCCGAGGATCAGGCAAAGTTAATGTTTGAGTGTAAAATTCAGAGTTGTTGGTAACAGTTGCAATGGGAAGAGCAGAGATTTGGCTGTTTCTATGTATAGACTCGAGGTGGTGGAGCAAATGAGCCCATGAAGAGAGTGCAGCAAGACCACAGCTGCACAGAGGATAGGCTGAGGCTGTGGAGGAAATTGAAGCAGCTTTGCTAATTGGACATCCATTCAGTCTTGCTTTTGTGGGTGGGTGTGCGCAGTTAACTTGGGAGAAGCTGACCAGGTGCTGGATGGGGGTTCCTTGGGAGGTGACTAATTGGGAACACTTTCTGTGCACTGGTATTTAATTGGGGGTGTAAATAAGGTGTCACCATTGGGTATTGGAAGCGATGATGGATGCATCACAACAACAGCTGGAGCAGATAAATGATGAGCGAAGGGACAGGCAGTGAACGGTAGAGGAATGGGAGGAGGGGCAGGTAAATTGTTGATTTGCATAATGAAAGTTGACAGCAAGCCTTGGACTCGACTATAATGGTGCAAATAATTGGCCTCCGTCAGAGGCTGGATATGGTGCTGTGTTCAGAGCGGATAAAGAGCATGCACATGTGGAACTGATAGTTCTGTCGAAGAGATTAGAGGTGGTGGTGAAGATGCTGCTGAAGTGTACAGTTAGTGGTTAAGTGCAGACCTGTATGATTAGTCTGCAGTTGGTGTCAGATTAGTGGGGATGTCGATGGGGAGGTTAAGGCTGGTAACCTGGAGGATTGAATGCAGCAGCAAGGGTGTTGGGGCAGATTGCTGGCCATCATCCAAGAAAGGGTTCAGGACCAGAACTGCTGGCTCACTACTCACTGTGCTACTGTTATTAAAAGAGAAAGACTTGGATTTATATAGTGTCTTTCACGACCACCGGACATCTCAAAGCGCTTTACAGCCAATTAAGTACTTTTTGGAGTGTAGTTACTGTTGAAACGTGGCAGCCAATTTGCGCACAAGCAAGCTCCCACAAACAGCAATTACCCCTGCCTCCCAAGGTTGAGCATCAGTGTTGGGGCCAAAGCCACAATGTTGCCTGACAACAGCTGATGACCTGCTGGGGTGTAGATGCAGAGTCTGAATCAAAAGTTTACGAGGCGTTGCAAACCATCATCCTTAACTTAATATTCAGCCAGATTCACAGCACAGTGACCTTTTGATTCCGGATGAACAAACTTTGAGTGTCGTCATGTTTTAGGAGTTGGGGGGGGTGGGGAAAGAGATGAGATGAGGGGGTAAATATTGTACTCATTGGAATGAGCATCCATGTTGGAGAATGGAATACTTTCTCAAAAGACCAAGTGTCACAGTGCAGAGTAAAGCTTCACTGTAGACCAATGATGTGGTTTAACAGCTGCAGATTTCCATTTTTTTTCTCCTTGCTCCTCCTCCATTGTTGTTTTTTCAAAAATGATTGCTGATAACTTGACGGAAGCTGGTGTGAAGTTACTGAACTTGGTGCAGGGACGTGGGTAACTGATGTGTGGATCTGCTGTTGTCCAACTTCTTAATACAGTCCGGCTCAGTAATTCATCCACGATACCAGCTGTTGGATGTGCTTTTAGAGCTGGTCAGATTGGATAATCACTTGCTTTTTGAAAGCAATCCTCATGGTGATACGCTGGAAGGAGAAAGACTATACTGAGCTTGTGAATATGGGAAATGTATTTTATAAATAAGCCGTCACATGAGCAGGGCTACTTTTATTTATTCTTTGTGCGTTTACGCTTCCTGCGTTGGCTGAATTGATCCACTTAGCCTTTACGTGCCGTTGTTTTTCAGCCCTTCACCTGGCAGTTATGCATGGACGCCTCAATGTAGTACGTGTTCTCCTCACCGAATGTAGCGTCGATGCTGAAGTCTTCAATGTGAGGTATGATCAGTTAATGGGAGGAAAAATTAACACGCTGATTTCTCTGTCCTTTTACTTGATAAATAATTCCATTGTTGATTCGATTTCCGACATTTGTGATTAAGTACTTCCTCAAAAATGTGACCAAATCTTTTAATTGATATCTGGCAATGACTGGTGATTTGTTAATGGCCTGGGTTAGGGACTTGTGGAAACCTTGCTGTAATTTCATGCTAAGAGTAGATAAAGTTGAGTAGATTGGTTTGAAAATAACCTGTTCAGTGTATGTACATAAAATACTCGTGTTGCCTCCTTGGACCATGACTGTATGTGGACTGAAATATGACCAGGGATACGACAGGTAGAACTAGGAATGAGGTTCTGCTGAGAGTTTGAGGAGTTGGGAGTCCAAATTTAAAAAGCAGAAGCTCAAAGGTAATAATCTCTGGATTGTGACCTGAGCCATAGGGATAAACAGATTAGAAGGTTAAATGCGTG
The DNA here is from genome assembly GCF_044704955.1 of Pristiophorus japonicus. Lineage (NCBI taxonomy): Eukaryota > Metazoa > Chordata > Chondrichthyes > Pristiophoridae > Pristiophorus > Pristiophorus japonicus. Next base: position 60,529,382 of record NC_091992.1, read on the forward strand.
GCTTAGAGTGGTGTGGGAGGAAGGGGTTTCACTTCATGGGCCACTGGCACCAGTACTAGGAAAGTTGGGACGGGCTCCACTTAAACCAGGCTAGAACCAGTGTCCTGGTGAATCGAATAACTAGGGCAGTAGACAGGGCTTTATAGTAATGAAGAGGGTGGGGAGAGAGGGGCGATGGAGGATTCAGGAAAGAGTACATTTAAAAGCAGCAAGGGAAATGTCAAGGTTCCAGAGCAGAGTAGAGTTTTAGGTAAAAATAAGCAGAGTGGGTCAGGAAGGGAAAGAGAGTAACACAGGTAATAGGGCATCACTGACTTCACTGACTCAAAATTTTAAAAAGTCAAAGCTAAAGGCGCCATATCGGAATGCGTGAAGCATTGGCAGCAAACTAGATGAATTAATAGCACAGATTGAAAGTAATAGGTTCGATCTAATAGCCATTACGGAGACGTGGTTGCAAAATGAACTCCAACAACTTGTATTTATATTGCGCCTTTAACATAGTAAAATGTCCCAAGGCGCTTCACAGCAGTGCTTTAAGACAAAACAAATAAATTCGACACCGAGCCACATAAGAAGAAATTACAGCAGAAAAGCTTGGTCAAAGATGTAGGTTTTAAGGAGCATCCTAATGGAGGATAGAGGGGTTTGGGGAGGGAGTTCCAGAGCTTGGGGCCCAGGCAGCTGATGGCACAACCACCAATTGTTGAACAATTATAATCCGGGATGCTCAAGGAGAATTTGAGGAGCGCAGACATCTCTGGGTGGGGCGGGGGGGGTTGCTGGAGGAGATGAGCTGAGGCAGAGGTAGTGACGGGCGATGTTACGTAGGTTGAAATAGGTGGTTTTAGTTATGGCCATGGATATGTGGCCGGAAGCTCATTTCGAGGTCAAATATCACTCCTAGATTGCAAGGAACCTGGTTCAGCCTCGGACAGATACTAGGGAGAAGGATGGAGTCAGTGGCTAGAGAACACAGATTGTGGCAGGGACCAAAGACAATGGCTTTGGTCTTCCCAATATTTAATTGGAGAAAATTTCTGCTCATCCAGTACTGGATGTCGGACAAGCAGTCTGACAATTTAGATACCGTAAAGGGGTCGAGAGAAGTGGTGGTGAGGTAGAGCTGGGTGTCGTCGGCATACAGCGTACATGTCAGCGACCAAGATTGGGAACTAAATATTCCAGGATGCTTAACTTTTAGAAGAGATAGGCAAAATGGAAAAGGAAGAGCCCTGATAAAGGATGGGATAAAGACAGTAGAAAGAAAGGATCTTGGCTCTGAAAATCAAGTAGAAGAATCAGTTTGGGTAGAGCCAAGGAACAGCAAGGGGCTGAAAACATTGGTGGGAGTTGTTTCTAGGCCCCAAATAGTCGTGGTAATGCACTGCAGCGTATAAATCAGGAAATTAGAGGTGCATATAACTAGGGTAATATAGTAATCATGGGGGACTTTAATCTACATATAGATTGGGCAAACTAAATTTGCAGTAATAGTATGGAGGATGAATTCATGGAAGGTATACAGAGAGTTTTCTAGATCAGTATGTTCAGGAACCAACTAAGGAACAGGCTATTTTAGATCTAGTATTGTGCAATGATAAAGGGTTAATTAATAACCTTGTAGTAAAGGGGCCTTTAGGGAAGTGACCATAATATAATAAAATTTTATATTGAGTTTGAAAGTGATTTTGTTAAGTCCAAAACTAGGGTCTTAAATCTAAAGCAAGCAAACTATGTAGGTATGAGGGGAGAGTTGGCTAAGGTAGATTAGGAAACTACATTAGAAGGTATGACTAGAAAAGCAATGACTAGCATTTAAAGAATTAGTACATCATTTACAACAAATATATATTCCTTTCAGACACACAAATCCCACAGGAAAAGTGGTTCAATTGTGGATAACAAGTTAGATAATATTTGATCAAAGGAAGAGGCTTATAATGCTGCCAAAAGAGGATTGAGAATTCAGCAAAGGAGGACCAAGAAATTGATGAGAGAAAAAAAGACAGTGAATTAGCAAGAGATAAAAACAGATTGTAAATGTTTCAATAGGTATGTAAATAGGAAGAGGTTAATGAAAGTAAATGTGGGCCCATTAGAGGCAGAAACGGGAGGAATTACAATGGGCAATAAGTAAATGGCAGAGACATTAAACACATACTTTGTATCTGTCTTCACAGTAAAATACACAAAAACATTCCTGAAATAATGGGGAACCAAGGGTCTGGAGGGAATGAGCAACTTAAAGGAATCAGTATAGGTAAAGACAATACTGGAGAAATTAATGGGACTAAAGTGACGATAAATCCCCTAGACCTGACAACTTGCATCCTTGGGTTTTAAGAGTTAGCTGCAGAGATAGTGAATGCCCTGGTATTAATCTTCCAGAATTCCCTAGATTCTAGAACAGTCGCCAAGGATTGGAAGGTAGCAAGTACAACCCTGCTATTTAAGAAAGGAGGAAGAGAAAAAAATGGGGATCTATAGGCCAGTTAGCCTGACATCAGTAGTAGACAAAATGCTGGAATCTATTATTCATCATCATAGGCAGTCCCTCGAAACAAGGATGACTTGCTTCCACGCCAAAAAAGGATGAGTTCACAGGTGTTTCAATGAAGGACCTAATATTCCAGGTCCTGAACTACATCCTGAAGGGTGGAAGATGCCGGTGCGTGGATTTTTTTAACGTGTGGTGGCCGTTGCACCCCAGCCACCACACGGGCTTGACAGAGCTAGGTCTTAATCCGGTGGCAAGGGTTATCCAAGACGACTGGAAACCTGCTCTGCTGCACGGACCTAGTGTGGGCTGGCCCGTGCTGCCCCTGGCCCCGAACTCACGCCTTTCCTGGGCCCCGATCACATCCCTCCACAGTCTCCCACTGCTCCTGCAGTATCTGCCCATGCTGCAATCACCGACCTGGACCTTGATGACGTCACTCTTCGCTACTGTCGCCCTCCTGCACCAGCTCGCGCTGCTCCCTGAAGTGGTATGCCGCCCATGGCTGCTGCTCGCTGCTCCTTTTATGGCCCCAACCTGCCGCTATTGTTCTCACGCAGGTCTGGACCTCCACGCTGCCTATGGAGACCCTGACCTGCGGGAGAACACCAGCAGCAGGTCGGGGCCATAAAAGGAGCAGAGATGCGGCAGCCATGGGATCTATTATTAGTGACGTGGTAACAGGGCACTTAGAAAATCGTAGTATGATTAAGCAGAGTCAACCTGGTTTTATGAAACAGAAATAGTGTTTGACAAATGTTAGTTTTTTGAAGATGTAACTAGTAGGATGGATAAGGGGGTACCAGTGGATGTAGTGTATTTAGATTTTCAAAAATATACCACACCAGGTTATTGCACAAAATTAGAACTCGTGGGGTTGGGGGTAATATATCAGCATGGATTGGTTAATGGACAGAAAACAGAGTAGGAATAAACGGGACTTTTTCGGATTTGCAGGTTGTACCGCCAGAATCGGTGCGTGGGCCTCAGCTATTTACAGTATTAATATAAGAACATAACATAAGAAATAGGAGCAGGAGTCGGCCATACAGCCCCTCGAGCCTGCTCAGCCATTCAATACAATCATGGCTGATCCGATCATGGATTCAGGTCCACTTCCCCGCCCGCTCCCCATAACCCCTTATTTCCTTATTGTTTAAGAAACTGTATTTCTGTCTTAAATGTATTTAATGTCCCAGCTTCCACAGCTCTCTGAGGCAGTGAATTCCACAGAAGAAATTTCTCCTAATCTCTTTTTAAATGGATGGCCCCTTATTCTAAGATCATGTCCTCTAGTTCTAGTCTCCCCCATCAGTGGAAACATCCTCTCTGTATCCACCTTGTCCAGCCCCCTCATAATCTTTTATGTTTCGATAAGATCGCCTCTCATTCTTCTGAATTCCAATGAGTAGAGGCCCAACCTACTCAACCTTTCCTCATAAGTCAACCCCCTCATCTCTGGAATCAACCTTGTGCACCTAGATGAAGGGACTGAGTGTAACGTATCCAAGTTGGGTGGAAAAGTACGCTTGAGAAAGACGCGAAGAGGCTGTGGAGAGATATAGACAGGTGGGCAGAACATGGCAAATGGAATACATTATGGGGAAGTGTAAAGTTATTCACTTTTTGGTAGGGAAAAAAAAAAGAATATTTTTTGAATGGAGAGAGACTGGGAAATATTTGCATTCAGAGGGACCTGGATGTCTCACTAAGTTAACCTGCACATTCAGCAAGCAATTAGGAAAGCAAATGGTATGTTTGCTTTTGTTACAAAGGGATTAAAGTATAAGAGTAAAGAAGTCTTACTATAATTTTACAAGGCATTGGTGAGGCCACACCTGGAGTACTGTGTACAGTTCTGGTCTCCTTACCCAAGGAAAGACATACTTGCCTTAGAGGGAGTGTAACAAAGGTTCACTCGACTGGTTCCTGGCGTGAGGAGAGATTGAGTAGACTAGGCCCTAGAGTTTAGAAGAATGAGGTGTGATCTAATTGAAACACGTACAATTCTTAAGGGACTTGACAGGGTTAATGCTGAGAAAATGTTTCCCTTGGCTGGGGAATCTAGAACTTGGGGTCACAGTCTCAGAATAAGAGGTTGGCCATTTAGGACTGATGAGAAATTTCTTCACTCAAAGGGTTGTGAATCTTCAGAATTCTCTACCCCAGAGAGCTATGGATGCTGAGTCACAAACTATATTCGAGACACAGGCCGATACATTTTTGTGAACTAAGGGGGTTAAGGGATATGGGGACACTACTGGAAAGTGGAGTTGATGTAGAAGATCAGCCATGATCTTGTTAAATGGCAGAGCAGGCTCGAGGGGCCGAATGGCCGACTCCTGCTGCATGTTCTTATGTTTGAAATGAAGGCAAGAATTTTGAAATTACTTTGAGATATTAATTAGCAAGTTTGCATTTTAATCCAGATGTTAATTCCCTTAAAGTGTAGAGAGGAATGTTAAGCAAAATGATGAGCCTGCTAGTATCGCCAGTATTAACGTTTAGCCGAAAAGCTCTTTGCTCCTATACCTGTACCAACTTGTGTCGCTTGCTGCTGTTTGTAATCTGACCTTTTTTGTTTTTGTTCTTCACAGGGGTCAGTCACCTATGCATGTCCTGGGACATTATGGGAAGGAGAATGCAGCAACCATCTTTGAGCTCTTCTTGGAATGTATGGCCGACTACCCATTGGATAAGCCGGATTCCGAAGGGAACACAGGTAGATGGTCAACTGAGCAGCAAAATCAGCTCATCGGAAAAGTAACTGATGTTGAGTCTAACTATTTTATGTATATAGTGGTTCCTATATATCGTTCTGAGTCTACAGTGATTGCTACCTGAGGTAGTCACCTTATGGCACCTCCTGATTTATCTTTCAATTTTCCTAAATTGCTGAATAATGAGTTATACTGGCTGGTCCCAGAAGCATTTGAAATTTTGTCAATTCCTGGAACTGGAACAAGTCTGGGCTGAAATATTGGTGGGGAGCCATTGATGAGGTGGAAATACTAGTCCTTCCTCTTGTTGTCGGTGGTGACATGGGCACATTGAATATCTGTTCAGTGTCCCGGAGTTACAGGATGGTCTTGTAATCTGCGTATGGTACAGGGAGAGTTCAGTGGAGGAAAAGGATAAAGTTGGGAAAGATCATTAACAGCAACAACTTGCTTTTGTATAGCGCAATTAATGTATACATCAGGGAAAACCAGAATGTGGGAGAGGCTCATCTCGTGATTTCAGTGCCTCAGGTGCCTGATTTCAGGTAACACAGACGCACTCCTGTGTTGTGTAAATGTCCTGCGCATGTCTTGATGACTGGTTCATCTCCCGCACCCCAAGAACATAAGTAAGAAAGATCAGGAGTCAGCCATTTGGCCCCTCGAGCCTGCTCCGTCATTTAATAAGATCATGGCTGATCTGATCTTGGGCTCAGCTCTACTTCCCTGCCCGCTCCCCATAACCCTTCACTCTCTAATCGCTCAAAAATCTGTCTGTCTCTGCCTTAAATATATTCAATGACCCAGCCTCCACAGCTCTCTGGGGCAGAGAATTCCACAGATTTACAACCCTCAGAAGAAATTCCTCCTCATCTCAGTTCTAAATGAGCGACCCCTTATTCTGAAACTCTGCCCCCTAGTGCTAGATTTCCCCACAAGGGGAAACATCCTCTCTGCATCTATCTTGCCGAGCCCCCTCAGAATCTTATACATTTCAATAAGATCACCTCTCATTCTTCTAAACTCCAATGAGTATAGGCCCAACCTGCTCAACCTTTCTTTATTAGCCAACCTCTTCATCTCAGGAATCAACCCAGTGAACCTTCTCTGAACTGCCTCCAATGCAAGTATATCCCTCCTTAAATAAGGAGACCAAGACTTTACGCAGTACCCCAGGTGTGGCCTCACCAATACCCTGTACAGTTGTAGCAGGACTTCTCTGCTTTTATACTCCATCCCCTTTGCAATAAAGGCCAACATTCCATTTGCCTTCCTGATCACTTGCTGTACCTGCATACTAACTTTGTGTTTCATGCACAAGGACCCCCAGGTCCCTGTGTACTGCAGCATTTTGTAATTTCTCTCCCTTAAAATAAAAAAAGCTAATTATTTATCCTGCCAAGTGAATAACCTCACACTTTCCCACATTATATTCCATCTGCCAAATGTTTGCCCACTCACTTAGCCTGTCTATATCCCTTTGCAGATTTTTTGTGTCCTCCTCACAACTTGCTTTCCCACCCATCTTTGTATCATCAGCAAACTTGGCTACATTACACTCGGTCCCTTCATCCAAGTCATTAACATAGATTGTAAATAGTTGAGGCCCCAGCACTGATCCCTATGGCACCCCACTAGTTATCGTTTGCCAACTGGAAAATGAACCATTTATACCGACTCTCTGTTTTCTGTTAGTTAGCCAATCTGGTATCCTTGCTAATATATTACCTCCAACCCCGTGAGCTTTTATCTTGTGTAATAACCTTTTATGTGACACCTTATCGAATGCCTTCTGGAAACCCAAATACACCACATTCACTGGTTTCCCCTCATCCACCCTACTCGTTACATTCTCAAAGAACTCCAGCAAATTTGTCAAACATGACTTCCCCTTCAGAAACCCATGCTGACTCTGCCTGACCGAATTTTGCTTTTCCAAATGTCCTGCTACTGCTTCCTTAATAATGGACTCCAGCATTTTCCCAATGGCAGATGTCAGGCTAACTGGTCTATAGTTTCCTGCTTTCTGTCTGCCTCCTTTTTTAAATAGGGGCGTTATAGTTGCGGTTTTCCAATCCGTTGGGACCTCTCCAGAATGCAGGGAATTTTGGTAGATTACAACCAATGCATCCACAATCTCTGCAGCCACTTCTTTTAAGACCCTTGGATGCAAGCCAGAGGACTTGTCCACCTTTAGTTCCATTATTTTACCGAATACTTTTTATTTAGTGATAGTAATTGTTTTAAGTTCCTCCCTCCCTCTAGCCCCTTGATTATCCATTTATTGGAATGTTTTTAGTGTCTTCTACCGTGAAGACTGATACAAAATATTTGTTCGAAGTCTCTGCCATTTCCCTGTTCCCCATTATTAATTCCCCAGTCTCCTCCTCCAAGGGACCAATGTTTACTTTAGTTACTTACTTCCTTTTTATATACCTGTAGAAGCTCTTACTATCTGTTTCTTTATTTCTTGCTAGTTTATTCTCATACTCTATCTTCCCCCTCTATTTTTTAGTCGTCCTTTGTTGGTTTTAAAAAATTTCCCAATCCTCTGGCCTCCCACTAATCTTAGCCACTTTGTATGCCATTGTTTTGAAATTGATACCATCCTTTACTTCCTTAGTTAGCCACGGATGGTTCTCCCTTCTCTTAGTCTTTCCTTCTCACTGGAATATATTTTTGTTGAGAGTTAGGAAATAACTCCTTAAATGTCTGCCACTGCTCATCAACCGTCTTACATTTGAATCTATTTTCCCAGTCCACTTTAGCCAACTCTGCCTTCATACCTTTGTAATCGCCTTTATTTAAGATCAGGACACTGATTTGGGATCCAACTTTCTCACTCTCCAACTGAATTTGAAATTCAACCATGCTATGATCACTCTTTCCTAGAGGATCCTTTACTGTGAGATCATATTAATCCTGTCTCATTACACAGTACCAGATCGAGGAAAGCCTGCTCCCTGTTTGGTTCCACAACGTACTGTTCAAGGAAACCATCCCGGAAACAGTCTATGAACTCTTCCTCAAGGCTACCTTGACCAATTTGATTTGTCCAATCAATAGGAAGATTAAAATCGCCCACGATTATTGCCGTACCTTTCTTACAAGCCTCCATTATTTCTTAATTAATACTCCGTCCAACTTTGTAGCTACTGTTGGGGGGCCTCTAGACTACGCCCACCAGTGACTTCTTCCCCTTGTTATTCCTATCTCCACCCAAACTGATTCTACATCTTGACAGCATCCTCTGCACTATGCTTGGTTATTGTGGTTTATCCCCCTTGTTTGTTTTATACTGTTCTAACAGCTATCAAAAAGATCATAGAATCATAGAAATTTACAGCACGGAAGGAGGCCATTTCAGCCCATCGTGTCTGTGCCGGCCGACCAAGAGCTATCCAGCCTAATCTCACTTTCCTGCTCTAGGTCCATAGCCCAGTAGGTTGCGGCACTTAAGTGCACATCCAAGTAATTTTTTAACGTGGTAAGACTTTCTGCCTCTACCACCCTTTCAAGCAGCAAGTTCCAGACCCCCACCGCCCTCTGGGTGAAAAAATTTCTCCTCGTATCTCCTCTAAACCTTCCCCCCTCAATTACTTTAAATCTATGCTCCCTGGTTGTTGACCCCTCTGCCAAGGGAAATGGGTCCTTCCTATCCACTCTATGCAGGCCCCTCATAATTTTATACACCTCAATCAGGTCTCCTCTCAGGCTCCTCTGTTCCAAAGAAAACAGACCCAGCATCTCCAATCTTTCCTCATAGCCAAAATTTTACAGTCCAGGCAACATTCTTGTAAATCTCCTCTGCACCCTTTCCAGTGCAATCACATCTTTCCTGTAATGTGGTGACCAGAACTGCACACAGTACTCCAGCTGCAGTCTAACCAGTGTTTTATACAGTTCAAGCATAACCTCCTTGCTCTTGTATTCCATGCCTCGACTAATAAAGGTAAGTATTCCATATGCCTTCTTAACCACCTTATCTACCTGTCCCTGCTACCTTCAGAGATCTGTGGACCTGCACTCCAGGTCCCTTTGTTCCTCTACTTCTCAATTTAATGTGTATTCCCTTGCCTTGTTCGACCTCCCCAAATGCATTACCTCACACTTATCCGGATTAAATTCCATTTGCCACTGTTCTGCCCACCTGACCAGTACATTGATATCTTCCTGCAGTCCGCAGCTTTCTTCGTCATTGACAACCACACAGTCTATTTTAGTGTCATTTGCAAACTTCTTCATACAATGTACAAAAGAAAACCGTTGCCTGTTAGACTTTTAAAAATTATTTTATTTTTGACTTTTTTTTGTTATCACATTGCTGTTTGTCAATTAACATTTGATGAACAGAGTGGTGTTCTGGTTGCTGCATTATTTTCCCCAATACTTGATGCTCTGCATTGACTGCTGCCTGCCAAGCGATTGGTCACCCCTCCTGATATCTCCTCTGTTAGCGGTGTCTATTTTTGTCTGATAACACCATATAAATATAGATTATTGTTTAATGGAGTTGAGGTACAGATCAGCCATGATCTGATTCGATGATAGATCAGGTTCGAGGGGCTGAATAGAATCTTGGGCCTTTCCATTCTTCGGGAAAATGTTCTGGGGCTTCTCCCGTTTACAGTTTTAACTTTTAAAAGTTTGTTGAATTGGGAATAGACATTGAGCCTCATAATTCATGTATTTGTGTTGTCAGTATTTCTGGTTTAACTTGTGACTCCTTTTCCTGGCAGCCCTGCTGTTGGCCTACATGAAGGGAAATGCCAACCTGTGTCGAGCCATTGTGCGAGCTGGGGCCCGCCTGGGAGTCAACAACAACCAGGGGACCAACATATTTAATTATCAGGTGGCCACGAAGCAACTGCTCTTCCGGCTTCTAGGTAACGCCTTAAATCACCGCAATTACAAGCCTGATTTTAGTCATCTGACTCTTGCTTCTTCAGCCCACCGTCCAGTGGAGCCCAATAACAGTGACCTCACCTGACCACCGTGTCAGCTGTGGCTCAGTGGGTAGCACACTCTCCTCTGAGTCAGAAGGTCATGGAGACAAGCCCCACTCTAGAGACTTGAGCACAAAACCCAGGCTGACACTCCCAGTGGAGTACTGAAGGAGTGCTGCACTGTCTCGTGGGGCCGTTTTTCGGATGAGACATTAAACCCTCAGGTGGACTAAAAGATCCCATGCCACTATTTTGAAGAGGAGCAGGGGTATTATCCCCAGTGTCCTGGCCAATATTTATCCCTCAATCAACATAACAAAAACAGATTATCTAGTCATTATCACATTGCTGTTTGTGGGAGCTTGCTGTGTGCAAATTGACTGCTGCGTTTTCCACATTAAAACAGAGGCTACACTCCAAAAGTACTTCATTGGATGTAAAGCGCTTTTGAGATGCCCAGTAATCGTGAAAGACGCTATATAAATGCAAGTTTTTTTTGTGTTTTGCATCCTGCAACATGACTTTTAATGTGATTAAACTTTAAACTTTAAAAAAAGAAATCTTCTAGACGAATTATCCCCAAGATTTTCTTCTCTTTTTTGGGAGGGTATTGTTCTGCAGCTGAGGTAGCACGTCAGTACTTTGCCATGTAATCGTACTTTCTGTCTGAGCCTGGATAGCAAGTCTTCAACTGTGTGGCCATGGATAGTTTAAGTCTATCTTCTGCTCACCATGCACCCTTCTAGTCAGGGTTACGGGGCAGAATCCCCAAATGACTTTCCTTTTCCTTCCCTGGCTGAGAGCAGTTAATTTTGCACAAACAAAATCAAACCTGGAATCCCCTTCAACTGTGTGGCTCAGCACCACACCACACCAGAGGCAATGGGACCGCTCGGGTTTCACTTTCAATATAAATGATAAAGGCTTAATGGTAGTGAGGATTCTCGCACAGTTTCTGCAATAATGAATTCCCTGTCTCATTAATAAAACTACTGGATCTTGTCGATCCTATACGATGCTCTGCTATTTTGGTCACACATACAGTAAATCTGTAACTTCAAATTCTGCCCTAAAATGGTATTGATGATTGTAACTGTTCCCACACCTCTGACCGGCAAGGAACCAGTAGTGTTACTGTATGGCTCAAACTGTGTGGGGCATATTTTAGTCATGCTAACGTATTAAGAGTGCTGCTATACTGTACCAGCTGGGTTTACTGTACACATAACCAAGGTGCTCCCAATTTCTCTCCACATGGAGTGATGGGGAGGGCGTGCATGTGCACTGTACCTTGGGATAGTTTGGAGGGGAGGTGAGGTTGAGATATCATGAGGGAGATGCTGGGGGTAGTACGAACTTATCACATTGTATCTCGGGGAAGGTTTATGGTTGTGGCTTTCCTTTTCTAATGTTGGATTTTCATCATTACATCCTGAAATTCTCGGGTATCAACATAAAGGGTGCTGAGACTAATGGTAATGGTCTATATTTAGGGTGAAGAGATCTAGACCTATATGACTGCCGTCTTAGATACGCAAAGTGCCCAATTGCTCAATAACTTAACTCCTACAAGCAGTGACCTTGGTCACCACCCAGTCCCCGCTGTTACTGACTTTAATGTTGTTTCAGACATGCTGTCCAAGGAGCCTCCGTGGTGTGAAGGCTCCAACTGTTTCGAGTGCATTTCCAAGTTTGGAGTCACTATGCGGAAACACCATTGGTGAGTTGCTTTTTGTGAACTCCAATATATTTTACTGCTGCAGATTGTGCGGAGAGAGTTTAGCGATACACTGATTGAAATTGAGGCTGAAATTTTCCACAAAAAAACAACTTGCACAGCATCCACTTTGACCAGATTGACCTGCTGAGCCTGTCCTGGTCTGAGGGTGGTTCTACATTTGTAACCTGATAATATTTGGTTGCGATGTCCCTTTATCAGGATCCGTGGACCATTTAAAAATTTTGTGCATGCGCAAAATCTCCCATTCAAAAGCCAGGTTGTGAAAGGAGCAAGTCTTTAACAGTTGCGTACAGAGAACATACTTCAGTTGCTGCCTTTGTTGACTTTTTTTTAAATGGCATTTCCGCCGACCTGCTCGGGCTCGCTGGTACAACGCAGTTACTGAGTGCTGGTCAGGCCTCCATTTCAGGAACAATAGTCATTGATGTGGCACTGGTGCCTCAGCTTCAGTTGTAGCCGTTTAATTCAGCTTTCTGAATTCAGTAACTTCTCTGAACCAATTTCCCTCATTTTATATAATCAGCAGTTGGTAAAAATACCTCTCCTCTTCTCTCTTTCCCCTCCCACCCCCCACCCCCAAAAAATAAGCCAAAAGAATAAATGGGTTATTGTGTGCAATAAATGTTATCCTAGTGTTATAAGCAGCCAACAAAGAACATCGGTACCGTTAAAAGTCTAACATTTATAAAGTGATGTGGTGGGCATTGTTCCCGGTGAGCTGTGCTTTGTTCTACACGGCTTGCTTCCTTTAATGGCCGGTCCCTTTTAAATGTCTGCGTATACACGGTGTTTACAATGTAACAGCCAGTGAGCGGTCGACATGGAACCTTTCCGATCACTGCGCGGGCCGGAAAACTGTTAGTGGGCGTAAAGTTGAAAAGTTGCAGTGTTTGCAGGAGTTGTGCTCTCTGTTGATACAAGTCCTCTCTGTCTCGACAGCCGCCACTGTGGACGATTGCTGTGTCACAAGTGTTCGATGAAGGAAATTCCCATCATCAAGTTTGATTTGAACAAGCCTGTGCGGGTGTGCGACATTTGCTTCGATGTGCTGACACTGGGCGGGGTCTCTTAGTACTTGTTGGAGTTGCCCTTGCGTTTTGTGTTTTAGCCGCACTACACAGTCTTTCCAGCTGCGGGAAGTTCGAATCGGATTCGCGCCTTTCCAAGAGAAGCCCAAACACTTGAGGGACCGCATTATATTACTCAGATTGAAATTATGCTGTTTGATTCTCTGGTGCATTAATGGACTTTGACCTGAATGAATGAATGGATGGATACATAGCCATGTGAATTGATCAGAATTGAGTGCTGGTGCTTCTGGCTGGGTTGGGGTTTGACCCTCTTCTGATAGGGTTGTCTAGTAGAGATATTCTGGACCTGCTGTCATTTCTAGTTAACACTCTCCAGTTTCTGCTCTACTGTGTATTTTTAAAATCTTGTTCAATAATTGTAGATGACACTTTTTTTTTTCCTTCTCCCCAACTCTGTCGAGAGGTATTGTTACAGATGTCAACATAACTTGGCTCGATGGGGGGGAAGCAACACTTTGAGGGAACTGACTGTTTTACTATTTACAGTCTACACAGCTTGGCTGTGAAATTCCTGATCTGTATCTATCTAATCCTAGATGGCAGCAGCTGAATGTATAATCCTTACTGGTTTGGATCTAACAAAGTTAGCAACACTAATTTAGGAAAATATTTTATCACCAATAGAAATAGTTAAGTGTTTAAAAAGGGAAATGCTGCATATTTAGACCAAATGCATGGTCATGTACATGGTAGAATATGGTCTCTTTTAAACTGGAACATGGTAGAATAACTTTTTTTTTAAATCTACTCTTAGTACCAGTATCAAACCAACCTGTGGGGGGCTAGTTCTGCAATCCAGTGGTTACTGAACAGAATGGTTCATGAATTTCCCAGTTTTAGTCCAATACGCTGGTTGTCCATTGTACAGAGCTACACATGTAGCGCTAACATAGTTTGCAGCATGTTCTAACATCACTCAACGATCTGGTAGTTGATATGCTCCTACAGGAATCCTGGAGACAATGGTTTGCTGGAGGCCTTGTTGTCAACAGTGACCATGTCGGGTTGGAGTTGTTTCTCCAGCCAGTGCTGGGGGCACTCATTGTGGATCCCACAACATCACTAATCATGTCGGAAGCTTTAGTCATATAAGTCACACGGAAGCCGTTTTTGGTTATTATGTGCGAATGGCACTTGGGCTTACCTGGAGAGTAAAGGGTTAAATTCGGACAACCGTTCTGATTTGTCATCTCATCTGTAAAAGGACTGTTCCAAGGATTGCCACTTGATGTACGGTCGAAATTGTGTAAAATCTTTCAAAGCTGCCAGTCACTATTTTCTGCAGTTGTGCTGTGCTTTAAAGTGTTTTGGCAAAACCTCGTGCTTCATTGCATTATATCAATCCGTTCGGATAGAACGCCTGTTGCTTTAAGTGAGGCTGACCAGCTATGTTCTGCATTCACATTCCATGTCTAATTCTGTGCTATACTACGCATATATTCTAGCTTGTCTCCGCTCCGATGGATACGATGAAGGCTTCATCCAACCTTTTTGGGTTAGTTTTCATTCAATTCCTGGTTGAGGTCAGCAACTATGTTGAATAACATTCCATGTGTAATATGATGTTGGTGCATTTGTGGGCAAAGTTGAATAATGTAATGATGCTGATCTCAATAAACTTTAATAGAGATTTTTGGCGAACAGCGCTAGCTGCTCTCGACCATTCATCAGGGCTGTTCTTGTTACGTTGAGAGAACACAATGAGCTATTGGATTCATTTCAAAGGAGAATGTAATCACCGTGGAGGTAAATTCATGCCATTCTCCATTTATTTACCATGGTCTGGTGGCTTGAGCAATCTGCTAACTTACTTACAGCACCGAGTTACCCATCACTACTTCCTGTTGTACTACTACAAAGCCAAGGACACTCTGTTCTTGCAGGGAGCCCAGGACAGAACAGACCAGTTTTGGTATCTAAATGTTGTAGGAGATCATGTTTCCGTAGAAGCACTGGGTTTGAACTAGAGTAACCATTTTCCTTGGCCCTTGCGTCAATATTCATTTGTTTAGGCCAATGACTATGAGAAACAGTGTGAATGGTGAAGGTAGTCATCATGGGAAAATCTTTCCCTGTTACATCTCAAATTATTCCAAATGTAGATTTCATGCCTTTACAATCTTCTTCCACCATTCCTTTTTTTAATCTGGTCATTCACAAGATTGGTCAACAGAACCTCCCTTGAATTGTGGTTGTGCATTCGAGCACGCTTGGCTAGAATTTCTTTTGGCAGGATTTGGGAAAGGGCAAGGACTCATCAATAGTGGACTGGTTAACAAGCTATGGTCAGCCAACCTCGGTCGGTCATGTTTACCATAGGCAATTGGATTAAACTAGTTTTCAAGTTGCTTTATGCCAACTGCAGTCACAAACAGGTGTGGGACATGTTTAAATGTCGCGCCCAGTGTGAATGAACTACCCATTGGGATGGCAATTGTGTAATCAAATTGCACCAAAAGCACCAACATCTTATTCTATTTCCTGTTGCCAGTGCCCTTGTCTCCTGTGTAATGAGTGACCTTTAACCCATTGAGGACTGCATCTTGCCAACACCTGAACATTCATTTCCGATGTTCAGTTCTGATTGTGTTCTGTAATTGGCACTGCTTTTTGAATAAAACCATGAGCTGTTAAACTATATTTACCTAATAAAGAACAAATATGAATTAAGAGAAATCTGTTTGTTTGAGTAGCAAGTGCTCAATGGGTTAACATTTATTCCAGCCCTTAACGCTATTTAATTATGATCCATTTTTCAGTATTAGAAGAAATTTGTTTGAATAATGGCTAATTTTTTTGCACTAACATTGAAACCTATTGCACAAAATTGTCCTATAATGTATGTTTACTTCTGTTTACAGTGTATAGGTGAATAAGTCTGTACAGCAATGTCATTGAACATTACCCAGGATGTTGCTAACAGTGGTGCTTAGGGATACAATCATCAATATAGTCCTCCTTTGGTAACAAAAGCCTGACTCTGTGTAATTACAAAGTAGTTGGGGGTTAAAGTCTGTGTATTTATTCTAGGTGGTAATGGTCAAAAGTGGTCACAGACCAGTGTCTCTCAAATGTGGCTTGAGCCATCGATCAATGTTACTATAATGGGGGCTGCTGAGTTGCCCCTGTGAAGCGGCAACTCTGCAATGTGTGCATTAGAAGACACTGGATATCTAGGAAGCCAGAGAGAGGGTGTAGCTTTGTGTAAGAGACACCACAATAGAATGGTAAAATTCAGTAGTTGTGTATAGTTCTTTTAGATCACAGTTGTAGAAAAACCCTCAATACTTTGCCGAATTGGAACAACTATGAAATTTTGCATTTGATAGTACAGGTCTATGGTTACCTGTCGAGCACATCTCCATATAGGTGAAGAGTAGGCATTTTTCACTCCATCCAAGCATGTTACACTGCTCATATGTGATGAGTTCTCAATTTGTGGTTGCCTTTCCCTCTGCTGTGGTGCAGTGTGGGGGCCAATACTGCTGGCACACTTCTGAAAGCTGCTGAGCTTTGCTACAGGTATTCATTCCTTAATCAGCAATAAAGAGGCTGGTTATTTCATGTGCTACTGTGGGATGTCACTGTGCACAGATTGGCCATGTTTGCCTACATAATGCTGGCTGCACTTCGCAAGTAATTCATTGATACTCAAGTGGTTTGGGATGTCCTGGGGATATGATCAGGCTCTATTGCAAGTTCTTAAGCATTTAGATAAGTCTTCAATAAGGACTGCCTTGATGTGCTTTCTGCTCTATTACTATAACTTTGCCTTTTAATTGGGAAACATAACACTCGAGCTTGACACATTTTCCAACCACCACCTTGTCCCAGAATAAATGTTATAGAATCTAATTGTTATGGGCTTCAGTATTTTCAGTGCCATTATGCTGGCTGTCATTTAATGAGATTTGTTCACTGATATGAAAATCTTCCTCCCCTCCACTGAACACCATGTCAGTCACCAGAAGCACTGGCAATTAGCAACAGAGCTATTTACAGTGGTCATAAACTGTCCCATTCTACATAGGAGTAAAAGTGGGCACCTGATGGATGGTATATGAGGAAATAAACCTTACACCCAGTGGAGCAATGGTTGAAATTGGGAACTGTGGGGGGAGAAGTGATTTTGGATCTCTGTACACCATACACCATTTCCAGCATCGTTCATTATTTTCCTCATGGGGAAAGGATATCTCTGAGCACTTCAGAAGGAGAATGAGATATACTGAGCAGGATGTTGGTGGCTCAAGGCACAGGTGAAAGGATGCAGGGTTTTTAAAGACAGTGAGAAGGAGATGGGGTGATTTTGGGAACAAGTCTCCGAAATCAAGCATTACTGAAACCTTACTCTTGGTGCTAGGGATGGGGAACAAGTAATAATTTAGATTCATAGCCCCAGGCTGTAGGCTGAACCTATGACACAAAATTCCAAATTTAATATGAAAGCTGGAATAGGGACCTTCCAGTTAATTTATATGGGCCCACAGCAGTCGGTGGAGGGAGGTGAGGATAGGGGCGATGGATGGTGGAGGTGAGGATAGAGGCGATGGATGGGGGAGGTGAGGATAGGGGCGATGGATGGTGGAGGTGAGGATAGAGGCGATGGATGGTGGAGGTGAGGATAGAGGCGATGGATGGTGGAGGTGAGGATAGAGGCGATGGATGGTGGAGGTGAGGATGGGGGCGATGGATGGTGGAGGTGAGGATGGGGGCAATGGATGGTGAGGTGAGGATAGGGGCGATGGATGGTGGAGGTGAGGATAGGGGCGATGGATGGTGGAGGTGAGGATAGAGGGGATGGATGGTGACGTGAGGATAGGGGCGATGGATGGTTGAGGTGAGGATAGAGGGGATGGATGGTTGAGGTGAGGATAGAGGGGATGGATGGTGGAGGTGAGGATAGAGGGGATGGATGGTGGAGGTGAGGATAGAGGGGATGGATGGTGGAGGTGAGGATAGAGGGGATGGATGGTGGAGGTGAGGATAGGGGCGATGGATGGTGGAGGTGAGGATAGGGGCGATGGATGGTGGAGGTGAGGATAGGGGCGATGGATGGTGGAGGTGAGGATAGAGGGGATGGATGGTGGAGGTGAGGATAGAGGGGATGGATGGTGGAGGTGAGGATGGGGCGATGGATGGTGGAGGTGAGGATGGGGCGATGGATGGTGGAGGTGAGGATAGGGGCGATGGATTGTGGAGGTGAGGATAGAGGGGATGGATTGTGGAGGTGAGGATAGAGGGGATGGATGGTGGAGGTGAGGATAGGGGCGATGGATGGTGGAGGTGAGGATAGAGGCGATGGATGGTGGAGGTGAGGATAGGGGCGATGGATGGTGGAGGTGAGGATAGGGGCGATGGATGGTGGAGGTGAGGATAGGGGCGATGGATGATGGAGGTGAGGATAGGGGCAATGGATGGTGAGGTGAGGATAGGGGCAATGGATGGTGAGGTGAGGATAGGGGCGATGGATGGTGGAGGTGAGGTGAGGATAGGGGCAATGGATGGTGAGGTGAGGTTAGGGGTGATGGTGAGGTGAGGGTAGGGGCGATGGATGATGGTGAGGTGAGGATAGGGGCAATGGATGGTGAGGTGAGGATAGGGGCGATGATGAGGTGAGGATAGGGGCGATGGATGGTGGAGGTGAGGATAGGGGCGATGGATGGTGGAGGTGAGGTGAGAATAGAGGGGATGGATGGTGGAGGTGAGGATAGGGGCGATGGATGGTGGAGGTGAGGATAGGGGCGATGGATGGTGGAGGTGAGGTGAGGATAGAGGGGATGGATGGTGGAGGTGAGGATAGGGGCGATGGATGGTGGAGGTGAGGATAGGGGCGATGGATGGTGGAGGTGAGGATAGGGGCGATGGATGGTGGAGGTGAGGATAGGGGCGATGGATGGTGGAGGTGAGGATAGGGGCGATGGATGGTGGAGGTGAGGATAGGGGCGATGGATGGTGGAGGTGAGGATAGGGGCGATGGATGGTGGAGGTGAGGATAGGGGCGATGGTGAGGTGAGGATAGGGGCGATGGATGGTGGAGGTGAGGATAGGGGCGATGGATGGTGGAGGTGAGGATAGGGGCGATGGATGGTGGAGGTGAGGTGAGGATAGGGGCAATGGATGGTGGAGGTGAGGATAGGGGCGATGGATGGTGGAGGTGAGGATGGGGGCGATGGATGATGGAGGTGAGGTGAGGATAGGGGCAATGGATGGTGGAGGTGAGGATAGGGGCGATGGATGGTGGAGGTGAGGATGGGGGCGATGGATGGTGAGGTGAGGATAGAGGGGATGGATGGTGGAGGTGAGGATAGAGGGGATGGATGGTGGAGGTGAGGATAGGGGCGATGGATGGTGAGGTGAGGATAGAGGGGATGGATGGTGGAGGTGAGGATGGGGGCGATGGATGATGGTGAGGTGAGGATAGAGGGGATGGATGGTGGAGGTGAGGATAGAGGCGATGGATGGTGGAGGTGAGGATAGAGGCGATGGATGGTGGAGGTGAGGATAGGGGCGATGGATGGTGGAGGTGAGGATAGGGGCGATGGATGGTGGAGGTGAGGATAGAGGCGATGGATGGTGGAGGTGAGGATAGAGGCGATGGATGGTGGAGGTGAGGATAGAGGCGATGGATGGTGGAGGTGAGGATAGAGACGATGGATGGTGGAGGTGAGGATAGGGGCGATGGATGGTGGAGGCGAGGTGAGGATAGAGGGGATGGATGGTGGAGGTGAGGATAGGGGCGATGGTGAGGTGAGGATAGGGGCGATGGATGGTGGAGGTGAGGTGAGAATAGAGGGGATGG
This sequence comes from Pristiophorus japonicus, assembly GCF_044704955.1. Lineage (NCBI taxonomy): Eukaryota > Metazoa > Chordata > Chondrichthyes > Pristiophoridae > Pristiophorus > Pristiophorus japonicus. The sequence continues at coordinate 60,549,182 of NC_091992.1, forward strand.
ATGGTGGAGGTGAGGATAGGGGCGATGGATGGTGGAGGTGAGGATAGGGGCGATGGATGGTGGAGGTGAGGTGAGGATAGGGGCGATGGATGGTGGAGGTGAGGATAGGGGCGATGGATGGTGGAGGTGAGGATAGGGGTGATGATGGTGAGGTGAGGATAGGGGCGATGGATGATGGTGAGGTGAGGATAGGGGCAATGGATGGTGAGGTGAGGATAGGGGCGATGATGGTGAGGTGAGGATAGGGGCGATGGATGGTGGAGGTGAGGATAGGGGCGATGGATGGTGGAGGTGAGGTGAGAATAGAGGGGATGGATGGTGGAGGTGAGGATAGGGGCGATGGATGGTGGAGGTGAGGATAGGGGCGATGGATGGTGGAGGTGAGGTGAGGATAGAGGGGATGGATGGTGGAGGTGAGGATAGGGGCGATGGATGGTGGAGGTGAGGATAGGGGCGAAGGATGGTGGAGGTGAGGATAGGGGCGATGGATGGTGGAGGTGAGGATAGGGGCGATGGATGGTGGAGGTGAGGATAGGGGCGATGGATGGTGGAGGTGAGGATAGAGGGGATGGATGGTGGTGGTGAGGATAGGGGCGATGGATGGTGAGGTGAGGATAGAGGGGATGGATGGTGGGGGTGATGGATGGTGGAGGTGAGGATAGGGGCGATGGATGGTGGAGGTGAGGATAGGGGCGATGGATGGTGGAGGTGAGGATAGGGGCGATGGATGGTGAGGTGAGGATAGAGGGGATGGATGGTGGTGGTGAGAATAGGGGCGATGGATGGTGAGGTGAGGATAGGGGCGATGGATGGTGGAGGTGAGGATAGGGGCGATGGATGGTGAGGTGAGGATAGGGGCAATGGATGGTGAGGTGAGGATAGGGGCGATGGATGATGGTGAGGTGAGGATAGGGGCAATGGATGGTGAGGTGAGGATAGGGGCGATGGATGATGGTGAGGTGAGGATAGAGGCGATGGATGGTGGAGGTGAGGATAGAGGCGATGGATGGTGGAGGTGAGGATAGGGGCGATGGATGGTGGAGGTGAGGATAGAGGCGATGGATGGTGGAGGTGAGGATAGAGGGGATGGATGGTGGAGGTGAGGATAGAGGCGATGGATGGTGGAGGTGAGGATAGGGGCGATGGATGGTGGAGGTGAGGTGAGGATAGAGGGGATGGATGGTGGAGGTGAGGATAGGGGCGATGGATGGTGGAGGTGAGGATAGGGGCGATGGATGGTGGACGTGAGGATAGGGGCGATGGATGGTGGAGGTGAGGTGAGGTGAGGATAGAGGGGATGGATGGTGGAGGTGAGGATAGGGGCGATGGATGGTGGAGGTGAGGATAGGGGCGATGGATGGTGGAGGTGAGGATAGAGGGGATGGATGGTGGAGGTGAGGATAGAGGCGATGGATGGTGGAGGTGAGGATAGGGGCGATGGATGGTGGAGGTGAGGATAGAGGGAATGGATGGTGGAGGTGAGGATAGGGGCGATGGATGGTGGAGGTGAGGATAGGGGCGATGGATGGTGGAGGTGAGGTGAGGATAGAGGGGATGGATGGTGGAGGTGAGGATAGGGGCGATGGATGGTGGAGGTGAGGTGAGGATAGAGGGGATGGATGGTGAGGTGAGGATAGAGGGGATGGATGGTGGAGGTGAGGATAGAGGGGATGGATGGAGGTGAGGATAGAGGGGATGGATGGTGGAGGTGAGGATAGGGGCGATGGATGGTGGAGGTGAGGTGAGGATAGAGGGAATGGATGGTGGAGGTGAGGATAGGGGCGATGGATGGTGGAGGTGAGGATAGGGGCGATGGATGGTTGAGGTGAGGATAGAGGGGATGGATGGTGGAGGTGAGGATAGGGGCGATGGATGGTGGAGGTAAGGTGAGGATAGAGGGGATGGATGGTGAGGTGAGGATAGAGGGGATGGATGGTGAGGTGAGGATAGAGGGGATGGATGGTGGAGGTGAGGATAGAGGGGATGGATGGTGGAGGTGAGGATAGGGGCGATGGATGATGGAGGTGAGGTGAGGATAGGGGCAATGGATGGTGAGGTGAGGATGGGGGCGATGGATGGTGGAGGTGAGGTGAGGATAGGGGCGATGGGTATAAAGAGTTGAGCTGCAGATCTGGATTTGGACGAGATGTCAGTTAGAGCTCAATGATATAATTTGCCTCTGAGTAAAAGATTGTGGGTTCAAGCCCCAACTCCTGAGACTTGAGTGCAAATTCTAGGCTGAAACTCCAGTGTAGTACTGAGGGAGCGCTGCACTGTCTTTCACATGAGACATTAAACTGAGCCCTCGTCTATCCTCTCAGGAGCATATAGAAAATCCCAGAGCAGGGGAATTCTGGCCATCATGTATCCCTCAACCAAACTTATTAAAACAGATTATCTGGTCATTTATCACATTGCTGTTTATAGAAGCTAGCTGGGTGCACATTTGGCTGCCATATTTCCTATCTTGCATTACAAGAGTGACTACAATTCAAAAGTACTTCATTGGGTGTGATGCATTTTAGGACGGCCTGAGGTTATCAGATGCAAGTTCCTGCATTCTTGACCAAATTTGTGATGGAGGGAGCCTAGCAAGGGAACACTTGAAGCCTTTCCTTGAGATAATGATGGAATGCATGGGTTTGAACACAAGAGGAGGTGGAAGCAGCTACTGCTCAGCAGCTTGAACATTTGCAAAGTGCAGTTTCATTTTTGTAATTTGCCTGACCAAAATTCAAGTCTATAGACACAGCAAGCCTCAGGCAATCAAATTTGGATACCTGCATAGGTGAATGGTTCCTTGTATTAATGGAACATTCAATGTCCTAGGGAGTGTGTTTGCTAGTGCTGTTGGGGAGAAGTTAAACTAACATGGCAAGGGGATGGGAACCTATGGAGGGAGACAGGAAAATAAAATGGAGGCAGAAGCAAAAGATAGAAAGGAGAATAGTAAAAGTGGAGGGCAGAGAAACCCAAGGCAAAAAACAAAGGGCCACATTACAGAAAAATTCTAAAGGGGCAATGTGTGTTAAAAAGACAAGCCTGAAGGCTCGGTGCCTCAATGCGAGGGGTATTCGGAATAAAGTGGACGAATTAACTGCGCAGGCAGCAGTTAACGGATATGATGTAATTGGCATCACGGAGACATGGCTTCAGGGTGACCAAGGCTGGGAACTCAACATCCAGGGATATTCAACATTTAGGAAGGATAGGCAGAGAGGAAAAGGAGGCGGGGTGGCGTTGCTGGTTAAAGAGGAAATTAATGCAATAGTAAGGAGGGACATTAGCCTGGATGATGTGGAATCGGTATGGGTGGAGCTGTGGAATTCCAAAGGGCAGAAAACGTTAGTGGGAGTTGTGTACAGATCACAAAACAGTAGTAGTGAGGTTGGGGACAGCATCACACAAGAAATAAAAGATGTGTGCAAAAAAGGTACAGCAGTTATCATGGGTGACTTTAATCTACATATTGATTGGGCTAACCAAACTAGTAGCAATGCGGTGGAGGAGGATTTCCTAGAGTGTATTAGGGATGGTTTTCTAGACTAATATCTCTCTAGGAACCAACTAGATTGGATGATGTGCAATGAGAAGGGACTAATTAGCAATCTTGTTGTGCGAAGCCTCTTGGGAAGAGTGACCATAATATGGTAGAATTCTTTATTAAGATGGAGAGTGACACAGTTAATTCGGAAACTAGGGTCCTGAACTTAAGGAAAGGGAACTTCGACGGTATGAGGCGTGAATTGGCTAGAATAGACTGGCAAAGGATAGTTAAAGGGTTGACGGTGGATAAGCAATGGTAAACATTTAAAGATCACATGGATGAACTTCAGCAATTGTACATCCCTGTCTGGAGTAAAAATAAAATGGGGAAGGTGGCTCAACCGTGGCTAACGAGGGAAATTAAGGATAGTGTTAAAGCCAAGGAAGAGGCATATAAATTGGCTAGAAAAAAAAACAAACCTGAGGACTGGGAGAAATTTAGAATTCAACAGAGAAGGACTAAGGGTTTAATTAAGAGGGGGAAAATAGAGTACGAGAGGAAGCTTGCCGGAAACATAAAAACTGACTGCAAAAGCTTCTATAAATATGTGAACAGAAAAAGATTAGTGAAGACAAAAGTCCCTTGCAGTCTGATTCAGGTGAATTTATAATGGGGAACAAAGAAATGGCAGACCAATTGAACAAATACTTCGATTCTGTCTTTACAAAGGAAGACACCAATAACCTTCCGAATGTACTAGGGGACAGTGGGTCTCGTGAGAAGAAGGAACTGAAGGATATCCTTATTAGGCGGGAAATTGTGTTCGGGAAATTGATGGGATTGAAGGCCGATAAATCCCCTGGGCCTGATCGTCTGCATCCCAGAGTACTTAAGGAAGTGGCCCTAGAAATAGTGGATGCATTGGTGATCATTTTCCAACAGTCTATCGACTCTGGATCAGTTCCTATGGACTGGAGGGTAGCTAATGTAACACCACTTTTTAAAAAAAGGGAGAGAGAAAACGGGTAATTATAGACCGGTTAGTCTGACATCAGTAGTGGGGAAAATGTTGGAATCAATCATTAAGGATGAAATAGCAGCGCATTTGGAAAGCAGTGACAGGATTGGACCAAGTCAGCATGGATTTATGAAAGGGAAATCATGCTTGACGAATCTTCTGGAATTTTTTGAGGATGTAACTAGCAAAGTGGACAAGGGAGAACCAGTGGATGTGGTGTATTTGGACTTTCAAAAGGCTTTTGACAAGGTTCCGCACAAGAGATTGGTGTGCAAAATCAAAGCGCATGGTATTGGGGGTAATGTACTGACGTGGATAGAGAACTAGTTGGCAGACTGGAAGCAGAGTCAGGATAAACGGGTCCTTTTCAGAATGGCAGGTAGTAACTAGTGGAGTGCCGCAGGGCTCAGTGCTGGGACCCCAGCTCTTTACAATATACATTAACGATTTAGATGAAGGAATTGAGTGTAATATCTCCAAGTTTGCAGATGACCCTAAACTGGGTGGCGGTGTGAGCTGTGAGGAGGATGCTAAGAGGCTGCTTAGACTTGGACAGGTTAGGTGAGTGGGCAAATGCATGGCAGATGCAGTATAATGTGGATACATGTGAGGTTATCCATTTTGGGGGCAAAAACACAAAGGCAGAATATTATCTGAATGGCGGCAGATTAGGAAAAGGGGAGGTGCAACGAGACCTGGGTGTCATGGTTCATCAGTCACTGAAAATGGGCATGCAGGTACAGCAGGCGGTGAAGAAGGCAAATGGTATGTTGGCCTTCATAGCTAGGGGATTTGAGTATAGGAGCAAGGAGGTCTTACTGCAGTTGTACAGAACCTTAGTGAGGCCTCACCTGGAATATTGTGTTCAGTTTTGGTCTCCTAATCTGAGGAAGGACGTTCTGGCTATTGAGGGAGTACAGCGAAGGTTCACCAGACTGATTCCAGGGATGGCTGGACTGTCATATGAGGAGAGACTGGATCAACTGGGCCTTTATTCACTGGAGTTTAGAAGGATGAGAGGGGATCTCATAGAAACATATAAGATTCTGATGGGACCGGACAGGTTAGATGCGGGAAGAATGTTCCCGATGTTGGGGAAGTCCAGAACCAGGGGACATAGTCTTAGGATAAGGGGTAGACCATTTAGGACTGAGATGAGGAGAAACTTCTTCACTCAGAGTTGTTAACCTATGGAATTCCCTGCTGCAAAGAGTTGTTGATGCCAGTTCATTGGATATATTCAAGAGGGAGTTAGATATGGCCCTTACAGCTAAGGGGATCAAGGGGTATGGAGAGAAAGCAGGAAAGGGGTACCGAGGGAATGATCAGCCATGATCTTATTGAATGGCGATGCAGGCTCGAAGGGCTGAATGGCCTACTCCTGCGCTTCTTTTCTATGTTTCTATGATCACTGACGTTGGAGACTACAAGGAACTGTCCTTGATACAACAACTAACTAGATTTCTATTTATATAATACCTGTCCTAACAATCTTCCCCCCTCCCTTCCTCCAATTAAATACAATCTAATATGACAACTTTTCAAGGTGAATCCATTCTCGTGAGAGCAATTACTCCTATAATCATATAGCAAACTGATCCTAGAATGGGCTGCAGTTTCCTTCTTGGAAGACATTCCATGCTGTGGTTCAGTGCCAGACCCTCCACTACCATCCTCACCAACCATTATTCATGTCTGGATATTGACCACCATACTACCACTGTCCAGCTGCAGTCATTGTACAACAACACGGAAGGCTTCCATCTGCAAAAAGCCACTGAGTAGCGAGGAGCACTCAATGTCAACCCTTATCCGTTCATAAATGTGGCATTTATATTGTATCCCATATACTGGAAATGGGAATTAGGAAAAGAGGGTTAAATTAGTATAGCAATAAAAAAAAACGTGAATATATAATACTATGTGTAGCACAATCCAGTTTAATATCTTCCCCATTTTTATAGAAAGGTAAATCAACTTCCATTAAACATGTGCATTCTGGCAAAACCCCTACAAAACTGAACTCTTTCCCCATCTTGATCGGATAAATGTGTGGAGCCTCTTCTAGTGACATAATCTTTATAAGCATACAAGGAGTATTTTTATTTCCACCCCAGGGACCCTGTGACTGGACCATCATTCACAGCCTCCATGTACCAGGCCTGCTCTTGCAAAGACTGCTGGGTACAGTGTGAAGGTAGCATTATTGGGCCTATCATCTCCAACTTGTGTTTGGTTGTTGGGACGACGGTAACACTGCCATGGTATTACCTATTGCTCCACTGGACCAGAGAGCAGTGAATCAATCACGTAGTAGGGGATTGGAGTCAGACACGGGCCACACCAGGTTATGGCAGCAGGTTCACCTTCCCTGATGACCACGAGTGAACTACTCCAGCAGCTTTCATGGCCTTTTGCTGGTATCGGCCCACAGATTACCAGATTTATTGATTGTTTTGGGTTCATGTCTCATCTGTATTGGGAACCAGTAACCCTCTCTACTCCCCAGTTAGCTTCATGCTAATTTTCAGTCAAGCATCAAGTACACCAATGGTCAAGTTTATCCTCTTAAAATATCCATTTATCCATCCACCAAAATACAATGACTGGGTTTTTTTATTTAAAGACATTGCCAGTACTTTGTAGTGGAATATCACAGATACTGATAAGTTTACTGCCTCTTAGAACAGGCCTATAACTTGAGGCTGCTGTGTTATTCGTCTGGAATGGCACACGAGTCAGAGAGGCTATGGCATCCCTTGTATTCCTGGAGGTTAGGGTTGTCGAGATCTCCCCTGTTGTGGACTGAACTGGGCTGGTTAGACGGTGATCCATTTACGCGCACACAAACACAGCGATGGTTCCTTGATCCGGGCTTGTATAGCTTGCGTGGGACTCCAGCCCAATTCCTCTCTATTCCTCCACTGGAAATACGGAAATACAACATTAATAAAGACTGTATTTATTCAAACTCTCAATTTTGTTTTAATGTTTCTTTCCACATCCAATTCACTGGGTGAAGGAACATATGGGAGTTATAAGTTGTCCATCAGTTTATAACTAGTCACTGTTAGCATCTCTGGACTGGAGAAGGAAGTACTACCTGGCCTCGCTTGCTCACCCACATTTTGCTCACCCTCTCCCTTGCATTTGCTTCACCCTGAAGGTACCCCAGATTGGCCACATCCTGGGTCTTTAAGTTACTGTACGATGCTTTTGAGAGTTTGCTAGAATTAGATTGACTGCACTGATGCCGTGATAATGGTGGTCTGATCCCTTACCGCAGGTTTGATCATGGTCAACTCGATCTCCAGGATGTCCATCACTATCCTGGTAGGTGCAAATGGGCCAGCAGACTTCATGTGTGCTCCTGCAAAAATGGCCCCGCCATAATGTGAAAACTATGTTTTATAAAAATCCCACTCAGCATCTTTAGGAAGAGGAAAGATGAACCATAGTTTCTGCTCTTGATCTCCAGCCAATGACCTGTACTTAACTGTGGACCAAATGAAGATGGGATTTGGCTTGCTCCCACCACCATGGCCAAATTCTCTCCAGGCTGGCACATATAGAATCCTTATTTGGATGGGTAGGGGAAGGCGGTCAGACATAAGAGACTTCCACAAGACACTGCCTTCAGAACGGAAGAGACATTGGAAAGGGGAAGTTACTAAAAAAGATAAACTCTCCTGACCTGCGAGGTGAACACCAGACTCTTCCGCCTTTGAACGAGGTCCATTCAGAATTGCAGGGGGGAAATATTTTGTTTTCCAATTCGGACTCCGCCTTCAGTTTCCTCCCCTGCATCATGGCCATCTCTGCATCAACAAGAGCCTGGGTCGGTTCACCATTGTGCTCATAATATGTTCCAATTAATTTGCCTTGCAAGAAAAAATAAATAAAAACTCTTCAGTGATCTGTAAAATCTTGCAGTTTGAGAGTGGTGCTCAGAACAAGACTTAACAAAGCAATTCTTGGACAGACGAACAGTGGGTAACAGACAAGCTCATAACTGAAAGCTCAACTAGCAAAACCAAAACAGCTCACTGACACTGCAAATTAAATTGCCATGTTCGGAAGATGTTAAAAATTCCATTCCAAAGTGTGCAGAACTGTTTAAACCCAACCAAAGACTTAAACATTCTTCAATAAAGCATTATCTAAACTTTTTTTTGCAGGTGTGTTCCAGTAATACTAGTGCCTGCGTTGCAGAATTGTAACTACATTATCTAGAAAGCAGGCATAAAACTGGATACAAGAAGCAGGTGGAGTGAATGAGAAGGAAAAGGAGAGAGAAGCACAATGGGGAACAAGAAACGGAAATTGTTCAAAGATTGTGTGATTCGAAGAGTGAGTCAGATATTGCCATAATTGAGGTCAGTTGGTGTAATGGTGATCTTAGAGTCATACAGCATAGAGGGAGCCCATTCAGTCCATTGTGCCTGTGCCAGCTCTTCGAAAGAGCTATCCAATTAATCCCACTCCTGGGCCCTTTCCCCATAGCCCTTCAATTTTTCTCATATTTATCCAATTCCCTTTTTAAAGCCACAATTGAATCTGCTTTGATCCCCTTCCAGGCAGTTATTCCAGTGAATTTAGAAGAATGAGAGGGGATCTTATAGAAACATATAAAATTCTGATGGGATTGGACAGGTTAGATGCAGGAAGAATGTTCCTGATGTTGGGGAAGTCCAGAACCAGGGGACACAGTTTTAGGATAAGGGGTAAGCCATTTAGGACCGAGATGAGGAGAAACTTCTTCACTCAGAGAGTTGTGAACCTATGGAATTCTCTACCACAGAAAGTTGTTGGGGCCAGTTCGTTAGACATATTCAAGAGGGAGTTAGATGTTGCACTCACGGCTAAAGGGATCAAGGGGTACGGAGAGAAAGCAGGAATGGGGTACTGAGGTGAATGATCAGCCATGATCATATTGAATGGTGGCGCAGGCTCAAAGGGCCGAATGGCCTATTCCTGCACCTATTTTCCATGTTTCTATATTTCCAGATCACAACAACTTGCTGTGTAAAAAGAAAAAGTTCTCCTCTCACCTCTGGTTCTTTTGCCAATTACCTTAAATCTGCATCCTCTGGTTACTGACTCTTCTGCCACTGGAAACAGTTTCTTATTTACTCTTATCAAAACCCTTCATGATTTTGAACAATTCTACTAAATCTCTTAATCTTCTCTGCTCCAGGGAGAACAACCCCAGCTTCTCGAGTCTCTCCATGTAACTAAAGTCCTGCATCCCTGGTATCATTCTAGTGAATCTCCTCTGCACCCTTTCTAATCCCGTGACATCCTGTGGTGCCCAGAATTGGACACAATACTCCCGCTGGGGCCTAACCAGCGTGTTCTAAAAGCTGTAGCACAACTTCCTTGCTTTTGTACGCTCTGATTCTATTAATCAAAGGATCCCGTAAGCTTTATCCACAGCCTTCGCAACCTGTCCTGCCACCTTCAAAGATTTGTTTACATACACCCCAGGACACTCTGTTCCTGCACCCTCTTTAAAATTGTACTTTAATACGCTCAGGACCTATTCAAGGGGCATCTTCATCTGGTGAGACCACACTCACATAGGAATAGGAGAAGGCCTCAAGCCTGTTCTGTCATTCAGTTAGATAATACTGATCTATACCTCCAGTTACCCGCCTTTGCCCCATATCTCTGATACCCTCTCCTAACAAAAATCTATCTCAGTCTTGAAAGCTCCAATTGTCTAAGCATTCACGGCCTTTTGGGGGAAGAGAGTTCCAGATTTCCACCGCCCTTTGTGAAGAAATACTTCCTGATTTCCCTCCTGACCGGCCCAGCTCTCATTTTAAGATGATGTCCCCTTGTTCTGGATTTTGTCACTCGAGGAAATAGTTTCTCAGTATCTACCTTATCAAATCATTTTAACATTTTAAACAGCTCGATCAGATCACCCCTCAACCTTCTAAACTCAAGGGAATACAAGCATAGTCTCTGCAAACTGTCCTCACAATTTTATCTCCAACTCCCTGGTATCATTCTGGTGAATCTGCAATGTACCGCCTTCAAGGCCAATATATTTTCCTGAGGTGCAGTGTCCAGAATGAAAAAGTATATCACTATTATATTTGAAATATTTAATAATATACAAAACGAAAAGTCACCGTGATGGCAATTTCAGATCAGGAGAGTGAAGTTTTGAACCTTTGCAACTTCCCCAATGTTTTTCATACCATTCCACATCAGGTTTTTCGACTGCATTTTTACTAAGTGCCTCTTTTTCCAAGTCAGATTCTTACCTTTAAAAATGTATTCTTTCTTGTAGAAGGCAAGCCAGTCAGAGAGAGATAACACTTCAGTGGGAGAGAGGCCAGATACATCGTCCACCAGACCAGTCTCTGTGAAATCACCACTCACAAACGCTCTACAGGCATCCTGACCTGCAGTTAACAAGAGAATAACTTTACCAGAGAGCAGCACGCCATCAATGCTGTGCACGAATTACTGCAGAAAGGTGTAGACCTAATTACCTTTGAAATCAATGGCACAATAAGCAGGTCCTGCAAGAATCATCATTCCAATGGGCAGTGTTTCTTAACTCAAATTGTATTTAAGTCCTTGGAGCATAAATTTTCGGCTTGTTACACAAGTCGAGTGGAAGAGACAGACTCAAGTAACGAAGCTCAGTAATTGCTCATTAAATCATAGAATAGGACCAAACGAAACTCAGGGATTCTGACACCCAGTTCATAAACATCTGAACTCTGGGGTCGAGTTGTACCAGTCCATTCAGATTATCAAGATCTTAATTACTTGCATTTGTAGAATACCTTTCATGGAGTAAATTATGTTCCAAAATGCTTTGCAAAACCCAAAGCAGATGCAGATCAGTAGAAGAATTAAGGAAGGTGACAAAACAGGCAAAGAAAGAATTAAAGAAAGACTTGCATTTATATAGCGCCTTTCACGACGTCAGGATGTCCAAAAGGACTTTACAGCCAATGAAGCACTTTCGAAGTGTAACCACTGTTGTAATTTAGGGAAACAAGGCAGTCAAGTTGTGCACATCACAGTCCCACAAACAGCAATGGGATAATGACCAGCTAATCTATTTGTTGGCCAGGACACTGGGGAGAACTCTCCTGCTCTTCTTCAAAATACTGGGCCTGAAATTCGGGTCGGAGGCTTCCTTCGGATGAATGCCTCCGACCAGAGAATTCTTTACGAAATTACCTGGTGGTCCCAGAAGTGCCTGCGATTCCTGCGGGAAGCCTACTCTTCCCGCGCTTCAGAGCGCGCTCCTGTCCTCGAGGTTCGGATGCAGAAGGTGGAGTCACGTGCGACTGGACAACCAATCATGGTGCAGCATTCTCATTGATAGCAATAAGAACTCCCTATCTCCGAGTTCTTATTGCTATCGATCAGAAAAAAAACCCAAACACATTAAACACAACATAAAAAATTAAAAAAACACCTCATATAATTAAAATTAATTGAAATTAAAGTTCATTAAATCTTTTAGAAAAAAAATATATTTTTTGGATTTTTTTTCAATGTTTTAATAGGGTTTAGAATAAACTTACCTTGGTGGATAGGGTTTTTAAACATAAAAATGAGTGTTTAAATTTTATTTTTATATGTTTTAAAACTCTTACACTGGTAAAAGTAGGCTATGCACCTGTTTTACCAGCCGCAAGAGCTTTAAGGACATTCGTTGGACAAGAGTTGGACAAATAGCCCAATCTCGTCCGCGCGAATGTCCTGGCTGCGGGGATGCAGAAATCTGTCAAACCAAAACTACACAGATTGGAAAAGCTGGCGAGGCCGGAATTTTAGCCCCATTGTCATGGAATCTTTTACATCCACTGGAGAGAGCAAGTGGGGCCTCGGCTTAACACCTCATCCTCTATTTGCTCAAATCTATAGACTCTGGACACCTTGCATGGAAGCTATATTTTCTGTCCAACTTCAAACCAAAGACTCAAGGCAGACTGTCCACAGGAAAACATATCGCCTCGGGTGATTGGTCGTGTAATTAGGCTGATGAGGTAGCTTTGATGACTGTCTTAGAGTTGGAACTAAGAGAACAGGAAGCTAGCTGTTCAGAGGGAGCAAGGGAAGTGGAGAAGCTCAGGACATCAGACATCATGGTAGTAGTATATTCACTGGAGTTTAGAAGGATGAGAGGAGATCTCATAGAAACATAAAATTCTGACGGGATTGGATAGGTTAGATTCAGGAAGAATGTTCCCGATGTTGGGGAAGTCCAGAACCAGGGGTCACATAGAAACATAGAAACATAGAAAATAGGTGCAGGAGCAGGCCATTCAGCCCTTCTAGCCTGCACCGCCATTCAATGAGTTCATGGCTGAACATGAAACTTCAGTACCCCCTTCCTGCTTTCTCGCCATAACCCTTGATCCCCCGAGTAGTAAGGACTTCATCTAACTCCCTTTTGAATATATTTAGTGAATTGGCCTCAACTACTTTCTGTGGTAGAGAATTCCACAGGTTCACCACTCTCTGGGTGAAGAAGTTTCTCCTCATCTCGGTCCTAAATGGCTTACCCCTTATCCTCAGACTGTGACCCCTGGTTCTGGACTTCCCCAACATTGGGAACATTCTTTCTGCATCTAACCTGTCTAAACCCGTCAGAATTTTAAACGTTTCTATGAGGTCCCCTCTCATTCTTCTGAACTCCAGTGAATACAAGCCCAATTGATCCAATCTTTCTTGATAGGTCAGTCCCGCCATCCCGGGAATCAGTCTGGTGAACCTTCGCTGCACTCCCTCAATAGCAAGAATGTCCTTCCTCAAGTTAGGAGACCAAAACTGTACACAATACTCCAGGTGTGGCCTCACCAAGGCCCTGTACAACTGTAGCAACACCTCCCTGCCCCTGTATTCAAATCCCCTCGCTATGAAGGCCAACATGCCATTTGCTTTCTTAACCGCCTGCTGTACCTGCATGCCAACCTTCAATGACTGATGTACCATGACACCCAGGTCTCGTTGCACCTTCCCTTTTCCTAATCTGTCACCATTCAGATAATAGTCTGTCTTTTCTGTTTTTACCACCAAAGTGGATAACCTCACATTTATCCACATTATACTTCATCTGCCATGCATTTGCCCACTCACCTAACCTATCCAAGTCACTCTGCAGCCTAATAGCATCCTCCTCGCAGCTCACACTGCCACCCAACTTAGTATCATCCGCAAATTTGGAGATACTGCATTTAATCCCCTCGTCTAAATCATTAATGTACAATGTAAACAGCTGGGGCCCCAGCACAGAACCTTGCGGCACTCCACTAGTCACTGCCTGCCATTCTGAAAAGTACCCGTTTACTCCTACTCTTTGCTTCCTGTCTGACAACCAGTTCTCAATCCACGTCAGCACACTACCCCCAATCCCATGTGCTTTAACTTTGCACATTAATCTCTTGTGTGGGACCTTGTCGAAAGCCTTCTGAAAGTCCAAATATACCACATCAACTGGTTCTCCTTTGTCCACTTTACTGGAAACATCCTCAAAAAATTCCAGAAGATTTGTCAAGCATGATTTCCCTTTCACAAATCCATGCTGACTTGGACCTATCATGTCACCATTTTCCAGATGCACTGCTATGACATCCTTAATAATTGATTCCATCATTTTACCCACTACTGAGGTCAGGCTGACCGGTCTATAATTCCCTGTTTTCTCTCTCCCTCCTTTTTTAAAAAGTGGGGTTACATTGGCTACCCTCCACTCCATAGGAACTGATCCAGAGTCAATGGAATGTTGGAAAATGACTGTCAATGCATCCGCTATTTCCAAGGCCACCTCCTTAAGTACTCTAGGATGCAGGCCATCAGGCCCTGGGGATTTATCTGCCTTCAATCCCATCAATTTCCCCAACACAATTTCCCGACTAATAAAGATTTCCCTCAGTTCCTCTTCCTTACTAGACCCTCTGACCCCTTTTATATCCGGAAGGTTGTTTGTATCCTCCTTAGTGAATACCGAACCAAAGTACTTGTTCAATTGATCCGCCATTTCTTTGTTCCCCGTTATGACTTCCCCTGATTCTGACTGCAGGGGACCTACGTTTGTCTTCACCAACCTTTTTCTCTTTACATACCTATAGAAACTTTTGCAATCCGCCTTAATGTTCCCTGCAAGCTTCTTCTCGTACTCCATTTTCCCTGTCCTAATCAAACCCTTTGTCCTCCTCTGCTGAGTTCTAAATTTCTCCCAGTCCCCAGGTTCGCTGCTATTTCTGGCCAATTTGTATGCCACTTCCTTGGCTTTAATACTATCCCTGATTTCCCTAGATAGCCACGGTTGAGCCACCTTCCCCTTTTTATTTTTACGCCAGACAGGAATGTACAATTGTTGTACTTCATCCATGCGGTCTCTAAATGTCTGCCATTGCCCATCCACAGTCAACCCCCTAAGTATCATTCGCCAATCTATCCTAGCCAATTCTCGCCTCATACCTTCAAAGTTACCCTTCTTTAAGTTCTGGACCATGGTCTCTGAATTTACTGTTTCATTCTCCATCCTAATGCAGAATTCCACCATATTATGGTCACTCTTCCCCAAGGGGCCTCGCACAATGAGATTGCTAATTAATCCTCTCTCATTACACAACACCCAGTCTAAGATGGCCTCCCCCCTAGTTGGTTCCTCAACATATTGGTCTAGAAAACCATCCCTTATGCACTCCAGGAAATCCTCCTCCACCGTATTGCTTCCAGTTTGGCTAGCCCAATCTATGTGCATATTAAAGTCACCCATTATAACTGCTACACCTTTATTGCATGCACCCCTAATTTCCTGTTTGATGCCCTCCCCAACATCCCTATTACTGTTTGGAGGTCTGTACACAACTCCTACTAACGTTTTTTGCCCTTTGGTGTTCTGCAGCTCTACCCATATAGATTCCACATCATCCAAGCTAATGTCTTTCCTAACTATTGCATTAATCTCCTCTTTAACCAGCAATGCTACCCCACCTCCTTTTCCTTTTATTCTATCCTTCCTGAATGTTGAATACCCCTGAATGTTGAGTTCCCAGCCCTGATCATCCTGGAGCCACGTCTCCGTAATCCCAATCACATCATATTTGTTAACATCTATTTGCACAATTAATTCATCCACCTTATTGCGGATACTCCTTGCATTAAGACACAAAGCCTTCAGGCTTGTTTTATTAACACCCTTTGTCCTTTTAGAATTTTGCTGTACAGTGGCCCTTTTTGTTCTTTGCCTTGGGTTTCTCTGCCCTACACTTTTCCTCATCTCCTTTCTGTCTTTTGCTTTTGGCTCCTTTTTGTTTCCCTCTGTCTCCCTGCATTGGTTCCCATCCCCCTGCCATATTAGTTTAAATCCTCCCCAACAGCACTAGCAAACACTCCCCCGAGGACATTGGTTCCAGTCCTGCCCAGGTGCAGACCGTCCGGTTTGTACTGGTCCCACCTCCCCCAGAACCGGTCCCAATGCCCCAGGAATTTGAATCCCTCCCTGCTGCACCACTGCTCAAGCCACGTATTCATCTGCGCTATCCTGCGATTCCTACTCTGACTATCACGTGGCACTGGTAGCAATCCCGAGATTACTACTTTTGAGGTCCTACTTTTTAATTTAGCTCCTAGCTCCTTAAATTCGTTTCGTAGGACCTCATCCCTTTTTTTGCCTATGTCGTTGGTACCAATGTGCACCACGACAACTGGCTGTTCTCCCTCCCATTTCAGAATGTCCTGCACCCGCTCCGAGACATCCTTGACCCTTGCACCAGGGAGGCAACATACCATCCTGGAGTCTCGGTTGCGGCCGCAGAAACGCCTATCTATTCCCCTCACAATTGAATCCCCTATCACTATCGCTCTCCCACTCTTTTTCTTGCCCTCCTGTGCAGCAGAGCCAGCCACGGTGCCATGAACTTGGCTGCTGCTGCCCTCCCCTGATGAGTCATTCCCCTCAACAGTACCCAAAGCGGTGTATCTGTTTTGCAGGGGGATGACCGCAGGGGACCCCTGCACTACCTTCCTTGCTCTACTCTTCCTGTTGGTCTTCCATTCCCTATCTGGCTGTGGACCCTTTCCCTGCGGTAAGACCAACTCACTACACGTGATACTCACGTCATTCTCAGCATCGTGGATGCTCCAGAGTGAATCCACCCTCAGCTCCAATTCTAAGGATAAGGGGTAAGCCATCTGGGACCGAAATGAGGAGAAACTTTCTCACTCAGAGAATTGTGAACTTGTGGAATTCGCTATCACAGAAAGTTGTTGAGTCCAGTTCGTTAGATATATTCAAAAGGGAGTTAGATGTGGCCCTTACGGCTAAAGGGATCAGGGGGTATGGCGAGAATGCGGGAGTGGGGTACTGAAGTTGCATGATCAGCCATGATCATATTGAATAGTGGTCTAGAAAAGAGAAGACTGAGGGGTGACCTGATAGAGGTCTTAAAGATTATGAAAAGTTTGATAGGGTAGATATAGCGAAGATGTTTCCACTTGTGGGTGAGACCAGAACTAGGGGCCATCAATATAAGAAAGTCCATAATAAATCCAATGGGGAATTCAGGAGAAACTTCTTTACACACAGAGAGTGGCGAGAATGTGGAACTCGCTCCCACAGGGAGTGGTTGAGGTTAAGAGCAGAGATGTATTTAAGTGGAGGTTAGACAAACTTGAGGGAGAAAGGAATAGGTTATGTTGAAGAGGTTGGATGAAGTGAGGTGGGAGGAAGCTGGTGTGGGGCATAAACACCGGCACGGACCCGTTGGGCCGAATGGCCTGTTTCTGTGCTGTAAACACTCTAATTGTATAGAGGTCAGGAAAGTGCACACGCCAATCTATGGTAAAGGGGCCATGGCATATCCTTGTTTAGTTGGTCAACTGAGAAATCAATTTGCACACACCCCTTTGTTTTAAGCAGACACAACTAATAAAAGAATTGAAATATAAAGTCTGATTTCAAGAAAGCCGAAATGAAACTTATAATCTGAATCATCATGTATTACCAGTATCAGACTCTTGATTACCTGCAGTGCCCAGCGGCCACAGAAGGGCCCAATTGGTATCGCATGCTCCCTCTCCAGAGCCACCTGGCCACGGACAAGACCACGGGAGAGAGGCAGGCAGCCAGAGGCCCTCCTTCCCTCCCTCTCTTCCTCTCCATCCAGAATGAATGGGAACTGGAGGCAGGAGCTGAGCAAAGAACCACGCCAACAAAAACAGGTTCTGGCAAATACACAAAGAAGCCGGGACAGAGACAAAGGCAACAGAGAGCAGGACAAAAGACAAACAGGAAATGGACTGGACAGGTTAGATGCAGGAAGAATGTTCCCGATGTTGGGGAAGTCCAGAACCAGGGGTCACAGGATAAGGGGTAAGCCATTTAGGACTGATATGAGGAGAAACTTCTTCACTCAGAGATTTGTGAACCTCTCTACCATAGAAAGTTGTTGAGGCCAGTTCTTTAGACATATTCAAAAGGGAGTTAGATGTGGCCCTTATCAAGGGGTATGGAGAGAAAGCAGAAATGGGGTACTGAAGTTGCATGATCAGCCATGATCATATTGAATGGTGGTGCAGGCTCAAAGGGCCGAATGGCCTACTCCTGCACCTATTTTCTATGTTTCTATGAATGGAGCCTCCAGGGTGAGAAGTGGGTGTGAGTCAAAGACTGGAAATAATAGAGAAACCAATCACAAATACTGGAAATACACAGAGAGTTCATCAGATTGTAACAGAATAGGTTAACAGTTTGGGTTTAGACTCCTTTACAGAGCTCAACAAAGGTTTCTCAGTGCCTTCTTTACACATTTTAATATTTCAGAAGGGTCTGTCTGGAGCTGTAGACAACAGAGACAATGATTGGAGCAGGGATGCGGGGGTGAGGGGGGATGTGGAATCAGTTTCAAACGATTATAAACCACCTTCATTGACTGTACAGCGCTTTGGAATGCTTGGAGGTCGTGAAAGGTGCTATATAAATGTAAACCTTTCTATCCTGCAAGCTGACGATTCACCAGACAGCAAACACTCAACCTTCCCGAGGGAAGGCACTTTGATGTGGAGGGAAGGCTCCTGTGACCCCGAGAGCTCTACTAGCGAGAGTACAACTGGGAGGGTCACCCAAGGTCAGACAGGTGGGAAGGTTGGACTAAAGGCAGAGCCCTGCCCTCCTGTTGGGGGCCTAGGAGTCAGTTTAATGACCTTTTGGTATGCCCGTCAAGCCCGTGTGGTGGCTGGTGTGCAACGGTCACCACACGTTTAAAAAAAAATCCACGCACAGGCGTCTTCCACCCTTCAAGATGTAGTTCGGGATCTGGAATGTCAGGTCCTTCATTGAAACACTGGTGAATTTTTGGACATGGAAGCAAGTCATCCTCGATTCAAGGGACTGCCTACGATGATGATCGAAACAAGACATAGACAAGACATCACCTGTGGAGAGCTGCCATCTGCTGGACGCCAGACAAAATGACTCTGATTTGAGTCAAATAACTTGCTCTGGACAAACAGCAATGGGAGAAATGGGTTGTCTCATGTGTTTCGGATGACGTAAAAGATCCCATGGCACTATTTCGAAGAAGAGCAGGGGAGTTATGGGTGTCCTGGCCAATATTTATCCCTCAAATCAACATAACAATAAAACAGATGATCTGGTCATTATCACATTGGTGCTTGTGGGAGCTTGCTGTGCGCAAATTGGCCGCTGCGTTTCCCACATTACAATAGTGACTGCACTCCACAAGTACTTCATTGGCTGTAAAGCGCTTTGAGACGTCTGGTGGTCGTGAAAGGCGCTATATAAATGCAAGTCTTTTTATGCCACTAGCAGATAACTAACTGCTATACCAAAGGTCTGTGGACAGGGAGGGTATGATGTCTCCGCAATACTGCAGACCCTGCTGGTTTCAATGACTCCAGTGCTGGGGAGCGAGTGTTAAGCCTTGCTGGACAATGACTGGCCAGTTTCAGAGTGCGGGTTCAATGGACCTACTGTACCTGCAAAGAAGCTGTAGGAGCCTCCTGGGCCGTAATGCTTCTTCCCTTTGCTCACATCGAACACCTGGCCCAGGACAGCCAGGAACAGCCCCGGGCTGCCCTTCTCCCCATTGTAACGACTCAGTTCAGACCTGGTGAAGAGTCGGGGGGTGGGCGAGCCGGCAGCGAGCGGGGAGCCCAGCCCAGCCCCGACCCACCCGGCCAACCAGCCCAGGCTGCTGCCCAGCAGTGCCCACACCTCGGGGGGCAGCAGCACCGCCACCGCGCCGCACACCGCGCACATCAGCAGCGGCTGCAGCATGACGGCAGGGCCCGGGGGAGGCTCCAGGCGGCGTCCTCACCGCCGCTCCCGCTTCCTCCCTGCCGCTACCGCTACCGCTCCCGCCCGGCCGCAGCATTCCTGATGCTGAATTTCCGGGTTCCCTTGTTGCTGCAACGCTGTCAGTAACACAGGCTCCTCTTAAAGTGACAGCGTCAGTAACACAGGCTCCTCTTAAAGTGACAGTAACACAGGCTCCTCTTAAAGTGACAATGTCAGTAACACAGGCTCCTCTTAAAGTGACAGCGTCAGTAACACAGCCTCCTCTTAAAGTGACAGTAACACAGACCTCTTAAAGTGACAGTAACACAGCCTCCTCTTAAAGTGACAGTAACACAGGCTCCTCTTAAAGTGACAGTGCCAGTAACGCAGACTCCTCTTAAAGTGACAGTATAAGTAACACAAGTTCATCTTAAAGTCACAGCAACAGTCATTCAGTCTCGTCTTAAAGTGACAGTGTCAGTCACACAGGCTCCTCTTAAAGTAACAGTGCCATGAACCCAGGCTACGATTAAAGTGACAGTGTTAGTAACACAAGCACCTCTTAAAGTGACAGTGACAGGAACACAGACTCCTCTTAAAGTAACAGCGTCAGTAACACAGGCTCCTCTTAAAGTGACAGTGCCAGTAACATGGGTTCCTATTAAAGAGACAACGTCATTAAAACACGCTCCTCTTAAAGTGACAACATCAGTAACACAGGCAACGCTTAAAGTGACAGTGTCAGTAACACAGGTTCATCTTAAAGTCACAGTAACAATCGTTCAGTCATGTCTTAAAGTGACAGTGTCAGTAACACAGGCTACGCTTAAAGTGAGAGTGTCAGTAACACTGGTTCCTCTTAAAGTGACAGCATCAGTAACATAGGCTCATCTTAAAGTGACAGTGCAGTCACACATGCACCTCTTAAAGTGACAGTGTCAGTAACACAGGCTCCTCTTAAAGTGACTGTCAGAAACACAGGCTCCTATTAAAGAGATGTCAGTAACACAAGCTGCTCTTAAAGTGACAGTGCCAGTAACGCAGACTCCTCTTAAAGTGACAGTATAAGTAACACAAGTTCATCTTAAAGTCACAGCAACAGTCATTCAGTCTCGTCTTAAAGTGACAGTGTCAGTCACACAGGCTCCTCTTAAAGTAACAGTGCCATGAACCCAGGCTACGATTAAAGTGACAGTGTTAGTAACACAAGCACCTCTTAAAGTGACAGTGACAGGAACACAGACTCCTCTTAAAGTAACAGCGTCAGTAACACAGGCTCCTCTTAAAGTGACAGTGCCAGTAACATGGGTTCCTATTAAAGAGACAACGTCATTAAAACACGCTCCTCTTAAAGTGACAACATCAGTAACACAGGCAACGCTTAAAGTGACAGTGTCAGTAACACAGGTTCATCTTAAAGTCACAGTAACAATCGTTCAGTCATGTCTTAAAGTGACAGTGTCAGTAACACAGGCTACGCTTAAAGTGAGAGTGTCAGTAACACTGGTTCCTCTTAAAGTGACAGCATCAGTAACATAGGCTCATCTTAAAGTGACAGTGCAGTCACACATGCACCTCTTAAAGTGACAGTGTCAGTAACACAGGCTCCTCTTAAAGTGACTGTCAGAAACACAGGCTCCTATTAAAGAGATGTCAGTAACACAAGCTGCTCTTAAAGTGACAGTGCCAGTAACACAGGCTCCTTTTAAAGTGACATCGTTGGTAACACAGGCTCCTCTTAAAGTGACTGTCAGAAACACAAGGCTCCTCTTAAAGTGACTGCACCAGTAACACAGGCTACGCTTAAAGTGACAGCATCAGTAGCATAGGTCCCTCTTAAAGTGACATTGTTAGTAACACTGGCTCCTCTTAAAGTGCCAGCGTCAGTAACACAGACTTCTCTTAAAGTGATAGCGCCAGTAACATAGGCTTATCTTAAAGAGTCAGTCATACAGGCTCCTCTTAAAGTGACAGTGTCATGAACACAGGCTACGCTTAAAGTGGCAGTGTTAGTAACACAGGTTGCTCTTAAAGTGAAAGTGGCAATAACACAGGCACTTTTAAAGTGCCAGTGCCAGTAACACAGACTTATCTTAAAGTGACTGTGCCAGTAACGTAGGCTCCTCTTAAAATGACAGTGTTTGTAACAAAGGCTGCTCTTAAAGTGACAACGTCAGAAACACAAGGCTCTTCTGAAAGTGACAGCATAATTCAAACAGGCTCCTCTTAAATTGACAGCGCCAGTCACACAGACTCCTCTTAAAGTGACAGCATCAGTAACACAGGCTCTTCTTAGAGTGACAGTGCCAGTAACATTGGCTCCCCTTAAAGTGACAGTGCCAGTAACACAGGCTCATTTTAAAGTGACAGTGCTAGTAATGCAGACTCCTCTTAAAGTGCCAGAGCCAGTATCACAGACTTATCTTAAAGTGACAGCATCAGTAACTCAGGCTTCTCTTAAAGTGACAGTGCCAGTAACACAGACTCCTCTTAAAGTGATAGCATCATTAAAACAAGCTCCTCTTAAAGTGAGAGCGCCAGTAATATAGGCCCCTCTTAAAGTGATAGCGCCAGGAACACAGGCTCATCTTAAAGTGATAGTGCAGTCACACATGCACCTTTTAAGGTGACAGCATCAGTAATACAGGCTACTCTTAAAGTGACTGTGCCAGTAACATAGGCTCTTCTTAAAGTGACAGTGCCAGAAACACAGGCTCATTTTAAAGTGACAGTGCTAGTAATGCAGACTCCTCAAAGTGCCAGAGCCAGTATCACAGACTTATCTTAAAGTGACAGCACCAGTAACTCAGGCTCCTCTTAAAGTGACTGCCAATCACACAGGCCTCTCATAAAGTGAAATTATCTGTAACACAGGCTCCTCTGAAAGTGACAGCGCCAGTAACATTGGCTCCCCTTAAAGTGACAGTGACAGTAACACAGGCTCATTTTAAAGTGACAGTGCTAGTAATGCAGACTCCTCTTAAAATGCCAGAGCCAGTAATACATGCTTCTCTTAAAGTGACAGTGCCAGTAACACAGGCTCCTCTTAAAGTGACAGTGCCAATCACACAGGCCTCTCGTAAAGTGACATTATCAGTAACACCTGCTCCTCTTAAAGTGACAGCGCCAGTAATGCATGCTTCTCTTAAAGTGACAGGGCCAGTAACACACGCTTCTCTTAAAGTGACAGTGCCAGTAACACAGGCCCCTCTTAAAGTGACAGTATCAGTAACACAGCTTCCTCTTAAAGTGACAGTACCAGTAATACAGGTTCCCCTGAAAGTGACAGTGCCAGTAACACAGGCTCCTCTTAAAATGACAGTGTTCGTAACTCAGGCTGCTCTTAAAGTGACAACATCAGAAACACAAGGCTCTTCTTAAAGTGAGAGCATCGTTAAAACAAACTCCTCTTAAAGTGACTGCGCCAGTAACACAGACGCCTCTTAAAGTGACAGTGTCTGTAATACAGGCTCCTGTTAAACTGACAGCATCAGTCACAGTGGCAGCTCTTAAAGTGACAGTGCCTGGAACAGAAGCTCATCTTGAAGTGACAGCACCAGTTAAATGGGCTCCTCTTAAGGTGACAGCGCCATTCAATCAGGCTCCTCTTAGGGGAGGGGAGGAAAGAACAAAAGGGAAGATTTGTGATTGGGTGGAAGGCAGGAGAGATTTGAGAGACAAAAGATGGGCCAAATTGAGATGGTAATGACACAAATTAGGAAACAAAAGATGAGTCTAGATAGGGTGTGAATTGGTGGAATAATTTCAGTGCAACTTTCACTTCCTTAAGAATCTGTTACATTTTGAACTTTTGCCAGTTCTGACGACGGGTCATCGACCTGAAACGTTAACTCTGTTTCTCTCCACAGATGCTGCCTGACCCGTGGAGATATCCAGCATTTTCTGTTTTTATTTCAGATTCCAGCATCCGCAGTATTTTGCTTAAGTACTTTTGGAGTGTAGTTACTGTTGTAATGTGGGAAATGCGCAATCAATTTGCGCACAGCAAGCTCCCACAGACAGCAATGTGATAATGACCAGATAGTCTGTTTTTTTATTATGTTGTTTGGGGGGTAAATGTTGGCCAGGACACTGCCTTTCTCTCCATTTGTGACATTCTCTCTGGCTCATAGGTTTTATAAATGAGAATCTCTGTCTCATGTGTGTGCAAAATTAGCACTGACATTTTCTGACCATTGGGTGGAGATATTCAACTACCGTTTTTTTTACATTTGAAGTAACATAAAATTAAGAAAGACACTGTATATTACTTCATCTCCCTTTCTCCCTTTGCTTAATACACTTTCTAAAGTTTATAGAACACAAAACACAAGCAACAACTGATATATATACAATCACCTTTTCCTCACACACATGTATGTAACAGACACATTGGCCTTGATATTAAAACGGCCCAATGTCGGGTGGGAGTCGGGTGGCCCAGTGCTGTTTTTAGCGACTCGATGGCATTGGCCGCGCGGCGGATGTCGGCCCAGGATAGGCGCGTGCCAGCTCCTCAGGCGCTGTACAGCCCACTCCCCCGCCATCGAGCAAGTCCCTGACCCTGGTCACCTTGCCAAACACAGCCGTCTCAATCGCCTGCCACCTAAAACCGCGGACGTGGAGGTACGGATTCCTGAGCAGCGGCTCGCGAAGGACAGCTGCCACTCCAGACAGGGGACAACTGCACTTGATAGCGACTCTGATCCAGATCCCGATGAGTTCCTGGTAAAAGACAGGCAGCCCCCGCATGGTGGTCCTGATGACCCCCAGTTTCACAAACAAGAGCTGCGTGTCATAATTGAGGCAGTACTGCTGGCGGAAGAAATACGTCGCCAGCGCACACCATCTAGAAGGATGCTCAATATACAGCTATCTCTGCAGCCGGAAAGTCGCAGCCTGGGTGCTGACGCACACCAACGCCTGACCGCCCTCCCTAAGCGGGAGACTCAGAACTGCAGCAGAGACCCAATGCTTTCAACAGCACTACAACTATTTTGTGTTGTATCAGTAATCAAGTGCCCCCTGTGTCATGTATGTACTTTTGGGATCACTAGCCACAAGATGGCGTCACTGTTGGAGGCCATTCGTGCAGCCCATGTATAAAAGGCCAGCCATTTTGTATATATGCACTTTGGGCCTTAATAAAGCAGAGCCAAGGTCATACCTCTTGCAGTTAAACAGTACTCAGTCTAACAGTTATTGCATACACAACATTTGGCGACAAGGCAACACGAACCTTTGCATGCAAAACTGAGCACAATTGGATTATTGGAGCGATTTGTGGGAGGAAATGATTGGGACGACTTTGTGAGCCGTTTGAGCCAGTTCTTCATGGATAACAAAATGGAGGATGGCGACGCAGATCGGCGCCGGGCGGTGTTCCTCACGGTTTGCGGTCCAAAAATTTATAGTATGATAAAAAATCAACTCCTGCCTGCCTATAAGTCCAACAAAGAAGACGTATGAAGAATTGTGTACACTGGTACAGGACCACCTTAAGTCAGACGAAGGCATCATCATCTCGAGATACAGATTTTACACACACGTTCGCTCAGAGGGCCAGAATGCGGCAGAATTCGTTGCCGACCTGAGACGTCTAGCGGGACCGTGTACATTCGGGGCTGTGTTGGTAGACATGCTGTGGGACTTCTTTGTAATCGGCATCAACCACAAGGTGATCCTGCATAAAGTACTAACGGTGGAGATGTTGGACTTGAACAGGGCCATCGCGATCGCTCAGTCATGCATGACGATGGATAGAAGTCTAAAGCAGTTATCAGTGAAAAATTGAAACTCGGCAAGTACTGTAAATATGATTGATTCGGTGTTCAGCAGAGCGGCACATGGCAGGGCCTACCCGACTGCGTACACGAAACCTGTGGCTGCCCAAAGTCTGCCAGCGGGAATGCATCTGATTTCTCCGTGTTGACGTTGTAGGGGAAATCACCAGCACCAACAGTGCCGATTTAAGCAATATAGATGCAAAGGCTGTTTGAGAGTGGGGCATCTCCAGTGCAAGTGTCTGCAGATGAGCAAGCGTGCTGCGACACACCATGTGGAGGATGATGGTCAGACTAGCGCGGATCCGGATATGCAATCCGAGATACCAGAGGAGGAAGTGTATGGACTGTACTCGTTCCTAACTAAGAGCAAACCGATAATGATCAACGTGAAATTTAATGCTATTGATGGAACTGGACACAGGTGCGAGTCAATCGATAATAAGCCAGAGGCATTCGACAAGCTGTGGGATACTAAGGCTGTGAAGCAAGGCTGAGTCCAGTCAATGCCAAGTTGCGCACGTATACCAAAGAACTCATAAGTGCCACAATTAAAGTGTTGTATGATGGTGCGGTTCACGACTTGTCGCTATTGATTGTTCCAGGCAATGGACCAACGCTGTTCAGCAGGAACTGGCTTAAAAAAAATCAGATGCGATTAGAATTGGCAATCTTGTTGTGCCCTTGGGGAAGAGTGACCATAATATGGTAGAATTCTTCATTAAGCTGGAGAGTGACACAGTTAATTCAGAGACTAGGGTCCTGAACTTAAAGAAAGGTAACTTTGATGGTATGAAACGTGAATTGGCTAGGATAGACTGGCGAATGATAGTTAAAGGGTTGACGGTGGATAGGCAATGGCAGACTTTTAAAGATCACATGGATGAACTTCAACAATTGTACATCCCTGTCTGGCATAAAAATAAAACGGGGAAGGTGACTCAACCATGGCTAACAAGGGAAATTAGGGATAGTGTTAAATCCAAGGAAGAGGCATATAAATTGGCCAGAAAAAGCAGCAAATCTGAGGACTGGGAGAAATTTAGAATTCAGCAGAGGAGGACAAAGGGTTTAATTAGGAGGGGGAAATAGAGTATGAAAGTAAGCTTGCAGAGAACATAAAAACTGACTGCAAAAGGTTCTATAGATATGTGAAGAGAAAACGATTAGTGAAGACAAATGTAGGTCCCTTGCAGTCAGAATCAGGTGAATTTATAATGGGGAACAAAGAAATGGCAGACCAATTGAATAAATACTTTGGTTCTGTCTTGACTAAGGAAGACACAAATAACCTTCCAGAAATACTAGGGGGACCCAGGGTTTAGCGAGAAGGAGGAACTGAAGGAAATTCTTATTAGTCAGGAAATTGTGTTAGTGAAATTGATGGGATTGAAGGCCGATAAATCCCCAGGGCCTGATGGTCTACATCCCAGAGTACTTAAGGAAGTGGCCCTAGAAATAGTGGAGGCATTGGTGGTCATTTTCCAACATTCTATAGACTCTGGATCAGTTCCTATGGATTGGAGGGTAGCTAATGTAACACCACTTTTTAAAAAAGGAGGGGGAGAGAAAACAGGGAATTACAGACCCGTTAGCCTGACATCAGTAGTGGGGGAAATGTTGGAATCAATTATTAAAGATGTAATAGCAACGCATTTGGAAAGCAGTGACAGGATCGGTCCAAGTCAGCATGGATTTATGAAAGGGAAATTGTTATATATGTAAATCTGTAAATACCTTGTTTAACCACCAGAGGGCTCATCTCCTGGAGTCCCAAGGGATCCCACAATCTCTTGGGAGCACCTGTACATAAGGAGGCTTCACAGACTGGAGAGGCACTCTGGAGACCTGTAATAAAGGACTATGGTCACACATTACTTTGAGCTTACAGTATCTGGTCAGATTCTGTATTCAAGACATAACAGCTGGCGACAAGATACAGATGACATACTTCGCAAACTTTTGACTGTAGAAACCCCAACCTTGAGTAAAGCCATAGCGATAGTCCAGACAATACCAAACAAATCTCTCAGTACACTAGCGCTGCTGCAAGCCTGTGAACAAAATAATGTTGTTTTCGAATCATAACGTACAGAGCAGGGCTCACATGCCTGCAGCTGCACGTCTGCAGATGTTTCAGAGTCCACCATCAATGCTGGTGAAAGCAAGGCCATTAACACTTTGTTGGCGCTGCGGGGGTGATCATCATTTCCATTCATGCCACTTCAAAGGATACGTTTGCAAAGCCTGTGGAACAATGGAACACCTCCAACGCGTGTGCAGGCGAGCTGCAAACCCTGTTAATCCTGCAAAACTACCATGATGCAGAGGAGGACAAATCCATGGTGGATTACGACAAACCAGAGCCTCAGACTGAGGAGGCAGAGCTATATGGGGTGCACACATTTACCACAAAGTGTCCCTCAATAATGCTGAAGGTTGAATTAAATGGACTCCCGGTGCCAATGGAGCTGGACACAGGCGTGAGCCAGTCCATAATGAGCAAAAAGACGTTCGATAAATTGTGGTGCAGCAAGGCCTCAAAGCCAGTCCTGATTCCCATTCAAACTAAACTGAGTACGTATACAAAGGAACTGATTCCCGTAATCAGCTGTGCTACCGTAAAGGTCTCCTACAATGGAGTGGTGCACAATTTACCACTTTGGGTGGTGCTGGGTGATGTCCCCACGCTGTTCAGCAGGAGCTGGCTGGGAAAGATACGCTGGAACTGGGACGATGTCCGAGTGCTTTCGTCTGTCGACGACAACTCATGTGCCCAGGTCCTAAAGAAGTTCCCCTCACTGTTCGAACCAGGCATTGGTCAGTTCCAAGGAGCAAAAGTGCAGATCCACTTGATTCTGGGGGCGCAACCCATCCATCACAAGCCGAGAGCAGTACCGTACATGATGAGAGAGAGGGTGGAGATCGAGCTGGACCGGCTGCAACGAGAGGGCATCATTTCACTGATCGAATTCAACGAGTGGGTCAGTCCGATTGTTCCAGTCCTCAAGGAAGACGGCACCATCAGAATCTGTGGTGATTACAAAGTAACTATCAATCGTTTCTCCCTGCAGGATTAATAACCGCTACCAAAGGCAGAGGACCTATTTGCAATGCTGGTGGGAGGAAAAATGGTCACGAAGCTGGACTTGACCTCGGCCTACATGACGCAGGAGCTGGAGGAATCATCGAAGGGCCTTGCCTGCATCAACACGCACAAAGGTCTCTTCATTTACAACAGATGCCCGTTTTGAATTCGATCAGCCGCGGTGATATTCCAGAGAAACATGGAAAGCTTGCTGAAGTTGGTCCCGCGCACCGTGGTATTCCAGGACAACATCTTAGTTACAGGTCGGGACTCCATCGAGCACCTACAGAACCTGGAGGAGGTTCTTAGTCAGATTAATCGTGTGAGGCTCAGGTTAAAACGCTCGAAGTGCATTTTCCTGGTGTCTGAAGTGGAGTTCCTGGGGAGAAGAATCGCGGCGGACAGCATCAGGCCCACCGATTCGAAGACGGAGGCAATCGAGAATGCACCGAGACCACAGAACGTGACGGAGCTGCGGTCATTTCTAGGACTCCTGAACTACTTTGGTAACTTCTTACCGGGTCTTAGCATACTGTTAGAACCCCTGCACTCTTTACTGCATAAAGGAGATGAATGGGTATGGGGTAAAAGCCAAGAAAATGCCTTTGAGAAAGCTAGGAAACTGTTATGCTCAAACAAATTGCTTGTGTTGTACGATCCATGTAAGCGTTTGGTATTAGCATGTGATGCGTCGTCATACAGTGTCGGGTGTGTATTGCAACAAGCTAATGAATTTGGGAAATTGCAACTGGTTGCTTATGCATCCAGAAGTCCGTCTAAGGCTGAGAGGGCCGACAGCATGATCGAAAAAGAAGCGTTAGCGTGTGTTTATTGGGTAAAGAAAATGCATCAATATCTGTCTGGGCTCAAATTTGAATTGGAAACCAACCATAAGCCACTTATATCCCTCTTTTCTGAAAGTAAGGGAATAAATCAGCCCGCATCTAGAGATGTGCGCTCACGTTGTACGCATACAACTACAGAAAACTGTGCCGATGCTCTCAGTAGGCTGCCATTGCCCACCACAGGTGTGGAGATGGCACAGCCTGCAGATTTAGTTATGGTAATAGAAGCATTCGAGGGTGAGCAATCACCTGTTACCGCCCGACAGATTAGAATCTGGAAAAGCCAGGACCCCTTACTGTCCTTCGTAAAAAACTGTGTGCTCCACAGGAGTTGGTCCAGTGTCCCGTTGGAGATGCAGGAAGAAATAAAGCCGTACCAGCGGCGCAAAGATGAAATGTCCATACAGGCAGACTGCCTCCTATGTGGTAATCGGGTAGTGGTGCCAAGAAAGGGCAGGGACACTGTCACGTATCTTACATTATTATATATAACTATCCTAACATGCTATACATGACTGTAATAAGATATGACCTGAAACTACCAGCATACCTTACCACCAGGGGTGCACTTGCAAGAGAGAGGTATATAAAGAGAGGTCTCAGGCAAGTACAGCATTCCAGAGCTGTGAAATAAAGGTGCAGGTCCAGAGTGACCTTGACTTCACTACATGCCTCGTGTGAATCTGTACTGAGGGGACAGGACTTTACAGTGGCAACGGGTTACGGGATTACAGAATCCACAGAATGGCGAACAACGGATCAGATGAAAAGTACAATGCGGGAGACAATTGGGAGGACTTTATAGAAAGGCTCCAGCAAAGCTTTGTAACCTGGTTAGGCGACGATAAAGCAGACAAGAGAAGTGCCCATCTCTTGACCAGCTGTGGCTCAAAAACATACGCTTTAATGAAGGATCTGTTGGCACCTGAGAAACCAGCAAGCAAGTCGTTTGAAGAATTGAGCACACTGGTAAGAGACCACCTGAAGCCAGCGAGCAGCCTACACATGGCCAGACACAGGTTCTACAACTACAGACGCTGTGTGGGCCAGAGCATACCCGACTTCGTGGCGGAACTTCGGAGGTTGGCTAGTTTATGTGAGTTCTCCGATGAACTGAGGAGAGAAATGCTGAGAGACTTTTTCATTGAAGGAATAGGCCACGCAGGCATATTCCGAAAGCTCATAGAGACCAAGAATCTGACCTTAGAGGCAGCAGAACTGGTTGCACAGACATTCTTGGTAGGGGAAGAAGAAACGAGGTTGATTTACAATGCAGGTACGACAACTGACGAAATATCAGAACAAGAAGTTCACAGCACTAAACAAGCTGCTACCCCCACACACAGACAAAACTAGGAGAACAGGCTCTCGACAGCAGGCAGAAGCCATCAAGGGCCACAGGAACGGCCGTTCACACCTCATCAACCCACAATGCGAGCAATCAACTACAAACTGAGAGAAGCTCAAGAGAGATCAGCCAGACGCAGCTCATTTTTGGGAACACTTTGAACAATGGAACAGGTCTATGCTGGAGGTGTGGGGGTGGGCACTCGTCAAGGAGATGTCGATTTCAGCAGGCTGTTTGCAGAAATTGTGAAAATACAGGGCATTTGGCCCACATGTGCAAAAAAACGGCAGCTCAGCTGGTATACAAATCGGATGGGTCGGAAAGCGGACCAGAAGATGGTGGGGACAGTACCCGGGACACCGATGTACAGCAGGTCAACACGATCAATGGCCACTGCTCATACAACAGGACACCTCCTATAATGATGAGGGTCCTACTCAACGGGATACCTGTCAACATGGAGCTGGATACGGGAGCGAGTCAATCTCTCATGGGCGCGCAACAATTTGAACAACTGTGGCCGCATAAAAGAGACAGACCAAAACTCACAAGGGTCAACACCAAACTAAGGACCTATACCAAAGAAATCGCACCAGTCCTCGGCAGCGCCATGCTCTCTGTCACATACAAAGGGACAGTGAACCGACTTCCCCTGTGGATTGTTCCCGGAGACCCCCCAGCACTGCTGGGGAGAAGCTGGCTGGCAAAACTAAACTGGAAATGGGATGATGTCTATGCCATGTCATTAGAGGAATAGACCTCCTGCTCAACAGTTATAAAGCGATTTGAACATCTCTTTCAGCCAGGTGTGGGCACTTTCAAAGGGGCCAAAGTCAAAATCTACATCACACAGGATGCTAGACCGGTCCATCGCAAGGCCAGAGCTGGACCCTATGTGATGAGGGAAAAGATTGAACACGAACTAGACAGGCTTCTGCGGGAAGGCATTATATCACCTGTGGAATTTAGCGACTGGCCAAGTCCCATTGTCCCAGTCATGAAGCCTGATGGATCCGCACGAATCTGTGGGGACTACAAATCTACCATAAACAGAGTCTCCTTACAGGACCTGTACCCGCTGCCCAGAGCGGAGGACTTATTTGCCACATTGGCTGGAGGTAAACTTTTCTCAAAATTAGACCTCACTTCTGCGTATATGACGCAAGAATTGATCGAGGAATCCAAGCTACTCACCACCATCAACACACATCGAGGCCTTTTCATGTACAATCAATGCCCATTCGGCATTAGGTGGGCAGCTGCCTTATTCCAGCGCAACATGGAGAGTCTACTCAAGTCCATCCCGGGGACGGTTGTATTTCAAGATGACATACTTATCACGGGCAGGGACACCGACTCCCATCTCCGTAATTTGGAGGAAGTACTAAAGCGGTTGGATCGGGTAGGCCTACGAGTCAAGAAATCCAAGTGCCTGTTTCTCGCACCCGAGGTTGAATTTATGGGCAGAAGGATTGCCGCTGATGGAATCCGCCCAACAGAGTCCAAAACAGAAGCAATTCACCTGGCAACCAGGCCCCGGAATGTTTCAGAACTGTGCGCCTTTCTCGGGCTACTCAATTACTTTGGGAACTTTATACAGAACTTAAGCACGCTGCTGGAGCATCTCCACGTGCTACTCAGGAAGGGGTGCGATTGGTTTTGGGGGGACGCCCAGGAACGCGCCTTCAGTAAGGCACGCAACCTTCTGTGTTCCAACAGTGTATTGACTTTCTTTGATCCAGGGAAAAAGCTAGTCTCACATGCGATGCGTCAGCGTATGGGGTCGGGTGCGTTTTGCAACATGTCAATAGTGCGGGCAAATTACAACCCATAGCTTATGCCTCCAGGTCACTTTCGCTGGCGGAGCACGGGTACGGAATGGTAGAGAAGGAGGCGCTCGCGTGCGTGTATGGTGTCAAAAAGATGCACCAATACCTTTTTGGGGCCAAGTTCGCGTTAGAAACTGACCACAAGCCCCTCACATCCCTCCTATCCGAGAGCAAGGCAATAAACGGCAACGCGTCGGCGCATAATCAACGGTGGGCACTCATGCTGGCGTCCTACAACTATACCATAAGGCACAGACCAGGCACAGACAACTGTGCCGACGCGCTCAGCAGGCTACCCCTGGCGACCACGGAAGGGTCTGACGAACAGGACTGTGAGATAGTCATGGCAATCAATGCCTTTGAGTCCACAGGTTCGCCCATGATGGCTCGCCAAATCAGAGCCTGGACGGCCAGAGACCCCTCGTTATCCTTAGTAAAAAGATGTGTCCTAACCGGTGACTGGGCAGAGACTCGCGATGCCTGCCCCGAGGAATTAAAACTCTGTCACAGGCGCATGCATGAGCTATCACTACAAGCAGACTGCCTGATGTGGGGCGGCCAAGTAGTCATGCCTCTGCGAGGCAGAGAGGCATTTGTCCGGGAGCTCCACCGCGAGCACCCGGGGATCGTTCTCATGAAGGCCATAGCCAGATCCCACGTCTGGTGGCCTGGTATTGACGTGGACTTGGAGCTCTGTGTCCAAAGGTGCACCATTTGTGCCCAACTCAGCAATGCCCCCAGGGAGGCTCCACTGAGCCCCTGGACCTGGCCTACCAAACCGTGGTCGCGGGTGCACGTAGACTATGCGGGCCCATTCATGGGCAAAATGTTCCTCATAGTTGTAGATGCATTTTCAAAGTGGATCGAATGCACCATTTTAAACTCGAGCACAACCTCCACCACTGTGGAGAGCCTCGCAACCATGTTTGCAACACACGGAATCCCTGACATATTGGTCAGTGACAATGGTCCGTGCTTCACCAGCGCAGAATTCCAAGACTTTATAATTGACCACGGCATAAATCACGTCAAGGCGGCACCGTTCAAGCCGGCCTTCAACGGCCAGAGAGCAGTGCAAATCATTAAACAAGGCATGCTTAAAATCCAAGGTCCCACGTTGCAGGGTTGCCTATCATGACTGCTGCTGGCATACAGATCTCGTCCGCACTCATTGACTGGGATCCCCCCCCCGCGCAACTGTTGATGAAAAGGACTCTAAAAACAAGGCTCTCATTAATCCTCCCAGACATGCACAAAATCGTTGAGGCAAAGCGCCGTAAGCTGACTGAGTACCATGACAGAAATTCGAGTGGGAGATGGAATGAGGGGACAAAGTGTTTGTACTAAACTATGGCAGGGATCCCAAATGGTTTGCAGGGACAGTAACGGGCAAGGAAGGAAACAGGCTACTGGTAGTACAAATGGACAATGGCAAAACCTGCCGGAGGCATGTAGACCAAGTCAAAAGCAGATTTACCAACAACACTGCGGAACCAGAGGCAGACTACAATGTGGAACTCGCACCACACCTGGTGGACAGACAGAGGGAACAACCTGAGGAAAGGGCAATCCCAACAGACAGCCCAGGCGAGTCAACAACAATCACACCAATTGAAACAGACAGCCCAGGCGAGATACCAGCAACCACACCCAAAGAAAAACAGACACCAAGGCAAACAACTGAACCACAACTCAGACGCTCCACGCGAGAGCGTAGACCACCTGAGAGACTGAACCTATAAAGACAATAAGACCTTGGGGGAGGGTGATGTCATGTATCTTACATTATTATATATAACTGTATCCTAACATGCTATACATGACTGTAATAAGATATGACCTGTTACCACCAGCATACCTTACCACCAGGGGTGCACTTGCAAGAGAGAGGTATATAAGGAGAGGTCTCAGGTAAGTGCAGCATTCCAGAGCTGTGAAATAAAGGTGCAGGTCCAGAGTGACCTTGACTTCACTACATGCCTCATGTGAATCTGTACTGAGGGGACAGGACTTTACAGACACTTTCATTAGAGACCACCACAGTACCCACCCAGGCATCGTAATGATGAAAGCGATAGCCAGATCCCACGTGTGGTGGCCCGGTATCGATGCAGACTTCGATAAATGTAACACATGTTCACAGTTAAGCAATGCACCCAGGCAGGCACCACTAAGTTTATGGTCCTGGCCCTCCAAACTGTGGTCCAGGGTCCATGTCGCCTATGCAGGCCCATTTTTGGGAAAAATGTTCCTTGTGGCTGTAAATGCATACTCCAAATGGATTGAATGTGAGATAATGTCGGCAAGCATGTCTGCTGCCACCATTGAAAGCCTGTGGGCCATGTTTGCCACACACGGCCTGACTGATGTCCTTGTGAGTGACAATGGGCCGTGCTATACCAGTGCCGAGTTCAAAGAGTTCATGACCTGAAATGGGATCAAACATGTCACATCTACCCCATTCAAACCAGCGTCCAATGGTCAGGCAGAGCGAGCAGTGCAAACAATCAAGCAGAGCTGGAAGAGGGTAACTGAAGGCTCACTGCAGACTCGCCTATCCCGAGTCCTACTTAGTTACCGCACAAGACCCCACTCGTTCACTGGGGTTCCCCCGCTGAACTGCTAATGAAAAGGGTACTTAAGACAAGGCTCTCATTAGTCCACCCTGATCTACACGAAAGGTGGAGAGCAGGCGGCTTCAACAGAATACATATCATGATCATGCAAATGTGTCACGCGAAATCGAGATTAATGATCCTGTATTTGTGTTGAACTATGGACAAGGTCCCAAGTGGCTTCCCGGCACTGTCGTGGCCAAAGAGGGGAGTAGAGTGTTTCTGGTCAAATTTTCAAATGGACTCACCTGCAGAAAACACTTGGACCAAACCAAACTAAGATTCACGGACTATCCAGAACAACCCACAATAGACTCTACCTTTTTTGACCACCCAACGCACATGCAAGTGGCAACCGACCTAACGGTTGACCACGAAGCAGAACCCATCACCTGCAGCAGCCCAGCAAGACTCAGCACACCCAGCAGCCCTGCAAGGCCAGCTGTGCTGCAGCCCAGTGAGGGCCCAACAAACGACTCACCAAAACCAGCATTTGCACTGAGACGATCATCCAGGGAAAGGAAGGCCCCAGATTGACTCACATTGTAAATAGTTACACTATTGACGTTGGGGGGGGGGGGGGGTGGGGGGGAGTGTTGTTATATATGTAAACTTGTAAATACCTTGTTTAACCACTAGAGGGCTCATCCCCTGGAGTCCCAAGGGATCCCACAATCCCTTGGGAGCACCTGTACATAAGGAGGCCTCACAGGCTGGAGAAGCACTCTGGAGACCTGTAATAAAGGACTACGGTCATACATTACTTTGAGCTTACAGTATCTGGTCAGATTCTTTATTCAAGACATAACAGAAATCATGCTTGACAAATCTTCTTGAATTTTTTGAGGATGTAACTAGTAGAGTGGACAAGGGAGAACCAGTGGATGTGGTGTATTTTGACTTTCAAAAGGCTTTTGACAAGGTCCCACACAAGAGATTAGTGTGCAAAATTAAAGCACATGTTCTTGGGGGTAATGTATTGATATGGATAGAGAACTGGTTGGCAGACAGGAAACAAAGAGTAGGAATAAACGGGTCCTTTTCAGAATGGCAGGCAGTGACTAGTGGGATACCGCAAGGTTCGGTGTAGGGCCCCAGCTCTTTACAATATACATTCATGATTTAGACGAAGGAATTGAATGTAATATCTCCAAGTTTGCAGATGACACTTAGCTGGGTGTTAGTGTGAGCTGTGAGGAGGACGCTAAGAGGCTGCAGGGTGACTTGGATAGGTTAGGTGAGTGGGCAAATGCATGGCAGATGCAGTATAATGTAGATAAATGTGAAGTTATCCACTTTGGTAACAAAAACAGGGAGGCGGAATATTATCTGAATGGTGACAGATTAGGAAAAGGGGAAATGCAACGAGACCTGGGTATCATGGTACATCAGTCATTGAAAGTTGGCATGCAGGAACAGCAAGTGGTGAAGAAGGCAAATGGCATGTGGGCTTCATAGCGAGAGGATTTGAGTATAGGAGCAGGGAGGTCTTACTGCAGTTGTACAGGGCCTTGGTGAGGTCACACCTTGAATATTGTGTACAGTTTTGGCCTCCTAATCTGAGGATGGACATTCTTGCTATTGAGGGAGTGCAGCGAAGATTCACCAGACTGATTGCCGGGATGGCAGGACTGACATATGAGGAGAGACTGGATTGACTGGGCCTGTATTCACTGAAGTTTAGAAGAATGAGAGGGGATCTCATAGAAACATATAAAATTCTGACGGGATTGGACAGGTTAGATGCAGAAAGAATGTTCCTGATGTTGGGGAAGTCCAGAACCAGGGGACACAGTCTAAGGATAAGGGGTAAGCCATTTAGGACCGAGATGAGGAGAAACTTCTTCACCCAGAGAGTGGTGAACCTGTGGAATTCGCTACCACAGAAAATTGTTGAGGCCAATTCACTAAATATATTCAAAAGGGAGTTAGATGTGGCCTTATGACTAAAGGGATCAAGGGATATGAAGAGAAAGCAGGAATGGGGTACTGAAGTTGCATGATCAACCATGATCATATTGAATGGTGGTGCAGGCTCGAAGGGCCGAATGGCCTACTCCTGCACCTATTTTCTATGTTTCTATGTTTCTATAGAACGACATCAAGGCATTGTCGTCAGAGAAAGATACATGTACTGAGCAAGTTCCTCTCGCTGTTCGAACCAGGTATCGACAACTTCACAGGAGCCAAGGTGCAGATCCACGTGGAGTCAGATGCAAGACCCGTCCATCATAAAGCTCGGGCAGTTCCGTATATGATGAGGGAGAAGGTCGAAATCGAACTGGACAGACTCCACTGTGAAGGTATCATATCACCGGTTGAATTTAATGAATGGGCCAGCCCCATTGTTCCTGTCTTTAAAAGTGATGGCACAGTCAGAATCTGTGGAGACTACAAGGCTACGAACAACAGGGTTTCGAAACAGGATCAGTACCCGTTACCGAAGGCTGATGATTTGTTTGCAATGCTAGCTGGGGGGAAATCGTTCACCAAACTGGACTTGACGTCAGCCTACATGACACAGGAGCTGGTCGAGACATCGAAGAGACTTACGTGCATTAACATGCATAAAGGACTGTTTATTTATCACAGATGCCCTTTTGGAATTCGTTTGGCTGCAACAATATTTCAGAGGAATATGGAGAGTCTACTGAAGTCCGTTCCCAGAACCATCGTGTTCCAAGATGACATCCTGATCACAGGTCGTGACTCCGAGGAACATTTGAACAACCTGGAAGAGGCTCTACATTGTCTGGACAAAGTGGGACTCAGACTGAAACGCTCGAAGTGCGCCTTCATGGCACCAGAGGTCGAATTCCTGGGGAGGAAAATTGCTGCTGACGGCATCAGGCCCATGGACGCGAAAACCAAGGCCATCAAGAATGCACCCAAGCCGCAGAATGTGACAGAGCTGCGTTCATTCCTGGGTCTACTCAACTACTTTGGTAGCTTCGGTAAATTGAACACCTTATTAGAACCATTGCACACGAAAACTGGTTGTGGGGTGCATCTCAAGTCAGAGCTTTTGAGAAAGCCAATAATCTGCTTTGCTCTAACAAGCTGCTGGTACATTATGACTCATGTAAACATTTAGTATTGGCCTGTAATGCTTTGTCATATGGAATTGGGTTTGTACTCCAAAAAGCTAATGAGTCGGGTAAACTTCAACTAGTCACGTATGCTTCAAAAAGTTTGTGTAAAGCGGAAAGAGCCTACAGCATGGTAGAGAAAGAAGCACTAGCCTGTGTGTATGGGGTTAAAAAGATGCATCAGTACCTGTTTGGCCTTGGGTTTGAACTGGAGACAGATCACAAGCCGCTCATTTCACTGTTCTCTGAAAAGAAAGATATTAATACCAATTCTTCATCCCGCATCCAGAGGTGGGAGCTGACATTATCTGCTTATGATTATGTCATTAGCCATAGACCTGACACCGAGAATTGTGCCGATGCTTTGAGCTGTTGCCCACACTGGAGGTGGAAACACTATAACCGGCGGACCTATTTTTAGTTATGGATGCTTTTGAGAGTGAAGGAATCCCTGTCACGGCTCAAGTTAAGACCTGGACCAGCCAGGACCCGATTTTCTCAGTGGTGAAGATGATTGGTCTGCCATACCCAAGCAAATGTGCAAGGTGACAAAACTTTACATTCGTCGCAAAGACGAACTATCTATTCAGTCGGATTGTATACTGTGGGGCAATCGTGTTGTTATGCCCAAAAAAGGGAGAGAGAAATTTGTACGTGAGCTACATAGCACACATCCAGGCATTGTAATGATGAAAGCAATCGCCAGGTCTCATGTATGGCCGGGAATTGACTCTGAGCTGGAATCATGTGTGCATCAGTGCGACACTTGCATGCAGCTCAGCAAAGCACAGCGGAATCTCCGCTGAGTCTGTGGTCGTGGCCGTCGAAACCATGGTCCAGGATCCACATCGACTTTGCACGTCCCTTCCTGGGGAAGATGTTTTTAGTTATGGTGGATGCATATTCAAAGTGGATAGAGTGTATAATCATGTCATCCAGCACATCCACAGCTACCATTGAGAATCACAGTGTCATGTTCGCGGCACAGGGTCTGCCTGACATCGTTGTTAGCGACAACGGATCTTGCTTCATCAGTCAGGAGTTTCAAGAGTTCATGAAACTCAATGCTATCAAACATGTAAGTTCAGCACCGTTCAAACCTGCATCCAATGGGCAAGCAGAACATGTTGTCCAAATCATAAAGCAGAATATGAAGCGAGTAACCCAAGGGTCACTGCTGACCCGCCTGTCATACATACTGCTTAGTTACAGGACAAGACCACACACTCTTACCGGGGTCTCTGTAAAGTCCTGTCCCCTCAGTACAGATTCACACGAGGCATGTAGTGAAGTCAAGGTCACTCTATACCTGCACCTTTATTTCACAGCTCTGGAATGCTGCACTTGCCTGAGACCTGTCCTTATATACCTGTCTCTTGCAAGTGTACCCCTGGTGGTAAGGTATGCTGGTGGTTATATGTCATATCTTATTACAGTCATGTATAGCATGTTAGGATACAGTTATATATAATAATGTAAGATACATGACAGTCTCGCCTGCTGAACTAATGATGAAGAGAGGTCTTAAGACCAAACTATCTCTTGTACACCCTGACTTGAATAATCATGTTGAATATAGAAGACAAAGTCAGCAAGGGTATCACGATCACGCAGCTGTGTCACGCGATATTTCTGTAAATGATCCTGTATATGTTCTGAATTATGGTCAGGGTCCTCAGTGGATTGCTGGTACTGTCTTGGCCAAGGAGAGCAACAGAGTGTTTATTGTCAAGTTCAAAAATAGGCAAACATGCAGGAAACATATGGATCTGTTATGTATGCAGTAAAGGTACACACTGAGTACTGTTTAACTGAACAAGGTACAACCTTGGCTCTGCTTTATTACGGCCCCAAGTGCCTCTCTCACACAATGGCTGGCCTTTTATACCCGAGCAGCACCATGTGCGTGCTGCTTAGTGACCTCCAATAATGACGCCTTCTGGTGGCTACAAACAGAACATACATGACAATACCCTCCTCTGAGATCTTATCACAGTCTTTCACAGGTTGAGACGGTCCAGTGCTTTACACTCCCGGGTTGACTGACTCAGTTCGATTCCAGCCTTGGGTGAGTGTGCGGGGTCTGTTGTGGCTGGTGGCTGGATGACTGACTTATTGGGGGTGGCAGTGGCCATGTCAGGAATTGCAAGTCCATTTTTATTGTCCGTGATGGAAATTCCAGGTTCACTGATGACCCTTGAGTCCTCTGAAGACTGCTGTTCGGTTGGTTGGTCATCAATGGTTTCTTCGTCCGACCGTTCTGGCTCATCTGTGTGCCTCAGCTTTGTCTGATCCATATGTTTCCTGCAAGTTTACCCATTTTTGAGCTTAATAACGAATACTCTGTTGCCCTCCTTGGCCATGACCGTACCAGCGATCCATTTGGGACCCTGACCATAATTTAACACATATACAGGATCATTAACAGAAATCTCACATGACACAGTTGTGCGATCATGGTATCCTTGTTGACTTTGTCTTCTGTATTCAACATGATTATTTAAATCCGGGTGTACCAGAGATAGCTTGGTCTTAAGACCACTTTTCATCATGAGTTCAGCAGGCGAGACTCCTGTGAGTGTGTGGGGTCTTGTCCTGCAACTCAGCAGTATGCAAGACAAGCGGGTCTGCGGTGACCCTTGGGTTACTCTCCTTAGGCTTTGCTTGATAATTTGTACTGCACGTTCTGCTTGCCCATTGGAAGCAGGCTTGAACAGTGCTGACATTACATCTTTTATGTCATTAAGTTTTACAAACTCCTGAAACTCCTGACTGGTGAAGCACGACCCATTGTCGCTCACCACTATGTCAGGCAGACCATGTGCCGCGAACATGACATTGAGATTCTCTATGGTTGCAGTGGACGTGCTGGATGACATTATGCATTCTATCCACTTCGAATAAGCATCCACCACCACTAAAAACATCTTGCCCATGAAGTGACCTGCAAAATCTACAAGGATCCTGGACCAAGGTTTGGATGGCCATGACCACAGACTCAGCGGCGATTCCGCTGGTGCTTTGCTGAGCTGCATGCAAGTGTTGCACTGATGCATGCATGCTTCCAGCTCAGAATCAATTTCTGGCCACCATACATGGGACCTGGCGATGGTCTTCATCTTCACTATACCAGGATGTGTGCTGTGTAACTCACGCACGAACTTCTCTCTCCCTTTCTTGGGCATTACAACGCGATTGCCCCACAATATGCAATCTGCTTGAATAGACAGTTTGTCCTTGCGACGAATGTACGGTTTGACCTCCTCGCACATTTGCTTAGGTATGGCAGACCAATCCCCTTTGAGGATGCAACGCTTTACCACCGATAAAATCGGGTCCTGGCTGGTCCAGGTCTTAACTTGTTGAGCTGTGACAGGGGTTCCTTCACTCTCAAAATCATCCATGATTAACATTAGATCCGTCGGTTGTGGCGTTTCCACCTCTGGTGTGGGCAATGGCAACCAGCTCAAAGCATCAGCACCATTCTCTGTGCCAGGTCTGTGGCGAATCATAGGCAGATAATGTCAGCGCCCACCTTTGGATGCGGGATGAAGCGTTGGTATTGATACCTTTGCTCGTGGAAAACAATGAAATGAGTGGCTTGTGATCAGTTTCTAATTCGAACCTCAGACCGAACAGGTATTGATGCATCTTTTTAACACCGTACACACACGCTAAAGCTTCTTTTTCTACCATAGTGTAGGCTCTTTCTGCTTTAGACAAACTTTTGGATGCATACGCGACAGATTGACATTTCCCCGACTCATTGGCTTGTTGGAGTACGCAACCAATTCCATATTATTGTGTTCCGAACACAGATGAGACTGCACACAGGGAGGTTAAAGTAACAGTGACACTCCAGAGTGAGGAACAGGCCTTAGGGGCCGGCTTATATACAGTGCTCCTAAGGGATGCTGGGATCCCTTGGGACTTCAGGGGATGAGCTCCCTGGTGGCGGAACATGGGAGTACATGCTTTACAGATACACAACATCACTCCCCCCTCCAAAGTCAAAGTGAAAACTATTTACAAGGTGAGGCAGTCGGGAGCCTTTCTTTCCCTGGTGGACCGCCTCGGTACAAATGTCTGTTCTGGTGTGTTGGCTGTGTCCTCGCTGGGCTGGCGTGTTGTTGGCCCTGAAGGGCTGCTAGGTGAGCGTGGCCTTGCTGGGCTGTTGGGCGTGATGGGTTCGATTTCCTGATCCGGTGTGGTGTCATTGATCCTTTGGGTGTGTGTTGTGGGCTCGAAAAAGGTGGTGTCTGCTGTGGGTTGTTCAGGGCAGTCTGTGAACCGCAGCCTCGTTTGGTCCAGGTGCTTTCTGCAAATTTGTCCATTGTCTAGTTTGACTACAAACACCCGACTCCCTTCTTTAGCTATCACCATGCCCGCGATCCACTTGGGACCATGTCCATAGTTTAACACATACACAGGGTCATTCAGATCAATTTTCCATGGCACAGTGCCGCGACCATCGTTTACATTTTGTTGCTGCCGCCTGCTCTCTAGCTGATCATACAGGTTGGGGTGAACCAGCGAGAGTCTGGTTTTAAGTGTCCTTTTCATGCGTAGCTCAGCCGGGGGCACCCCTGTGTGCGAGTGGGGTCTTGTGCGGTAGCTGAGCAGTACTCGGGACAGGAGGGTTTGGAGTGAGCCTTCTGTGACTTGTTTAATGCTCTGTTGGATGGTTTGTACTGCCCGCTCTGCCTGCGCATTGGAGGCTGGTTTAAACGGGGCTGAGGTGACATGTTTGATCCCATTGCGGGTCATGAATTCTTTAAATTCGGCACTGGTGAAACATGGCCCGTTGTCACTGACCAGTATGTCAGGCAGGCAGTGGTTGGCAAACATGGCCCTCAGGCTTTCAATGGTGGCAATGGCGGTGCTTCCCAACATTATTTCACATTCAATCCATTTTGAAAAAGCATCCACCACCACCAGGAATATTTTACCGAGAAATGGGCCCGCATAGTTGACATGGATCCGCGACCATGGTCTGGAGGGCCAGGACCACAAAACTTAGTGGTGCCTCTCTGGGAGCGTTGCTCAACTGAGCCCACATGCTGCATTGCCGTACACAGGACTCTAAGTCAGAGTCGATACTGGGCC
The DNA here is from genome assembly GCF_044704955.1 of Pristiophorus japonicus. Classification (NCBI taxonomy): domain Eukaryota; kingdom Metazoa; phylum Chordata; class Chondrichthyes; family Pristiophoridae; genus Pristiophorus; species Pristiophorus japonicus. Next base: position 60,592,676 of record NC_091992.1, read on the forward strand.
ACTGCACGTGGGATCTGGCTATCGCTTTCATCATTACTATATCCGGGTGTGTGCTGGGGAGATCCGAGATGAACGTCTCCCTGCCCTTTTTGGATAGCACTACGCGGTTACCCCACAACAGGCAGTCTGCCTGAATGGACAGCTCGTCCCTTCGCCGCTGGAATGGCTTGATTAGCTCTTGCATTTCAACGGGGATGCTGGCCCAGCTCCCATGCAGTACACAATTTTTTACTAGGGACAGCAGAGGATCTTGGCTGGTCCAAGTCCTAATCTGGCGGGCCGTGACAGGTGATTTATCATTTTCAAATGCTTCCATGACCATCAACAAGTCTGCGGACTGTGCCACCATCAACAAGTTTGCAGGCTGCGCCATTTCCACCCCTGTGGTGGGCAATGGTAGCTGACTGAGAGCATTTGCACAGTTCACGGTGCCTGGCTTGTGGCGGATGGTACAGTTATACGCTGATAGCGCGAGTGCCCACCTTTGTATGCGGGCTGAGGCATTAGTATTTATCCCCTTGTTTTCAACGAACAGGGATGTGAGGGGCTTGTGATCGGTTTCCAGCTCAAATTTGAGGCCAAACAGGTACTGATGCATTTTCTTTACCCTGAACACACACGCTAATGCCTCTTTCTCAATCATGCTGTAGGCCCTCTCGGCCTTAGACAAGCTCCTGGAAGCATAGGCGACAGTTTGCAATTTCCCTGCAACGTTAGCTTGTTGTAATACATACCCGACTCTGCACGATGACGCGTCACATGCTAGCACAAGCCTTATACAATAAAAGCAGCTTGTTGGAGCATAAAATGTTTCTGGCTTTCTCAAAAGCAATTACTTGTTTTTTTTCCCCATACCCAGTTCTCACCTTTGCGCAATAACACATATAGGGGCTCTAAGAGGGTGCTTAACCCCAGTAGGAAGTTACCAAAATAGTTGAGGAGTCCCAGGAACGACCGCAGCTCTGTGATGTTCTGTGGCCTGGGCACGTTCCTGATAGCCTCTGTCTTGGCGTCTGTGGGCCGAATGCCATCCGCCGTGATCTTTCTCCCCAAAAACTCCACTTCTGTTGCCATGAAGACGCATTTCGACCTCTTCAGCCGCAACCCTACCTGATCCAGTCGCTGGAGGACCTCCTCCAGGTTTTGTAGGTGCTCGGCGGTGTCCCGACCCGTAACCAATATGTCGTCCTGAAAGACCACCATGTGTGATACCGACTTGAATAGGCTCTCCATGTTTCTCTGGAAGATCGCTACAGCCGACCGATTTCCAACCGGGCATCTGTTGTAGATGAACAGTCCCTTATGCGCGTTGATGCAGGTGAGGCCCTTCGAAGACTCCTCTAGCTCCTGCGTCATGTAGGCCGAAGTCAGGTCGAGCTTGGTGAACGTCTTGCCTCCTGCCAGCGTCGCAAATAGGTCGTCTGCCTTAGGTAGCGTGTATTGGTCCTGTAGCGAGAAACGATTAATAGTTACTTTATAATCGCCGCAAATCCTGACCGTGCCATCTCTTTTGAGTACTGGAACAATCGGGCTGGCCCACTCACTGAATTCCACTGGTGAGATGATACCCTCGCATTTCAGCCTGTCCAGCTCGATTTCCACTCTCTCCCTCTTCATGTGAGATACCGCTCGCGCCTTGTGGTGAATGGGTCGTGCCTCTGGGACCAAGTGGATCCGCACTTTCTCGAAAGCTCTGTCTTGCATTGCGCCCCACACCCAGTTGTCGCCTTTTCTCAAAAGCATGTGCAGTGTTTCAAGTAAGGTGTTCAATTTGGGTAGGAAGTTACCAAAGTAGTTGAGTAGACCCAGGAACGAACGCAACCCCGTCACATTCTGCGGCTTTGGTGCTGTCATGTATCTTACATTATTATATATAACTGTATCCTAACATGCTATACATGACTGTAATAAGATATTACCTGTAACCACCACATACCGTACCACCAGGGGTGCACTTGCAAGAGACAGGTATATAAGGACAGGTCTCAGGCAAGTGCAGCATTCCAGAGCTGTGAAATAAAGGTGCAGGTCCAGAGTGACCTTGACTTCACTACATGCCTCGTGTGAATCTGTACTGAGGGGACAGGACTTTACAGTGGCAACGGGTTACGGGATTACAGAATCCACAGAATGGCGAACAACGGATCAGATGAAAAGTACAATGCGGGAGACAATTGGGAGGACTTTATAGAAAGGCTCCAGCAAAGCTTTGTAACCAAAGACTGGTTAGGCGACGATAAGGCAGACAAGAGAAGAGCCCATCTCTTGACCAGCTGTGGCTCGAAAACATATGCTTTAATGAAGGATCTGTTGGCACCTGAGAAACCAGCAAGCAAGTCGTTTGAAGAATTGAGCACACTGGTAAGAGACCACCTGAAGCCAGCGAGCAGCCTACACATGGCCAGACACAGGTTCTACAACTACAGACGCTGTGTGGGCCAGAGCATACCCGACTTCGTGGCGGAACTTCGGAGGTTGGCTAGTTTATGTGAGTTCTCCGATGAACTGAGGAGAGAAATGCTGAGAGACTTTTTCATTGAAGGAATAGGTCATGCAGGCATATTCCGAAAGCTCATAGAGACCAAGAATCTGACCTTAGAGGCAGCAGCACTGGTTGCACAGACATTCTTGGTAGGGGAAGAAGAAACGAGGTCGATTTACAATGCAGGTACGACAACTAACGAAATATCGGAAGAAGAAGTTCACAGCACTAAACAAGCTGCTACCCCCACACACAGACAAAACCAGGAGAACAGGCTCTCGACAGCAGGAAGAGACCATCAAGGGCCACAGGAACGGCCGTTCACACCTCATCAACCCACAATGCGAGCAATCAACTACAAACTGAGAGAAGCTCAAGAGAGATCAGCCAGACGCAGCTCATTCTTTGGGAACTCTTTGAACAATGGAACAGGTCTGTGCTGGAGGTGTGGGGGTAGGCACTCAGCAAGGGGATGTCGATTTCAGCAGGCTGTTTGCAGAAATTGTGAATATACAGAGCATTTGGCCCACATGTGCAAAAAAACAGCAGCTCAGCTGGTATACGAATCGGATGGATCGGAAAGCGGACCAGAAGATGGTGGGGACAGTACCCGGGACACCGATGTACAGCAGGTCAACACGATCAATGGCCACTGCTCATACAACAGGACGCCTCCTATAATGATGAGGGTCCTACTCAACGGGATATCTGTCAACATGGAGCTGGATACGGGAGTGAGTCAATCTCTCATGGGCGCGCAACAATTTGAACAACTGTGGCCGCATAAAAGAGACAGACCAAAACTCACAAGGGTCGACACCAAACTAAGGACCTATACCAAAGAAATCGTACCAGTCCTCGGCAGCGCCATGCTCTCTGTCACACACAAAGGGACAGTGAACCGACTTCCCCTGTGGATTGTCCCCGGAGACCCCCCAGCACTGCTGGGGAGAAGCTGGCTGGCAAAACTAAACTGGAAATGGGATGATGTCCATGCCATGTCATTAGAGGAACGGACCTCCTGCTCAACAGTTATAAAGCGATTTGAACATCTCTTTCAGCCAGGTGTGGGCACTTTCAAAGGGGCCAAAGTCAAAATCTACATCACACAGGATGCTAGACTGGTCCATCACAAGGCCAGAGCTGTACCCTATGTGATAAGGGATCAGATTGAACATGAACTAGACAGACTTCTGCGGGAAGGCATTATATCACCTGTGGAATTTAGCGACTGGGCAAGTCCCATCGTCCCAGTCATGAAGCCTGATGGATCCGCACGAATCTGTGGGGACTACAAATCTACCATAAACAGAGTCTCCCTACAGGACCAGTACCCGCTGCCCAGAGCAGAGGACTTATTTGCCACATTGGCTGGAGGTAAACTTTTCTCAAAATTAGACCTCACATCTGCGTATATGACGCAAGAATTGACCGAGGAATCCAAGCTACTCACCACCATCAACACACATCGAGGCCTTTTCATGCACAATCGATGCCCATTCGGCATCAGGTGGGCAGCTGCCATATTCCAGCGCAACATGGAGTGTCTGCTCAAGTCCATCCGGGGACGGTTGTATTTCAAGATGACATACTTATCATGGGCAGAGACACCGACTCCCATCTCCGTAATTTGGAAGAAGTACTAAAGCGGTTGGATCGGGTAGGCCTACGAGTCAAGAAATCCAAGTGCCTGTTTCTCGCACCCGAGGTTGAATTTTTGGGCAGAAGGATTGCCGCTGATGGAATCCGCCCAACAGAGTCCAAAACAGAAGCAATTTGCCTGGCATCCAGGCCCCGGAATGTCTCAGAACTGCGCGCCTTTCTCGGGCTACTCAATTACTTTGGGAACTTTGTGCAGAACTTAAGCACGCTGCTGGAGCCTCTCCACGTGCTACTCAGGAAGGGGAGCGATTGGTTTTGGGGGGACGCCCAGGAACGCACCTTCAATAAGGCATGCAACCTTCTGTGTTCCAACAGTGTTTTGACTTTCTTTGATCCAGGTAAAAAGCTAGTTCTCACATGCGATGCGTCAGCGTATGGGGTCGGGTGCGTTTTGCAACATGTCAATAGTGCGGGCAAATTACAACCCATAGCTTGTGCCTCTGGGTCACTTTCGCTGGCGGAGCGCGGGTACGGAATGGTAGAGAAGGAGGCGCTCGCGTGCGGGTACGGTGTCAAAAAGATGCACCAATACCTTTTCGGGGCCAAGTTCGCGTTAGAAACTGACCACAAGCCCCTCACGTCCCTCCTATCCGAGAGCAAGGCAATAAACGCCAATGCCTCGGCGCGAATTCAATGGTGGGCGCTCATGCTGGCGTCCTACGACTATACCATAAGGCACAGACCAGGCACAGACAACTGTGCCGACGCGCTCAGCAGGCTACCCCTGGCGACCACGGAAGGGTCTGACGAACAGGACTGTGAGATAGTCATGGCAATCGATGCCTTTCAGTCCACAGGTTCACCCATGATGGCTCGCCAAATCAGAGCCTGGACGGCCAGCGACCCCACATTATCCTTAGTGAAAAGATGTGTCCTAACCGGTGACTGGGCAGAGGCTCGCTATGCCTGCCCCGAGGAATTAAGACCCTGTCACAGGCGCATGCATGAGCTATCACTACAAGCAGAGTGCCTGATGTGGGGCAGCCGAGTAGTCATGCCTCTGCGAGGCAGAGAGGCATTTGTCCGGGAGCTCCACCGCGAGCACCCGGGGATCGTTCTCATGAAGGCCATAGCCAGATCCCACGTCTGGTGGCCTGGTATTGACGCAGACTTGGAGCTCTGTGTCCGAAGGTGCACCATTTGTGCTCAACTCAGCAATGCCCCCAGGGAGGCTCCACTGAGCCCCTGTCCCTGGCCTACCAAACCGTGGTCGCGAGTGCACGTAGATTATGCGGGCCCATTCATGGGCAAAATATTCCTCGTAGTTGTAGATGCATTTTCAAAGTGGATCGAATGCACCATTTTAAACTCGAGCACAACCTCCATCACTGTGGAGAGCCTCGCAACCATGTTTGCAATGCACGGAATCCCTGACATATTGGTCAGTGACAATGGTCCGTGCTTCACCAGCGCAGAATTCCAAGAGTGGTGAACCTGTGGAATTCTCTACCACAGAAAGTTGTTGAGGCCAATTCACTAAATATATTCAAAAAGGTGTTAGATGAAGTCCTTACTACTAGGGGGATCAAGGGGTATGGCGAGAAAGCAGGAATGGGGTACTGAAGTTGAATGTTCAGCCATGAACTCATTGAATGGCGGTGCAGGCTAGAAGGGCCGAATGGCCTACTCCTGCACCTATTTTCTATGTTTCTATGTTTCTATGTTTATAATTGACCACGGCATAAATCACGTCAAGACGGCACCATTCAAGCCGGCCTCCAACGGCCAGGCGGAGAGAGCAGAACAAATCATTAAACAAGGCATGCTTAAAATCCAAGGTCCCACGTTGCAGGGTCGCCTGTCACGACTGCTGCTGGCATACAAATCTCGTCCGGACTCATTGTCTGGGATCCCCCCCGTGCAACTGTTGATGAAAAGGACTTTAAAAACAAGGCTCTCATTAATCCTCCCAGATATGTACGAAATCGTTGAGGCAAAGCGCCGTAAGCTGACTGAGTATCATGACAGAAATTTGAGGGGGAGATGGAATGAGATAGGGGACAAAGTGTTTGTACTAAACTATGGCAGGGGTCCCAAATGGCTTGCAGGGACAGTAACGGGCAAGGAAGGAAACAGGCTACTTGTAGTACAAATGGACAATGGCAAAACCTGCCGGAGGCATGTAGACCAAGTCAAAAGCAGATTTACCAACAACACTGTGGAACCAGAGACAGACTACAATATGGAACTCGCACCACACCTGGTGGACAGACAGAGGGAACAACCTGAGGAAAGGGCAATCCCAACAGACAGCCCAGGTGAGTCAACAACAATCACACCAATCAAAACAGACAGCCCAGGCGAGATATCAGCAACCACACCCAAAGAAAAACAGACACCAAGGCAAACAACTGAACCACAACTTAGATGCTCCACGCGAGAGCGTAGACCACCTGAGAGACTGAACCTATAACGACAATAAGACCTTGGGGGAGGGTGATGTCATGTATCTTACATTATTATATATAACTGTATCCTAACATGCTATACATGACTGTAATAAGATATGACCTGTAACCACCAGCATACCTTACCACCAGGGGTGCACTTGCAAGAGACAAGTATATCAGGACAGGTCTCAGGCAAGTGCAGCATTCCAGAGCTGTGAAATAAAGGTGCAGGTCCAGAGTGACCTTGACTTCACTACATGCCTCGTGTGAATCTGTACTGAGGGGACAGGACTTTACAGGTGCATTCTTGATGGCCTTGGTTTTCACGTCAGTAGGTCTGATGCCATCAGCGGTGATTGTCCCCCCGAGGAATTCGACCTCCGGTGCCACGAAGACGCACTTCGAGCATTTCAGTCTGAGTCCCACTCTATCCAAACGCAGTAGAACCTCTTCCTGGTTGTTCAGATGTTCCTTGGAGTCACGACCGGTGATCAGGATGTCATCTTGGAACACGATGGTTCTGGGAACGGACTTCAGTAGACTTTCCATGTTCCTCTGGAATATTGTTGCAGCTGAGCGAATTCCGAAAGGGCACCTGTGGTAAATAAACAGTTCTTTGCGCGTGTTAATGCACGTATGACTCTTCGACATCTCGATCAACTCCTGTGTCATATAGGTCGATGTCAAGTCCAGTTTTGTGAATTACTTCCCTCCGGCTAGCGTCGCAAACAAGTCATCAGCCTTTGGTAATGGGTACTGATCTTGTTTCGAAACTCTGTTGATCGTAGCCTTGTAGTCTCCTCAGATTCTGACTGTGCCATCACTTTTCAGCACAGGAACAATGGGGCTGGCCCATTCATTAAATTTGACTGGTGATATGATCCCTTCACGCTGGAGTCTGTCCAGTTCGATTTCGACCTTCTCCCTCATCATATACGGCACTGCCCGAGCTTTATGATGGACGGGTCTTGCATCTGAGTCCATGTATATCTGCACCTTGGCTCCCGTGAAGTTGCCGATACCCGTTTTGAACAACGAGGGGAACTTGCTCAATACTTGGGCACATGTATCTTCCTCCAAAGACAACGTCTTTATGTCGTTCCAGTCGCACATGATTTTCTCCAATCAGCTGCTGCCGAGCAGCGTTGGGCCATTGCCTGGAACAATCCACAGTGGTAACTCGTGAACCGCACCGTTATATGACACGTTAATTTGTGCACTGCCAATCACCTTTACTAGTTCTTTGGTGTACGTGCGCACCTGGGCCTCACAGTCTTAGTATCCCACAGCTTATTAAATGCCCTCTCATTCATGATCGATTGACTCACACCTGTGTCCAGTTCCATCGATACCGGTATCCCGTTAAACTTCACATTAATCAAAATTGATTTACTCTTGGTTATGAAAGAGTACAGTCCATACACTTCCTCCTCTGGCATCTTGGATTGCGTCTCCGGATCCGCGCTCATCTGACTCTCATCCTCCACGTGGTGTGTCGCAGCACGCTTGCTCATCTGTGGACACTTATGCTGGAGATGCCCCACTCTCAGACAACCTTTGCAACTATATTGCTTAAATCGGCAGCTTGATTTCCCCTACACCGCCAACACAGAGAAGTCGGATATATTCTCGCTGACGGACTTTGAGCATTTGAGCAGCCACACGTTTCGTGAACGCAGCCGGATAGGCCCTGCCATGTGCTGTTCTGCCGAACGGCGAATCAATCACATTTACAGTACTTGCCGAGGTTCGGTTCTTCATCGCTATTTGCTTTAGATTCCTGTCTGTCGTCATACATGATTGAGTGATCTGGATAGCCCTTTTTAAATCCAACTCCTCCACCGCCAGAAGTTTGCGCAGGATCACCTCGTGGTTGATACCGATAACAAAGAAGTCCCGCAGCATGTCTGCCAACACCGTCCCGAACTTACACGGTCCCGCTAGACGTCTCAGGTCGGCAATGAATTCTGCCGCACTCTGGCCCTCTGATCGAGCGTGTGTATAAAACCTGTATCTCAAGATATCACTGTACACATCTCCTCGTACGTTTTCTGTGTTGGATCATTAGGCATGAGTAGATTCTTTATCAGACCGTAGATCATTGAACCGCACACAGTGAGTTACACGGCCCGGCGCCGATCTGCATTGTCGAACCCCCTTCATTTTGTTTGCCACGAAGTACTGGTTTAAAGGGCTCACAAAGTATGCCTAATCTTCTCCCTTCATGAATCGCTCTAAAAATCCAATCGTGCTCGTTTTGCAAACAAAGGTTCTTGTACTCTCGTCGCCAAATGTTATGTATGCAATAAAGGTTCAAACTGAGTACTGTTTAACTAAGCAAAGTACAACCTTGGCTCTGCTTTATTTAGGCCCAAAGTGCCTGACTCTCAAAATGGCTGGCCTTTTATACCTGAGCAGCACCATGTGTGTGCTGCTCAGTGGCCTCCAACAATGACGCCATCTGGTGGCTACAAACAGAATAGAAACATAGAAACATAGAAAATAGGTGCGGGAGTAGGCCATTCGGCCCTTCGAGCCTGCACCGCCATTCAATGAGTTCATGGCTGAACATGCAACTTCAGTACCCCATTCCTGCTTTCTCGCCATACCCCTTGATCCCCCTAGTAGTAAGGACTACATCTAACTCCTTTTTGAATATATTTAGTGAATTGGCCTCAACAACTTTCTGTGGTAGAGAATTCCACAGGTTCACCACTCTCTGGGTGAAGAAGTACATACATGACACCTAAATGGCCGACCCCTTATTCTGAGACTGTGACCTTGCATTCAAGATTCCCCAGCCAGGGGAAACATTTTCTTAGCATTAATCTTTACAAGCCCCTTAAAAATGTTATATGTTTCAATGAGATCACCTCTCATTCTTCTAAACTTCAGGGAATATAGGCCTAGTCTATTCAATCTTTCCTCATAGGGCAATCCCCTCAACCCAGGAACCAGTCTAGTGAACCTTCGTTGCACTCCCTCTAAGGTAAGTATGTATTTCCTTAGGTAAGGCGACCAGAACTGTACACAGTACTCCAGGTGTGGCCTCACCAATGCCCTGTATAAAGACTTCTTTACTCGTATACTCTAATCCCTTTGTAACAAAAGCTAACATACCATGTGCTTTCCTAATTGCTTGCTGTACCTGTATGTTACCTTTCTGTGATCCATGTACAAGGACATCCAGGTTCCTCTGAATGGAAACATTTCCCAATCTCTGACCATTCAAAAAATATTCTGCTTTTTTGTTTTTCCTAACAAAGTGGATAACTTCACATTTCCCCACCTTGTATTCCATTTGCCATGTTCTTGCAGACTCAGTCAACCTGTTTATATCTCTCTGCAGCCTCTTTGGGTTCTCCTCACTGCTTACTCTCCCACCTAACTTTGTATCATCAGCAAACTTGGATACGTTAAACTCAGTCCCCTCATTAATATAGTTTATAAATAGCTGAGGCCCAAGCACTGATCCTTGCGGTACCCCACTAGTTACAGCCTGCTGATCTGAAAAATTCCCGTTTATTCCGACTCTCTTCTGTCCAATAACCAATCTTCAATCCATGCTAATATATTACCCCCAACCCCATGAGTCCTAATTTTGTGTAATAACCCTGTATCCTGACTGAATTCTAGATCAATGGACTTGTCCTGGTCTCACAGGCAATTTGTCTCCAACCTCCACATTGTATTTTGGTAAGGCATCACAACTATTCAGATTTCAGAACCGTGCAAAAGAAAGTACAGAAATGTCCTTATATTGTCACAGTCACATGGACCTGTTTAATTTTAAAGAGTATGTTAAGAAAGAAAGGACACACGTTTATATAAGCACATTTCATGTCTTCAGGATGTCCCAAAGTGTTTCACAGCCAATGAAGTATTTTTGAAATGTAGTCACTGTTATAACATGGCAGCCATTGTGTGCGCAACATGATTCCATAAACAGCAATGAGATAAATGACCAGGGGACACAGATTTAAGGTGATTGGCAAAAGAACCAGAGGATACATTAAGAAACATGATCTGGAATGTGCTGCCTGAAAGGTCGGTGGAAGCAGATTCAATAGAAACTTTCAAAAGGGAATTGGATAAATACTTGAAGGGAAAAAAAATTCAGGGCTAAGGGGAAAAAGCAGGAGAGTGGGAATGATTGGAAACGACAGCAAAGGGCCGGATCAACATGATGGGCCGAATGGCCTCCTTCTGTACTGTAGCATTCTATGATTATGATAATCTATTTCAGTTGAAGGGAGAAACATTTTTAACTTCGTAAATGAGCGTGTCATCGGGAACAAGTGAGGCTACTTATCATTAACTTCCACAGGAGTGTCCCTTTAATTTGTTCTATTTTAGCCATGGTCCCTTTAAGAGTTTAGTGCCGCAGCCCCCGATTCCGTCATGTCGCAAAACAAGGCCGCAACCGAGTTGCGGCAGTGTGTCGTCGCGGAGGCTCGGAATGCGGCAGTGTGTCGGGCCCGCGGCGGTGTCGCGAATTATGGGCGCGGAATGCGGCAGTGTGTCGGGACGGGACGGGAGCGGCCCGGAATGCGGCAGTGTGTCGGACCCGGTAGTGTCGGTGTGAGGTGGGACGCCGGTTTGCGATTGCAGGCGCAGGATCCGGGGCCGCGGCTTGAGGGAAGTGCGGGGGTTGCTAAGGGCCGGGAATGGGCAACACCGAGAGCGGCGGGGCCGAGCAGCCCGACTGCGCTGAGGAGGAGGACGAGGAAGACGAGGAGGGCGCAGACACCGAGCGAGGCCCCGCCAAGGCCGGCTTCCCGGCTCCGGGCTCGGCACTGGGCGGTGCGGGTGCAGGCGGCGGTCCGGAGCAGGCGGACGGAGCATCAGGAGGTGGAGGCCCCGGCCTGAGCCTCAATTGCGGGCCCAGCCCCGCCGTCCTGTTCCAGCACCACCGGCTGCGAGAGGCTGCGGCTAAGGTCCGCGACGAGGTGGCCGAGAATGTGGTGCAGCAGCATCACAGCCACCTGATCCGCTGGCTGGAGGAGCGCCTGGCCCGCGGGGAGGAGACCATCCGCATGGCCCAGTTCTGCGACCTGCTCGCCACCCGGTTCGCCATCAAGGAGGAATGCGAGGAGGTGAGAGGGGTTCGGGGGTCACAGGGAGGAGGGAGGGGGAGAGAGAGAGTTGTGGTGCCGGGGGTCACGGGGGGGGCGGGAGAGTTGTGGTACCCGGGGTCACGGAGGGGGGGGGGGAGAAGTTGTGGTGCCCGGGGTCACGGGGGTATTCGGGGTCGCGGGGTTGTCATCTCTGGGGGTGGGGCAGGGGGGTTATCGTGCCAGGGAGGGTGTGCTTGGGGGGGGGGGGGGCGGTGGGTGGGTAGAGGGAGATGATGTCGAGCCCAGGTGTGCGCACACCCAGGGCAGGGCACCAATATACTTTCTGCCATTACAATCCAACAATCCTTGGGGGCCAGTACACCCCATAGACTAGGGCTGCACATCCAATACACCCCCGCATTAATGCACCCATACAGTGTGGCTGCACATCCAATATACCCTGATATCACTGCAGGTGTTCTCAGTACTGCCCTGGAATGTACTGAGCAGGGCTGGGAAACACTGCCCAGTTTTAAGTTGCAGTCTACTCTGAAAGCAAAGCTGCTTGATTCAAATTATTGCATGATTGAAAGTTTTTCTATTACATAAAATGACTTGCAGTAACCAGGAGTAGAGTATATTGATGAATAATTTATATCATCACGAGCAGGATGTAATCTAATGCCATTGCAAAACTGCTTCAAGTGCCCTACTTTGAGAGTGGTCAGTGCAACAGGGAAAACTGCACATGCCAGTCTTTGGGACTTTGCTCGTCACTGCTGCCTTTTATCGGATAGCTGGGAGAGGATCTATGCAGGAACGGTGAGGGCTAACCCAGTCATTGACCTGTACAGACAGGCCAAGCCATTCAGCCTGCTAAGTACCACCCAACATGTCAGTGTCTGATATGGTTATGTTGTGTTCAAGAGCTGTGCACCCTCCAGAGGTTCTCCTGGAAACGACTGCTTTTGCTGGGTGCCACCTTGTTTACTGTGCTGCCATTGCGAGGAACACTGATCTCAATGCAGGAGGTGTGATTTGCTCGTGTACTTAGAGTTGCTTTGTCAGTTTGTAAGGAGCCAAAGTTTGGCATTTCTGGGGCATGAGTATTGTTTAAAGGCTGTGGATTAGGATTTTTTTTTCATAACATGTACTTTGAAATGTATCCCTCCCCTCCTGGTAATAGCACAACCATTTGCTTTTGGCCACATATCCTAATATCTCCTTACGTGGCTCGGTGTCAAATTTTGTTTACTAACGCTCCTGTGAAGCGCCTTGGGATGTTTTATTACAGGCACCATATAAATACGAGTTGTTATAAGGAGGCAAAATAACTATTATTTTAGATTGGTACAATGTGGAACAAAAACATGAAGTTAATTGGCCAGCAATCATTTAAAATGTGTTTGAGTTCCACAGTAAAGAGGCTGCTTATGTTCTGTTAAAGAATTAATCCTATCTGACAGGCCAATTTACAAGGCAGTAACACAGTCCAAACATAAAAATGGAAGTGCAGGAAAGGCATATCAGATCAGTAAGCATCTGGAGAAAGACAAGTTATTGACATTCAGTCTGCAATCCTTCAGGTTCACCATTTACTCCCATTGATCCACAAGTCCTACTACAGTTTTGTTCTTCACTCCTACATATTTATCTATTAGACTTGGCAGTTTTCCAAACAATTTGTGGTAGAATTCTGAAACTGGGAGGCTGTTGAGAATCCTGACCAGCTGTGGATGCAAATGGAGAAAAGTGCTTGTGTATTAGTGATCACTTGTGGCTGGATGCTTAGAACTTTGGTTGCGTCACTGAAGACGGCCTGATGCTTGTACCTGAATGTGTCTGCAAGGAATGTGCCAGTTTGTTGGTACCTTTTCTGTCATGTTCGTGTGGAATAACAACTGCCTGTTGAGAGTTTGGTCCTCCATCCAGATTTCCACAACATCAATTTTGACAATTCAATGGGAAAAGTTTTTCTTTCAATATGGAATTGTGATTTAATGGCCCGGAATTTGCGGTTAGCGGTGAAGCAAAGACGCTTGCCACTGGCCCCGAAGTATGCTTCCCACAAAGACCTTGCGATCTCTGTGGCGAGAAGGTCGGCGTTTGCGACGAGCAGCTGAAATCAGCGCAGTATAGTAGGAATCCCACAGTGCGAGCTGCTGTGATGCTTACAAGGTGTCTAAGCAGCCAATCACAATGCAGAATTACCACAGACTGGGAACCAGGACATAGAAAGCACGAATAATAAATTATTATTGAAAAAAAATTTAAATTGAAAAAAGAAAAACAAAAATTGATGCATGCATATTGGGTTAAGGTAGAGGCTGAAATATCACAAACAAACTTTACATTTAACATTTTTATATTAATTTTAAAATCAAGTTTTTAACTTAATGGAGAAATTTCACATTCCATCAATATAAAATGAGCTTTTCAAGGCCAGGTCGGTTGTTTATCAATAGTTATTACTCACATCGCCGTTAAAAACCCAGTTGCACCTGATTTGAATGGGTGTAACCTTTTATCGTGTTTCTAACAGTGATTCTGTTGGTCAGGTCAGTGATTTTGCCGACTGCCGGCTCTGTGTGGAGTGGGTGGGTGCACAGCACAGCCTGTGGAGGAGCAGGGAATGACAGACTCCAACTTCAGGATTTTCGCATTACCCTGAAGTTGCGGTCAGTTTCTGCCAGTTTACCTTCATCAGGACTGGCAGTTCCGGCCAATGTATTGGGTAAAATGAAGATTTAGTAACAATGCTGTGCATAAGTCTTTGATGAATAATGGTGGAAGGCTATGATGAGCAGAAATTCTAGAAGTTGTTTCTGGGGACTTTGGCCAGCCTTGTTGTAGGTTGATTGCAATGAGAAGAGTCAAAGTTCATTGGTCCCTTATTTTCTTCGTTATTTTGCCACCTGAGGTCAGGGCAATTGTGCTAATTGTGAGCTCTGGTAATTATGAACGATTGACTGACTAGAACAATTCCTCCAGGAACACGCTATCCAGTTCCTTATTAAAGTTATTATAATCAGTCATAGGCAGTCCCTTGAAATTGAGGAAGACTTGCTTCCACTCCAAAAGTCAGTCCAATACGGGAATTGTAGTCTCTATCACAGGCGGGACAGACAGTGGTTGAGGGAAAGGGTGGGTGGGACTGGTTTGCCGCACGCTCCTTCCGCTGCCTACGCTTGTTTTCTGCATGCTCTTGGCGATGAGGCTTGAGGTGTTCAGCGCCCTCCCGGATGCTCTTCCTCCACTTAGGGCGGTCTTTGGCCAGGGACTCCCAGGTGTCAGTGAGGATGTTGCACTTTATCAAGGAGGCTTTGAGGGTGTCCTTGAAATGTTTCCTCTGCCCTCCTGGGGCTCACTTGCCGTGTAGGAGTTCCAAGTAGAGCGCTTGCTTTGGGAGTCTTGTGTTCGGCATGCGGACAATGTGGCCCGCCCAACGGAGCTGGTCGAGTGTGGTCAGTGCTTCGACGCTGAGGATGTTGGCCTGATCGAGAACACTGCCGTTGGTGTGTCTGTCCTCCTAGGGGATTTGCAGGATCTTGCGGAGGCATCGTTGCTGGTATTTCTCCAGCGCTTTGAGGTGTCTGCTGTATATGGTCCACGTCTCTAAGCCACACAGGAGGGCGGGTATCACTACAGCCCTGTAGACCATAAGGTAAAGTTATTATACTTGCATGGTAACAAGTCCTGTGGATAGACTGCCACTTGTGCAATTGATCGATTATATTACCAATGATTAGATTTCAATTGTTAAGCTGGCATTATTTTGGAGATGATTAGAGTTGGGCAGCTGATCCACTGTTCTATGACCTGAATCTATAGGAATGGGAAGATGGTACATACAATATATATATATACCGTCAAAACACCTTTACAAGTCTTGATTGACCTCTTCAAGCTGATTAAAGTTGGAGGAGTCGGTAACAGTGCCTCTATTTCTCTCTCCATCGGTACTTTCCCAAGTGTACTGATGTTTTAAGGTCTTTACAAAGTGACTTTTGCTCTTGAAAAAAGGTATAGGCTAAATTCCGATCAATAAGACTTTGCGTTGTTATGGCCATGAGAATTTTTCTTTACTTGTGTTATTTTGAAAAAGACGCGATCTGTTAATATTTCCAGGATTACAACTTTAAAAAGGCAGTCATTCTCAAAATGTGGGCATTGCTGGCGAGGCCGGCAATTATTGCCCATCCCTCAGACGACAGTGGCAGGCCTTCTGCTTGAACCGCTGGGACTGATTTGATACCGAGTGGCTTGCTGGGCCACTTCAGAGGGCAGTTAAGAGCCAACCACGTTCCAAGCAGTAAAGACTGAAGTTGACACAAGTTATCATTCTAACGTGACCTACGTCAAAAAAAATCAAAGTTTTATTGATCTGAGCTTGAAGTAGTCAAGAACAATGAAGATCACTTTGGAAAGAATTAAAATAACAGTGCTAAACGACATTTTTCTGATCTGCATAACCGCCCTCCTGTATGGGTCAGAGACATGGACCATGTACAGTAGACACCTCAAGTCGCTGGAGAAATACCACCAATGGTGTCTCCGTAAGATCCTACAAATCCCCTGGGAGGACAGACGCACCAACGTTAGCATCCTCGACCAGGCCAACATCCCCAGCATTGAAGCACTGACCACACTTGATCAGCTCCTCTGGGCAGGCCACATCGTTCGCATGCCAGACACGAGACTCCCCAAAGCAAGCGCTCTACTCGGAACTCCTTCACGGCAAACGATCCAAAGGTGGACAGAGGAAACGTTACAAGGACACCCTCAAAGCTTCCCTGATAAAGTGCAACATCCCCACTGACACCTGGGAGTCCCTGGCCAAAGACCGCCCTAAGTGGAGGAAGTGCATCCGGGAGGGCGCTGAGCACCTCGAGTCTCATCGCCGAGAGCATGCAGAAACCAAGCGCAGGCAGCGGAAAGAGTGTGCGGCAAACCAGTCCCACCCACCCTTACCCTCAACGACTATCTGTCCCACCTGTGACAGGGACTGTGGTTCTCGTATTGGACTGTTCAGCCACCTAAGGACTCATTTTTAGAGTGGAAGCAAGTCTTCCTCGATTTTGAGGGACTGCCTATGATGATGATGTACAGTCACCTGTCTGCCACTTTTATTTCCCAAGACACTGAACTGTCAACTTCTGTCATTACTTCCTGTGTCACTTAGATGGTCTCATTTCATTTCCTTGCATTATTTTAATAAGATATCACTTGCTGCGCTGCTGATGTACAATCTGGTCCTACTTGCTGCTCTGGAGCGGTAAGATGCAGACTTGCGTTTTGAGTACTCAGGCGCAGCCATGGTCTTGAGTAGAGGCGAAAAGATGGGCATGACCTATGCCGGGCATTGTTGGAGCAGAGACTTAGTGGATCATTGCTGCCTTGGGTGATAATGATTTTGGGAAAAGGGGAGGGAACAAATCTCTCATTCGTTTAAAAAAAGAACACACACAAACTAAAAAAGTTTCTTTAATTTTCTTGCTTAAAAAGTGCCACCAGTAAGCATTTCAATGCTCTAGTTATCATAGAATAGTACAACACAGAAGGAGGCCATTCGGCCCATCAAGTTTATGCCGGCTCTTTCGAAGAGCAATCCAGTTGGTCCCAGCTCTTTCTTCATATCCCTGCAATGTTTCCCCTTCAAGTATTTATCCACTTCCCCTTTTGAAAGTTATTGGCCCAGAAATTCCGGCCTTGCGGGTCCGTATGGAGTGTATATGGACCTGGGAAGGCATTGCAAAAGCTGGTTTTCAGCGAACAATGCTAAATTTATTTTAAGCATAATTTTAAAAACTTTTTTTTTTAATTGGATTTTTAAAAATAATGCATAAATAACTAATTTAGATTAATGTTAAATGTGTAGTGTGTTTTCTATTTTTTTATTAATGTGTTGGGGGTGGGGGGGGGGGGTCGTTTCTCATTCTTCATAATGGGAACTCCAACTTACGGAGTTGGAGCACGTGTTCTGATGTGCACGCGCTGCGATGCGCAGTCAGTGGAGGCCTCAGGACCGGGAACTCGCGTGGGCGCAGCAGCTTCAGGTAAGTGCGCATCTTTTTAAACTTTTTTACCCGATTGTCCACGGGAAGCAGCCTCCCGGGATTTCTGGTCCATTGCTGAATCTGCTTCCAACACCCATTCAAGCAGTGCATTCCAGATCATCATAATTTGCATCGTAGAAAAAAAAGTTTCTTCATCCCTGCTCTGGTTCTTTTGTCAAGCACCTTAAATCTGTATCCACTGGTTACCAACCCTTGTCAATGGAAATAATTTCTCCTTATTTACTCTTCATCAAAACCATTTCACAATTTTGAACGCCTCTATCAAATCTCCCCTTAATCTTCTCCATAGTGCCTCCTCCTCAGTAGCCCTTTTGATGAACCCCTTTCTACAGACAAATTTGGTCAGGCAGAGTCAGCATGGATTTATGAAGGGGAAATCATGTTTGACAAATTTGCTGGAATTCTTTGAAGATGTAACGAACAGGGTGGATAAAGGGGAACCAGTGGATGTGGGGTATTTGGACTTCCCGAAGGCATTTAGCAAGGTTCTACATAAAAGGTTACTGCACAAGATAAAAGTTCACTGGGTTCGGGGTAATATATTAGCATGGATAGAGAATTGGCTAACAGAAAACAGAGAGTCGGGATAAATGATTCATTCTCTGGTTGGCAACCAGTAACTAGTGGTGTGCCGCAGGGATCAATGCTGGGACCCTAACTATTTACAATCTATATTAACAACTTAGAAAAAGGGACCGAGTGTAAGATGGGAGGAAAAGCAATGTGTGAGGAGGACACACAAAATCTGCAAAAGGACATAGACAAGCTAAGTGAGTGGGCAAAAGTTTGGCAGATGGAGTATAATGTTAGAAAGTGCAAGGTCATGCACTTTGGCAGAAAAAAATCAAAGAGCAAATTATTATTTAAATGGTGAAAGATTGCAAAATGCTGCAGCACATACAGCGGGACCTGGGGGTACTTGTGCATGAAACACAAAAGGATAGTATGCAGGTACAGCAAGTGATCAGGAAGGCCAATGGAATCTTGGCTTTTATTGCAAAGGGGATGGAGTATAAAAGCAGGGAAGTCTTGCTACAGCTATACAGGGTATTGGTGAGGTCACACCTGGAATACTGCGTGCAGTTTTGGCTTCCATATTTACGAAAGGATATACTTGCTTTGGAGGCAGTACAGAGAAGGTTCACTAGCTTGATTCTGCAGATGAGGGGGTTGACTTATGAGAAAAGGTTGAGTAGGTTGGGCCTCTACTCATTGGAATTCAGAAAAATGAGAGGTGATCTTATTGAAACATATAAGATTATGAGGGGGCTTGACAAGGTGAATGCAGAGTGGATGTTTCCACTGATAGGGGAGATTAGAACTAGAGGGCATGATCTTAGAACAAGGGGCCGCCCATTTAAAACTGAGATGAGGAGAAATTTCTTTTCTGTGGAATTCGCTGTCTCAGAGAGCTGTGGAAGCTGGGACATTGAATAAATTTAAGACAGAAATAAACAGTTTCTTAAACGATAAAGGTTATGGGGAGTAGTGGGTAGGGAGGTGGAGCTGAGTCCATGATCAAATCAGCCATGATCTTATTGAATGGCGGAGCAGGCTCGAGGGGCCGAATGGCCTACTCCTGTTCCTATTTCTTATGTTCTTATGTACACATGGTTTATCAGAGATGCCTGATATGCCACATATCATCATCATCATCATAGGCAGTCCCTTGGAATCGAGGAAGACTTGCTTCCACTCTTGGCATGAGTTCTTAGGTGGCTGCACAGTCCAGTATGAGAACCACAGTCTCTGCCACAGGTGGGACAGACTGCGGTTGAAGGAAAGGGTATGCGGGGAGTCTGGTTTGCCGCACACTCTTTCTGCTGCCTGCATTTGATTTCTGCATGCTCGGCGACGAGACTCTGAGCTCAGCATCCTCCCGGATGCACTTCCACTTAGGGCGGTCTTTGGCCGGGGATGCCCAGGTATCAGTGGGGATGTCGCACTTTATCAGGGAGGCTTTGAGGGTGTCCTTGTAAGGTTTCCTCTGCCCACCTTTGGCTCGTTTGCCGTGGACGTGTTCAGAGTAGAGCGCTTGCTTTGGGA
This sequence comes from Pristiophorus japonicus, assembly GCF_044704955.1. Taxonomy (NCBI): domain Eukaryota; kingdom Metazoa; phylum Chordata; class Chondrichthyes; family Pristiophoridae; genus Pristiophorus; species Pristiophorus japonicus. The sequence continues at coordinate 60,612,390 of NC_091992.1, forward strand.
GTCTTGTGTCTGACATACGAACTATGTGGCCTGTCCAGCGGAACTGATCAAGTGTAGTCAGTGCTTCAATGCTGGGGATGTTGGCCTGGGTGAGGACGCTAATGTTGGTGCGTCTGATCTTTCGGGATTTGTAGGATCTTGCGGAGACATCGTTGGTGGTACTTCTCCAGTGACTTGAGGTGTCTACTGTAAATGGTCCACATCTCTGAGCCATACAGGAGGGCGGGTATTGCTACGGCCCTGTAGACCATGAGCTTGGTGACAGTTTTGAGGGCATGGTCTTCAAACACTCTTTTCCTCAGGTGGCTGAAAGCTGCACTGGAGGCGGTGTTGGATCTCGTCGTCAATGCCTGCTCTTGTTGATAGGAGGCTCCTGAGCTAAGGGAAGTGGTCCACGTTGTCCAGGGTCACGCCGTGGATCTTGATGACTGAGGGGGGCAGTGCTGTGCGGCGAGGACAAGCTGGTGGAGGACCTTTGTCTTACTGATGTTTAGCGTAAGACCCATGCTTTCGTATGCCTCAGTAAATACGTCGACTATGTCCTGGAGTTCAGCCTCTGTCTGTGTGCACAAACATAGGCGTCGTCACATAAGAGACTTGTTGAAGGCACGTGGACTTAGCCACATGGTTAGAGACCAGGCTAGGGGAAGAGTAGGGAAAACTGACCATAATCAGGTGGGATCTGTGGTGGAATTACTTTTGTTTTCTATTTATGTAAATAACTTGGACATAGGAAGAACTTGCATTTATATAGCGCCTTTCACATCCTCAGGATATCCCAAAGCGCTTTACAGCCAACAATGTACTTTGAAGTGTAATTACTGTTGTAATGTAGGGGAACATGGCAACCAATTAGTCCACTGCAATGAGAAAAATGACCCGATTACCTGCTCTTAGCTTTTAGAAACATAGAAATTTATAGCGCAGAAGGAGGCCGTTTTGGCCCATCGTGTCTGCGCCGGCCAACAAAGAGCCACATGGCCCTTGGTCAGCAGCCCTGAAGGTTACTTATAAACCAATGGACTATGGCGGACAGGTAAAGAGCACCCGGCCCAACCAGTCCGACCCACACAACTGTGGTGCCCCATGAATCGCAACATTTTACACTCCACCCCACCTGGAGCCATGTGATCTCCTGGCTGAGGCAAAAAAACAGATAAAAACCCAGGCCAATTGGGGGAAAAAATCTGAAAATTCCTCTCCGATCCATCCAGGCAATCGAAACTAGTCCAGGAGATCACTCTGTCCGCATTAGATTCCATGTGTACTTACCCTCATGATGTTGACTGCGGGATAAATATTGGCCAGAGCTCTCTTGCTCTTCTCCGAAAAGTGCAATGGGATCTTTTAAGTCCACCTCAGTTTAACGTCTCATCCGAAAGATGGCACCTCCGACAGTGCAGCACTCCCTCAGTACGGCACTGGAGTGTCAGCCTGGCTTACGTAGAGCAGAAGAATATCAATATTGAAGTTTGCTGCTGATATCCAATTAAGGAGCCTGGTAGACTCTGAGTAAGAATGCAGGAGATTGCAGATAGATGTAAGTGAATTACTGATGCCGGTAGTGAGATGGTCGTCTCGGAGAAATGTTAAGTCATATATTTTGGATAAAGAACAGTGAAAGATAGTATGGCATTAATGGTAAAGCTGATAACACGAGCGACGGAGCATAGAGACCTTTGGTTGCAGGCACATGTATTTAAAGGTGGGTGTGCAGTTAGAAAAGAAAATAAAATAAAAAGGGCAAATTATTAATATGGGTTATTTATACAGAAGCATTGAATATAAAAGCCGCAATCGAGACTCCAGGATGGTATGTTGCCTCCCTGGTGCAAGGGTCAAGGATGTCTCCGAGCGAGTGCAAGACATTATGAAAAGGGAGGGAGAACAGCCAGTTGTCGTGGTGCACATTGGTACCAACGACATAGGTAAAAAAAGGGATAAGGTCCTACGAGACGAATTTAAGGAGCTAGGAGTTAAATTAAAAAGTAGGACCTCAAAAGTAGTAATCTCGGGATTGCTACCAGTGCCACGTGCTAGTCAGAGTAGGAATCGCAGGATAGCACAGATGAATACGTGGCTTGAGCAGTGGTGCAGCAGGGAGGGATTCAAATTCGTGGGGCATTGGAACAGGTTCTGGGGGAGGTGGGACCAGTACAAACCGGACGGTCTGCACTTGGGCAGGAACGGAACCAATGTCCTAGGGGGGAGTGTTTGCTAGTGCTGTTGGTGAGGAGTTAAACTAATATGGCAGGGGGATGGGAACCAATACAGGGAGACAGAGGGAAACAAAAAGGAGACAAAAACAAAAGACAGAAAAGAGATGAGTAAAAGTGGAGGGCAGAGAAACCAAAGGCAAGAAACAAAAAGGGCCACTGAATATAAAAGGGCTGCAGGAGGGGTAAAAACTAAAAATCATGGTTTAAAAACTAGGATGAAAACAATCTACCTAAATGCACGCAGCATTAGAAATAAAGTAAATGAGTTGACGGCACAAATCATTACAAATGGGTATGATTTGGTGGCCATTACAGAGACATGGTTGCAAGGTGGCCAGGACTGGGAATTAAACGTACAGGGGTATCTGACGATTCGGAAAGATAGGCAGGAAGGGAAGGGAGGTGGGGTAGTTCTGTTAATAAGGGATGATATCAGAGCAGTTGAGAGGGATGATATTGGCTCCAATGAACAAAATGTTGAATCATTGTGGGTGGAGATTAGAGATAGTAAGGGGGAAAAAGTCACTGGTCGGCGTAGTTTATAGGCCCCCAAATAATAACTTCATGGTGGGGCGGGCAATAATCAAGGGAATAATGGAGGCATGTGAAAAATGAACGGCAGTAGTTATGGGGGATTTTAACCTACATATTGATTGGTCAAATCAAATCGCAGGGGGTAGCCTGGAGGAGGAATTCATAGAATGCATACGGGATTGTTTCTTAGAACAGTATATAACAGAGCCTACAAGGGAGCAAGCCATTTTGTGTAACGAGACAGGAAAAATAAACGATCTCCTCGTAAAAGATCCTCTCAGAATGAGTGATCACAATATGGTTGAATTTGTAATACAGATTGGGGATGAGGAAGTTGTGTCAGAAACGAGCGTACTATGCTTAAACAAAGGGGACTACAGTGGGATGAGGGCAGAGTTGGCTAAAGTAGACTGGAAACAAGGACTAAACGGTGGCACAATTGAGGAACAGTGGAGGACTTTTAAGGAGCTCTTTCATAATGCGCAACAAAAATCTATTCCAGTGAAAAAGAAGGGCGGCAAGAGAAGAGATAACCAGCTGTGGATAACCAAGGAAATAAAGGAAAGTATCAAATCAAAGACCAATGCGTATAAGGTGGCCAAGGTTAGTGGGAAACTAGAGGATTGGGAAGATTTTAAGCAACAGCAAAGAATGACTAAAAAAGCACTAAAGAAAGGGAAGATAGATTACGAAGGTAAACTTGCGCAAAACATAAAAACAGATAGTAAAAGCTTTTACAGATATATAAAACGGAAAGGAGTGATTAAAGTAAATGTTGGTCCCTTAGAAGATGAAAAGGGGGATTTAATAATGGGAAATGTGGAAATGGCTGAGACCTTAAACAATTATTTTGCTTCCGTCTTCACAGTGGAAGACACAAAAACCATGCCAAAAATTGCTGGTCATAGGAATGTGGGAAGGGAGGACCTTGAGATGATCACTATCACTAGGGAGGTAGTGCTGGACAGACTAATGGGACTGAAGGTAGACAAGTCCCCTGGTCCTGATGAAATGCATCCCAGGGTATTAAAAGAGATGGCGGAAGTTATAGCAGATGCATTTGTTATAATCTACCAAAATTCTCTGGACTCTGGGGAGGTACCAGCGGATTGGAGAGCAGCTAATGTAACGCCTCTGTTTAAAAAAAGGGGGCAGGCAAAAGGCAGGTAACTGTAGGCCGGTTAGTTTAACATCTGTAGTGGGGAAAATGCTTGAAACTATCATTAAGGAAGAAATAGCGGGACATCTGGATAGGAATAGTGCAATCAAGCAGACGCAGCATGGATTCATGAAAGGAAAATCATGTTTAACTAATTTACTGGAATTCTTTGAGGATATAACGAGCATGGTGGATAGAGGTGTACCGATGGATGTGGTGTATTTAGATTTCCAAAAGGCATTCGATAAGGTGCCACACAAAAGGTTACTGCAGAAGATAAAGGTACGCGGAGTCAGAGGAAATGTATTAGCATGGATAATATACATAGATGACCTAGAGGAGGGGACAGAGTGTAGTGCAACAAAATTTGCAGATGACACTAAGATTAGTGGGAAAGCGGGTTGTGTAGAGGACTGAGAGGCGCTGCAAGGAGATTTGGATAGGTTAAGCGAATGGGCTAAGGTTTGGCAGATGGAATACAATGTCGGAAAGTGTGAGGTCATCCACCTTGGGGGAAAAAAAACAGTAAAAGGGAATATTATTTCAATGGGGAGAAATTACAACATGCTGTGGAGCAGAGGGACCTGGGGGTCCTTGTGCATGAAACTCTTTTAGGAGTAAACAAAAAACATTAAACCGTGCCCCCCGATCTGGGGGAAACACCAACATTTACAAGACTCTTTTTTTATTCCCAAAAGGTTAGTTTGCAGGTGCAGCAGGTAATCAGGAAGGCAAATGGAATGTTGGCCTTCATTGCGAAAGGGATGGAGTACAAAAGCAGGGAGGTGTTGCTGCAACTGTATAAGGTATTGGTAAGGCCGCACCTGGAGTACTGCGTGCAGTTTTGGTCACCTTAAGGAAGGATATACTAGCTTTGGAGGGGGTACAGAGACGATTCACTAGGCTGATTCGAGAAATGAGGGGGTTACCTTATGATGATAGATTGAGTAGACTGGGTCTTTACTCCTTGGAGTTCAGAAGGATGAGGGGTGATCTTATAGAAACATTTAAAATCATGAAAGGGATAGACAAGATAGAGGCAGAGAGGTTGTTTCCATTGGTGGGGGAGACTAGAACTAGGGGGCACAGCCTCAAAATACGGAGGAGCCAATTTAAAACCGAGTTGAGAAAGAATTTCTTCTCCCAGAGGGTTGTGAATCTGTGGAATTCTCTGCCCAAGGAAGCAGTTGAGGCTGGCTCATTGAATGTTTTCAAGTCAAAGATAGATAGATTTTTAAGCAATAAGGGAATTAAGGGTTACGGGGAGAGGCGACCAGATCAGCCATGATCTTATTGAATGGCGGAGCAGGCTCGAGGGGCTAGATGGCCTACTCCTGTTCCTAATTCTTATGTTCTTATGTTCTTATAAAAGCATGGGAGTGGTGTTGAATTTATACAAGATAATGATTAGATCAGAGTTTGCATGTAGTTCTGTGTACCCCATTGTGCCACGAACCATGCAATAGGTACGGCAGAGATTCACTAGAATGGGAGATTATAATTATAGGGAAAGGCTTAAATAAATTTGAGCTTTTTTACTGTGCTGCAATTTCTGTGGGCATAATTGGGAGCCTGCTATTGTCAAATGAGTTTTTAACACAAACTGCAGTACCAGTCAGGTTGTGGCTTCTCTTGCTCTCCCTCAAAAGGCTACGGATGCTGGGTCAGTTGGATTTTTCAGCAACAACATCAACTTATATTTATATAGCGCCTTTAACTTAGTAAAACATCCCAAGGTGCTTCACGGGAGTATTATGAGACAAACAAATTGACACCGAGCCACATAAGGAGAAATTAAGGCAGGTGACCAAAAGCTTGGTCAAAGAGAGAGGTTTTAAGGAGCGTCTTAAAGGAGGAAAGAGAGGCGGGGAGGTTTAGGCAGGGAATTCCAGAGCTTGTGACCTAGGCAACAGAAGGCACGACCACCAATGGTTGAACGATTATAAATGAGGATGCTCAAGGGCGCAGAAATAGAGGAGCATGGATATCATAGGGGTGGGGGGTTGTGGGGCTGAAGGGGATTAGAGGGAGGGGCGAGGCCATGGAAGGATTTGAAAATAAGGAGATCTTTCAAAAGAGTTCAATCAATTTTTGTTAGGTAAGGGTATCAAGGGACAAGAAGAAAAAGTGAGTAAATGGAGCTGAGATACAGATCTATCAGAATGACCTACTCCTGTTCCTATGTTAAATTTATAACAGAATTCATATCCAATAATGGCTCAAAATGATTTCCATATCGAGCAATACAACATGAGATTGTGCCAACAGACTAACGCCCTGCGCCATTCTAGGAACATACGATCTGTGAAGAAAAGAACAAACTTGCACTTGTATGGCGTATTTCACAACTTCGAGATGTCCCAACGCGCTTAAAAGCCAATGAAATATTTTTTGAAGTGTGGTCACTGTATACTACACTGTAATGTAGTATACGCAGCAGCCAATTTGCGCACAATAAGGCCCCAGGAACAACAATATATCACATCACCAGATCATCTGATTTTAGGCATTGGTTGAGGGATAAATATTAGCCAAGACACCAGGGGAACTCCCTAATTGTGCTGTGGGATCTTTAATGTCCACCTCAAAGGGCAACGTGGCCTCGATTCAACGTCTTATCCAAAAGACGGCACCTCCGACAGTGCAGCACTTCCTGGGTATTTTATTGGAGTGTCAGCCTAAATTAGCTGTTCAAATCTCAGGAATGGATTTTGAGTCGGCGAGAGGCAGCGGGAGTTCGTGAGTCGGTGAGAGGCAGCGTGGGGAGGCCTATAAAAAGGCCCAGCGTTGGTGAGTCGGCGAGAGGCAGCGTGAGGAGGCCTATAAAAAGGCCCAGCGTTGGTGAGTCGGCGAGAGGCGTGCTTGTGCAGCTGCAACAGGAAGAGAAGGCAAAAAAGTAGAAGGAAATCGAAAAGTGATGTCACAGCCAAGGGGGTAAGTGATTGGCTGGTGATTGGTAAGTAGTTTTTCTTTTTTCTTTTCTATATCAGTAAGCAATCTTTAGCATTGTTGTTGCCAAATTAAGTTAATCTAAGGGTTAAGACATGGTAGGACAGTTCGGAAACGTGTTATGCTCCTCCTGTACTATGTGGGAAGTCAGGGACACTTCCGGTGTCCCTGATGACTACGTGTGCGGGAAGTGTATCCACCTCCAGCTCCTGACAGAGACCGCATTGCGGCACTGGAGCTGTGGGTGGATGAACTCTGGAGCATGCACGATGCTGAGAATGACGTGAATAGCACGTTTAGCGAGTTGGTCTTACCGTAGGCAAAGGGTACACAGCCAGATAGGGAATGGGTGACCAGCAGGAAGAGGAGTGCAAGGAAGGTATTGCAGGGGTCCCCTACGGTCATGCCCTGCAAAACAGATACACCACTTTGGGTACTGTTGAGGGGGATGACTCATCGGGGGGGGGAGCAGCAGCAGCCAAGTTCATGGCACCGCTGCACAGGAGGGTAGCAAAAAGAGTGGGAGAGCTATAGTGATAGGGGATTCGATTGTAAGGGGAATAGATATGCGTTTCTGCGGCCGCAACCGAGACTCCAGGATGGTATGTTGCCTCCCTGGTACAAGGGTCAAGGATGCCTCGGAGCGGGTGCTGGACATTCTGAAAAGGGAGGGTGAACAGCCAGTTGTCGTGGTGCATATAAGTACCAGCGATATAGGTAAAAAATGGGATGAGGTCCAATGAGACGAATTTAGGGAGCAAGGAGCTAAATTTAAAAAGTAGGATTTCAAAGGTAGTAATCTCAGGATTGCTACCAGAGTAGGAATCGCAGGATAGCTCAGATGAATACGTGGCTTGAGGAGTGGTGCAAGAGGGAGGGATTCAAATTCCTGGGACATTGGAACCGGTTCTGGGGGAAGTGGGACCAGTACAAACCAGACGGTCTGCACTTGGGCAGGACCGGAACCAATGTCCTAGGGGAAGTGTTTGCTAGTGCTGTTGGGGAGGAGTTAAACTAATGTGGCAGGGAGACTGAGGAAATAAAATGGAGGCAGAAGCAAAAGATAGAAAAGAGAATAGTAAAAGTGCAGGGCAGAGAAACCCAAGGCAAAAATCAAAAAGGGCCACATTACAGAAAAATTCTAAGGGCAAAGTGTGTTAAAAAGACAAGCCTGAAGGCTCTATGCCTCAATGCAAGGAGTATTTGGAATAAGTTGGACGAATCAACTGCACAGACAGCAGTTAACGGATATGATGTAATTGGCATCACGGAGTCATAGCTCCAGGGTGATCAAGGCTGGGAACTCAACATCTAGGGGCATTCAACATTTAGGCAGGATAGGCAGAGAGGAAGAGGAGGCGGGGTGGCATTGCTGGTTTAAGAGGAAATTAATGCAATAGTAAGGAGGGTCATTAGCCTGGATGATGTGGAATCGGTATGGGTGGAGCTGCGGAATTCCAAAGGGCAGAAAACGTTAGTGGGAGTTGTGTACAGACCACCAAACAGTAGTAGTGAGGTTGGGGACAGCATCAAACAAGAAATAAGGGATGTGTGCGATAAAGGTACAGCAGTTATCATGGGCGACTTTAATCTACATATTGATTGGGCTGACCAAACTGGTAGCAATGCAGTGGAGGAGGATTTCCTGGAGTGTATTAGGGATGGTTTTCGAGACCAATATGTCGAGGAACCAACTAGAGAGCTGGCCATCCTAGACTGGGTGATGTGTAATAGAAACATAGAAAATAGGTGCAGGAGTAGACCATTCGGCCCTTTGAGCCTGTACCGCCATTCAATAAGATCATGGCTGATCATTCCCTCAGTATCCATTTCTTGCTTTCTCTCCATACCCCTTGATCCCTTAGCTGTAAGGGCCATATCTAACTCCCTCTTGAATATATCCAATGAACTGGCATCAACAACTCTCTGCGGCTAGGAATTCCACAGGTTAACAACTCTCTGAAAAGGGACTAATTAGCAATCTTGTTGTGCGAGGCCTCTTGGGGAAGAGTGACCATAATATGGTAGAATTCTTTATTAAGATGGAGAGTGACACAGTTAATTTGGAAACTAGGGTCCTGAACTTAAGGAAAGGTAACTTCGACGGTTTGAGGCGTGAATTGGCTAGAATAGACTGGCAAAGGATACTTAAAGGGTTGACGGTGGATAAGCAATGGCAACATTTAAAGATCACATGGATGAACTTCAGCAATTGTACATCCCTGTCTGGAATAAAAATAAAACGGGGAAGGTGGCTCAACCATGGCTAACAAGGGAAATTAAGGATCGTGTTAAAGACAAGGAAGAGGCATATAAATTGGCCAGAAAAAACAACAACCCTGCGGACTGGGAGAAATTTAGAATTCAACAGAGGAAGACTAAGGGTTTAATTAAGAGGGGGAAAATAGAGTACAAGAGGAAGCTTGCAGGGAACATAAAAACTGACTGCAAAAGCTTCTATAAATATGTGAAGAGAAAAAGATTAGTGAAGACAAACGAAGGTCCCTTGCAGTCGGATTCAAGTGAATTTATAATGGGGAACAAAGAAATGGCAGATCAATTGAACAAATATTTCGGTTCTGTCTTCACGAAGGAAGACACAAATAACCTTCCAAATGTACGAGGGGGAGAGTGGGTCTATTGAGAAGGAGGAACTGAAGGATATCCTTATTAGGCGAGAAATTGTGTTTGGGAAATTGATGGGATTGAAGGCCGATAAATCCCCGGGGCCTGATAGTCTGCATCCCAGAGTACTTAAGGAAGTGGCCTTAGAAATAGTGGATGCATTGGTGATCATTTTCCAACAGTCTATCGACTCTGGATCAGTTCCTATGGACTGGAGGGTAACGCCACTTTTTAAAAAAGGAGGGAGAGAGAAAACGGGTAAATATAGACCAGTTAGCCTGACATCAGTAGTGGGGAAAATGTTGGAATCAATCATTAAGGATGAAATAGCAGCCCATTTGGAAAGCAGTGACAGGATCGGACCAAGTCAGCATGGATTTATGAAGGGGAAATCATGCTTGACAAATCTTCTGGAATTTTTTGAGGATGTAACTAGCAGAGTGGACAAGGGAGAACCAGTGGATGTGGTGTATTTGGCCTTTCAAAAGGCTTTTGACAAGGTGCCACACAAGAGATTGGTGTGCAAAATAAAAGCGCATGGTATTGGGGGTAATGTACTGACGTGGATAGAGAACTGGTTAGCAGACAGGAAGCAGAGAGTCGGGATAAACGGGTCCTTTTCAGAATGGCAGGCAGTGACTAGTGGAGTGCCGCAGGGCTCAGTGCTGGGACCCCAGCTCTTTACAATATACATTAACGATTGAGATGAAGGAATTGAGTGTAATATCTCAAAGTTTGCAGATGACACTAAACTGGGTGGCGGTGTGAGCTGTGAGGAGGATGCTAAGAAGCTGCAGGGTGATTTGGACAGGTTAGGTGAGTGGGCAAATGCATGGCAGATGCAGTATAATGTGAATAAATGCGAGGTTATCCATTTTGGGGGCAAAAACACGAAGGCAGAATATTATCTGAATAGCGGCAGATTAGGAAAAGGGGAGGTGCAACGAGAGCTGGGTGTCATGGTTCATCAGTCACTGAAAGTGGGCATGCAGGTACAGCAGGTGGTGAAGAAGGCAAATGGTATGTTGGCCTTCTTAGCTAGAAGATTTGAGTATAGGAAAGGGGAGTCTTACTGCAGTTGTACAGGGCCTTAGTGAGGCCTCACCTGGAATATTGTGTTCAGTTTTGGTGGTCTAATCTGAGGAAGGACGTTCTTGCTATATTGAGGGTGCAGCGAAGGTTCACCAGACTGATTCCAGGGATGGCTGGACTGTCATATGAGGAGAGACTGGATCAACTGGGCCTTTATTCACTAGAGTTTAGAAGGATGAGAGGGGATCTCATAGAAACATATAAGATTCTGACGGGACGGGACAGGTTAGATGCGGGTAGAATGTTCCCGATGTTGGGGAAGTCCAGAACCAGGGGACACAGTCTTAGGGTAAGGGGTAGGCCATTTAGGACTAAGATGAGGAGAAACTTCTTCACCCAGAGAGTTGTTAACCTATGGAATTCCCTGCCGCAGAGTGTTGTTGATGCCAGTTCATTGGATATATTCAAGAGGGAGTTGGATATGGCCCTTACGGCTAAGGGGATCAAGTGGTATGGAGAGAAAGCAGGAAAGGGGTACTGTAAGAATGATCAGCCATGATCTTATTGAATGGCGGTGCAGGCCCTTCTCCTGTACCTATTATTTATGTTTCTATCAGTCGACACCCTGCTGAGTCACAGATGAGTGATACCTTTGAACCATGGTTGACACCTAAAATGTAAAAGCTATCTCCACATCAACATACTGTAAATAGTTTTATGTTTGCGTAGATAATCTCTCAGCCCTTTGTGTGCATTGCAGTACCTGCATTTTATTGTTTAGCTCTTTGACCCCTTGAGTCATTGCTTATGGGTAGAGGAGCAGAATGGGTTGTGTCTGGTGGGGCTGGCTGTGAGGGAGATGGTTATGTGCGAGTCCAGCATTTTGGGTGATGGTAGATGCTGGATTGAGGTGTGGCAGGGTGTTGGAGGTAGCCGTGGAATTACGGTGATTTACAACAGACGTGGCTTAAATACATTGAAAGTTAACATGGAGCCTGTGAGCAGAGGACATGGGCTTGTAAATAGAGACGTGTGGAAGCCCAGGTACAGGTACCTCTATTTTGACATGCTATCAATAAAGCAGCACTCTTTGGAAGAGCTTTCCTCAATCGGGTGATCCTGTCACGCCAGCTGTATGATTAGTAAAAGAGCTGGAGCGGGCGGGCCTGGGACTATGAAGGTATGAGGGCAGAGTTGGGTAAAGTGGACTGGGAAAATAGATTAATGTGTAGGATGGTTGATGAACAGTGGTGTACATTTAAGGAGATATTAAGGAGAAAAATGTATTCCAGTGAAGAGGAAAGGGTGTAAGAGAAAGGATAGCCATCCGTGGCTAACTAAAGAAATAAAGGACGGTATCCAATTTAAAAACAAGGGCATACAAAGTGGCCAAAACTAGTGGGAGGACAGAAGATTGGGAAGCTTTTAAAGCCAGCATAGAACGACTAATAAAATGATTTAAGAAAGGGAAGATAGGCTGTGAAAGTAAACTGGCGCAAAATATAAAAACAGATAGCAAGAGTTTCTGAAGGTATATAAAAAGAAAACGGGTGGCTGAAGTAAATGTTGGTCCCTTAGAGGATGAGACCAGGGAATTAGTAATGGGGAACATGGAGATGGCAGAAACTCTGAACAAATATTTTGTATCAGTCTTTATGGTAGAAGACACTAACAGTATTCCGACAGTGGGGCTATGGGGGGGAGGAATTTAACACAATCACTAAGGAGGTGGTACTCAGTAAGATAATGGGACTAAAGGCAGATAAATCCCCTGGACCTGATGGCATGCATCCTCTGGTCTTAAGAGAAGTAGCGGCAGGGATTGTGGATACATTGGTTGTAATTTACCAAAATTCCCTGGATTCTGGGGAGGTCCCAGCAGATTGAAAACTGCAAATATAATGCCCCTATTTAAAAAATGGAGGCAGATAAAATGCAGGAAACTATAGACCAGTTAGCCTAACATCCGTGGTTGGGAAAATATTGGAGTCCATTATTAAAGAAGCAGTAGCAGGACATTTGGAAAAGCAAAATTTGGTCAGGCAGAGTCAGCATGGATTTATGAAGGGGAAGTCATGTTTGACAAATTTGCTGCCGTTCTTTGAGGATGTAACGAACAGGGTGGATAAAGGGGAACCAGTGGATGTGGTGTATTTCGACTTCCAGAAGGCATTTGACAAGGTGCCACATAAAGGTTACTGCACAAGATAAAAGTTCACATGGTTGGGGGTAATATATTAGCAAGGGTAGAGGATTGGCTAACTAACAGAGAACAGAGAGCCGGGATAAATGGTTCATTCTCTGGTTGGCAACCAGCAACTAGCGGGGTGCCGCAGGGTTCAGTGCTGGGACTCTAACTATTTACAATCTATGTTAATGACTTGGAAGAAAGGACTGAGTGCAACGTAACCAAGTTTGCTGACTATACAAAGGTGGGAGGAAAAGCAATGTGTGAGGAGGACACAAAAAATCTGCAAAAGGGCATAGACAGGCTAAGTGAGTGGGCAAAAATTTGGCAGATGGAGTATAATGTTGGAAAGTGTGAGGTCATGCACTTTGGCAGAAAAAAATCAAAGAGCAAGTTATTATTTAAATGGAGAAAGATTGCAAAGTGCCGCAGTACAGCGGGACCTGGGGGTACTTGTGCATGAAACACAAAAGGATAGTATGTAGGTACAGCAAGTGATCAGGAAGGCCAATGGAATCTTGGCCTTTATTGCAAAGGGGATGGAGTATAAAAGCAGGCAAGTCTTGCTACAGCTCTACAGGGTATTGGTGAGGCCACACCTGGAATACTGCGTGCAGTTTTGGTTTCCATATTTACAAAAGGATATACTTGCTTTGGAGGCAGTTTAGAGAAGGTTCACTAGGTTGATTCCGGGGATGAGGGGGTTGAAGATTGAGTAGGTTGGGCCTCTACTCAGTGGAATTCAGACGAATGAGAGGTGATCTTATTGAAATGTATAAGATTATGAGGGGGCTGGACAAGGTGGATGCAGAGAAGATGTTTCCACTGATGGGGGAGACTAGAACTAGAGGTCATGATCTTAGAATAAGGGGCCGCCCATTTAAAACAGAGATGAGGAGGAATTTCTTCTCTGAGGGTTGTAAATCTGGAATTCGCTGCCTCAGAGAGCTGTGGAAGCTGGGACATTGAATAAATTTAAGACAAATAGACAGTTTCTTGAACAATAAAGGGTTATGGGGAGTGGGCGGGGAAGTGGAGCTGAGTCCATAATCGGATCAGTCATGATCGTGTTAAATGGCAGAGCAGGCTCGAGGGGCCGTATGGCCTGCTCCTGTTCCTATTTCTTATGTTCTTATCGTGGCCCCACGACCTGCGAGAGAACAGCTCCGCATATCACTTCAACCTCCAGCACAAGCTGCTCCAAGTGTGCGACGATTTTGAGATGGGTGACTGGGTGACGTCATCAAAACCCTGGTCGCCGTTTTGGAGCATGGGCAGGTTCCAGGGACCGCCGATGATGATGATTAGGTCGAATCTTTTTGGTGGAATTTGGGAGGAAATTGAAGCTGAGAAGAAAGGCTTTTCCAGCCATTTCTTTTGTCTCATACTGCATTTATTCCAGCCTTTGGATAGGTTGAAACAATTTTTTTGAACCTCCTATGTGGTCACAGTGCAAATTCTTCAACTTTCGTTGAGCAATGCTGGCCATTGAGTGTCAGCCGTGGCTCCGTGGGTAGCACCGTGTCAGAAGGCTGTGGGTTCAAGTCCCACTCCATATGCGTCTGTTGCACTTAAATACTGATGCAAAACAAGGCTTTAAAAAGGTTAAGAAAAAGAGTAACTTAATGTGGCTCCTACTGGAAGTGCACGTGTAGAAATATCGGTTCAGAACAAGATTGGGCTTGGCTGTGACGCTTCATACAATAACAATAACTTTTATTTATATAGCGCCTTAGTAATACGTCCCAAGGCGCTTCACAACGGTGTTGCGGACAAACGGACAAACAGATAAATTTGACACCGAGCCACAGAAGAAGTTAAGGCAGATGATCAGAAGCTTGTTTAAAGAGGTAGGTTTTAATAAGCGTCTTAAAGGAGGAAAGAGACGTAGAGGTTTAGGGAGGGAGTTCCAGAGCTTAGGGCCCAGGCAGCTGACGGCACGTCCACCGATGGTTGAGCAGTTATAATGAAGGATGTTCAAGAGGCCAGAATTTGAGGAGCGCAGACATCTTGTGGGATTATGAGGCTGAAAAAGATTACAGAGATAGGGAAGGGCAAGTCCATGGAGTGATTTGTAAACAAGGATGAGAATTTTGAAGTCGAGGCGTCGTTTAACTGGAAGCCAATGTAGGTCAGAAAGCACAGGGGTGATGGGTGATCTTGACTTGGTGCGGGTTAGTACACGGGCTGCTGAGTTTTGGATGACTTCATGTTTACGTAGTGTGGAATGTGGAAGGCCGGCTAGGAGTGAGTTGGAGTAATCAAGTCTAGAGGTAACAAAGGCATGAATGAGGGTTTCAGCAGCAGGGGCAGAGGCGGGCAATGTTACCGAGGTGGAATAAGGTGGTTTTAGTTATGCCAGGGATATGTGGCTGGAAACTCATTTCAGGATCAAATATGACGCCTAGGTTGCGAACAGTCTTGTTCACCCTCAGATTGATGCTAGGGAGAGGGATGCAGTCAGTGGTTCAGGAACGCAGCTTGTGGCAGGGGCCAAAGATAATGGCTTCGGTCTTCCCAATATTTAATTGGAGAAAATTTCTGCTCATCCAGTACTGGATGTCGGACAAGCAGATGACAATTTAGATACCAAGCAGGGGTCGACAGAAGTGGTGAAGAGGCAGAGCTGGATGTTGTCTACGTACATGTGGAAACTGACTCATATATACAGTCAAATAGCCCATTGCCGCTCCCTGTCTAGATTCCGATGTGAAGATTGGTCATTCGGCTGAGGTTTAGGAAGACGCTCAGAGTCTGGAATCACAGCTCAGCAGGGAGTCGAAGCCTTTAGGATGGGAGAGGGTTGGAAATTGGAAGGAAGGAAGGTTTAAACAGAAACTTATGTCGATGAAATTCTTCAGCCCTGTGGTTTTGTACTGCTTGAACAGAACGACAAAAGCCTTGGTTCCAATAAAATTCACTTTTTTCCCTCCTGCACCACAATAGCCATTGGTCAGAGCCTAAGTGAATTCAGGCTGCACTGATATAATTATCAAGTTTGAGGCACTAAATTACAAATATTTTATAGGTCAAGGTAGCCATGTTACGGTGTAGTACTGTGTGTTATTTTCGTGCATTCACTCTAGTCCTTTTCTTCAGTAGATGAATAACATTGACATCCTTGGCTCAGTTGGTAGCACACTCACCTCTGGGTGAAACATAGAAAATAGGTGCAGGAGTAGGCCATTCAGCCCTTCGAGCCTGCACCACCATTCAATATGATCATGGCTGATCATGCAACTTCAGTATCCCATTCCTGCTTTCTCTCCATACCCTTTGGTCCCTTTAGCTGTAAGGGCTACATCTAACTCCCTTTTTTAATATATCTAACGAACTGGCCTCAACAACAACGTTCTGTGGTAGAGAATTCCACAGGTTCACAATTCTCTGAGTGAAGAAGTTTCTCTCCATCTCAGTCCTAAATGGCTTACCCTTTATCCTTAGACTGTGACCCCTGGTTCTGGACTTCCCCAACATCGGGAACATTCTTCTTGCATCTAACCTGTCCAATCGCGTCAGAATTTTATATGTTTCTATGAGATCCCCTCTCATTCATCTAAATTCCAGTAAATATAAGCTTAGTCGATCCAGTCTTTCTTCATATGTCAGTCCTGCCGTCCCGAGAATCAGTCTGGTGAGCCTTCACTGCACTCCCTCAATAGCAAGAATGTCCTTCCTCAGATTAGGAGACCAAAACTGTACACAATATTCAAGGTGTGGCCTCACCAAGGCCCTGTGCAGTAAGACTTCCCTGCTCCTATGCTCAAATCCTCTCGCTATGAAGGCCAACATGCCATTTGCCGCCTTCACAGCCTGCTGTACCTGCATGCCAACTTTCAATGACTGATGTACCATGACACCCAGGTCTCGTTGCATTTCCCCTGTTCCTAATCTGTCACCATTCAGATAATCTTCCTTCCTGTTTTTGCCACCAAAGTGAATAACCTCACATTTATCTACATTATACTGCATCTGCCATGCATTTGCCCACTCACCTAACCTGTTCAAGTCACCCTGCAGCCTCTTAGCATCCTCCTCACAGCTCACACCGCCACCCAGCTTAGTGTCATCTGCAAAGTTGGAGATATTACATTCAATTCCTTCGTCTAAATCATGAATGTATATTGTAAATAGCTGGGGTCCCAGCACTGAACCTTGCGGTACCCCACTCGTCACTGCCTGCCATTCTGAAAAGGACCCGTTTATTCCTACTCTTTACTTCCTGTCTGCCAACCAGTTCTCTATCCACGTCAATACATTACTCCCAAGACCATGTGCTTTAATTTTGCACGCTAATCTCTTGTGTGGGACCTTGTTAAAAGCCTTTTGAAAGTCCAAATACACCACTTCCACTGGTTCTTCCTTGTCCACTCTACTAGTTATATCCTCAAAAAATTCCAGAAGATTTGTCAAGCATAATTTCCCTTAAATCCATGCTGACTTGGATCGATCCTGTCACTGATTTCCAAATGCACTGTGGGATCACGTCCCGCTCCTGAGACTTGAGCGCAAAATCTAGGCTGACACTCCAGTGCAGTGCTGAGGGAGTGCTGCACTGTTGGAGGTGTTGTCTTTCGGATGAGACGTTAAACCGAGGCCCCGTTTGCGCGCTCATCTCAGGTGGACGTAAAAGATCCCATGGCACTATTTTGAAGAAGAGCAGAGGAGTTATTCTGGCCAGTATTTATTCCTCAATCACCATAACAAAAAAACAGATTATCTGGTCATTATCACATTGCTGTTTGTGGGAGCTGGCTGTGTGCAAATTGGCTGTCGCATTACAACAGTGACTATACTCCAAAAGTCCTTCATTGGCTGTAAAGTGCTTTGGGATATCTGGTGGTCATGAAAGGTGCTATATAAATCCAAGTCTTTTTGTTAATAACTTGAAAACTGAAGTGCATTTAGCGATTGTGATGGTGTACAGTGCACGTAACTTCCAATGTGTTACACTTCAGAGGAAGTATTGCCGCAGTTGTGATTTGTTCACTCATTCTCCTTACTACGCAATGTCTTCACTGTGCTTGGCACACCAGCTTGTATGACTACAGAATGTTAAATCTGCAAGAGTAAAGCTCGGGCATTTATAAATGGAATTTCTTGATTGATTAGTGCCGGCCATTTATATTGTAGATGATTATACTGAAAATATAATTTAAAAATATGCATTGGTTCTGTTTATAAGCTGATTTAACTGGAAATCCATACAGTTTCTGATGTCGATGGGTGTTAATTATTCAAATAATATACAGGATACTCAAAACCTAAAATTGGTTGGCATGGCTGTAACCGATAAATTATCTGAGAATTCTGTGGCATTCATTCAGTATCTAATACCGCAAGATCCTACAAATCCCCTGGGAGAACAGACGCACCAACATTAGCGTCCTCAACTAGGCCAACATCCCCAGCATCGAAGCACTGACCACACTTGATCAGCTCCTCTGGGTGGGCCACATAATTCGCATGCCTGACACAAGACTCCCAAAGCAAGCGCTCTACTCGGAACTCCTTCACGGCAAACGAGCCAAAGGTGGGCAGATGAAATGTTACAAGGACACCCTCAAAGCTTCCCCAATAAAGTGCAACATCCCCACTGACACCTGGGAGTCCCTGGCCAAAGATCGCCCTAAGTGGAGGAAGCGCATCCGGGAGGGCGCTGAGCACCTTGAGCATGCAGAAACCAAGCGCAGGCAGCGGAAAGAGTGTGCGGCAAACCTGTCCCACCCACCCTCCCCTCAATGACTATCTGCCCCACCTGTGACAGAGATTGTGGTTCTCATATGGGACTATTCTGCCACCTAAGAACTCATGTTAAGAGTGGAAGCAAGTCTTCCTCGATCCCGAGGGACTGCCGATGATGATGATGAATACATCAGGAATATTTTATACTCCCCTGTCAGCTTTGTAAAGTGTGAAGCAGGAAAGCATCTCTTTTTAAAAAGAAAAAAAAATCATCTTCAGTTGGTTATCTCTTGTGTATCTGTTTTCTGTCTCACTGCATCCTTTATGATCTGCAAATTCATCTAAAAATCGACATTATCCAACCCCTGTTGTCTGAATCTTTGATATGTAAATATATGTCATTGATTTTGACATTTATACATTCTCTGAGAACCACAGAAAATCCACTTCCCTATCCGAACTCCAGCCTTCCTCACTTGCCTGTGCATTAATCAGATGGGAGTTTGTTGTGTGTCTCAAGGGAGAATTGAAACTAACCTTGCATGGCTGCAGACTGAAGTCACGAGGCACAGAATTTTCTTTTTGTTCTAAACTAAGTGGGTCGATGCAGTGAAATGTTTAGTGCAGTGTCCGGAGATGGACCTGTGGGAATCCGTACTAAGTGTTCAATACTTAGATACAAATGGAATGGTTAGTAGGGATGGCGCCTCAAGCATCTATTTTGTAGTTATGCCTAGAGGTATATTATAAGTGGACTTCCTTGAACTAGTACAGCCATGCAGATCAATGGCACATTGTCTGCAGCCAAGTGTTAAATGAATCGGGATTAATTAATAGAAAGAAAGAAAGACTTGGATATATATAGCACCTTTCACGACCACCGGACGTCTCAAAGCACTTTACAGCCAATGAAATACTTTTGAAGTGTAGTCACTGTTGTAATGTGGGAGACGCGGCAGCCAATTTGTACACCAGCAAGCTCCCACAAACAGCAATGTGATAATGACCAGATAATTTGTTTATTTGTTATGTTGATTGAGGGATAAATATTGGCCAGGACACCAGGTGATAACTCCCCCGCTCTTCTTCAAAATAGTGATCTTTTTCATTCAGTTCAGAGAACAGACAGGGCCTCGGTTTAACATCTCATCCGAAAGACGGCACCTCCGACTGTTCAGTGCTCCCTCAGCACTGCACTGGAGTGTATGCCTAGAATTTTTTGTGCTCAAGTCCCTGGAGTAGGACTTGAACCACCAATCTTCTGACTCAGGCGAGAGTGCTGCCCATTGAGCCACAGCTGACACAGCAATGTCCAGGTACTCTGAAGCGGCAAGTGTCACACTTATGGTTTACATCTTCCTTTCATTGCTTTTTTCAAGGTGTTATATCATATTATTAAAAAGCTTTTATTAATTATTGAGTACACATATTCATTGAATGAGTTCCCTACTGGAGTCAGAGCAGGATAGTTGGAAATGGTGATTTCCCTCCCTCCCTCTTCCTCCCTCCCAAATTGGAGAGAAGCATTGGGGAAATCAATCTGTCAGCTGATATCAAAACTATCCAATGCGAATGGGTGATTTGACGTTAGTTTACTTAAAGAGAATTGCACAGAATGTATAGCACAGAAACACGCCATTCAGCCCAACTGGTCCGTCCCGGTGTTTATGTTCCACACGAGCCTCCTCCCACAATACTTCATCCACCCCATCAGCCTATCCTTCTATTCCTTTCTCCCTCGTGTTTATCTAGCCTCCCCTTAAATACATCAATGCCATTCACCTTAACAGCACCCTGTGGTAGTGAGTTCCACATTCTAACCCCTCTCTGGGTAAAGATGTTTCTTCTGATTTCCTTTCTGGCTTTATTGGTGACTTTTTTTTTCAATTTGTGCATAATATATATTTCCTAGTCAGAATTTGGGTGTACAGGTATTTGCATTTTATTTTTTGCTCTTCCTCTCAAACATTGCTTGCACTAAATTCCTAATTGGGTAGGGTCTTCAGGGTACTTAATATAAAATAATGCCATACTATTTAACTGGTAGTATACCATGGCTGTAATTGCAAAGCCTGCCTACCTCTGATGAAGCACTGCCCAAAGTATAAACTGTGAAATCCCCTCAGTAATATCAGGGCTAATGGCTGCATGCATTCTGTATGTGTTTGATTGTACACTATTGGTGTGTTAGTTCTTTATAATTGTATATATCTCAAACAGATTGCCTTGTTTGTCATAAACCTGTGCACTGCACCACCCTGAGCTCAGAGATTCATTCCGGAGATGCAAGTTGCTGACTCTTTTCACAAAAAGCCATCAAACAGATTTCTGTACGTCAACTAACTCAAAGTAGCTCACTTGCACTGCATATATTTTCACATATCACATCTCACTCTATCCCACTTTTTTTAGAAGCCTCTCGAGGGAGGAGGAGAGAAAGGGGAAACCTAGGAACACAAATCGCCAGATGAAAAAAGACCAAGGTCCATCAAGTTCATCTTTGACCATCCAATGATAATGGGGGTGTTGACTAATCACAGCAATCAATCTCATCAATTATACTGGGCATGACTTGAGGAAAACCCCTATGGTGGAGAGCTTTGGGAACCATCGGCCCAAAGTCCCCTGCTCCTCCCCAGCAATCATGAAAGTAGATGAAACTCGCACTACATTTTTTTTAAAGTGATGATTATCCCCCCTTATGGGGAAGCTATTGCTTTAAGAAAACTTGCGAGATCTTAAAAATAGAATACAAGAAAGTTTTAAAACTATTTTTTAAGTTCCAATTATAAGTAAGCAAAGAATTTGCATTTATATAGCACCTTTCATAATCTCAGGATGTGCTAAAGTGCTTTATAGCCAATGAAATACTTTTGAAGTGTAGTCACTGTTATAATGTAGGAAATTCAGCAGCCAATTTGCACACAGCAAGCTCCCACAAACAGCAATGAAATAAATGACCAGATCGTCTTGTTTTTTTTTTAGTTAGTTAAGGGTAAAATGTTGGCCATGACACGTGGAGAATGCCCCACTCTTAGAATAGTATCTTTTGTGTCCACCTGAGATGGCAGACTTTGGTTTAATGTCTCATCTGAAAAACAGCACTTCCGACAGTGCAGCACTCCGAGTACTGCACTAGAGTGTCAGCCTAGATTTTGTGCTCAAGTCTCTGGCGTGGGATTTGAACCCTCGACCTTTTGACTCGGGTGAGAGTGATACCACTAAGCTACGACTGAACTCTCAGTATTGGAATACTGCTTTTCTGTGCCTGCAGATTTAACTGTATTGCTAATGTGATGGGTATTCTGTGAGGAAATACCAATTCAGTGCTGCAAAAACAAACTTGGATGTACAGTGGACGCAATTGAGAGAATGTATAACCCACCCAGTCTTATTAGCAATTGGCACTTTTAATTTTTTCTTCAGCCGTTCCACTTGTAGCTTAGGCAATGTCCTTGCTGTAACACTTTTAACTGCTTTCTTGCTAGGCATTCGCTCAGTTTGATGCAGAGGGAGATGGCACAGTTGCCGTGGAGAACATGTTGGAGTCATTGAAAACGTCTGGTGGTGCCAATCTGCAGGGAGAATTGAGTCATGTGATTCGGCAACTGCAGGGATGCTCCCTAACTCCAGGTAAAGAGATCCTGATTAATACTGAATTGCGATAAGTACAAGCTGGTGACTTTTCTGATAATTCATCAGCATTAAAAATCAACATTTCCTGATATTGCTGCCTCAGTGTCAAAGTTAGTAAGCCTCCTGTGTCCACGGTTTCATCTCTATATCAATCCTAGTGTTTCCATTTTTTTTAACATTTTCTCCCCCGCTTGCTGAGGTATTGGTCCGTGAATGTTAGCAGGCTATTCCATTGTGGAGGTATCCTGATCCCTTACACTCTCACGTGCTTGCCATTAAGGCTTGCTGGAATGAGGGAAACCTGACTGGTCTTTGTTTTCCTCTAGACCAGTGATGCTAAGGCCTACTGTCCTGGCTAAGTTTAACAACCTCAGTGCAGACTTGGAACTCCGATTGAGATTAAAATGAATGAAATGTATTCTAGTGATCTGAAAAAAAAACCCTCTTCATACCTGAGGTCAAATCTTTCCTTGATTTTCTTTGTTGTGCCATCATGAAACATCTTTAGCTAATTTTTCCTGCCGCAAGCGTCTTGCTCCCATATGTCAATGGAGGTGCCGCGTTGTTTTTAGGTTGGTCTTTAGGGAATCCTTATATCTTTTGAACTGACCACCACAAGAGCATTTACCAAGCTTCAGCTCTCTGTACAATGCCTTGGGTAGTCTAGTCTCAAGCATTCAGACTAAGTAACCGGCCCATTTTAGCTGCGCCTGTATTATCGTTGCTTCCGAGCCTGACATATTTGTTTCCCAGAGGACTTCACTGTCTTGAACCACCATCGAATTTTCTTGATCTTTCTGAGGTAACCTAGGTGGAAGAGATTGAATTTGCTGATGTGACTAAGTGGTCCAGCGATTGCTCACGTACAGTAAGGATGTTATAACTATTCATCCCATGTCAGATTTTCAGTGAAACACATATTTATTCTGCCCTTGTCTGATCTGTAGCTCCCATTAACTAGACACTGTTGTTAAATTCTAAATGTTAATAATTTTGAAAGCAAACTTAAAATATTGGGCCTACTTCAATACAATTAATGATACTGTTATATTACTGATACCAGATGGGAGTCTGGCATCTGATTTGAATGATACAAGCTAGCCAGGCGAAACAAATCTACATATGTGCTTGCTTACTCGCTGGTCTCTAATTGTTGGTTACATCTTTAGCATTAGTGAAGAACTGACTGGAAAGTTGGTTATTTGACAACATTTGAAAAGTTAAAAATGAAGTTTAAGAAGTTCCTGGATAATCTAATCGACTGCCTGCAAACTTTTAAAAAAACTTGTCTCTTGCTGCTTGGAATTGTACTGCAGGAGTTGTGAGATGACCTCTTTGTCAGCAGTTACTCCAGCTAACTTTGTTCCCAAGTTATACTGTGCACTGTGCGCTGATGGGAAGTTGTTTTTGACTTTACAAATTGCGTGGCGTAACTGTTTTTAATTAATTGCATGTTTGCTTTGGTGTGTATTTAATTCTCTCCCTTATTTTATTCTAGGGTTTGTTGACATCTTTTCAAAAAATAAGGAACGCATGGGTGTTCATGCTGCAAAAATCTTGCGCTTCCTCCACAGGAACCGAATTCCAAGTAATGCAATTCCATTCCCCATGATGGACAGTTATAATAATATATGTGCCATGCGTTCCTCCGTTTTGAAGGATTGCCTAAAGCAGCTGTTGGAGAAAAAGAATGGTAAGATGCTCGGTCTTTATGTGGAATGTTATAGTCCAAGTGGCACGAATGAGGCTTTTTAAAATGTTATTAACCATGCTTTTTAAAAGATTAAGGAATTTGGATGTTTTAAACTTATCTTTTATGAAGCTGCTTGTGGGGATAAAACCGGTGTCTCTGTTTAAGCATTAGTATCCTTTTCTTTTGTTTTCCCACATCATTTCTTCTCTTTCAAAGGTGCCGGGGCCCTGGCTCCATGGTCGTTGGAAACTTATTACCTTGCATAAGTGGCAGTAAAGGTTATCCCTACTGATTGAGCATAGTGTGGGCATTGAATTATTATTTTCAAAGCGTGGCATGGACAAGCTGGCCAGTGGCACTTAGAGCTCAAAGCAATTCACACAACACTCCTGGAATATTCCTGTCCCTAGAAATCCTTTTAAATCTTTTCCTCTATACAGGAAAGTCCAGTTTCAGAGTAAATGGGTCACAGTTCTTGAAGGTGGTCATTTTCTGCTGTAGACGGAGACAGTTACAGTCAGCAAATACCAGATGAGGTTGCACTGTTTTGAGTCCTGATTGGGTCACGTTTGTTTGGGAAATGTCCGCACAGGGCTTGTTGAAGTTGAATATTGAAAAAGCAGCTTGCTTCTCTTTTGAATAGAAGAGAACATTTCTGTAACTTTGACCTGATGGATGATGAATAAAATGAACTTGAAAATGCCCATAGTTGTGATATTACCATGTAATACAGCAAGCTGAGATGTCTGCTGAGAGAACCTCTTGGCATCAATCACTCGCTATAATTTGGGAAAGGATCTTTCTTCCCTTGTGAAGGGGAAATGAATGGCGATGGGAGCTAGATGTTGGACTGCTCTGTGTTCAACAAATTATTTAGAAGTTTTTTTCCTTTTAAACATTGTTGGCATGGATTGCACTTTTTCGAGCAGACTCTTGAATGTTGCTGTAACTTAGGACCACCCTGCTAGAAGATCTTGTGGAAAGCAATAGTTAGTCATTAACTGCTAGGTGTCTGCTCACAGAGTGTTTTTGGCTTACCTGCTACTTGGGTATCAAACATCTAAGGTCAAGAAGTTTGTAACGTGACTCAGGAGAATCTGTGTGATAACGAGAGCATTTTCAGTTGGTTTTAAATCCTCGTATGGACGGACATCCTCACTAGTTTTATTGTCTGAACAATTTCCTTTTTTTTAAAAAAAAAATATATATATATATATATTCCAACACTATTATTTTGTGTTTCGGCTTTGCATTAGTGTGATTTGCTCACATTAAAAAAACCTTAGTCCTCCTCCTGTGACATTGCTTGGTGGCGAAGGGCAAAAAAATCTGCATTTTATACGGCGAAGGGATTGAACGAACATGAAGGAGAAAAGGGACTTAAAAAAAAAATAATGTGAGCACACGTGCATAAGGTGCACGTGTGACTGAGTCTGACGTAAAGCAAACATATTGTCATAGTCATGACGGCACAGAAGGAGGACATTTGGCCCATTGAGTCCATGCCAGCACAAAGTGAATGGGGGCAAAGCCAGGGAAATAAATCAAGTTGCAGGCAAGGAGGCAAAGTGAATCCCAAGCCATCGAGACGAAGCTTAGACTCTGAAAAGAAACAGGAATGTGGAATACCATTGAGGCCAATAACATGATTTTTGTGGAAAATTATAATGTTTTCATGGGTTAGATAATCCAATAAATAAACACAGATTCAGCTGGGTCAGAAATCAAAGTAGTGGCATGAATCACTTTGCGGGAAAAACTATGTGATTGAAATTGCAGCCTTCAAATTCGTCGGCTTTTGGAATCTTTGATCCACATTTCAGCAAATCAGCTTGCTTAAGCTGCTTGAGTCCAGGGAAAGTGTAACACTTGATTTCCCCCTCTTTTCTCCACCCCCCCCCCCCCCCCCCCCCCCCCCGAAGGCAGAATTAATTTGCCACTATACAAATTAAATGTGTGGCATGCTATAAGTGAACTGTAATTATGTAGCTAGAAAAGAAGACTTGGATAATGACCAGCTAATCTGTTTTTTTTGTTTGAGGGATAAATATTGGCCAGGACACTGGAGATAACTCCCCTGTTCTTCTTCGAAATAATGCCATGAGATCTTTTACCTCCACTTGAGAGAACAGACGGGGCCTCGGCTTAACGTCTCATCGGAAAGATGGCACCTCCGACAGTGCAGCACTCCCTCAGCACTGCACTGGTGTGTCAGCCTAGATATTTTTGTGCTCAAGTCCCTAAACCCACAACCTTCTGACTCAGAGGGAGTGAGCTACCCACTGAGCCATAGCTGAGACAGGACCAGGCATAGCTGTGATTCTCTGTGGCTGAATAGCCTTATGACGCACATTGCCTGTTGCATTAACAGTTGCCAAATTAGCACCTGGTAGATATATATTTTTGTGGTGCTGTTAAGGTTGTGGGGGAAGATTTTACTTTCCATACCCAATATTTTAACTGAAATTCAATTTGTTCATTTCAACTTTTAACTAAGTGAGTTTAAATGCATCCATGGTTGATCCACGCATTTGAGTACAGGGGCAGGGAGGTGTTGCTACAGTTGTATAGGGCCTTGGTGAGGCCACACCTGGAGTATTGTGTACAGTTTTGGTCTCCTAACTTGAGGAAGGACGTTCTTGCTATTGAGGGAGTGCAACGAAGATTCACCAGACTGATTCCCGGGATGGTGGGACTGACCTATCAAGAAAGACTGGATCAACTGGGCTTGTATTCACTGGAGTTCAGAAGAATGAGAGGGGACCTCATAGAAACGTTTAAAATTCTGACGGGTTTGGACAGGTTGGATGCAGGAAGAATGTTCCCAATGTTGGGGAAGTCCAGAACCAGGGGTCACAGTCTAAGGATAAGGGGTAAGCCATTTAGGACCGAGATGAGGAGAAACTTCTTCACCCAGAGAGTGGTGAACCTGTGGAATTCTCTACCACAGAAAGTAGTTGAGGCCAATTCACTAAATATATTCAAAAGGGAGTTAGATGAAGTCCTTACTACGCGGGGGATCAAGGGGTATGGCGAGAAAGCAGGAAGGGGGTACTGAAGTTTCATGTTCAGCCATGAACTCATTGAATGGCGGTGCAGGCTAGAAGGGCTGAATGGCCTGCTCCTGCACCTATTTTCTATGTTTCTATGTTTCTATGATAGTTTACATACTGAAATTAACAAGATGTACTTTTAGATCCAAATGTCATAGTCATCAGGGCCAAGAATAGTGATGGAGTTTCTGATGCCTGCCATATTTTGGGCAGTATTTTGTTTTATTATTTACCCTGTTGCAGTTCTAAAAGTCACAAGAGAACTATTCAAACTATTCTGCAGTGCAATGGTTTCTGACTTCCGGTACCCTTTGGGAAGCTAGATGTACATGAGGGGGAAAGGAATAGACGGCTATGCTGATAAAGTTTGATGAAGTGGGGTGGGAGGAGGCTGGGGTGGAGCATAAACACTGTCATAGACCTGTTGGACTAAATGGCCTGTTTCTGTGCTGTAAATACTATGGCCAGATTGTGCAGTAGCAGGGCATCGAATCTGCCATTAGTTGGACTTGACCCTGCAACCTTCAGCTGAAAACATATTTTGCCCATTAAGTTGCTGAAAGTGTGAGCTGATAACAGCGTAGGAAGGGAAACAGGGCATCTGGGACCCGAGTGAACAGGTAAACAACAGGGTGTCTTAACCAATCAGATTAATGAATTGAGAAATAAACAGCAGATGGACTGAGAAGGAAGTGTAAATTAGAGTGGGTGAATTCAATGTCAAATCATGTACAGAGAGGGAAAGAAAGGTTGGATTAAGAGAGAAAGGAAAAGTAAAACATCTTTAAATTTGGCATTTTGGAATTCTCCAACAATCATTATTACCTGAAGGAATGAGACTGCACACTTGTAATAGTTCATTTTCATAAGAAAAAAGAGCAGGAGTCAGCCATTTGGCCCCTTGAACTTGCTCCGCCATTCAGTAAGATCATGGCTGATCTGATCTTGGCCTCAACGCTGTTTCCCTGCCCGCTCCCCATAACCCTTGAATCCTTTATCATTCAAAAACCTATCTACTTCCACCTTAAATATATTCAATGACCCAGTCTCCACAGATCTCTGGGGCAGAGAATTCCAAAGATTCACAACCTTCTGAGAGAAGAAATTCCTCCTCATTTCCGTTTTAAATGGGAGACACCTTATTCTGAAATTATGCCCCCCTAGTTGTAGATTCCCCCACGAGGGGAAACATCCTCTCTGCATCTACCCTGTCGGGCCTCCTCAATATCTTATACATTTCAATATCACCTCTCATTCTTCTAAACGCCAATGAGTATAGGCCCAACCTGCTCAACCTTTCTTTATAAGACAACCCCTTCATCTCAAGAATCAACCTAGTGAACCTTATCTGAACTGCCTCCAATGCAATTATATCCCTCCTTAAATAAGGAGACCGAAACTGTACGCAGTTCTCCAGGAATGATTTAACAATGTTATGTTGTTAAAAGGGTATTGTAATGTCGAGACTTAACTGTCTGTGGCGGGTTTACTTTGTATCTACCACGTGAATGCAATGCATGTCAATGGTGAGGCAGATAACAAAATGCCATATTCGCAAAGCTGACAGCTCAACTTGGGCAGCAACTTATGAATATTGCTGTTTAACTGTGCATCTGCTCGTCGCTAGAAGTTGCAGTACCATTTATGTTTAATTTACCGCGAGCGCTGTTACCCCACCATTATTTTGACGACAAAATCTGGCCCATTGTAATTTTATGTTTTGTTATCTAGTTCAGCACAAACTTTAAGGGGTGTTTATTTTTTTACAACAGTTTTTCCAAAATAAACTGGGGCCCCCAAACTGTCAACTTTGAAGTCGTTGATCGTTGAAATGAGACAGGTGGTGGGTTAGTGAGATTCTCCGATAATTCAGAGAGTTGGGAGGAAGGATCCTCTGTGTGTTCTGGCTGAGCAGCTTCTGGAAAGCAGCAGTGCTAATTCCAACTGTTTGTATTTAGTGTGCTCTTAGCCCATTGGTTCATTCTGTTTTCTTCCTCTTTCCTTCAATTCCTTTTCCCCCAGGTTACTCAAGTTTCTTTCCTTCTCCCATATTGGTTACCAGTTAGATTCTTGGCCATGACTGTTTCATGATGTACAGTGACGGTATTGTGTGTCTGCTTTTGGGTTTTCATATACCCTCACCTTTAATTCTCAAACCTATTTGGGGCCTGTTTTGGAATTAAATCAAGAGGGAGTTCAGATAAATGTCATCCTGTTCTCCAGCGCTCCAATCATTAGTCAGTAGCAGAGTGTGTAGCGATGTTTGTAATATTAGTCTGCGATGACTGACATGATACCTCGTTTGAGCTCTCATAAGCTTGCTAATGTAAATTGTTAATACCCTATAAAAACTATATTAATGACACATCCTAGCAGGCCTAAGATGCAAATTTTCCAGTTTCAGACTCAAAACCACTATCCACGTCCTAGAAACGTAAATATTTACAGCACCGAAGGAGCGTGTTCGGCCCCTCCTGTCTGTGGCAGCTCTTTGTTAGAATAATCCATAACTAATTTCATTGTCTGATGTCTCTTCATAATACCATATCTTCCTTCGCTTCAAGTATTTATATTTTTTTAAAGATGCAGTGGCCTCTGCCCCAACTACACTCTGTAGCAAAGCAATCCATACTCCCAACAACCCTCTGGCCAAATAAATTTCTCCTAATCTTGCATCACTTTTCTCGTGCTGTGGCTAGAAGTGCTTGAATGTTTATTTTGTTCCTGGCAAATGTAGTCGAATATCTCTAAGCTTTTTTGTTTTAGTGTTGTATAATTTGGTGAAGCTTGATACACCGGTGTAACATTCTGACATCTACATGCTTGGGGAGAGAGGGACAAAAGAGAATCACTGATACAGGTTTCAACTTTTCCCTTTTGTCATGAAGGCACTAACTCAAGCTACGGGGTGGTTACATAAGAACATAAGAAGTAGGAGTAGGCCATCCACCCCCTCGCGCCAGCTCTGCCATTCAGTAAGATCATGGCTGATCTTCTACCTCATCTCTACTAGCCTGCACTATCCCCATATCCCTTGATTCCCTTAATTCCCTTAATATCCAAACATCTATCGAATATACTCAATTACTGAGCCTCCTCAGCCCTCTGGGGTAGAGAATTCGAAAGATTCATAATCCTCTGAGTGAAGAAGTTTCTCCTCATCTCAGTCCTAAATGGCCGACCCCTTATTCTGAGACGGTGACCCCTGGTTCTAGACTCCCCAGCCAGGGAAACATCCTCCCTGCATCTACCCTGTCAAGTCCTGTAAGAATTTTGTATGTTTCAATAAGATCACACCTCATTCTTCTCAACTCTAGGGAATATAGGCCTAGTCTACTCAATCTCTCCTCATAGGACATTCCCCCCATCCCAGGAATCAGTCTGGTGAACCTTCATTGCACTCCCTCTATGGCAAGTATACCCTTCCTTGGGTAAGAAGACTAAAACTGTACACAATACTCCAGGTGTGGCCTCACCAGGGCTCTATATAATCGCAGTAAGACGTCTTTACTCTTATACTCAAATCGCCTTGTAATAAAGGCCGATATATCATTTTCTTTGTTAATTGCTTGCTGTTAACTTTTGGTGATTCATGTACAAGGACATTCAGATCCCTCTGAACACCAACATTTCCCAATCTCTCACCATTTTAAAAAATACTCTGCTTTTCTATTTTTCCTACCAAACTGGATAACTTCATATTTCTCCACATTACATTCCACTTGTCATGTTCTTGCCCACTCATGTAGCCTGCCTATATCCCTTGGAAGCCTCTTTGCATCCTCCTCACAACTTACATTCCCATCTAGCTTTGTATCATCAGCAAACTTGGATATATTACATTTGGTCCCCTCATCCAAATCAGTGATATAGATTGTGAATAGCTGAGGCCCAAGCCTGCCAACCCAAAAAAACACCCATTTTTTTCTACTCTCTGTTTTCTGTCCATTAACCAATCCTCAGTCTATGCTAGTATATTACCCCCAATCCCATGAGCCCTAATTTTGTTTAATAATCTCTTGTGTGGCACCTTTATCAAGAATGCCTTCTGAAAATCCAAATACACCACATCCACTGGTTCTTCCTTATCTATTCTGCTAGTTACAACCTCAAAAAACTCTTAACAGGTTTGTCAAACATGATTTCCCTTTCATAAATCCATGTTGATTCTGCCCAATCCTATTATTATTTTCTAAGTGCCTTGTTACCACATCCTCAATAATAGATTCTCGCACTTTCCCTACGACTGCATATACTAACAGACCTCTGATACCATGTCCGTGTCCATTTGTCTTCTATAAGCCAAGACGGCAAGTGTTGGCATACTATCTGGCGATAACCAGAGGGCACAGATTTAACTGGCAAAAGAACTAGAGGCGACAGGAAAAACTTTTTTGTGCAACGAGTGGTTAAGATTTGGAATGCACTGCCTGAGAGGATGATGGATACAGAGTCAGTAGCAGCCTTCAAAAAGGAATTGGACATAGACTTGATCTAATTGAATGGCGGAGCTGGCTTGAGAAGCTGAATGGCCTAATCCTACGTTCCTTTCATGACCTCACAGCATCCCAAAGTGCTTTACAGCCAATGAAGTGCTTTTGAAGCGTAGTCACTGTTGTAATGTAGGAAACATTGTGTTTTGAAGTTTCGTTATCCTATTTTAGTTTCCTTGTTTCAGACTACCCCCACAGAGAGTTTCTTTTTACTTTGGAAATTTGTAACATGTGCAGGGGATGAGCCATGAACACACCAGTTTATTTTAGCTACTGGATTTTATCACGCGTTCTGTCTTGTATTTGGTAGAATAACACTAGACTTGACTTTGCCTTGGGCGTTATCCGCCCAAACAAATTTAGTTAACAGTGAAAGAGCATGTGACAATGCATCATATTTTATTGTAGCTAAGCTTAATTAGCTCCTTTTCTAGTAGAAAATAGTTTGTAATTGCTGTTCTAAACTATGAAACAAGTAATAGTCATATGTAGCAGTCCTTTTCCCCACTGTCAATGAAGGCAATCCATTGGCTATAAACGGACTCCCTGATATGAAAAAGACAGGCTGGTAAATACTTCCCAAAATAAAGTGACTCAGTTGGGCCAAGCCAGTCAATTCAAATACAAACATCATTTAAGGTTTGTTCTAATATGTGTTTGGCAGTTCGTTTTTCAATGTAACAGTTATTTAAATTGATTGCTTGGCCCCCTCCCTTGGACATCTGTCTCAGACTAATGGTTGCAACAATTGAATGCACGTAAACTGGGAAATCATTTCTGTGAGTTAAGGTGGTTTTTAAAAAAAACTTTTACTATGAGGAAATTCAAGAAGCCATAAACAAATTAAATCTTAGACAAAAAAAGTAATTACTAGTACCTTTATTTTTTAGTTATTTGACTTGTGTGTGCTATCATAATTTTAGTAATGTATTTCTTAATTCCTTATAGAGCAAACTATTCAGTGTCCCACAGATATGAATGGTGATCGAGAGCTGGATAAGTTGAAGATGGTAACCAAATGCTACACCACCATCGAAGCTTCCTCAAACTCTACTGATGTCGATAAAATGACCAATGGCGAAACTACTTCCTATTGGCAATCAGACGGGAGTTCGTGCTCACACTGGATCAGGTGAGCGGACTAAATTGAGGCAAATTCACTAAGTTTGAAGTAACTTAATCATTTGTACCATTTTTGAGGAGAATGCACAAATAAAGTTTTAAAGTTATGTGACATATATAAGACACTAAGTTAAGTTAATCTGTAGGTCTATTTCAAGTTAAAATGTGACTGGTGGATATGGGGACTTGGATCCCAATTGGTGAAGGATAAGGTCAGGACTGATGTCTGCAGGCACCTCTGCACACTAAGGGCAATTGATAACTGGAATGGTTTCCAGGTAGGGTAGTGAATACACTTTAGCGCTCACTATAGGAGGGATAGATTAAGTTTGGTAGAAGGATGATGGATTTACCAGGATGATTCCAAGGATTAAGGGACCAGGGTTGCTGGGAAAGGCAAGAGCAGCCTTTTTTTGTCAAATTCAGAAGATTGAGGGACCACTTTATAGATGGATAGACAAGATAAACATTGACTATTTCCATTGGTAAATAAATTAAAGACAAGCGGCCATGTCATCAAGCTGAGCATTAAATTATAAAGGGAGCAATTAGAAGAATCTTTTTCTTGCAAAATGTTTTTGGAATATGGAATGCCTTCCCACAATGCATTCATAAAGGTCCTGTATAATTAAGATTTAAGAATAAATAAAAGTATGGGAGAAATCAAGAAAATGGGGTTGTTTGGGGAGACAGCAGAAAATGCAAGATCAGTCCCTGAGAGGGGTCTGGATTCAGTGCAGGCAGGAAGGGCCCAGTGATCTCCTGTCTTGCTTAAAATGTGCTTTATTTGTGCTGTACACGTGTGATTATTTTATCTCCATCTTTACTGCACCATTCCTCAGAGAAGAGTGGGCAGAATGTTGGGCAGGTCAACTGTTTGTGCTTTGACGATGGGTTCACACACAATAGTTAACTTGTCTGTTCTTTCCACAGATACTGACTGATTTGAATCTTTCCAACATCAGCATTTTGTTTTTGCCCTTTGCTCACCTGTTGTCAGAGGATGTGTGGAAGTGGGGACCATATTGATTCCTTTCTTTCTTTCGCCCCTTCCCGCTCAGAGAAAAAACTTAGCTCAACTGAGATGGGCAGCATCTGAGAGGAGGAGGAGAGGAGGAGAGGAGGAGAGGAGGAGAGGAGGAGAGGAGGAGAGGAGGAGAGGGGGAGAGGGGGAGAGGGGGAGAGGGGGAGAGGGGGAGAGGGGGAGAGGAGGAGAGGAAAGCATTTCTATCCTGCCACTGTGGTGAATGTGCTTTGTTCACCAGTGTGCACTGTCATATACGTTTATTTGTGTCTTTTTTAAACAAAAAACTGGATAAGGAAGAATGAATTTGCTTTTTATTTTGCAGGTTGCGGTTAAAGCCTGATGTTGTACTCAAGCACTTATCAATTGCAGTGTCAGCTAGTGATCAAAGTTACATGCCACAGCAGGTGACCGTATCCTTGGGGAGGAATCCCAGCAATCTGCAGGAAATCCGTGATGTTCGTATTCCCAGTAACATGACTGGATACGTTACTCTTCTGGAAAATGCAAGCATCAACCACCCATGTAATTGAAAAGAGTTATTGCTGTTTGGTTTCGATAAGTATATAAACTAATGTCAGTTCAATCTTGCCTCACATTAAGCAAGTAGTTCATTTAATTGATGGTTTTTCGCATTGGTCCAGATCAGTTTTCTCTTATTGGTGTATAATCCAAAGATTAATTTTAACGTGATTTGTGATGCAAACTGCAATGTTAAATTCTATATCATCATGTTTAGTTCAATCACGGGATTATAAGAACATAAAAAATAGGAACAGGAGTCGGCCATATGGCCCTCGAGCTTGCTCCACCTTTCAATAAGATCATGGCTGATCTGATCATGGACTCAGCTGCACTTCCCTGCCCGCTCCCCATAACCCCTTATTCCCTTATCAGTTAAGAAACTCTCTATTTGTGTCTTAAATTTATTCAATGTCCCAGCTTCCATAGCTGTCTGAGGCAGCGAATTCTATAGATTTACAACCCTCTGAGAAAAGAAATTTCTCCATCTCAGTTTTAAATGGGCAGCCCCTTATTCTAAGATCGTGCCCTCTAGTTTTAGTCTCCCCCATCAGTGGAAACATCCTCTCTGCATCCACCTTGTCAAGCCCCCTCATAATCTTATACGTTTCGATAAGATCACCTCTGAACTCCAAAGAGTAGAGGCCCAACCTACTCGACCTTTCCTCATAAGTCAACCCCCTCATCCCTGGAATCAACCTAATGAACCTTCTCTGAACTGCCTCCAAAGCAAGTATATCCTTTCGTAAATATGGAAACCAAAACTGCACGCAGTATTCCAGGTGTGGCTTCACCAATACTTTATATAGCTGTAGCAAGACTTCCCTGCTTTTATACTCCATCCCCTTAGATGATTTTTTCTTACAATATAGATACTTGCTTAACTCGTTCTATTTAATTTAACAAAGTTGTTTCAACCCAGCTGTTGTAGCAGGAAGAAGGAAAGTAGTTATCTTGGAATTGATTATTGTGCCTGTGCAGGGGCAGGAGAAGCAAGCAATATGTTATTTAGTTACTGTACTAGCCATCCTTTTTGGTCTATTACTTTGAACTGACTTGTAGAATAGGTGTGTTCTACAGTGGAACTTGTGTGAAATCCTGCATTATCATCCTTTCAAAAGGGAATTGGATATATCGTTAAAAAGGAAAAATATTTGGGTTACAGGGAAAGAACAGGGGAATGGATCGCTCTTTCAAAGAGCCAGCACAGGCATGGTGGCAGAATGGCCTCCTTCTGTGCTGTAAAAATCTATGATTCCTTTAGCATGTTTACACAACATACAAAATAAAAATCTTTGCATCTGTGGTTTAAAAAAAAAAATGGGTTGATACTTCCTAATCTGCACCAGAAATACGTGCATGATATACACACTTTGTATCAATAACAATATTGCATATGGCATGCACTTCCTGTACACTAACCTTGCTTCCTGTGTACTGCTGTTCCAATAGAAAGACTGCATGTTAAAATATCACAGTGGTTATATCCAATGTTGACGTTTTATAGTGTCAACTTTTTACCATAATGGTTTGTTGATGAACCAGCCAAATCATGCGATGCATTTTGTAAAACAATTCGGCTATCATTTTTCTTAGTAACTGAAATTTTTAATGTCCAAAATTAGCCTGGACTTTGAGTACATACCTTTACCTGAAGAGTTGAGACATTTCAACCACAGCTGTACATTCTGAGCATGTGCAGTTTGTACTGTCTCCCAGCATGCGATCTGTGCATCGACAAGAGTTCAAGGTGAAATATGTGTCCCCTCACCTTGTGAAGATTTAAAAGCTTTGTTGCTTTTTCCTAAATATTTTGAAAGCAATTAGGGATTGACCACTCGTTGCTTCATTTCTGGCAAATTTGCTGTTTTCTGTTTTAAACTGCTCTGACAGATTATACCTGTGAACAGCAGCACCTGTGATGATGATTTCTTTGACAGTTAGGAAACTGATTTAGATAAGCAACTTGCCTCTATTTTGGTTGTTACAACAAATCTTTCCTGAACCCTTTTTGAGGCTTAAAGAATTTTTTTGATAAAACTTGGAAACTTAGAAAGCATATTTTGAGGTAACTTATTTATTTATGGAAACTTATGTTTGTTAAAGATTGTATTATTCCAGAATAGGTAAATGTGTGTGTTCTTATCAAATCAATACATTTCACAACATTGAATTTCAAATGTCATATATTTATTAATCATACAATAATTAAATATATACTTAACAGCAGTACTTATGACAAAACCATGCGAGATTTAGTTGGAGAATTCAAACGCACTATAGTTCCGAGCTCGGTATACAGGTTGATCAGACCATAATCAAATTCTGAAGCATCTGTTCCAACACCCACTTTTTATACCTTTTTCTCTCCCCTTCTACGTGACACTTCGCATATTTTGTAGTTACATCTTCGATTGTGTATCAATCAACACTGATTTAATTATGTATTGTCTGTAAATATCTCTGTTTCTAACTCTCTTGACTACAAGAATCACACTCCCTAAACATCCAGGCTTATAGACTGTGGTCTTTCTCAGACAGGTACTTATCTTAAGTAAGGCTTCAGGGCCTCCCTTTTAATGAACAAAGGGAGCTTTTCTGCCTGTCCCGTGTCTGTGCTGCTGAAATTAGTAATCCTTTCTTATCCATATCTCGTATTAATTTTTCTCATTAAACCAGTGGTTACAACCTTAGAATTGCTGTCCACTTCTAACTATTTAAGATATTACAATTTAAGAATCATACTTCCCTACTTTACAAATAAAGGCAAAAGCTAACATTACTCCAATGTTAAGAGCAGTATTATATTAGAGCACTTCAAGTCAGTCTGATTACATCTTTCCTTATAGTATCAATCAGCAAACTCCGTGCACTAAATGAGATATCTTCCACTTCTATAAAGTCAGGCACACACATTAGGAAATTGCACGGCTCCAGTCCTTCTGTCCATTCTTTTTAAGAAGCAGAAAATTTATGCTTGACTACTTTTACGACAGGGACATAAAGTCAGACTGAACATGGGGAAAGTAGTGGGGTTTGGACATGACTATGCTAAAGGGGCTGTGGAGGGTGATGGAGGAAGCTCATGGGCATGATTATGGTGGGTGGTTGGGGCCTAAAGGTCATACACACTGAGAGATGTGTATTCAGACCTAATATTCCTATATGTTTGGCAAAACATGATTATGGCTTTAGTCCACATACTAAGAACAATTGCCATTGGTGTCTCTCCAAAGTTCTAATCATTATATACATGTATATCACATAACTGGAATGAATGCTATTTTAATATGCAAAGTTATTAATAATTTATTACCCCATACATTTTGATAAAATTAAGTGTTAGTTGGGTAAAGATTATTTTTAAATTAGTTACACAAAGTAGGAACAAGAAAACAAGGAGACAGCAGAGTGACTTTAATTTGTCTCTTTTTTAATAAGTTGTACAGATAAATATTAAACGTTGTCACGGTGATGGCTGTGACACAAGAATTCATGGACTTAAGACTATGGGGTACCAGGTAGTGAAGAAGCCCGGAGTGTCAGTATCTGATGCTTCTGCGATTTGGTACTTGAGCTTACTAACAACGTTGGTGACTGCTTCCATAGAAACGAACCCTGACCTGGCACAAAATGTCCTACGAATAACACAGTAAGTAGTTCAAAATCCTATATTCAAAATGTTTCTAACTGAGCCAGGGATGGGTGATTCCCAATCTCATGCAGTGCAGTATGTATTGATGCAGAGTAATATTTTTTTTCTCAGTGGTCAGTTGTGGCACCGATAGCACTGATTTCAGAACAATAACTTTCCGCTCTTCCCTTTTTTGCAGAAAAGCACTGCAGCACATGCCACCCCTGTCCCTCACCGCCGGATCCACACAGCTGCCCAGCTTCATGTCGTCAAACGTTCTCGAGAAAGTGGACAGTTTCCTCATCAGGATTGCAGGGTAAAGTTTGTGTTTGGATAGTCTAGGACCTGCTGTCATCATTTGAAGTGATGAATAGATTTTGAATGCAATGCTAATGATTCCATCAGTTTTGTAAACCTCCTCTAGCTCGACAACCCTCCAAGAATGCTGCGTTCCTCCAATTCTGGCCTCTTGTGCCTTCCTGATTTCCTTCGCCCCACTATTGGTGCTAATTGGTATTATGGAAGTTGTTATAATCTAAAACACACAACAGTTGCATTTATATAGTACCTTTAACGATGAGATATTGAGGCCCTAAGCTCTAAAAATTCCCTCCCTAAACCCCTCTACCTCTCTCCTCCTTTATGTGGCTTGGTGTCAAAATGTGTTTCATAATTGCGTCTGTGAAGCGCCGTGGGCCGTTTTACTTCGTTAAAGGTGCTATATAAATGCAAGTTGTGTTTTTATTAATTATTATAACTTCCATAATACCAATTAGCTCAAGACCATTTTTGTGACCTTCATGGCATTAGTGGATATCCAAATGAAGCAACTTGAGCCCTAGATTTCACTTATCCCTCTCTGTCTGTGAAGGTACTGGTGACTGTCCTTTTTATCTAAAAAAAAAAAGAGCCTTCAGTGGATACCACATAGAAGATTTTTATGTGAGAACCTCAAGGCAGTTGCTTGATGTTTGTAGTTAAGAGCCCTCAACGTTGTGTTGCTGAGTGCGAAGATCTTGGCTTCAATCCCTGGTCTGTTATTTTGTAGTGTGGGGAAGGTATAAAATGTACCTCTCTTTCTTGGCTAAAGAGGGGACATTGAGCATGTTCCGGATTGCAATCCAGTAAACCCCTGCTGGAAGAAGTCTGGCTGTGTCGAATAACCCTCGGATACTCCATGGCCAGACTTGTGCAGGAAGAATTGCCACAGCTGTAGAAATGTAGCCCAGAACAAGTCACCGCCTCCTGGAATGGTATCTCTGTTTATGAACATCAAGGTCTATGGGACACCATTGCTTGTTTCATTTATACCTGGATTTATTGTACCAGCTGCTGCAGTAACAGGAATGCAGGGTTGGGCAATGCAGTGTTGATGCCTTAATCCTGCTCAGCTGGATTGAACCATATTGTACAATGGTTCCTTCACCCAATCTCCTGGAAGGCCAAGTAATGGTAGTCTCAGAGCAGATTGCTTGTCCTGTTGGCCGGAGAGAGGTGCAACATTGAAAGTCCATCATTGTTGGTGTTTCTCTTCTTCAACTTCGTAATGTACTGAGTGCAGCATTTTTCCATGGGCCTCAGTTACACTTTTGTGTGATAAGATGGCCCTGTTATAACAACCATATCTTACTTCTTGGGTTCACAAACAAAAGCAAGACGTCTTGAAAAGTTGCTTTAATAGTAATATGTAACTGAGGGCTGCATTGAGGAAATTAAGGATGATGGGCTCGACCATTTCAAAATAAATAAAATTTCCCCTCTCCACTTATTTGATAAGACCCTTAAAGAAAAATGGAACCAATTTAATATTTTTTGAGCTGTGGAGATGGATACTAAACTTTGATTCTAGAAGAGAATGCCTGTACATCAGGAGATTTTCAATTGCAAACTTAAGTTAGCACTGCACAACAACCTGAGAGGCCAGTTCGGCTTTCGATATAGTTCATGCATTATTCTGAAACTTTTCACTCTGTCAAGGCTACTTTTATGAGCTTTGTCCATTTTTAAAATTATTCATTCTGTGGATGTGGGTAGCACTAGCAAGGCCAGCATTTAATGCCCCGACAAAGGGGTGGTGGTTGCCGCCTTGAACCGCTTGAACAGTAAGAAAGACTAACACCTTTCACCACCCTGGATGTTCCAAAGTGCTTTACACCCAATGAAGTACTTTTGGAGTGTAGTCACTGTTGTAATGTAGGAAGTGCGGCAACCAATTGCACACAGCAAGCTCCCACAAACAGCAATGTGATAATGACTAGATAATCTAGTTTTGTTATGTTGATTGAGGGATAAATACTGGCCAAGACACCGAGGATAACTGCCCTGCTCTCCTTCAAAATAGAAACCTAGAAAATAGGTGCAGGAGTAGGCCATTCGGCCTTTTGAGCTGCACCACCATTCAATAAGATCATGGCTGATCATACCCCTTTCCTGCTTTCTCTCCATACCCCTTGATCCCCTTAGCTGTAAGGGCCATATCTAACTCCCTCTTGAATATATCCAATGAACTGGCATCAACAACTCTCTGCTGCAGGGAATTCCATAGGTTAACAATTCTCTGAGTGAAGAAGTTTCTCCTCATCTCAGTCCTAAATGGCCTACCCCTTATCCTAAGACTGTATCCCCTGGTTCTGGACTTCCCCAACATCGGGAACATTGTACCCGCATCTAACCTGTCCCGTCCCATCAGAATCTTATACGTTTCTATGAGATCTCCTCTCATCCTTCTAAACCCCAGTTGATCCAGTCTCTCCTCATATGACAGTCCAGCCATCCCTGGAATTAGTCTGGTGAACCTTCGCTGCACCCTCAATAGCAAGAACGTCCTTCCTCAGATTAGGAGACCAAAACTGAACACAATATTCCAGGTGAGGTCTCACTAAGGCCCTGTACAACTGCAGTAAGACATCCCTGCTCCTATACTCAAATCCCCGAGCAAAGAAGGACAACATACCATTTGCCTTCTTCACCGCCTGCTGTACCTGCATGCCAACCTTCAATGACTGCTGAACCATGGCACCCAGGTCTCGTTGCACCTCCCCTTTTCCTAATCTGCCGCCATTCAGATAATATTCTGCCTTCGTGTTTTTGCCCCCAAAATGGATAACCTCACATTTATCCACATTATATTGCATCTGCCATGCATTTGCCCACTCACCTAACCTGTCCAAGTCACCCTGCAGCCTCTTAGCGTCCTCCTCACAGCTCACACCGCCACCCAGTTTAGTGTCATCTGCAAACTTGGAGCTATTACACTCAATTCTTTCATCCAAATCGTTAATGTATATTGTAAAGAGCTGGGGTCCCAGCACTGAGCCCTGCGGCACTCCACTAGTCACTGCCTGCCATTCTGAAAAGGACCCGTTTATCCCGACTCTCTGCTTCCTGTCTGCCAA
Organism: Pristiophorus japonicus; assembly: GCF_044704955.1. Taxonomy (NCBI): domain Eukaryota; kingdom Metazoa; phylum Chordata; class Chondrichthyes; family Pristiophoridae; genus Pristiophorus; species Pristiophorus japonicus. The sequence goes on from NC_091992.1 coordinate 60,653,353, forward strand.
CCAGTTCTCTATCCACGTCAGTACATTACCCCCAATACCATGCACTTTGATTTTGCACACCAATCTCTTGTGCGGGACCTTGTCAAAAGCCTTTTGAAAGGCCAAATACACCACATCCACTGGTTCTCCCTTGTCCACTCTGCTAGTTACATCCTCAAAAAATTCCAGAAGATTCGTCAAGCATTATTTCCCTTTAGAAATCCATGCTGACTTGGACTGATCCTGTCACTGCTTTCCAAATGCGCTGCTATTTCATCCTTAATGATTGATTCCAACATTTTCCCCACTACTGATGTCAGGCTAACCGGTCTCTAATTACCCGTTTTCTCTCTCCCTCCTTTTTTAAAAAGTGGTGTTACATTAGCAACCCTCCAGTCCATAGGAACTGATCCAGAGTCGATAGACTGTTGAAAAATGATCACCAATGCATCCACTATTTCTAAGGCCACTTCCTTAAGTACTCTGGGACGCAGACTATCGGGCCCCGTGGATTTATCGGCCTTCAATCCCATCAATTTCCCTAACGCAATTTCCCGCCTAATAAGGATATCCTTCAGTATGATGTAATTGGCATCACGGAGACATGGCTCCAGGGTGACCAAGGCTGGGAACTCACATCCAGGGGTATTCAACATTTAGGAAGGATAGGCAGAGAGGAAAAGGAGGCGGGGTGACATTGCTGGTTAAAGAGGAAATTAATGCAATAGTAAGGAGGGACATTAGCCTGGATGATGTGAAATCTGTATGGGTAGAGCTGCTGAATACCAAAGGGCAGAAAACGCTAGTGGGAGTTGTGTACAGGCCACCAAACAGTAGTAGTGAGGTTGGGGACAGCATCAAACAAGAAATAAGGGATGTGTGCAATAAAGGTACAGCAGTTATCATGGGCGACTTTAATCTGCATATTGATTGGGCTAACCAAACTGGTAGCAATGCAGTGGAGGAGGATTTCCTGGAGTGTATTAGGGATGGTTTTCTAGACCAATATGTCGAGGAACCAACGAGGAGAGCTGGCCATCCTAGACTGGGTGATGTGTAATGAGAAGGGACTAATTAGCAATCATGTTGTGCGAGGCCCCTTGGGGAAGAGTGACCATAGTATGGTAGAATTCTTTATTAAGATGGAGAGTGACACAGTTAATTCAGAAACTAGGGTCCTGAACTTAAGGAAAGGTAACTTCGATGGTATGAGGCGTGAATTGGCTAGAGTAGACTGGCAAAGGATACTTAAAGGGTTGACTGTGGATAAGCAATGGCAAACATTTAAAGATCACATGGATGAACTTCAGCAATTGTACATCCTTGTCTGGAGTAAAAATAAAACGGGGAAGGTGGCTCAACCGTGGCTAACAAGGGAAATTAAGGATAGTGTTAAAACCAATGAAGAGGCATATAAATTGGCTAGAAAAAGTAACAAAACTGAGGACTGGGAGAAATTTAGAATTCAACAGAGGAGGACTAAGGGTTTAATTAAGAGGGGGAAAATAGTGAACGAGAGGAAGCTTGCAGGGAACATTATAAACTGACTGCAAAAGCTTCCATAAATATGTGAAGAGAAAAAGATTAGTGAAGACTTAGTGAAGATCAGTAGGTCCCTTGTAGTCAGATTCAGGTGAAATTATAATGGGGAACAAAGAAATGGCAGACCAATTGAACAAATACTTCGGTTCTGTCTTCACAAAGGAAGACACAAATAACCTACCAAATGTACTAGGGGACAGTGGATCTAGTGATGAACTGGCTTCAATATCTTTCTGTGGTAGAGAATTCCACAGGTTCACAATTCTCTGAGTGAAGAAGTTTCTCCTCATCTCAGTCCTAAATAGTGCCATGGGATCTTTTATGTCCACTTGAGAGAGCAGACGGGGCCTCGGTTTAACGTCTCATCCGAAAGACGGCACCTCTGATAGTGCAGCACTCGCTCAGCACTGCAGTGGAGTGTCAGTCTAGATTTATGTGCTCAAGCCTGGAGTGGGACTTGAACCCTCGACCTTCTGACTCAGAGTGCTACCACTGAGCCATGTTTGACACTGATGTGAATAAAACTGGCGCTTTGTTAGGTTACTTCAAAGGGAAGTTAAGAGACACATATAGGCCAGCCTGGGTAAGGACGGTAGTTTTCCGTAGTGAGCCAGTTGGGTTTTTATGGCAATCCGACAGCTTCATGATCACATTTACTGATACCAGCTTTTAGTTTCCTGATTGTTTTTAAAACTCGGTTCAAATTTTCAAACTGCAATGGTGGGATTTGAACTCGCGTTCTCTATTATTAGTCCAGTAACATAACCAGTACACTACTGTACCCTAATTGAATATCATAGTACAGTTGTGATTTTATGATTGGGCTGAGGATGTGTTTGGAGTCGAGTTATGGAGAAGGTGAAAGTGTGAGTAACTGTGACACATGCCATGATTAGGGATGAGTTAGCTGTAGTACAAATGTGGTGCGCATTCTTTTGATGATAGCCCCTCTTCTACAGCAGTAAAGCAATTCCATTACCCAAACACAGAATATAAAGTGAGTGCAGGATTCAGGAGGATTTTATACCATAGAAAATGGATCCAATTTTGATTCATCGCCTTTTGAGCCCATTAAACCCCATGTAGCTGAATCCGAATGCAGATGATACATGTTTTAAAAGAATACCTCTCTATCACTAGCACACTTGGATTTTGTTCATTTATATAACGTAATTTGTTGAAAATGCATACAAAGCCTTGTGAATATTTGATGAGTGCAGTATTTCAGAATGTTTTATTTTTATTGTAGAACTAATTGGTCGCATGGAGTAAATTGAAGAGTGGAGATGTATTTCATGACCCTCATGTACAAGAAGCTATTCAAAGTTGTCTTTTCTCTCCCTTCCCCACCATCCCCCAATATTATTATCGTTGAGCAGTATTTGTTTGCTGTTTCAGTTGCTGTGCCAGTCCTGAAGCAGAGCTGACTCTCCTGGCTTTTGCTTTGGCCAGAGGAAGCATTGCCAAAGTGATGACATCGCTTTTGACCATCAGTGACCACCTAGACATAGAGTACGAGGCATCCCCCCTCCTCACTGCAATGGCATCTGTACGACTACACCAGCTTCAGAAATATGGTAAGTCTTGCTGTGCATTTTGTTCAATAACTTTGCACAGTGTAAAGGTATGGGGGAGGGTCTTTCATTGTGATCGTCCATTGAACCTGCTCCACTAAGCTGATTAATGGAGCTGCCAGACCTATCTCACTCACTGCCACCCACTTATTGTTCTTCCTATAGTATGCCACAGTGTGTGCTCTCTCCTGTGCATTTGAAAATGTAATCTTCAGTGGCTGTCAGAATAGGTAAGTATGTGCTGCTATTACTGTAGTAATCATAAATTGGCAATAATCTGCCATTCTTGAGTGTCAGCTGTGGCTCAGTGGGTCACACTCTCGTCTCTGAGTGAGAAGGTTGTGGGTTCAAATCCCACTCCAAAGACTTGAGCATGAAATCTAGGCTGACACTTCCGTGCAGTACTGAGGGACTGCTGCACTTTTGGAGCTGCTGTTTTTAGGATGAGATGTTAAACCAAAGCCCCATCTGTACTTCTCGGGTGGATGTAAAATATCCCATAGAAGTTCTCCTCTGTGTCCTGGCCAATATTAATCCCTCACCCAACGACACTAAAACAGATTATCTGGTCATTGTTACTTTGTTGATTGTTGGACCTTGCTATGCACAAATTGGCTGTTGCGTTTCCTACTATACTTCAAAAGTACTTTTGTATTTATGTACAATGCTTTGGACATCATCATCATCATAGGCAGTCCCTCGGGATCGAGGAAGACTTGCTTCCACTCTTAGCATGAGTTCTTAGGTGGCTGTACAGTCCAATACGAGAACCACAGTTTCTGTCACAGGTGGGACAGATATCGTTGAGGGAAAGGGTGGGCAGGGAGCCTGATTTGCCGCACGCTCTTTCCGCTGCTTGATTTCTGCATGCTCTCGGCAGCGATACTCGAGGAGCTCAGCGCCCTCCCGGATGCACTTCCTCCACTTAGGGCGGTCTATGGCCAAGGACTCCCAGGTGTCAGTGGGGATGCCGCACTTTATTAGGGAGGCTTTGAGGGCGTCTTTGTAACGTTTCCTCTGCCCACCTTTGGCTCGTTTGCCGCGGACGAGTTCCGAGTAGAATGCTTGCTTTGGGAGTCTCGTGTTTGGCATGCGAACTATGTGGCCTGCCCAGCGGAGCTGATCAAGTGTGGTCAGTGTTTCAATGCTGGGGATGTTGGCCTGGGTGAGGACGCTAATGTTTGTGTGTCTGTCCTCCCAGGGGATTTTCAGGATCTTGCGGAGACATCGCTGGTGGTATTTCTCCAGCGACTTGAGATGTCCACTGTACATGGTCCACGTCTCTGAGCCATACAGGAGGGCGGGTATTACTATGGCCCTGTAGACCATGAGTTTGGTGACAGTTTTGAGGGACTGATCTTCAAACACTCTTTTCCTCAGACGGCCGAAGGCTGCACTGGCGCACTGGAGGTGGTGTTGGATCTCATCATCAGTGCCTGCTCTTGTTGATAGGAGGCTCCCGAGATAGAGGAAGTGGTCCACGTTGTCCAGGGCCATGCCGAGGATCTTGATGTTTGGGGGGCAGTGCTGTGCGGCGAGGACAGGCTGGTGTAGGACCTTTGTCTTATTAATGTTTAGCGTAAGGCCCATGCTTTCATATGCTTCGGTAAATACGTTGACTACGTCCTGGAGTTCAGCCTCTGTGTGCACAGACGCAGGCATCGTCCGCGTACTGCAGCTCGACGAGAGAGGTTGGAGTGGTCTTGGACCTGGCCTGGAGACGGCGAAGGTTGAGCAGCTTCCCACTGGTTCTGTAATTTAGCTCCACTCCACCAGGGAGCTTATCAACTGTGAGGTGGAGCATGGCAGCGAGGAAGATTGAGAAGAAGGTTGGGGCGATGACTCAGCCCTGCTTGACCCCGGTCCGGACATGAATTGGGTCTGTGATGGATCCGCTGGTAAGGATCACGGCCTGCATGTCATCGTGGAGCAGGCGGAGGATGGTGACGTACTTTTGGGGACATCCAAAACGGAGGAAGACGCTCCATAGACCCTCGTGGTTGACACTGTCAAAGGCCTTTGTAAGATCAAAGAAGGCCATGGATAAGGGCTGGCGCTGTTCCCTGCATTTTTCCTGCAGCTGTCGTGCTGCAAAAATCATGTCCGTTGTGCCCCGGAGGGGACAAAATCCGCACTGCGACTCCGGGAGAAGCCCCTCGGCCACAGGGAGAAGACGATTGAGGAGGACTCTAGCGACGACTTGGGACATCTTAAGGTTGTGAATGGCGCTATATAAATGCAAGATTTTTTTTAATAAAATGAAATCTCAAATATAAAAGGGACTTTCTCATTTCTAAGAGTGGTTATAATATTGTGGCTGCGTCTGATTAATCACTGAATCACTGAGTGACCATATCCATCCACCGTGAAGTTGTTACATTTGCAGAGGCCCACGAATGTAATTCTCAACCCCCATTTAACAGATTGTTTTTAAGAGGATTGAGAGCCAGGAACATGTGGTTGGATGATTATTGAAAAGCTTTTTACGATCATAAAATTCTCCATTGATGCTTTAATTACAAGAAGGTGCAATGCGCAAATTGAATTACATGAAATTTAAGTATTTGTCATATCAATTGTTCATTATTCATACTTCACTATATAATGTAAATTTCAATTGCTCTCTCCACTGTGTTATCCTCCAATCTTAAAGCCATTCAAATTTTGCTTCCTGCAGTCTCCATACATCATAGAAGTATGGCCTAGCTTAATGGATCTGGGGAAAACCATGTGCTAAACATGAAAATACCTTTGTGTTGTAGACGGCCAGTTTCAGATTTGGTCTACTCCGACATTGTATCTAGTAACAGCACATGAAGTCATCAGCCTGTGTAAATGAGCGAGCTAGTTTACATGGCGAACATTCGATTATCAAAGCTTAATTTCTCTCTCTTGCCTCAAGTTCATGAAATGCATTCTTAAGGAATGGTCGCAGTATTTTTTTCCTGCATTATTCAGAATCATTACAGTACACCTAACATCTGGCCTTGCCCAGACGTGTCAGTGAGCTTACATCAGCCCCATTTCCTACATTACACTAGTGACTACACACCAAAAGTACTTCATTGCTTGTAAAGCAAATTTGTCCTGAGATCATAAAAGGAGATATATAAATGCAAGATCTTTCTTTGTGGTGGATAATTCTACAGTAATAAATCATTAACTAAAAATCTTAAAATAAAACAAACACTACAAATTTGAAAAATAAAAATGGAATAGGCTGTAACACACAACAAGTGAATCAGCCCCTGTAAAGAATTAGATAATGACATTTCAGGTGTGTGGTTCTGAGGACTCCCCTCCCGATGTGTCAAATCTGGGTGTGACAAAAGTGAAACTTTTTTGTCTATGATGTATCATAACATTGTGGTTAAAAAGTGGGTTCACTCGGACAGTGTCCCAGCTTGATGCACAACAGATGCTTTGTAGCAAGTGAGGGCATCCTTATGGGAGTGGTCTGAGATGTTGGACCCGAGACACATGGTATAAAACTTCAAAGCATGGCACTCTGGATTCTTGGTCATCAGAGCCAGCACTAATTGGCTTAGACAACCCAACTACACCCCTCAATGTTGAGATCTCATTGCCATTACCCAGTTCTGAAAGAATGTGCTCACTGCGATACTGTTGGCACTGAATTCTATGTGAAGCCAAGGCAGATTAATTATGTTCGAGCCTTTCAAGGAGCTAATTACTGGTCTAGTAACATGGTACACCCCTCAGACAGGGACTCCTCACTTTGAAGTTCGGCATGATAATTGTTGACTCATCTCTGGTGCAAACCTTTCTGGTGTATATTCCCTGAGGGATAAATTGCGCCTGAAATGTCATTATCTGACTCTTTACAGGGGCTGATTCACCTGTTATTTGTTACAGCATGTTCCATTTTTAATTTTCAAATTTGCAGTTTTTGTTTTATTTTAAGATTTTTAGTTAATGATTTATTACTGTAGAATTATCCACCACAAAGAAAGATCTTGCATTTATATATCTCCTTTTATGATCTCCGGACAAATTTGCTTTGCAGCCAATGAAGTACTTTTGGAGTGTAGTCACTATTGTAATGTAGGAAATGGGGCAGATAATTTGTGCACAGCAAGTCCCACAACCAGCAATGTGATAATGACCAGAGAATTTGTTTTTAGTGGTAGTTGAGGCATAAATATTGGGCAGGACACCGGGGATAACTCCCCTGCTCTTCTTAAAATAGTGTTATGGGATATTTTACATTTATCGAAGGAAGCAATTATGGCATCAGTTTAATGTCTCATCCAAAAGACGGCACCTCCAACAGTGCAGCACTACCTCAGTACTGCACTGGAGTGTCAGTCTAGAATATCTGCTCAAGTGTCTGGTGTGGGGCTTGAACCCACAACATTCTGACTCATAGGTGAGAGTGCTACCCATTGAGCCACAGCTGACCGCTGAATAGTCAAAACAAAGCTCAAGTATTCACTTGAGGACCATTAAGAATCTTCACAAACTAGAACCCAAGAAAGTATGTTTAAGATAGTTCAGCTTCATATTCTCAGCCCTTCACGTTGGATGATGGGTAACCCACTATTTGCGTGGGTGTGGTCCATTTTCTTTGGGAGTTCCTCACTCTGTGGAGGGAGATCAAAGAAAACAGGTGAAACTTGATCACAGACAGCATGCTAGGTAGGGAATTCAGTACATAAGAATTAGAAGCAGGGGTAGGTCATTCTGCCCCTCGAGCCTGCTCCACCATTCAATGTGATCATGGCTGATCTTCTACCTCAACTCCACTTCCTGCACTATCCCCATAATCCCTTGATTCCCTTACGATCCAAAAATCTATTGATCTCTGTCTTGAATATACTCCAAAGACTGAGTCTCCACAGTCCTCTGGGATAGAGAATTCCAGAGATTCTCTGAAGAAGTTTCTCCTCACCTCAGTCCTAAATGGCTGACCCCTTATTCTGAGACCGTGACCCCTGGTTCTAGACTCCCCAGCCAGGGGAAACATCCACCCTGTCAAGCCCTGTAAGAATTTTGTATGTTTCAATGAGATCACACCTCATTCTTCTAAACTCTAGAGAATGTAGGCCTAGTCTGCTCAATCTCTCCTCATAGGACAATCCCCCATCCCAGGTATCAGTCTGGTAAACCTTTGTTGCACCCCTCAATGGCAAGTATATCCGTCCATGGGTAAGGAGATCAAAACTGTACACAATACTCCAGGTGTGGTCTCACCAGGGCCCTATATAATTGCAGCACAATACATGACCACATTTTAATTTGGCAAAATTAATGAGTCATGTTATGCCCATCATTTTGCTCATAGCAAGATCCCACAATGAGATGGTCGACCATCTATCAGTGTTTGGCATTGTTGACTGAGAGGAAGATGTTGTATTGTGAAGGAGTAGGAGACCACAGTCAGCATCGCCCATCTTGTGTGCGTGCTTGACATTTGGCTTCCCCAGAGCACGTTGAGGATGAAAGTCAGTTGAAGAATGAAGACAGCCCGAGTAGATACACATGCTATTTAATGATCTCTAGAGGCTTTCAATGAATTGAGTTACATATTTGCTGCTTTGCAAACCTCTGACAAAACTCTTGCTGGGACCAATTATTTTATTGAGCACATATCAAACAGTTGGATAAAATCAAATTGATATTGGACAAATTATTTTACTGCGTTCCCATTGAAACAGCCTCAACTGTTCGGGTGAAGTGGATGGGAATTTCTCAGTCGTGCTGCAAGGGCTCATGGGGATATGCCCTCTTTTTGTTTTGTTTTTGAAGCACGCTGTTTAAAGATTTGGTTTTGCTTGTCTCTTTGTAGGGAAATCGCTGCAGTTGACTGTGGAGGCGTGTGATGCCAAAGAAGGAAAGGACAAGGGATTTGGGCCCACTGCTGTGCTCTATGAATCATTGCTGGGAGATGGTAAATGTTGTAAATGTAGTTAACATAATAAGAACATAAGAAATAGAAGCAGGAATAGGCCACACGGCCCCATTCAATAGGATCATGGCTGATCTGATCATGGACTCAGCTCCACCTCCCTGCCCACTCCCCATAACCCCTTATCATTTAAGAAACTGTCTATTTCTGTCTTAAATTTATTCAATGTCCCAGCTTCCACAGCTCTCTGAGGCAGTGAATTCCACAGATTTACAACCCTCAGAAGAAATTTCTCCTCATCTCAGTTTTAAATGGGCGGCCCCTTATTCTAAGATCATGCCCTCTAGTTCTAGTCTCCCCCATCAGTGGACACATCCTCTCTGCATCCACCTTGTCAAGCCCCCTCATAATCTTACACGTTTCAATAAGATCACCTATCGTTCTTCTGAATTCCAATGAGTAGATGCCTGACCTACTCAACCTTTCCTCATAAGGCAATCCCCTCATCCCCAGAATCAACCTAGTGAACCTTCTCTGAACTGCCTCCAAAGCAAGTCTATCCTTTCGTAAATATGGAAACCAAAACTGCACAAAGTATTCTAGTTGTGGCCTCACCAATACCTTGTATAGCTGTAGCAAGACTTCCCCGCTTTTATACTCCATCCCCTTTGTAATAAAAGCCAAGATGCCATTGGCCTTCCTGATCACTTGCTGTACCTGCATACTATCCTTTTGTGTTTCATGCACAAGTACCCCCAGGTCCCGCTGTACTGCAGCACTTTGCAATCTTTCTCCATTTAAATAATAACTTACTCTTTGATTTTTTTTTTTCTGCCAAAGTGCATGACCTCACACTTTCCAACGTTATACTCCATCTGCCAAATTTTTGCCCACTCACTTAGCCTGTCTCTATCCTTTTGCAGATTTATTGTGTCCTCCTCACGCATTGCTTTTCCTCCCATCTTTGTATCGTCAGCAAACTTGGCTACGTTGCACTCAATCCCTTCTTCGAAGTCGTTAATATAGATTGTAAATAGTTAGGGTTCCAGCACTGATCCCTGCGGCACCCCACTAGTTACTGGTTGCCAACCAGAGAACGACCCATTTATCCCCGACTCTCTGTTTTCTGTTAGCCAATTCGCTATCCATGCTAAAATATTACCCCCCAACCCCGTGAATTTTTATCTTGTGCTGTAACCTTTTATGTGGCACCTTGTCAAATGCCTTCTGGAAGTCCAAATACACCACATCCACTGGTTCCCCTTTTCTTAAGGTGCTAATATGGGGAGGGAAGGGTGACAGGGCAGTGGGGAAGGGAGAGGGAAAATGGGGTCAACATTTGCCTCCTGGGAGTGAGTCTTCTCTCTGCAAGGGGTAGTGGGATGGATTTTTATCTGTGGATTTTTTTCCTTGGTGGGAGGATGGAGAGGGTTTTTTATCTGCTGCTGGAAAGTGCCTTTGGATTTTTGTGTCAGTTGAGGGGGGCGAGGGTGCAGTGGCCTTTAATATTTGGAAAAGCATAATTCAATCAAGCAGAGTCAGCATGGTTTTATGAAGGGGAAATCATGTTTGACAAATTTGCTGGAGGTCTTTGAGGATGTAACGAGCAGGGTGGATAAAGGGGAACCAGTGGATGTGGTGTATTTGGTGTATTTGGATTTCCAGAAGGCATTCGATAAGGTGCCACATGAAAGGTTACTGCATAAGATAAAAATTCACGGGGTTGGGGATAATATATTAGCATGGATAGAGGATTGGCTAACTAACAGAAAAGTGAGTCTAGATAAATGGATCATTTTCCGGTTGGCAAACAGTGACTAGCTGCAGAGATCGGTGCTGGGTCCTCAACTATTTACAATCTAGATTAATGACTTAGATGAAGGGACCGAGTGTAATGTAGCCAAGTTTGCTGATGATACAAAGATGGGTGGGAAAGCAAAATGTGAGGAGGACACACAAAATTTGCAAAGGGATATAGACAGGCTAAGTGAGTGGGCAAACATTTGGCAGATGGGGTATAATGTGGGAAAATTTGAGGTCATCGACTTTGGCAGAAAAAATAGAAAAGCAAATGATAATTTAAATGGAGAAAAATTGCAAAGTGCTACAGTACAGAGGGACCTGGGGGTCCTTGTGCATGAAACACAGTTAGTATGCAGATACAGCAAGTAATCAGGAAGGCAAATGGAATGTTGGCCTTTATTGCAAGGGGGATAGAGTATAAAAGTAGAGAAATCCTGCTACAACTGTACAGGGTATTGGTGAGGCCATATCTAGAGTACTTACTGCGTACTGTTTTTTGGTCTCTGTATTTAAGGAAGAATATACTTGCATTGGAGGTTGTTCAGAGAAGGTTCACTAGGTTGATTCCGGAGATGAAGGGGTTGCCCTATGAAGATAGGTTGAGTAGGTTGGGCCTATATACAGTGAAGTTCAGAAGAATGTGAGGTGATCTTATCGAAACATATAAGATAATGAGGGCGCTCAACAAGGTGGATGCAGAGAGGATATTTCCACTCATAGGGGGAAACTAAAACTAGGGGACATAGTCTCAGAATAAGGGGCTGCTCATTTAGAATTGAGATGAGGAGAATTTCTTCTCTGAGGGCAAATCTATGGAATTCCCTGCCTCAGAGAGCTGTGGAGGCTGGGTCATTGAATATATTTAAGGTGGAGAGAGACAGATCTTTGAGCGATAGGGGAGTGAACGGTTATGGAGAGCAGGCAGGGAAGTGGAGCTGAGTCCATGATAGTGAAGATGGAACAGGCTCGAGGGGACAAATGGCCTGCTCCTGCTCCTATTTCTTGTTTGGGATCAGCTAATGTAACTTATTTCCTGATCTATTGCAGGGTTTCTGTCGGAGGCTGGCCATACACGAGCCAGCTTCATTCTGTCAACAAGAACAAAACTGGCCATCCAGGTCTCTCAGATCAGGGTTAAGGTAAGTACATGGGTGTGGGCACAGATGTGCGCTCAACTGTCTCTGACTTTCCTATACATCATTCAAACATCCATGTTTCCAACACCCATGGACTCAATTTCTGGCCATCCTCACTACCTTTGCCCTCCATAAACTCCAATTTATCCAAAGCCCCTCTCCCCCTCTCCTTGCTCATTTCCTGTCTCGCTCAAAGTCGTAGTTGTTCATAACTGTCCCCCCTTACCAATTACTCACTGACCCATAGTCTCCTGTACCACAATGCATTGAATTTAATATTTTCATTGTCAAGTTCCTGCAGAATTTCCCCCTCTTCCCCCTCTCCTCGCCTTCCCCCTCCACCTCTCCTCGCCTTCCCCCTCCACCTCTCCTCGCCTTCCCCCTCCACCTCTCCTCGCCTTCCCCCTCCACCTCTCCTCGCCTTCCCCCTCCACCTCTCCTCGCCTTCCCCCTCCACCTCTCCTCGCCTTCCCCCTCCACCTCTCCTCGCCTTCCCCCTCCACCTCCACCTCTTCCCTCCCCCTCCACCTCTTCCCTCCCCCTCCCCCCACCCCGCTCTTCCCACCCCCCCTTCCTCTCACTAACTCAGTGCGCAGTGGGATATTTTTCCATGTTAAAGGCATCGTATATGAATCATGGTTATGGGGCTTCCATACGTGTCTGCTATCTGGCTGACCAAGGGGAAGTATATTCAGCTGGTCTCCATGTCAACCTTTCTGTGTTTTACTCAGGTCCATAATGGTGCTAAAGGAGCCAAATGTGGCTTAATCTTTGCTTATAATGAGGAGTCAGAGACCTTTGATGCAGAGAAACATTTCAAGAGGTTTGAAAAGTACAATAAATGGAAGCTGCAAGAATTCCGACAGTTTGTGAAGGAAAGGTGAGACCAGTGTCCAATTCTACGCAGCAATTTTCGCTCTGCCAATTTGCACCAACTTTTTGTTTTTGTATAATTGTATCTGTTGCAATTTATTATTTGTAGGAACCATTTCGTTTGTACAAACTAATTTAGATCATAGACTGATCCACTTTGTGAAACTGAGTAGTTATAAGTTCACATTGGATAAAAGATACGAATGTGCATGTTTCTGGTGCGTGTCAGATACATCTGCAGTGTGTGTTTTGCGAGTGCCCGTAATGTGAAATCATGAGCTGTGTCCGATGTATCTGGCATGCATAGCTGCTGCAGTAAAGGAACTATTTGATTGAAAGGTTTTATTGGTGACAGATAAGTCTGTATTGTCAGTCTAGCATCTCTGATGGCTGAAGCAGTTGTACAAATGGTGCAGAGTTCCTGTTCTGTGATGGGTATACTAGTGATGTGCTAATTTTCAGTTACTTTGTCTGGAGCTCAATCCATATCAAAGTCTAATTGCAAAACTGATAGAGTATATGTCCCATTGTCCTGTTGATGTGTGTGGAGATTTAATCTATGGACCAGCTCTTAATCACAAGATCATTATCGAATAGATTAAATAGCTGCGCTGTTAGTTCTGTACTTGTACGTTAGCATGGATCTGTCCATTGGAATGGTCGGTTTAAAGTTGTTGTGAAGTGGAGTGTCATGAATGCGTTCATGCCCATGATTTCCCAGATAACAAGTTCCTGATCTGGCCGCGATGGAAAGCAGCTGTTCCTCTTTTTGGGTGGGAGAAGTGAAGAGTTCTCCATTGAAACAATGTGGGGGAGTTATGTGGTGAGAGAGAGGCCGAAACCAACTTCTAATGTAGAAAACAACTTCCAGATTGAAATAGATTTTCATGTTGAATGTGATTTTTTTTTATGACCAGGGTCTCGTTGAATGTTTATGATGATTATCTTTCCTCCCACCCCAAAAAAAACTGCTTGGGAGCAAAACATTTAGAAATTCGGCATTGCAAATGTGCTTCTTTATCATTGTCACATTTTGAGGTGAGATGTGACCAAAATCTCAGTACAAGTATGTCTGTTTCTAGTTAATATAATGCATTATTGTAAGAAAAGGTGTGCCTTGACACCGAGGGGCAACCACTGTTGCTGTTGTCCTGGGAATGATGGTTTCTCACCTCTCCCTCCAACAGACAGAGTGGCCAGACAGCTGACCCAGAGGGAGATGATCCTGTTGGCTGGTTTGAACTGGAGGATGAATGGAATGAGACGGAAGTAAAATTGCAGACCTGTCGAATCAGCAAGGTAAGGAAGCACCAACAATGTCGATCAATAGATTTTTGGACACAAAGAGAACCAAGATATATATGGGGATAGGGTGGGAAAGTGGAGTTGAGGTAGAAGATCAGCCATGATCTTATTGAATGGCGGAGCAGGCTCGAGGGGCCCAATGGCCTACTTCTGCTCCTATTTCTTCTGTCACTTCCATCTGTGTTTGTCATTAGTACTGCCAGTTTATGACTGACTGACTGGAATTTGTGCAGCTTAGATTCGCTGTTCAACTTAAGTGAGAGGCAAGTACTGATGCAGTAATCTTAATTGCTATCTGTAAATCTCATGTTTTTTATTTTCCTGAAAATACATATTACATAGCTTTCATAGAATCATAGAAATTTACAGCATGGAAGGAGGCCATTTCGGCCCATCGTGTCCGCAGCACTGCGCCAGCCAACAAAGAGCTATCCAGCCGAATCCCACTTTCCAGCTCTTGGTCTGTAGCCCTGTAGGTTACGGCCTACATCCAGTGCATCAAGTGCACATCCATCTACTTTTTAAATGTGGTGAGGGTCTCTGCCTCTGCCACCTTTTCAGGCAGTGAGTTCCAGACCCCCACCACCCTATAGGTGAAGACATTTCTCCTCAAATCCCCTCTAAACCTCCTACCAATTACTTTAAATCTAGGCCCCCTGGTTTTTGACCCCTTTGCTAAGGGAAATAGGTCCGTTCTATCTAGGCCGCTCATAATTTTATACACCTCAATGTCACTTTCCACTTGTATTAAATAAAACAGGGTGCAAAGTCTGCTCTAAACATGTGGAGAGTCCCTGTGATTGTTGTTTGTGGCTGAAGGTTTCTTGTGAACAATAAAATTCAAGTAACATGGTGAGATTTTTGTGACAGGTACTTGATGTTTCAATTGGTGCCAGTAGGTGGCACCTGTGTATTGGTTATTTTTGCAAAGTACAGCTAGATTTGATTTGCTCTCAGTATTGACGTGATAGCTTGTCTGTTTGCAAATGTCTTCTAGGTGATTAGGTAACAGTGTTGGACATACAACTTCAATACTGTCACATGATCACCATTGAATTTGAATTAATACTGTTAGGAATGCACAATGAAATGTTTTAATAAATATCTGGGCTTCTTGTGTTTTTTGTAGACTGTCACACAGACTAAGCGAGCAAGATAGTGCACTGGTGACCCAAACTAGACTCTAACTCAGTAAAACGAACCTATGTGGCACTGTTGTTGGAGTATATGTTTACCTTGCATTAAATAGTTTGTTTGCAGTTCTATGTTTTTGTTAATGTGGCTGAAATATGGGTTCATAGTTTTGGTGACTTCATTTATTTCTGGCCATTATATGCAACAGTGTAATGGGACCAGCCTTCTCAGCTGCTTCTGTGGAATGACCGTTTTGTGACGATGATGACAAACCTCGATCTTGATTTCTCTCCCCAGTATCTGATGGTGAAGTTTCTCTGTCCCCGTCAAGAAGATGAGAATAACGTGCGTATTGGCATCAAGCATCTAACTATTCGTGGTTACTTGAGACCATCCAATCAAGAGTGTGTCCCTTTCTCTGATACAGCATCAAGCAGTCTTGTTACCGGGCAGACGCTCGTGTTGAAGACACTCTACTTTATCCAGCAACTGGCGCAGGATGCAGTACGTTGAAACTGATTTTTTATTAATCCATATGTAAAATATTCAAGGCTACTGTACTTGAAATGAAACTTTGCTGGGGTCCAATTACACAAGCATCAGCTGCCCTCAACTACCTCACCCAAGTTACTAGGTTGCACGTAGGCCCAGAGGGTGTATGTCCACTTGGTTGTGGCACGTCGCAGCCAAACTCACTCCTGTCTTAGAATCATACAGCACAGACGGAGGCCATTCGGCCCATCGTGCCTGTGCAGGCTCTAAGAAAGAGCTGTCCAATTAGTCCTACTCCCTCGCCCTTTCTCCTTCTCTCTGCAAAAATGTTTCTCCTTCAACTATTTATCCGATTCCCTTATTGAATCTGTTTCCAATGCCCTTTCAGGCAGCATGTTCCAGATCATCGTAACACGCTGCTGAAGACATTTCTGCTCCTCTCCCTTCTTCTTTTGCCAATTACCTTAAATCTATGTCCTCTACTTACCAACCCTTCTGCCAGTGGAAAAAGTTTCTCATTTACTTTACCAAAACCCTTGATAATTTTGAACACCTCTATTAAATCTCCCCTTGACCTTCTCTGCTCCAAGGAGAACAACCCTAGCTTCTCGAGAGTCTCCATGTAACTGAAGTCCCACAGCCCTGGTACCATTCTAGTAAATCTTCTCTGCACCCTCTCTAAGGCCTTGACATCTTTCCTAAAGCGCGGATCCCAGAAATGGCCACAGTTCTCCAGCAGGCATCTAACCAGTGATTTATAAAGGTTTAGCACAGCTTCCTTGCTTTTGTACTCTATACCTTTGTTTATAAAGCCAAGGATCCTGTATGCTTTTTTAACGCCTTCTCAACATGTCCTGCAGCCTTCAAAGATTTATGTATGTACACCCCCAGGTCTCTCTCTTCCTGCACCTCCTTCAAAAATTGTACCAGTTAGTTTAGATTGCCTCTCCTCATTCATCCCACCAACGTGTATCACTACATGCTTCTGTTAAATTTCATCTGCCACGTGTCTGCCCATTTCACCAGTCTGTCTCTGTCCTCCTGCAGTCTGTTACTATCCTCCTCACTGTTTGCTACATTTCCGAGTTTCGTATCATCTGCAAACTTCGAAATTATGCCCTGAACACCCAAATTCAGGTCATAAATACATATCACAAAGAGCAGTGGTCCTAATGCCCTTCCCTGGGGAACACCACCATACTTCCAGAAAGTCTGAAAAACAACCGTTCAACATTACTCTCTGGTTTCTGTCTCTTAGCTGATTTTGTATGCATGCTGCCACTGCCCCTTAAATTCCACAGGCTTCAATGTTGCTTGCAAGTCTATTATATGGTACTTTATCATTCATCTTTTGAAAGTCCATATGCACAACACCAAACGCACTTCACTCATCAACCCTCTCGGTTACTTCGTCAAAGAACTCAATCAAGTTATTCAATCTACTTTTAACAAATCCATGCTGACTGTCTTTTATTAATCCCATATTTTTCGAAGTGACACTTAATCTTGTCTTGGATTATTGGCTCTAAAAGTTTACCCATCACCTGACTGTCTATAGTTGCTGGGATTATCCCTTTTTTGAACAAGTGTGTAACATTTGCAATCCTCCAGTCCTCGGACATCACTCCCATGTCTAAGGAGGATTGGAAGATTGTGGCCAGAGCCTCCGTTATCTCCACCCTACTTTCCCCCGGTAATCCAGGATGCATCCCATCTGGACCGGGTGACTTTTTTCGACGTTGATCACTGCCAATGTTTTAAGTACCTCCTCTTTATCTATTTTTATCCTGTCCAATTTCTCTAACCCCTCTGCTGTGGCATTGGCAGCATCCTCTTGTTTTGTGAAGTGGAATGCAAAGTACTCATTCAGCACCTCAGCCATGCCGTCTGCCTCCACAAGTAGATCTCTTTGGTCCCTAATCAAATCCACCATTCCTTTTGACAACTCTAACCTAACTTAACCTAACATCCGCACTGGAGACCCTAAGCAAAATCCCCGAGTAAGATCAGCTAACTCTAGATCGTGGATCAAACCTAGGACCATCCTGGCCTTCATGGCTTGGTATTTTGCTATGTGATATAGTTACATTCAAAGTTATTACGAGGAGAATCTTGAAACTAGTTTGCTGGAGTACAGATGGCCAATGGAGCTCAGTATGTTTGGGGGTGACTGGAGTGCAGGACATCTGAACTCTTGCAGAGCAGTTACATAGGATTACGTAGTACACACGGCACTGAAACAGGCCATTTGGCCCAACCAGTCCATGCCAGTGTTTATGCTCAACTCGAGCCACCTCCTGTCTGTCCTTCATCTAACTCTATCAGTATAACCCTCTAGTCCCTTCTCCCTCATATGCTTGTCTAGCTTCCCCTTAAATGCATCGATACTATTCACTTCAACCACTCCCTGTGGTAGTGAATGCCAAATTCTCACCATTCTTTAGGTAAAGAAGTTTTGTCTGAATTCCCTATTTGATTTCTTGGTGACTATCTTATACTGATGGTCTCTAGTTATGCTCTTTCCCCACAAGTGGAAACATTCTCTTTGTATCCACTCAGTTGTTCCAAATTATTTGGTTTGCCCACTCTGGAATATCTTGATGGAGTGCAGAGATCACGGCGAGTTGTAGGGCTGGAACATAAGAACATAAAAAATAGAAACATAGAAACATAGAAAATAGGTTCAGGAGTAGGCCATTCGGCCCTTCTAGCCTGCACCGCCATTCAATGAGTTCATGGCTGAACATGCAACTTCAGTACCCCATTCCTGCTTTCTCACCATACCCCTTGATTCCCCTAGTAGTAAGGACTTCATCTAACTCCTTTTTGAATATATTTAGTGAATTGGCCTCAACAACTTTCTGTGGTAGAGAATTCCACAGGTTCACCACTCTCTGGGTGAAGAAATTCCTCCTCATCTCGGTCCTAAATGGCTTCTCCCTTATCATTAGACTGTGTCCCCTGGTTCTGGACTTCCCCAACATTGGGAACATTCTTCCTGCATCTAACCTGTCTAACCCCGTCAGAATTTTAAACGTTTCTATGAGGTACCCTCTCATTCTTCTGAACTCCAGTGAATACAAGCCCAGTTGATCCAGTCTTTCTTGATAGGTCAGTCCCGCCATCCCGGGAATCAGTCTGGTGAACCTTCGCTTCACTCCCTCAATAGCAAGAATGTCCTTCCTCAGGTTAGGAGACCAAAACTGTACACAATACTCCAGGTGTGGCCTCACCAAGGCCCTGTACAATTGTAGCAACACCTCCCTGCCCCTGTACTCAAATCCCCTCGCTATGAAGGCCAACATGCCATTTGCTTTCCTAACCGCCTGCTGTACCTGCATGCCAACCTTCAATGACTGATGTACCATGACACCCAGGTCTCTTTGCACCTCCCTTTTCCTAATCTGTCACCATTCAGATAATAGTCTGTCTCTCTGTTTTTACCACCAAAGTGGATAACCTCACATTTATCCACATTATACTTCATCTGCCATGCATTTGCCCACTCACCTAACCTATCCAAGTCGCTCTGCAGCCTCATAGCATCCTCCTCGCAGCTCACACTGCCACCCAACTTAGTGTCATCCGCAAATTTGGAGATACTACATTTAATCCCCTCGTCTAAATCATTAATGTACAGTGTAAACAGCTGGGGCCCCAGCACAGAACCTTGCGGTACCCCACTAGTCACTGCCTGCCATTCTGAAAAGTCCCCATTTACTCCTACTCTTTGCTTCCTGTCTGACAGCCAGTTCTCAATCCATGTCAGCACACTACCCCCAATCCCATGTGCTTTAACTTTGCACATTAATCTCTTGTGTGGGACCTTGTCGAAAGCCTTCTGAAAGTCCAAATATACCACATCAACTGGTTCTCCCTTGTCCACTCTACTGGAAACATCCTCAAAAAATTCCAGAAGATTTGTCAAGCATGATTTCCCTTTCACAAATCCATGCTGACTTGGACCTATCATATTACCTCTTTTCAAATGCACTGCTATGACATCCTTAATAATTGATTCCATCATTTTACCCACTGCCGATGTCAGGCTGACCGGTCTATAATTCCCTGTTTTCTCTCTCCCTCCTTTTTTTAAAAAGTGGGGTTACATTGGCTACCCTCCACTCCATAGGAACTGATCCAGAGTCGGCCATTTAGCCCCTCGAGCCTGCTCCTCTATTCAATAAGATCATGGCTGATCTGATCTTGGCCTCAACTCCACTTCCCTGCCCGCTCCCCATAACCCTTGACTCCCTTATCATTCAAAAATATATCCAATAACCCAGCCACCACAGCTCTCTGGGTAGAGAATTCCAAAGATTCATGAGCCTCTGAGAGAAGAAATACTTTCTCATTTCCGTTTTAAATGGGAAACTCCTTATTCTGAAACTATGGCCCCTAGTTCTAGTTCTAGTTCTAGATTCTCCCATAAGGGGAAACATCCTCTCTACATCTACTCTGTCAATCCCCCTCAGAATCTTGTACATTTCAATAAGATCACCTCTCATTCTTCTAAACTCCAATGAGTACAGGCCCAACCTGCTCAAACTTTCTTCATCTCCGGAATCAACGTCGTGAATCTTCTCTGAACTGTCTCCAATGCAAGTATATCCCTCCTTAAATAAGGAGACCAAAACTGTACGCAGTACTCCAGGTGTGGTCTCACCAACAGTTGTAGCAGGACATCCCTACTTTTATACTCTATCCCCCTTGCAGTAAAGGCCAACATTCCATTTGCCTTCCTGATTACTTGCTGTACCTGCATGCTAACTTTTTGTTTCATGTACAAGGATCTCCAGATCCCTCTGTACCGCAGCATTTTGTAATCTCTCCCCATTTAATTAATAATTTGCTTTTTTATTTTTCCTACCAAAGTGGATAACCTCACATTTTCTCACATTATACTCCGTCTGTCAAATTTTTGCCCACTTGCTTAGCCTATCTCTATCCCTTTTCAGATTCTTTGCATCCTCCTCACAACCTGCTTTTTTACCTATTTTTGTATCATCAGCAAATTTGGCTACATCATACTTGGTCTCTTCATCCAAGTCATTAATATAGATTGTAAATAGTTGAGGCCCCAGCACTGATCCCTGTGGCATCCCACTAGTTATAATTTGCCAACCTGAAAATGACCCATTTATCCCAACTCTCTGTTTTCTATTAGTTGGCCAATCATCTATCCTTGCTAATATATTGCCCCCAACCCGGTGAGATCTTGTGTAGTAAACTTTTATGTGGCACCTTATCGAATGCCTTCTGGAAATCTACTGGTTCCCCTTTATTCACCCTACTCGTTACATCCTCAAAGAACTCCAGCAAATTTGTCAGCGATTTCCCTTTCATAAAACCATGCTGACTGCTTGACTGCATTATGATTTTCTAAATGTCCTGCTGCTGCTTCCTTAATAATGAACAACTTCATTTTGCCAATGACAGATGTTAGGCTAACCGGTCTGTAGTATCCTGCTTTCTGCCTCCCTCCTTTCTTAAATGGAGGAGGATACAGAGATAGGAAGGGACGAGGAATTTGAAAACAAGGATGAGACTTTAAAATTGAGGCATTGTCTACAGGATCCTCCTTGTCTTTGAGAAGTATAAGACTACCCTTATTTTGTTTTAGCTTTAACTTACCAAACAATTTGAACCATAAACAAATAAGTGATCAAATAGCAGAAGCTTAGTATATTTTTATAGTAATTAAGATTGTTTAACTCCTTGTGCAGTAGCAACTCTATGCTAAACTAAATTTTAATTTTATATTGTAAAATATTTCCTTTTAAGTTGCAGTATAGAAATTATCTACCGTAACTCTCAAGTCACAGGCAGTCTGCAAAGGGTGTAGGAAAAATTCACCGATTTGAAATGTATAGGCTAATAAATGACCTCAATTTATCGGAGCTTTACGAATTTCTATAAGATTTTCAAATTCAAAAGGAGATTCCAATCTGATACATAATCTCAATAAATCACATAGCATGTTTGTTTGAATTGAAAAGCTTGGCTCCTTCCTTAAGCAAATTGCTTGGATACAACTGACAACGCATCAGAATGTTGTATCGAGTAAAACTGGAACCTGAGTTCTGGGAGAGATGCTGTTTTTTTAAAAAAAAACTTGGGTACTGTGATGCAATTAAAGGAGTCGGCACCAAGCTAAACCTTGAAAAAAATGCTTCATTTTGTTATTACTGTAGTGCATTGCTTATTTCACTTTGTAGAGCCCACTAGTATCTCTGTTGGACACCATTTTTTGACCCTGGATCTGTTGTTGATCTGTCCCATGGGTGTTTTAGGTTTTCCTTGGTCATCTTATTTGTATCTTGCATCTTTCGAAATTGGATGTGGTACCTCAATCCAGGGTGAATTGGGCTGCTGGGACCCGCCATGGATTCCTCATGGAAATTCCAAGTGCAGGTGAAGAATGGGAAGCACTCTAAGTAGAAAGAGCTCTCAGCCTCTTAAAAGGAATCAAAGAGGTTGTATGCACATATGTGAAGGTGGACATTCAGGGCATTATATCATTGAGGGAGGTGACCATCAATGTATACTGAGTCAATATGTTTTTTCTTAATTTGTTCCTGGGATGTGGGTGTCACTGGTAAGTCCAGCATTTGTTGCTCATCCCTAATTTCCCTCAAGAAGGTGGTGGTGAGCCACTGCCTTGAACCGCTGCAGTCCATGTGGTGAAGGTACTCCCACAGTGCTGTTAGGGAGGGAGTTCCATGAATTTTGACCCAGTGACGATGAAGGAACGGCGATATATTTCCAAGTCAAGATGGTGTGGAACTTGCAAGGGGAACTTGCAGGTGATGGTGTTCCCACGCGCCTGCTGCCCTCGTCCGTCTAGGTGGTAGAGGTCGTGGGTTTGGGAGGTGCTGTTGAAGTAGTCTTGGTGAGTTGCTGCAGTGTATCTTGTAGATGGTACACACTACAGCCACGGAGCACCGATGGTGGAGGGAGTGAATGTTTAAGGTGGTGGATGAAGTGCTGATCAAGCGTGCTGCTTTGTCCTGAATGGTGTCGAGCTTCTTGAGTGTTGTTGAAGCTGCACTCGTGGCTAGTCCAGTTAAATTTGTGGTCGATGATGACCCCAGGATGTTGTTGGTGGGGGATTCGGTGATGGTAATGCCGTTGAATGTCAAGGGCCAGTGGTTAGACTCTCGCTTGTTGGGGGTAGTCATTGCCTGGCACTGGTGTGGCACGAATGTTACTTACCACTTATCAGCCCAAGCCTGAATGTCGTCCAGGTCTTGCTGCATGCGGACATGGATTGCTTCATTAACTGAGGAGTTGCGAATGGAACGGAACACTGCAATCATCACCGAATATCCTCACTTCTGACCTTATGATGGAGGGAAGGTCATTGATGAAGCAGCTGAAGATGGTTGTGCCTAGGACACTGCCCTGAGAAACTCCTCCAGCAATGTCCTTCGGCTGGGATTATTGACCTCTAACCACCACAGTCATCTTCCTTTGTGCTAGGTATGACTCCAGCCAGTGGAGGGTTCCCCTGATTCCTATTGACTTCACTTTTACGAGGGCTCCTTAATACCATACTTGGTGAAATGCTACCTTGATATCAAGGGCAGTCAATCTCACCTCACTACTGGAATTCAGCTCTTTTGTCCATGTTTGGACCAAGGCTGTAATGTAGTCTGGAGCTGAATGGCCCTGGCAGAACCCAAACTGAGCATCGGTGAGCAGGTTATTGGTGAGTAAGTGCCATGATTGCCCAAGCCACTTTAAGATACACTTCTGATGGATAATGGCTGCAGTGATTCAGTCTTCCCACTCGATGTGGGAGATTGGGCTATATTTACTGCTCTCGTGCTTCCAGGTATTCATGATAATCTCTCTGCCAGTAATTTGTTGGCTATGTAATTTAGTCCATCTTTTTATTTTGAAGTGGTTGTAAACTGGGATAATGGTAGAATTACCTGGGTGAAAGGGTAATAAAGATTGCGACTGAGGACTTTAATTCAAGTGACTAGGACTGTGTAATTTTTTGTTCATCAGAATAATTATCTCCTAACAGCATCCCCAGCAAGGACCTATGTGAACCGTCTACATAATGGGGCATAATTGGCTCAGAATGATCTGTATTGTGGTTTTATAGGTTGTCTTGCCCGCTGGTTTGATGGTTAATCGATGCGCTTTCTTTACATGCAGGCAGAATTGAGAGAGCGGAGGTTAAAACAGAAACCTTATCTGGACTTTTCAGACCTTAACCTACAACTCTTCTGGAATTTCTACAAAAAATTCAGGCAAAAGTAAGCCCACATTTTTTTATTCTTCCCATTACTTCTCCTGGGGGCAGCAATTCATGTTGGCGTAGGTTCTTTAGATGATGGTGCTGGCACCTGCATCTTTATATAAATGACGTTTTTCACGTGTGATCATAGACAGGTGGAATGCTAATTGCTTGAAAGGAGGAGGGAGGTGGGACAAAGTCAGTGTCCCAACAGAAAGAGAGAGTGAAGACTTGCATGACCTCAAGACATCTCAAAGTGCTTTATAGCCAATGAAATACTTTGGAAGTATAGTCACTGTTATGTCAGAAACATGGCAGCCAATTTGTGCACAGCAAGGGTCCACAAACGGCAATGATAATGACCAGATAATCTGTTCTTGGTGATGTTGATTGAGGGATAAATATTGACCAGGAGAACTCCGCTGCTCTTCTTCAAAATAGTGCCATGGCATCTTTTACGTTTACCTGAAAGGGTAGAAGGGACCCCGGTATAACGTCTCATCTGAAGGACCAACACCTCCGACAGTGCAGCGCTCCTTCAATACTTCACTGAAGTGTCAGCCTAAGTTTTAGATTCTGGTGTGGGTCTTTAACCCACAACTTTCTGATTCAAATGCGAGTGCTACCACTGAGGCACGACTGCCACAGCAGAGCTTATCTCTGTGGGTGGGGTTTGGGGGGGCAGGACACTCCAGACTGGGGATTGAGCCCTGGGGCCTTCCTACATTTCATGGCTCAGTGCATCGCCGTGCGGTATGTTTTACTGTGAACCGTCAGGTGCATGATCGACGCACTCTCTTCCTTCACAAAGTCTGATCCAGCATGGTGTGAAAACCGGGCCAGTGGAATTAAAATCATTGGAAGCTCTTATGCCCACACATTTCCATTACTTTGAGGTGGGGCACTTTTTAATAAAGGGATTGGTTGTCTGTGCTTCTGATTACTTTATAAATATTTTCTTAATGGAAATGTGATAAACCAGCTTTTGTTAAACTACTTTGTAGGGGTTGCAAGTTGTTATTCAGGAGGGGTGAATTGATCAATTTAGCACAACCTGTATTGATATAGCATCTTTACCATAGTAAAATGCCCCAAGGCGCTTCACAGGAGTATTTTAAGACAAAACAAATAAATTTGACACCGAGCCACAGAAGAAATTACGGCAGATGACCCAAAAGCTTGGTCAAAGAGGTAGGTTTTAAGGAGCATCTTAAAGGAGGAAAGAGAGGTAGAGAGGTTTAGGGAGTTCCTGAGCTTGGGGGCCCAGGCAGCTGAAGGCACAGGTTGAGCAGTTATAATCAGGGATGCTCAAGAGGGCAGAATTTGAGGAGCGCAGACATCTCAGGTGGGGAGGTTTGAGGCTGAGAGGTTGAAGGAGATTACAGAGATAGGGAGGGGCGAAGCCATGGAGGGATTTGTTAACAAGGATGAGAATTTTGAAATCGAGGCGTTGCTTCACTGGGAGCTAATGTAGGTCGGCGAATACAGGTGATTGGTGAGTGGGACTTGGTGTGAGTTAGGACATGGCTGCCGCGTTTTGGATGACCTCAAGTTTACATTGGGTAGAATGTGGGAGGCCAGCCAGGAGTGTGGGAATTGTCAAGTCTAGAGGTAACAAAGGCATGGATGAGGGTTTTAGCAGCAGATGAGCTGAGGCAGGGGCGGAGATGGGCGATGTTACGGAGGTGGAAATAGGCGGTCTTAGTTATGCCGCGGATATGTGGCCGGAAGCTCATTTCGGGGTCAAATATGACACTTAGGTTGCGAACAGTCTGGTTCAGCCTCAGACAAATCCTAGGGAGAGGGAGTTGGTGGCAAGGGAACGCAGTTTGTGGCGGGGACCGAAGACACTGGCTTTGGTCTTCCCAATATTTAATTGGAGAAAATTTCTGCTCATCCAGTACTGGATGTCCGACAAGCAGTGTGACAATTTAGAGACAGTGGAGAGAAGTGGTGCTGAGGTAGAGCTGGGTGTCATCAGCGTACATGTGGAAACTGACGCCGTGTTTTCGGGTGATGTCGCCAAGGGGTAGCGTTTAGATGAGAAATAGGAGGGGGGCCAAGGATAGATCCTCTAATAATAGGAATATAGAAAAGATTGGAAACAAAACACAGAATATTAAGTCATAAAATTCACCGGATTCTTGTAAAAATGTTCACAGTAGCACAAGGAATTTGCAGGTTAGTGTTTAGTATACCTATATGTGAAATCCTTAAAGTTGTGAAATATTTTAAACAGTAGTATTGAGGATTTGCCATCAGTCTGCTTTCATCGGTTGCTATGCATTCAGAAGGTTTAACAGTCTAGAGATGGCAGGCAGCAGGGTGGCACAGCGCTGAGTATTTTGACATGGTGTGATACGGACTCCTGCTTGTGCACTCCCAATCTCGGGGCTCTGGTGGTAGTGGGGAAAGAGGAAGAAGCAGGTAAATTCCTCACAGGTAGGAAAATAAATTGATGGCTGAATTAGCCAGAATCCACTCCGATGCCTCCTTGAAGGTTATTTGGTCATGTTGAGATGTGTTGTGTGTAAGTTGAGATATGACCTATGGTAAGTGTAGCATGCTCGGAAGGGGCAGGTAACTTTGGACCTATGGTTCAGAAAGCTCTCCATCACTTGGGGTGGGAGGGGGGGGGGGTTTCTTGGCCTCATGTCTGTGTCTGATGTAAACCAATTGATAGAGATTGATTTCCATTATTAGTCAACAAATCCATTGTTGTGTTTTACAGTTAGAGATTAAAATTGACATAGTTAAGAAATCCATTTTACGTGAAAGAATCACTTGCAGTAACTTCCATTTTTACTCTAATTAAATCTTAGCTGCTTTTGCAGTCGTTAATTCTAACAGTACAATGCCTGTGCAAACGATAACTGCAGCCGCCTTCTGGGCCAGCTTGCATATGTTTATATTTAGATTGGAGACGCAGTTCTCTTCAGATCATCCTAAAGCAAGCAAGAATATTTAACAGGCCTAGGAATATCTTGATAGGGAATGTCTCCAAAAGTGGGTAAAGGGTCATGAAATGTAGATGTCTGTGGAGTAGTGCAGCTAGAATCAGCATAAATTGGGTAACATCATAGCCAGAGGTTGGGAGATGAAGAATAGAAAACATCTGGAGGCTTGAGCTCACCTGACTAATATACCTTCAGTGGCGAACCATCTTTTGTAGTCTTGTGAGCAACGTTCCCGCTAAGCTGCGTGGCCCTGCCGCGCTCTTCCGCCCTGCCGTCCCGCGCAGCCCAGGGACCGGCTTTTGCAAAGCTAAATTTTGCGCATTTGTGAAACTGAATGGGCCACGCAGCACCCCAATGAAAATTAGGGGAAGATTGGTTGTGATTATGTAACATTTAACCTTTAATAAATGACAAGTGGTTTATTCATGTTGAAGAATTCATCCTTGGTATATAGATGCAGGACTGCAGCCTTTGTCTATATTATTGCCAAAATAGACACTTCTAACAATTTGATACCAGGATGGTAGGAGGTGAACTAGTAATTCCTAGAGTGGTGACAACTCTTTCTCTTCCCCGTGCCCTCAGCAATGAAAAGAAAGAGGAATGGAAGAAAAAAGTGCTCAAGGAATGTAGTTGTTAACCTGAGGAATTCTCTACCGCAGAGAGTTGTTGATTCCAGTTCGTTAGATGTATTTAAGAGGGAGTTAGATGTGGCCCTTACGGCTAAAGGGATCAAGGGGTATGGAGAGAAATAGGAAAGGGGTACTGAGGTGAATGATCAGCCATGATCATATTGAATGGTGGTGCAGGCTTGAAGGGCCGAATGGCCTACTCCTGCACCTATTTTCTATGTTTCTATGTATGGCAAAACATTAGCTTTCTTGATGATGTGTGTAAGCTTTCAGGACAGCAATCTTTGCTGCGTGAAGGGTAATAATAGGAAATGTAACTTTAATTTTTTTCTCCCTGCAGTCGGGAATTAGAGTGCCTCCTGGCACAGACTATTTTGTTGCAACTGCTTCAGAATTGCTTGATGTTGCTGTCTGGATCTCATCAACCTGAAAAAGCACAGGGCACAGCACAGCCTAGCGCTGAGAGCAAGCAACCTATCGATACAAAATCTGCTCGGGATCTCTATGTGTATCTTTGTAAAGGTAATGAGTGGGGATGGTCTGGTGGCGTTGTTAGTTGTTTGAGTTTCGTGTACTTCATGGTCAGTGTAAAAGAAGTATTTTGCTAAGTGTCGGTGATGTATTCTCTGTGCACACCTATTGTGAATGTGAGAATGGAGGGCTTTCACTCGGTAGATGTGTATTTGTTCACGCAATAGTGTTCTGTGGTGTGCATGGTTGGGACATTAATGTCCCTGTATTCAGCACTGCTGGGGTTGTAGAGTTGCTGCTAATCAGTGCATCTTTTAATACTGCCTCTTTTCCAAGTAGTAGTGGATGATGCAGAATATGACACTGTTTCCGGGACGATGCTGAGGAAGGAAGCTATAAATACCATCCTTAGTGGAGCGGCCATCTTTTTTCCAGATGTACAGACTCGGCGCAATCAACTTTTTAAAATGATGGTAAGGTTCAGCATACCTGCCAGGCTTTGCTTTCTCCTCTTGGTCAAAGTGCAACTTATGCAGCCGATCGTACGCCCAGGTCTCCCAACTTGTGTTCTTCAACTTTTACAGGAAACAATCACTGAACCGTCTCAACCTCAGTCTGCTACAATTACATTCCAGTCCCTGTGTCATTACTTCAGGTGAGTCAGAGGTGAATGAGGCTTTAACAAATAAGTAGAAAGAAGAAAGGACGTGCATTTATACAGCTCCTTTCACGACTTCCGGATGTCCCAAAGCGCTTTACAGCCAATTAAGTACTTTTGAACTGTTGTAATGTAGAAACGGCAATTTGGGCACTGCAAACTCCCATAAACAGCAGTGAGATAGAATGACCAGATCATCTGTTTTTAGTGATGGTTAAATATTGGTCAGGACACCAGGAGAACTCCCCTGCTCTTCAAATAGTGCCGTAGGATCTTTTACGTCCATCTGGGAGAGCAGAACCGATGTCAGTCTCACCTGAAAGATGACACCCCCAACAGTGCAGCCCTCTCTCAGTACTACAGTGGAGTGTCAGCCTAGGTTATGTGCTTGCGTCTCAAGTGGGGCATGAACCCACGACCTCCAACTTAGAGGCATGAGTCCTACCACTAAGCCAAGGCTGTCTGTACAAATTGTATAGAGTACAAAGTGTAACCATTCTGTTTTATCTGTTAATTAAGGTATGTTGAAGGATCTACAGGTAAGTGAGAATAACACTTAATTATATTTTTGTAAAATTGTAGCACTGCATGAAATAGATGTCAGGCAACAAAATACGGGTTTACATCCACAGGTCGTAGACAGAGTTCCGCATTTGAGCTCTGTGAAT
Source organism: Pristiophorus japonicus (assembly GCF_044704955.1). NCBI lineage: Eukaryota > Metazoa > Chordata > Chondrichthyes > Pristiophoridae > Pristiophorus > Pristiophorus japonicus. The sequence continues at coordinate 60,682,697 of NC_091992.1, forward strand.
GCAATTCATCTGTCTTGGATTGGCCTTGCCCCTCCGAAGATTACTTTTTCCTGTCGGCAGCTTATGTAAACCATAAAGGCCAGAACCCACAGTGAACTCAATGTGTGGAGGATTGTAATTGTGGGAGGCTGCAGCTAGGGAACTAAATTAGGCTGGTGGTGGGGTGGGTAGTTGGGAGAACATTCTATTTATGTGAAGGCTAAAATCTAGCTGTTACTTTCTGCAACTCAACATCATTGTACTTAAAAGTTTAATTTAAATATTTGGGAAATAATTTCAAAAGTATCCATTTATTAAGCATGGATTATGGGCAGCCTCTCCTTCATCTTACCAAAGCCTCCCTGCCATCTCTGCTGTTCATCACCAGCCCTGCTCAGTGGTGCCCTGTTCTAAAAGGACAAAGGGTGTTAAAAAAACAAGCCTGAAGGCTTTGTGTCTTAATGCAAGGAGTATCCGCAATAAGGGGGATGAATTAACTGTGCAAATAGATGTTAACAAATATGATGTGATTGGGATTACGGAGACGTGGCTCCAGGATGATCAGGGCTGGGAACTCAACATCCAGGGGTATTCAATATTCAGGAAAGATAGAATAAAAGGAAAAGGAGGTGAGGTAGCATTGCTGGTTAAGGAGGAAATTAAGGCAATAGTTCGGAAGGACATTAGCTTGGATGCTGTGGAATCTATATGGGTAGAGCTGCAGAATACGAAAGGGCAAAAATCGTTAGTGGGAGTTGTGTACAGACCTCCAAACAGTGGTAGTGATGTTGGGGAGGGCATCAAACATGAAATTAGGGATGCGTGCAATAAAGGTGCAGCAGTTATAATGGGTGACTTTAATATGCACATAGATTGGGTTAACCAAACTGGAAGCAATATGGTGGTGGAGGATTTCCTGGAGTGCATAAGGGATGGTTTTTTAGACCAATATGTCGAGGAACCAACTAGGGGGGAGGCCATCTTAGACTGGGTGTTGTGTAATGAGAGAGGATTAATTAGCAATCTCGTTGTGCGAGACCCCTTGGGGAAGAGTGACCATAATATGGTGGAATTCTGCATTAGGATGGAGAATGAAACAGTTAATTCAGAGACCATGGTCCAGAACTTAAAGAAGGGTAACTTTGAAGGTATGAGGCGTGAATTGGCTAGGATAGATTGGCGAATGATACTGAAGGGGTTAACTGTGGATGGGCAATGGCAGACATTTAGAGACCGCATGGATGAACTACAACAATTGTACATTCCTGTCTGGCGTAAAAATAAAAACGGGAAGGTGGCTCAACCGTGGCTATCTAGGGAAATCAGGGATAGTATTAAAGCCAAGGAAGTGGCATACAAATTGGCCAGAAATAGCAGCGAACCCGGGGACTGGGAGAAATTTAGAACTCAGCAGAGGAGGACAAAGGGTTTGATTAGGGCAGGGAAAATGGAGTACGAGAAGAAGCTTGCAGGGAACATTAAGACGGATTGCAAAAGTTTCTAAAGATATGTAAAGAGAAAAAGGTTAGTAAAGACAAACGTAGGTCCTCTGCAGTCAGAATCAGGGGAAGTCATAACGGGGAACAAAGAAATGGCGGACCAATTAAACAAGTACTTTGGTTCGGTATTCACTGAGGAGGACACAAACAACCTTCCGGATATAAAAGGGGTCGGAGGGTCTAGTAAGGAGGAGGAACTGAGGGAAATCCTTATTAGTCGGGAAATTGTGTTGGGGAAATTGATGGGATTGAAGGCCGATAAATCCCCAGGGCCTGATGGACTGCATCCCAGAGTACTTATGGAGGTGGCCTTGGAAATAGTGGATGCATTGACAGTCATTTTCCAACATTCCATTGACTCTGGATCAGTTCCTATGGAGTGGAGGGTAGCCAATGTAACCCCACTTTTTAAAAAAGGAGGGAGAGAGATAACAGGGACTTATAGACCGGTCAGCCTGACATCGGTAGTGGAATCAATTATTAAGGATGTCATAGCAGTGCATTTGGAAAGAGGTGATATGATAAGTCCAAATCAGCATGGACTTGTGAAAGGGAAATCATGCTTGACAAATCTTCTGGAATTTTTTGAGGATGTTTCCAGTAGAGTGGACAAGGGAGAACCAGTTGATGTGGTATATTTGGACTTTCAGAAGGCTTTCGACAAGGTCCCACACAAGAGATTAATGTGCAAAGTTAAAGCACATGGGATTGGGGGTAGTGTGCTGACATGGATTGAGAACTGGTTGTCAGACACGAAGCAAAGAGTAGGAGTAAATGGGGACTTTTCAGAATGGCAGGCAGTGACTAGTGGGGTACCGCAAGGTTCTGTGCTGGGGCCCCAGCTGTTTACACTGTATATTAATGATTTAGACGAGGGGATTAAATGTAGTATCTCCAAATTTGCGGATGACACTAAGTTGGGTGGCAGTGTGAGCTGCGAGGAGGATGCTATGAGGCTGCAGAGCGACTTGGATAGGTTAGGTGAGTGGGCAAATGCATGGCAGATGAAGTATAATGTGGATAAATGTGAGGTTATCCACTTTGGTGGTAAAAACAGAGAGACAGACTATTATCTGAATGGTGACAGATTAGGAAAAGGGGAGGTGCAACGAGACCTGGGTGTCATGGTACATCAGTCATTGAAGGTTGGCATGCAGGTACAGCAAGCGGTTAAGAAAGCAAATGGCATGTTGGCCTTCATAGCGAGGGGATTTGAGTACAGGGGCAGGGAGGTGTTGCTACAGTTGTACAGGGCCTTGGTGAGGCCACACCTGGAGTATTGTGTACAGTTTTGGTCTCCTAACCTGAGGAAGGACATTCTTGCTATTGAGGGAGTGCAGCGAAGGTTCACCAGACTGATTCCCGGGATGGCGGGATTGACCTATCAAGAAAGACTGGATCAACTGGGCTTGTATTCACTGGAGTTCAGAAGAATGAGAGAGGACCTCATAGAAACTTTTAAAATTCTGACGGGGTTAGACAGGTTAGATGCAGGAAGAATGTTCCCAATGTTGGGGAAGTCCAGAACCAGGGGACACAGTCTAAGGATAAGGGGGAAGCCATTTAGGACCGAGATGAGGAGGAATTTCTTCACCCAGAGAGTGGTGAACCTGTGGAATTCTCTACCACAGAAAGTTGTTGAGGCCAATTCACTAAATATATTCAAAATGGAGTTAGATGAAGTCCTTACTACTAGGGGAATCAATGGGTATGGTGAGAAAGCAGGAATGGGATACTGAAGTTGCATGTTCAGCCATGAACTCATTGAATGGCGGTGCAGGCTAGAAGGGCCGAATGGCCTACTCCTGCACCTATTTTCTATGTTTCTATGTTTCTATCTCCAAATCACACCATGGCCTCTCCCAAACTCTGCCAGCCTCATCTCCTCCTTCAAGCACCTCATCCTCTTCCATCCCTCATGTCCTTTATTTAAAATCCTTGCCTTTTATTTCCACACTTCCACTTCCTCCCCAAGATGTCCTACCTACTGCTGCACCAAGCAACTCCTCATCCTAAGTGATGTTACTCTTCACCTTAAATCCCCTTGCCCCCTCTCCTCTGAAATCGCCACCCTGCTGTCTATCTTCAATCTCCCCTTTCATGTAAACTCTTCTACCGTATTCTTGGCCACCCCCTGAACCTCGCCGTGTATCATGGCAACTCTGTACTCATGGTCTCATTCTCCAACAAGACTTTCTCTGACCACTTCCTCATCTTCCTTCACCATTCACCTCCCGCTACGCTCCTACACTATCTGACCGTCAACTAAAAATTCTTCTGACCCTCCTCTCGCTCTCAAATTTCCAAATCTCCCATATCTGGTCCCCACTCACCGCAACTTCTCAGTCACTGTCAATTTGATAAGCCAGACTCTTGACTCTATCTTTGCTCATTCCAAGTAAAATTATCACTGCTGTTCTCTGATGCAACCCAGCCATTTTTTGCTTCAGGTTTGAGGGGCTAACATTTCCACGTACTTGACGTATAACTGACCTAGCCATCCTATTTTACTCCGCTCTCCTCATTCAACCCCACACACTACTTCAGGGTCATCCTGGAGTAAGGTTCCTTTTTTCTATAATCAACTAGTTCCTTAAACCCCTCTTCTCCATTCCCTCCACCAGCACCTCAAGTACCGAGTGTGAGGAACCCAAGAAAGAGTCTGTCCGTGCAGCTGCCTTTGCTGTGTCTTACTTTCCCTCCCATCCCCTTTCCCTGGCGCGGCGCTCTCGCGCGCGCTCTCGCCATCAATACCCACCCCTCTGCAGTTGCTTCCTCATGCTCCCTTGCACCTATCCCAAGTCATCTCATCTGAGACTCAGCTGGTGCTCTTTCAATCCTGTACCTACTAAGATCCTGAACACTGAACTTCCCCTCCTGGCTCTAATGCTAGCACAGATTATCAGTGGCACTCTCCCTTTAAACACCATCCCTCTTTTCAAAACTGCTGATTTCATTCCATTTTCAACCCTTTCATCCTCAAAAATGACCAGCCCACCTTCCTTTCCTCTTTAAAACCCTTGAGTGTGTTATTGCCCCTCTGCTCCATGCCCACCTTCCTCAAAACGTCCCCCGCATCCCTGCAGACTGGCTTCCACCTCTTCTAGCCACTGAAATGGCAGCATCCTGTGGCTGTGATCATGGGGCCTCATCCTTCTCAGTCTCTACAGTGTTCACATTGGTTGACCATCCTCCTCCAATGCCTCAGAATGTAACCATCACATTCTTCTCTCCTCTCTACCTTTTGAAGTCTTCTAAGTAGCCACTCTTCCTCATCTACAGGCAATCCCTCGGTGACATCAGCCACTGACATGTGGTCACCTTCATTGTATGTCAGTGATATTGAGCTTTGTTTTCACCACCTCACTTGTTTCCACATCTATGCCTGTGCTGTCAGACTGTTGACCTATATCAGTTTTTGAATGAGTCACAGCTTCCACCAGCTCAGCACAGGGTAGACTAAAGCTATTGTCTTTGGCTCCCACCACAAACTCCAATTCCTTGCCATTAATTCCTTCCCCAATCCCAGCCAATGTCTTGGTCTCAAACTACTGTTCCAAATCTCGGCAACCTGTTCAACCTTGAATTTGAGTTCAGATTCCAGATCTTCTCCACTATAAAGAGAGTTTACTACCACTCCACTAAATTGCCCACCTCAGCCCGTTTACCACTGAAACCCTTGTACATGCTTTGTCACCTCCGGACTCTAGTCTAATGCTCTCCTTGGTAGCCCCCTTCCACCCTCCATAAACTCCCAAGTTGGGCAAATCACTGCCACGCGTACCCTGTGTTTCTTGCCCATCGTCCTGTACTCCATTTACAGTGTTATAACTGTGATGCTGAATGAATTAGAGTTGCTCTGTTGTTGATATGGGCTTGGATTTCTATTGCTTAACTGGGGCTCGAGCAAATTGGATAGATCTGGTGGGGTGATACCTTTAAAGTTTGAATGAGGATTTAAAATTCAATGCAATTGAAGTAATCCTTAAATCTCTTCATCTCCCCATCATGCTCTCCTCTTGTAAAACTCTTCTCAAAAACCATATCGATCCCTATTTATATAGTGCCTTTAACGTAGTTATACAGGGCCTTGGTCAGACCGCATCTGGAGTATTGTGTGCAGTTTTGGTCTCCTTACCTAAGAAAGGATATACTTGCCACAGAGGGAGTGCAGCAAAAGTTCACCAGACTGATTCTTGGGATGGCAGGACTGTCGTATGAGGAGAGATTGGGTCGACTAGGCCTGTATTCACTAGAGTTTAGAAGAATGAGAGGGGATCTAATTGAAACGTATAAAATTCTGACTGGGTTGGATAGACTGGATGCGGGGAGGATGTTTCCCCTGGCTGGGAAGTCTTAGAACAAGGGGTGACAGTCTCGGGATACAGGGTAGGAAATTTAGGACCAAGATGAGAAATTTTTTCACTCAGAGGGTGGTGAACCTGTGGAATTCTCTACCACAGAAGGCTGTGGAGGCTAAGTCACTGAATATATTTAAGAGGGAGATAGATACAGGAGTATTATGGGCTAACAAAAGGCATCAAGGGGTATGGGGATAAAGTGGGAATATGGTGTTGAGATGGAGGATCAGCCATGATCATATTGAATGGCGGTGCAGACTCGAAGGGTCGAATGGCCTACTACTGCTCCTATTTTCTGTTTCTATGTCCCAAGGCGCTTCACAGGAGTATTAGGGCTAAAAAATTGACACCGAGCCATATAAGTAGAAATTAGCGCAGGTGAGCGATATGTTTTAAGGGGCTTCTTGAAGGAGGAAAGAGAGGCGGAGAGGTTTAGGCAGGGAATTCCACAGCTTGGGGCCTAGGTAACAGAAGCACGGCCACCAATGGTTGAGTGATTACAATCAGGGATGCTCAAGAGGGCAGAATTAGAGGAGCGCAGACATCTTTGGTGGGTGGGGCTTTACGAGATTACAGAGATAGGGAGGGGCGAGGCCATGGAGGGATTTGAAAATAAGGATGAAAATTTTGAAATCGAGGCGTTGCTTAACTGGAAGCCAGTGTTGGTCAGCGAGCACAGGGGTGATGGGGTGAGCGGGACTCTCGCACTATATAAATGATACTATATAAATGGTGCTATCTTTGCACAAGTAGCTGATAATTCATTTCATATTCAAGAATGTTAGAAAGTGGTGCAGCAGGGAGGGATTCAAATTCCTGGGGCATTGGGACCGGTTCTGGGGGAGGTGGGACCAGTACAAACTGGACGGTCTGCACCTGGGCAGGACCGGAACCAATGTCCTAGGGGGAGTGTTTGCTAGTGCTGTTGGGGAGGATTTAAACTAATATGGCAGGGGGATGGGAACCAATGCAGGGAGACAGAGGGAAACAAAAAGGAGGCAAAAGCAAAAGACAGAAAGGAGATGAGGAAAAGTGGAGGGCGGAGAAACCCAAGGCAAAGAACAAAAAGGGCCACTGTACAGCAAAATTCTAAAAGGACAAAGGGTGTTAAAAAAACAAGCCTGAAGGCTTTGTGTCTTAATGCAAGGAGTATCCGCAATAAGGTGGATGAATTAATTGTGCAAATAGATGTTAATAAATATGATATGATTGGGATTACGGAGACGTGGCTCCAGGCTCCAGGGCTAGGAACTCAACATTCAGGGGTATTCAACATTCAGGAAGGATAGAATAAAAGGAAAAGGAGGTGGGGTAGCATTGTTGGTTAAAGAGGAGATTAATGCAATAGTTAGGAAAGACATTAAGCTTGGATGATGTGGAATCTATATGGGTAGAGCTGCAGAACACCAAAGGGCAAAAAACGTTAGTAGGAGTTGTGTACAGACCTCCAAACAGTAATAGGGATGTTGGGGAGGGCATCAAACAGGAAATTAGGGGTGCATGCAATAAAGGTGTAGCAGTTATAATGGGTGACTTTAATATGCACATAGATTGGGCTAGCCAAACTGGAAGCAATACGGTGGAGGAGGATTTCCTGGAGTGCATAAGGGATGGTTTTCTAGACCAATATGTTGAGGAACCAACTAGGGGGGAGGCCATCTTAGACTGGTGTTGTGTAATGAGAGGGGATTAATTAGAAATCTCATTGTGCGAGGCCCCTTGGGGAAGAGTGACCATAATATGGTGGAATTCTGCATTAGGATGGAGAATGAAACAGTTAATTCAGAGACCATGGTCCAGAACTTAAAGAAGGGTAACTTTGAAGGTATGAGGCGTGAATTGGCTAGGATAGATTGGCGAATGATACTTAGGGGGTTGACTGTGGATGGGCAATGGCAGACATTTAGAGACCGCATGGATGAATTACAACAATTGTACATTCCTGTCTGGCGTAAAAATAAAAAAGGGAAGGTGGCTCAACCGTGGCTATCTAGGGAAATCAGGGATAGTATTAAAGCCAAGGAAGTGGCATACAAATTGGCCAGAAATAGCAGCGAACCTGGGGACTGGGAGAAATTTAGAACTCAGCAGAGGAGGACAAAGGGTTTGATTAGGGCAGGGAAAATGGAGTACGAGAAGAAGCTTGCAGGGAACATTAAGGTGGATTGCAAAAGTTTCTATAGGTATGTAAAGAGAAAATGGTTAGTAAAGACAAACTTAGGTCCCCTGCAGTAAGAATCAGGGGAAGTCATAACGGGAAACAAAGAAATGGCAGACCAATTGAACAAGTACTTTGGTTCGGTATTCACTAAGGAGGATACAAACAACCTTCCGGATATAAAAGGGGTCAGAGGGTCTAGTAAGGAGGGGGAACTGAAGGAAATCTTTATTAGTCGGGAAATTGTGTTGGGGAAATTGATGGGATTGAAGGCCGATAAATCCCCAGGGCCTGATGGACTGCATCCCAGAGTACTTAAGGAGGTGGCCTTGGAAATAGCGGTTGCATTGACAGTCATTTTCCAACATTCCATTGACTCTGGATCAGTTCCTATCGAGTGGAGGGTAGCCAATGTAACCCCACTTTTTAAAAACGGAGGGAGAGAGAAAACAGGGAATTATAGACCGGTCAGCCTGACCTCAGTAGTGGGTAAAATGATGGAATCAATTATTAAGGATGTCATAGCAGTGCATCTGGTAAATGGTGACATGATAGGTCCAAGTCAGCATGGATTTGTGAAAGGGAAATCATGCTTGACAAATCTTCTGGAATTTTTTGAGGATGTTTCCAGTAAAGTGGACAAGGGAGAACCAGTTGATGTGGTATATTTGGACTTTCAGAAGGCTTTCGACAAGGTCCCACACAAGAGATTAATGTGCAAAGTTAAAGCACATGGGATTGGGGGTAGTGTGCTGATGTGGATTGAGAACTGGTTGTCAGACAGGAAGCAAAGAGTAGGAGTAAACGGGTACTTTTCAGAATGGCAGGCAGTGACTAGGGGGGTGCCGCAAGGTTCTGTGCTGGGGCCCCAGCTGTTTACATTGTACATTAATGATTTAGACGAGGGGATTAAATGCAGTATCTCCAAATTTGCTGATGACACTAAGTTGGGTGGCAGTGTGAGCTGCGAGGAGGATGCTATGAGGCTGCAGAGTGACTTGGATAGGTTAGGTGAGTGGGCAAATGCATGGCAGATGAAGTATAATGTGGATAAATGTGAGATTATCCACTTTGGTGGTAAAAACAGAGAGACAGACTATTATCTGAATGGTGACAGATTAGGAAAAGGGAAGTTGCAACGAGACCTGGGTGTCATGGTACATCAGTCATTGAAGGTTAGCATGCAGGTACAGCAGGCGGTTAAGAAAGCAAATGGCATGTTGGCCTTCATAGCGAGGGGATTTGAATACAGGGGCAGGGAGGTGTTGCTACAGTTGTACAGGGCCTTGGTGAGGCCACACCTGGAGTATTGTGTACAGTTTTGGTCTCCTAACTTGAGGAAGGACATTCTTGCTATTGAGGGAGTGCAGCGAAGATTCACCAGACTGATTCCCGGGATGGTGGGACTGACCTATCAAGAAAGACTGGATCAACTGGGCTTGTATTCACTGGAGTTCAGAAGAATGAGAGGGGACCTCATAGAAACTTTTAAAATTCTGACGGGTTTAGACAGGTTAGATGCAGGAAGAATGTTCCCAATGTTGGGGAAGTCCAGAACCAGGGGTCACAGTCTGAGGATAAGGGGTAAGCCATTTAGGACCGAGATGAGGAGAAACTTCTTCACCCAGAGAGTGGTGAACCTGTGGAATTCTCTACCACAGAAAGTAGTTGAGGCCAATTCACTAAATATATTCAAAAGGGAGTTAGATGAAGTCCTTACTACTCGGGGGATCAAGGGTTATGGCGAGAAAGCAGGAAGGGGGTACTGAGGTTTCATGTTCAGCCATGAACTCATTGAATGGCGGTGCAGGCTAGAAGGGCTGAATGGCCTGCTCCTGCACCTATTTTCTATGTTTCTATGTTTCTATTAGTTCTCTATCATACTGTAGTTTTGAGATGTGCCTGCTCAGGTATCAGTTTGTGTCACAAGCATATTTCTATGTAGCAAATTAGAAGAAAAAAAGCCAGCCAATTTTTGCTGGTTTTCCCTGACCTTTGAAATAAGCAGGGCATTTGCGATCACATTCCAAACTATTGAGAAACTTCCGCTGTAATTGAAAATAGGAAGTGCTTATTTGTACTAACAAAATGGTCGCATTGTCTCTGATTGGCTCTCCATTATCACATGACCTATTGCTGATTGGTCCCTTTGGAGGATAAGCCATACCCTGAGGTTTCTCTGGAATGTATAACTGGAAGTATCCAGCCCATGTTCTGACTGACTTTGCTAATTGTAATTCGATCCATTCTGACTTCAGAAGCCAGAGAGGACAGATCTTCAACAAAAGCCACCAAGTTCCAGACAAAGTCCCTTACCCCAGTGAAATTGCATCGCTCCCTTATCCGAGCGCAAGTGCATCCCGTTCCTGGCCGAAGTCCATTACCCAGCGCAAGTGTATGACCTTTACTCCCCCCCGGGTGTGTCTCACTTCTCTCTTTCCCCCTCCCCCCCATCCCCTTCCCGTCCCTCCCTCCCTCCCAAGCTATCAAGCCATCCCATCCCCTTCCCTGTGTGTGTCTCCCTCACCCCCACCCCCTCCCTCCCTCCCCCGCCTCTCTCTCCCTCACCATCTCTTCCCGCCGCCTCCAGGCTCGGAGGAACATCATGGTCAATCGCAGGGCCCCACTTCCAGTTCTGGCTTCGGGGCGTGGGGGGGGGGGGGACACATACAGAGTCCAGAGGGCGCAGGTGCAGAACGAACAGAAAAGGATTAGTACAAATAATCACACTAGAAAATACCCTCTAAATGACCTCAGAAGCTTCTAACTGACATCACATCTTTTGCTGTTAATTGGACACACCAGTTACACATTTGTCCAGCTTAGCTGCAGAAAAATATGCTGCATGTTACCTGGGCCTTACACTAAACATCCGTAAGACATAGGTCTTCCACCAACCTGACCCTGCCATGCAGCACTGCCCCCCGCCCCCCCCCCCCCCCCACCCCCCCCCCCCCCCCAACCCCCAGACATCAAAATCCACGGCGCGGCCTTGGACAATGTGGACCATTTTCCAAAACCTCGGGAACCTACTATCAGCAAGGGCAGACATCGATGACGAGGTCCAACACCGCCTCCAGTGTGCCAGCGCAGCCTTCGGTCACCTGAGGAAGAGAGTGTTTAAAGACCAGGACCTCAAATCTGGCACCAAGCTTATGGTCTACAGGGAGTCGTGATACCTGCCCTCCTGTATGGCTCAGAGAAGTGGCCCATTATACAGCAGACATCTCAAAGAGCTGGAGAAATAAATCCCACCAACGCTACCTCCGCAAGATTCTGCAAATCCACTGGGAGGGTCAATGCACCAACATTAGTGTTCCCGCTCAGGCTAGCATCGAAGCACTGACCACACTCGACCAGCTTCGTTGGGCAGGCCACATCATCCGCATGCCCGACACGAGACTCCCTAAGCAAGCGCTCTACTCTGAACTCCTACACGGCAAGTGAGCCCCAGTGGGTAGAGGAAATGTTTCAAGGACATCTTCAAAGCCTCCTTGATAAAGTGCAACATCCCCACTGGCACCTGGGAATCCCTGGCCCAAGACTGCCCAAAATGGAGGAAGAGCATCTGGGAGAACGCTGTGCACCTCGAGTATCGTCGCCAAACGCAGGCAGCGGAAGGAGCATGTGGCAAACCAGGCTCCCTATCCACCCTTTCCTCCAGCCACTGTTTGCCCCACCTGTGACAGAGACTGTAATTCTCACATTGGACTGTTCAGTCACCTGCCTATGATGATGATGCATGTTAACTGTTATAATGCTCCTGTCCTTGCAGAACAGCATGTCCTCCAACATGCATTGAGCAATTTCATGAGAGCTCTGCTAGTTAATCTAAAATAAAACTCTAGACATATGTTACTAATGCATTTGGGACTATAAATGGATCCATGAGGAATATTTCTAGTGCTCTTCCAAGATGTTGTTGTAGCTCTTTTTATATCTGTCTACTTCCAGCCCTGTAAAATGGAACAATACTCATTCTATCCAATATAATCTTTTTTGGGATTTCTAGTAATGAAATATTCATATTCAAGTTTATAAAAACAAATCCAGAAACCACATTGTGCTTTAATGTACTCCGGGGACACAGTTTTCTGACTGCGGTGCGTTAGAGTTGGTCTGTTGTAGATAATGGCCTTGAATTGCGATTGCTCAACTGTGGCTCCAGAATTCCAGTGGCATTATTTCTGTTCCACCCTACAAAACCTGCTCTGTTCCCTCCCCTCTCCACGTCGGAACGTAATTAATTAATGTTCTGGTGGAATCCATGCAGGAATGCGTCTCTTTTACATTATTGATCCATAATAGAGAGAGAGGAAGACTTGGATTTATATAGCGCACCACCACCACCACCGGATGTCTCAAAGCGCTTTACAGCCAGTGAAGTACTTTTGGAGTGTAGTCACTGTTGTAATGTGGGAAACGCAGCAGCCAATTTGCGCACAGCAAGCTCCCACAAACAGCAATGTTATAATGACTAGATAATTTTTAAAATGTTGATTGAGAGATAAATATTGGCCAGGACACCAGGGATAACTCCCCTACTCTTCTTTGGAATAGTGCCGTGGGATTTTTTACATCCAGCTGAGAGAGCAGTTTAATGTCTCATCCGAAAGATGGATACTTAGTCGTAGAAAGATGCGTTGCCAGCCTGGATGAGTTAGTAATTCATTTGACTACATAAGAGACAACTCAAACTGAGTATCTATAATGGCGCCAAATATATTTTGTTTCTTCCACTCTTCAGATGTCCTATGCAGCAGTTTTGATGCCCATTTGTGCATGTTATATTTATAGATGTAAGTAGTTTTGCAAGCCTAGACGAGTCCTACAGTTTGATGGTTGTAATTTGTGTTTTATTTCTGCTATAGCAATCGGGATCCAAGTGGACTGCTTCAGTTGCCGCAAAAGGGAGTTCCAGCAGAGTTTGACATTAACCCAGTAATGATGGTCATGGATACCTTGCTGTTGGTGGCAACACGAGAGGTAAGACGTTTGTTGTCTGTGCTCCCAGAGTGAGTGAACAAATGAGAGATTTGCTGATTTTGATCACTTGGACCCAATAATAAAGATTTGGGGGGAAAGGCTAGTAACTTGCAACATGAAGCCATGATCATTTTAGTCTTATTTTTATAAAGAAATGATAATTGGTTTCCTTACTTAAAATCAAGCCTTAATGAAAATAGATATTTGCCTGTATTTCAAAAGTCTTTTGTCAAGTTTTATTTTTTTTAATGGAATAGACCAATAACCTTTACTTGTGTAATTAACAGTCTCTAACTATGATTTTGATGTCCTCCTTCTAAGAACATAAGAAATAGTAGCAGGAGTCGGCCATTTGGCCCCTTGAACCAGCTCCGCCATTTAATAAGATCATGGCAGCTCTGATCTTGGGCTCAGCTCCACTTCCCTGCCCGCTCCCCATAATCCTTTATTCCCTTATCATTCAAAAATCTGTATCTCCACTCATCTCAGTTCTGAATGAGCGACTCCTTATTAAACTATGTTTCCTAGTTCTAGATTCCCCCACGAGCGGAAATATCCTCTCTGCATCTACCTTGTCGAGCCCTCTCAGTTTCTTATGTTTCAATATGACCACCTCTCATTCTTCTAAACTCCAATGAGTTTAGTCGTCTCCTCTCCTCCCCACCAAAATAATAATTTGTCAATTCTGATAGTTGCATCATACTCAAATAACTAGTAGCTGATATTGAAACAATCCCTTCATGATGTGGATGTGTTATCCTGCAGTCAGCATATATTAGTGAAATGTTCTGTGCTCGCTGACCACCCTGGGACGATTTACTATGTTAAAAGTGCGTTATAAATGTAAGTTGTCGTCCACTGATCGGATCTGATGGCATTTTGTGCCTGTCACAGCTGTAAAGTTGCATTCCGAACGAATGGGTATTAGTATCTGGAATGCACAATGTTGCAGCGTAACTTATTGAGAGATCCAACCCTCACCTTATGTAGCAGATTTTAGAATAACTTCCGATTTTACATGGATTCAACCTAATTTGGGGCATCCAGTCTGACTCCGATTCTGTTTCTGTTGCCTTTCTATGACTGTGCACTAACCAGACTGCACTGTGTGTCTGAAGGAGAGTAATTCCTCCGATCCTGCAGTCTGGGTCAGTGATGTTGGAGAGGCCTGGAATAGGTTCTGTGCTCAGAAACCCCACAAAGCTAGGTGGGAAAGTAAGCTGTGAGGAGGACACACAAGCGTTGTAAAGGGTTATAAGACAGATTAAGGGATTAGGTGAGAAGGTGGCAGATGGAGTATAATGTGGGGAAGATAAATTATTCACTTTGGCAGGAAGAAAGGAAAAGCAGAATATTTTTTTTAAAAGGGTGAGAGGCGAGTAAATGTTGGTGTTCAGTGGGATTTAGGGGTTCTTTTACACAAATTACAGGAAGTTAACATCCAGGTACAGCAAGTAATTAGGAAGGCATATGGCCTTTATTGCAAGAGGGTTAGAGTATAAGGGGAAGGAAATCTTGCTGCAATTATATAGGGCGTTGATACCTGGAGTAGTGTGTGCAGTTTTGGTCTCTTTACCTAAAGAAGAATATACTTGCCTTGGAGTGGGTGCAGTGAAGGTTATCTAGATTGATTCCTGGAATGAGAAGACTGTCTTATGAGATTGAGAAGAATGTGCCTATATTATCTGGAGTGTAGAAGAATGAGGGGTGATCATATAAAATTCTTAGAGGGCTTGACCGGGTAAATGCAGAGAGGCTGTTTTCCCTGGCTGGAGAGTCTAGAACTAGAGGTCATAGTCTCAGAATAAGGGGACGGCTATTTAGGACTGAGATGAGGAGAAATTTCTTCACTCAGAGGGCTGTGAATCTTTGGAATTCTCTACCCCAGAGAGCTGTGGATGCTCTGAGTATATTCAAGGCCGAGATCGATAGATTTTTGGGCACGAATGGAATCAAGAGATATGGGGATAGGGTGGGAACGTGCAGTTGATGTGAAAGAGTTTGGACTCTCACCCAGCCTTCTAGTATCCCCAGGCCATGCATCATCTGTAGTCAAGAGAGTCAGCCACCATCTGGGGACCAGATATTGGGTTTAAGCTTTAAATCAGAAGGCATTAGAAATCCGATCCCATTCCAGTGCAGCAGAATTCCTGCATAACCACAGAATATATTTGTCATCAACCCCTATTATATTCTCTTATAACTACATGAATTCCATTAGCTTCAACATTTGAAGTGTGAAGTTTTTGTAGAAACTTTGAATTCTGCTCAGCTGATGAAAGAACCCTGGTTACGTGCCTGATGCATGATTGCTCATGTGGCCTGGGCAGTACAGATGAATGCCTTGCATGCTGTCCACTGTGTAGAGAAATTGCCATAGACCATCATATCACCCACTGGTGATAGTGTCACTGTGCTCGTGTCCACTTCCTATATCTCGGGAGCCTCCTATCAACAAGAGCAGGCGTCGACGACGAGATCCAACACCGTCTCCAGTGCGCCAGTGCAGCCTTTGGCTAACTGAGGAAAAGTGTTTGAAGACCAGGCCCTCAAAACTGCCACCAAAGCTCATGGTCTACAGGGCTGTAATAATACCTGCCCTCCTGTATGGCTCAGAGACATGGACCATGTACAGTAGACACCTCAAGTTGCTGGAGAAATATCACCGACGATGTCTCCGCAAGATCCTACAAATCCCCTGGGAGGACAGGTGCACCAACATCAGCGTCGTCATTCAGGCTAACATTCCCAGCATTGAAGCACTGACCACACTTGATCAGCTCCGCTGGGCAAGCCACAGTCTGCATGCCAGACACGAGACTCCCAAAGCAAATGCTCTACTCACAGCTGCTTCATGGCAAACAAGCCAAAAGTGGGCAGAGGAAACGTTACAAGGACACCTTCAAAGCTACCCTGATAAAGTGCAACATCCCCACTGACACCTGGGAGTCGCTGGCCAAAGACTGCCCTAAGTGGAGGAAGTGCATCCGGGAGGGCACTTGAGTCTTAATGCCGAGAGCGCAGGCAGCGGAAAGAGCGTGCGGCAAACCAGTCCCACCCACCCCTTCTCTCAATGACTATCTGTCCCACCTGTGACAGAGTCTGTGGCTCTCTAATTGGACTGTTCAGCCATCAAAGAACTCACTTCAGGAATGGAAGCAAGTCTTGCTTGATTCCAAGGAACTGCCTATGATGATGGTATTAACTAGTCTGTGTCTGTAGTCCTCTCCACTGTCACTAGCTTTCCTCTCCTGGATCGGGTGATGCGATCCTCCATGTGACTCAAAGTTGTAGTTTGCTTTGAGTCATTTCAAAGGCTGTATTCAGAGCATGTTGTATTAACCCAACATCGAGGTAAGTTGGGGCAGGGATGCATTAGAATGAGTTACACAAATGGGCTTCCACTCGTAGAATCAGTTGCTGATCCAACCAACGGAACTATCTGGAGGTGGGATTCAAGGACACAATTTGAATTCTCGAGAGTCCACTTGATGTCTTTATGACCTGCTGGCTAGAAATGACAGAGGTGGTGGTAGGGTGCCCCATGGTGTATCCTGGTTTATGAAGGGTGCCCATGAATTGCAGCCTTGCATTCCTGAGGCTACTCCTATGTGACATTTGAATCTGCTTCTCAGGAAATTTAATTAATGTGTTGTGAGCTTGGTTTTCGTTCACCAAATACCCTGCCAGCTCTCCTCTCGTTGTTGGTGAGAGATGCACCGTTTCTGATTTGATAAGGCACTTCTTCCTTTACCCATCTTTTGGCTAAGGTTCTTTTTAAGCTTCATTTGTCTTAGGAAATTGTGTCTGCCACCTTTGAAAGGAAGTAACTTAGTTAATGTGCATAGGGCACTCAGCCTTCACTGCATGAAAGCGTTTAGTTGATCTCGGCAAATTTGTCTTGTTTCATAGAAACATAGAAAATAGGTGCAGGTGTAGGCCATTCAGCCCTTCCAGCCTGCACCGCCATTCAACAAGATCATGGCTGATCACGCACCCTAGCACCTCCCCCCCACGCCCCCTCCACACCCTCCTGACCCCCCCCAGCCGCAAGGACCACATCCAACTCCCTCCCGAACACACCTAATGAACTGGCATCAACAACTCTCCGCGGCAGGGAACCCCACAGGCCAACAACTCCCCGAGTGAAGAAGTCTCTCCCAATCCCAGCCCCAAACAGCCCACCCCACCCCCCCATCCCAAGAGCGTGCCACCCCCCCGCCCCCCCCGACTCCGGACCCACCCAACACCGGGAACATTCCCCCCGCACCCAACCTGCCCCGTCCAGTTAGAATCCTTCCCAAATGCCGAACACCCCCGGATGTCGAGCCCCTGGCCACGCCCCCACGACGCCAACCACACCACATCCACCAACCGCCATCTGCGCAGTCAACCCATCCACCCCACTCTGAACACTCCCCGCACCGAGGCACAGAGCCCCGAGGCCCGCCCCTCCAACACACTTCGCTCCCCCAGACCTCCGCTGCAATGTGGCCCCTCCTGCCCCCGCCCTGGGTTTCTCCCCCCCACTCCCCCCCCCCCCCCCCCCCACCTCCACCACTCTCCCCTCCATCCCCCGCCCCCGTTTCCTTTGGGATTTAGACTTTGGCAAAATCCATTCCTTTAAAGTTCACACATTGAATGGTGTAGCTAATGGAATTCACGAGTAGTTACTGGAGAATATAATACGTGTTGATGACAATTATATTCTGTAGGCATGCAGGAATTTAGCTGCACTGGAATGGAATCGGTTTCTGATGTGTTATATTTAAGCCTTCTGATTTTAGGTTTAAACCCATAACTGGTCCCCAAAAGGTGACCTGTCTTGACTCTGTCTCTGCTACTCTCTGGACATATCGGGAAAAATTAGAAATTATTGCACTAATGTAGTGAGCACCTTTCGGGCTAACATGAGGGTCACTCGTGGACATCTGCAGTTCGTCAGCCCCGGAGTGGTATCATGTCTTGACCGCTCAGGATGATGGGTGCTTTGGCACTGCTTTGCTGCAACCCTGCTGGGAGGTTTATGTTCTCAGAATCTCCCAGTTTTTCTACTAATTTTGCGAGGGGTGAATGCAGGTCGAAGAGTCTAACGTTTAGAGAATCTATGGGGAGTCGCTGCTACTTTTGCAGGATCTGCTGACTAGATAGACTAAAAGGGACTGTAGTTTCTGGCATTGAGGAAATGCACCTGATTTAATTTAATAGTGACTTAAAGAAAATGTTCTTTTAAAAGGATATTGTGATGATATTCCAGAACGCTGTGTACTTGGCGTCTTCCATGTTCCACTTCCGACCCCCCAATATTGTAGTCTTGGTTTATTCTTGAAGAATTGTATCATCGCAGTTATCAATAGAACTAGTTCACAATACCACTTTTATTAATTAGACTGAGTTTTTTTTAAAGTACACACCACTCAATTCTCAGTGTGATGCAGCAATCCAGATATCAAAAAGTCCATTACCCAAACAGTACAATGTTTACTGCAACAGTACAGTGCAACATCCCCATTGACACCTTGGGAGTCCCTGGCCAAAGACCACCCTAAGTGGAGGAAGAGCATCGGGGAGAGCACTGAGCTCCTCGAGTCTCATCGCCGAGAGCATGCAGAAATCAAGCGCAGGCAGCGGAAAGAGCGTGCGGCAAACCAGTCCCCTTCCCTCAACGATGTCTGTCCCACCTGTGACAGGGACTGTGGTTCTCGTATTGGGCTGTTCAGCCACCTAAGGACTAATTTTAAGAGTGGAAGCAAGTCTTTCTCGATTGCGAGGGCCTGCCTATGATGATGACAGGACTACAGATCTCAAAGTGCCCACTTGACTCAGACCATGCAGTGAGGCCTCAGTTGATCTGTAATTTTTCTCTTCAGCGACTTTTTAAATCTACTAAAACATTCAAAGCTTAAACCCCGTTATTAATCCCAATTCTTTGAATCGAAGTTGCAAGGCTTCACTACAGAATGTAAAAGCAAATCAAAATTCCCAAGTTGTGCCATTGTGGCAATCACTGATGATGATTCTTTAATTTGCAATGGCAAAATGTGCAGTGGACCAAGCTACGAAACAGTTTATAAAATGAGTGAAATCTGTTCTGACGTTTTTTTGAGGAGGTGGTTGTAATAGCAAAAAGGCACAAGAATGAAGATGTGAATTTAGCGGCCAGCAGATGTGTGTGAAGTTGTGGGACATCGATAACTTCACAGCATGTAGTTTTTAATCACTTTTTAACATCATTATGGGCTGGATTTTGCGGTCAGCGGTGAACGAGAACGGACTTTCTGATGAGTTTTGCACTGGAACTTACTGTGATTAGAAAGCTGTTTTAGCGCAACACCCTGATCCAGGAAGTGTAAGTTAGAATAGTTAATTCATTGCCAAATCATGTATAGAAAGCGGAATAGAGAAGGAAAGAAAGATGGGATTGAGAGAGAGATAAAAGACAAAGGAAAAAGTTTACTAATAAAATTACTTGCATAAAATCTCCAACAATAATTAAATTCTGAAGGAATGAGACTACACACTTGTAAAAGTTAATTTTCAGTGCCAGAAAGGTTCTTTGGTAGTAATTAAGACTTACCACGCCATTAAAAATTCACTTACACTTGAACGGACAAGCCCTAACTTTTTTTTTAGTGAGTATCTATCATGCAAGTACAGCAACTTCACGTGTTCCCTGTGTTTCAATACCGAGTCTCTCGGTGAGATACTGTTGTAGCGCAGCTTCTGGAGGGGCAAGACAACTTCCTGATTTCCGTGTTTAACTGCGCATGTTTGGACGCCGGATGTTACTGTCGGATTTACTCAATAACGGTGAGTGCTGATTATTTCTACTGCAGAATCCGAGCCAGTGGAGACTTTTAGTGCCTGCAGCTGTTATTTTATTGCCCCTGAGCTTATTAATCAGTAATTTATAAAATGATATTACACACATACTTCAGAGCTGAGATGGTAGATAGTAGTGGAAAGCGAGGCGGCTGTCTTGTCCCTTTTGAAATATTGATAGCCAGACAAGGCATGTGGAAAATATTCCTTTGTTTTCATTAAATTTTGTGTTTTCACACACTGTATAGCAGTGGAAAACAAAGCCTACCTATTGACCATTAGGATACCCCAGTTCAACGTCTGCACGCAGTGAGTGAATGAGAAATTAAACGATTCTTTGCTCCTGATTACACAAAAGTTAAAGATTAATACAAAAAACTAACGACAGTATTTCAAGTGACTCCACTTTCTCATTGTTATTAGTTGCGGCTGAAAGAGCACAAAATCCAGTTGAATGCCACCTGCTTCCTCTGTACTCTCGGTACTAGAAGAATGTTTTCTATTTCCGCACGTTTGGAAATACATCGAATGTCCATAATTAAACGACAACCTTCTGTTGGTAATTTCATTTTCCTTGCCATCTATCATAAGTTTCAATCCTATGGCTGTCGAAATCCATAAGATCGGTATTAATCTTGCTGTAATGTAATCCAGTTGTGAATTGCGGAGCTTATTTAGTAGAAAATCTTGCAGTCTAATTTTCTTTTCAGAAAGAATGCACCCGAATAAGAACATAAGAAATAGGAGCAGGAGTCGGATACATGGCCCCTCAAGCCTGCTCTGCTCGCCATTCAATAAGGTCATGGCTGAACTTGTGTATCAACTCCACTTTCCCACCTTATTCCCATATCCCATACTGATTAATAGTTGTCTTTCTTTTCATCATTGGTTTAAACTTTCTGCATGTTATCTCCATTCCTCGTGCACCATGGTTTGATGCTGCACTTGAGGGACCAGCCACGGCACTCGCTTGGTCGAGTGTTTGTTGGCAGTTTCTTCGGTTATGTTGCAATTTAATGTGATTCATTACTGCTTTAACTATTAATCCTTTGCGCATGGACTGATTTAATTCTCCCTTCGCATCTATCAGATAATTGTTCAAGTTGCCTGTAGTTACAAACTTTTTCTTTAGGAGCCAGCTTACTTGTGGAATCCGTAATAGCAAAGTTGTTCTCTCATTCATTTGATTCTTTGCTGTGTGTAAATCTGCGCATAATTTTTGGATTGATTGTTTAGAAAGGAGTTTCAATATTTTTCTGCATTCCTTGCTTTCATAGCTCCGGATTCTTGATACATCATTTGTCTGACTTGCACCCCAGAGATTTTGTATGATGATTGCAAGATCTTTCTTTTCAGTCCCCTGGTCAACAATTACATGATTATATCTCAAAATACGTGTATAGCAGATTTCTTGTCAGACCCTTGTAGGATAACAGTTGCTTGGAGGAGATGGTGTTCTCGATGATCTTCTTGATCAGCTCTCTTTGACTGTATCTCGAGCCATGCTCTGGATATTCCTTGTCTACTCTTTGACAGATTTTTCTCAATTCCTGTTCATTGCATATGTTGAGAATACCTTTCCAACCAGTCATCTCTGCATCGTCTTGTTTGTGCTGCGGAACCGTAGCTGCAGGTATTCAGTGCAGTTTCTCTGAGGTTCTTGAAACGGAACTGTAGGTAAAAGAGCTCAGTGTTACATAATGCTGCCTACAAAACTCTCAGCATAATAAGGGATGGGCTCATAGTATCAGTAGAATGACTCATCTTTTCTGTTGTAATGCCAGCCAAGTATTACAAAACCAAATGTTTAACCAAATATTAATTCTACTTATTTGCATGCAAATTACAAGGCCATGTTTAGGTTTCTGTGTGACTCCAGAACAGAGGGCAACATAATTTGTAGTGTCTCTAGTTTCTAATTTTGTTCATTTTAATGAATTTAGCACAACCTTGCATACGGCCTATCGCTCGCTTTCCTCCGAGAGAACACAAGTCCTTCCACCTGAACGATCTGCCGCTTTTTTTTAATCCTGCCAATCTGCACCTCTTCATTGCTTTTCTTGATTTTGTTAATTCATAATATCATAAGATTTAGATTAGCGATGGAAAAGGACAGGGAGCAATCTAGAGTAAAACATACTTAATTGGAGGAAGACCAATTTCAGTAGGATGAGAACGGATCTGGCCCGAGTAAATTGAAATCAAAGATTGGCAGACACAACTAGTGGAACAATGGGCTGCCCTTTAAAGAGGAAATAGTTCGGGTACATTCCTATGAAGGGGGGTTTGGGGGGTGGAAGAGGCAGGGCAACTAAAGTCAGAGAGCTCCCTAGATGGCGAAAGAGATAGAGTAAGATGAAGCAGAAAAAGAGCACGTATGACAGATGTCAGGTTGAGAATACATCTGAAAACCAGGCTAAATATAGAAAGGTCAGAGGGGAAGTGAAAAAAAAATAAGAGGGGCAAAGAGAGGGTATGAGAATAGAATGGCAGCCAACATAAAAGGGAATCCAAAAGTCTTCCATAGGCTTATAAATAGTAAAAGGAGTGGGGCCGACTTGGGACCAAAATGGAGACCTACGCATGGAGGCAGAGGGTATGGCTGAGGTACTAAATGAGAACTTTGCATCTGTCTTTACCAAGGAAGAAGATGCTGCCATAGACATAGTGAAGGAGGAGAGAGTGGAGCTCTGGATGGGATAAAAATGAATAAAGACGAGGTAATAGAAAGGCTGGCTGTACTTAAAGTAGATAAGTCACCAGGACCGGATGGGATGCATACAAGGACACTGAGGGAAGTGAAGGAAGAAATCGCAGAGATACAGGTCATAATCTTCCAATCCTCCTTCGAAATGGGAGAGGTGCCAGAGGACTGAGAATTGCAAAAGTTACATGCACCCTTCTTCAAAAAAGGGTGTAAGGATAAACCCAGCAAATACAGACCAGTCAGTTTAACCTCGGTAGTGGGGAAGCTTTTAGAAACAATAATCGGGGACAGAATTAACAATTACTTGGATAAGTGTGGATTAATTAAGGAAAGCCAGCACAGATTTGCTAAAGGCAAATCGTGTTTAACCAACTTGATCGAGGTAACGGAGGATTAATGAGGTCAATGCAGTTGACGTGTACATGGATTTCTAAAAGGTGTTCGACAAAGCGCCACGTAATAGGCTTGCCAGCAAAGTTGAAGCCCATGGAATAAAAGGGACAGTGGCAGCATGCATACGACATTGGCTAGTGGTGAACGGTTGTTTTTTGGAGGAAGGTATACAGTGGTTCTAGGGCCGCTGCTTTTTTGATGTATATTAATGACTATCATGTGGGGGTATAGGGCACAATTTCAAAATTTGCAGAGGACACAAAACTTGAAAGTATAGTGAAGGATAATGCTAGACTTTACGAGGACATAGATGGGCTGGTGGAATGGGTGGACACATGGCAGATGAAATTTACTGCAGGAACATGTTAAGTGATGCATTTTGCTAGAAAGAATGAGGAGATGAAATATAAACTAACGGGTACAATCCTAAAAGGGGGGGGGTGCGGTACGAACAGACAGATCTAGGTGTATATGTGCACAAATCGTTAAAGGTAGCAGGGCAGGTTGAGCAAGCAGTTGAAAAAGTGTGGGTATTATGATGAACCTGTGTAAATCACTTAACTGGAGTATTGTATCCAATTCTGGGCACCGCACTTTAGGAAGGATGTGAAGGCCTTGGAGAGGGTACAGAGGAGATTTACAAGAATGATTCCAGGGATGAGGGACTTCAGTTACGTGGATAGACTGGGGTTGCTCTCCCTAGAGCAGAGAAGATTGAGAGGAGATTTGATCGAGGTGTTCAAAATCATGAGGGGTCTGGACAGAGTAGATGGAGAGAAACTGTTCCCATTGGGGGAGGGGACGAGAAGCAGAGGACACAGATTTAAGGTGATTGGCAAAAGAACCAAAGGCAACATAAGAAAAAACCTTTTTACGCAGCTAGTGGTTAGGATCTGGAATGCACTTCCTGAAAGGAAGCAGATTCAATCGCAGCTTTCAAAAGGGAATTGGATATGTAACTGAAATAAATGTCTTTGCAAGGCTACGGGGAAAGGACAGGGAGTGGGATTAGCCGAGGTGATCTTGCAGAGAGCCGCATGGGCTTGACGGGCTGCCTTCCGTGCTGTCACCATTCTATGATTGTATATTCTGAAGAATAGGCTCCAGTATTCTATCCTTCACCTCCTGGCTATCCGACTTTTACACACTTGTCGAATTCAGGTGAGGGCAAGATCAGGCTCAGCAGTGTTGTGCCCATGGGTAAATAGCCCAACCTACTCAACCTATCTTCATAAGTCAACCCCCTCATCTCTGGAATCAACCTAGTGAAAGGGCAGGGGAGTGGGAATAGCTGAAGTGCTCTTGCAGAGAGCCGGCATGGACTCAATGGGCCAAATGTGGCTGCCTTGCGTGCTTTAATGATTCTATTGATATTTATTCTCCAATTGTTTACATCTCAGGAAGAATAGTTTTCCAGACTTGAGCCTACAGACCTATCCCAACTTTTGCTTATTCATTGGAATCATTGTACATCTGAGAGCTATTTCCCACTTGAGTTGTGTTTTGGGAGATTAGCTCGTTTACCCGATGTATGATCGGCCTGTGGTCGGAGCATCCTATATCTTTCTATCTTATCCATTGTTTTTAAACTTTCATCTTTAACACGATGCAATGTTTTGCATTCATTTCCGTCAAATCCTACACAGAATAAGCCATCAACTCCAGTAATTTCAACACGTACTAGCCAATGCGCAACATGCTAACTAAAACTTTGAATTGGATCCAGAACTTAATTTTGGCAAGTTATTATGCACACACAAGTCTGTATGGTGTGTAAAAACCAGCGCGATAATGGGTTGAAACTGTTTTTACATTGGATATTGAACCAGTTCTTGTGTTGTACAATCAACAGTTGGTGTTGTGGCATGGCGAGAATACAGAACTGCAAAATTTTGCAGGAAAAATGTGAGTCATCTGAGTCACTAGATAAATATATCTGCATACCAAATATGCTGTTATCTGAGCTTGTTTGGTATTGTTGTTGCACCACAAAATAGACAAACCAATGTTTATTTCATCTAACCTTTTCATTTTTGAATGATTCTTCACTTTCTATCATAGTTGCCCTGTGTTCGTCAGATGATGAAGTTGGGGAAGCCCAAAATGAAAGCCTTGTTCAGTATCAGTTTAAAACTTTCTTCCCTTGAATAGATAGCCATGAGTAATTCTACTGATACTGTATGGTAAGCCCATCCCTTACAATGTCGAGAGTGTTACTTTTATTGCAGTTAGTTTGATTCTCGTTAGTGTTACAGGTAGAAACTGATTGTTTTCCATTCACAGACTTCCAGTTGAATAAAAGTTAATAAATGACATTCGCAAAGCTGGATGGAGAAGAGTTTTAATTGGTGATTGTTTCCTTTGGCATGCTGTAGTCTGGGCTGACTGGGCTGTTGCTCACACTGCAGAGAGCGCCTGGTCCTTTCTGAAATCGTCACCATTGGACTACTGTCCTTACCTCCAGCATTGGCTTAATCAGGCTCTGACTGACTCGTCACAGGGTGTGAATATTGTCCTTCAAGCACACTTCTACTTATTACATACTAGTAATATGGGAAAAGGAGTCTTATCATGTGGTGGGCGTGCTTCAGGTCATCCATGCCTCTGCACCAGTGTCAGATCTCCAGGGAAGATTTTAATGTGGATCCAGTGTTGAAAGTGCACTGGCTGTAGTCATCAGCACAGTATACTGCTGAGGGGCAGCTTTGTGCAATTGAGTTGACGGTTGAAAGACAAACAAAATGGACATCCTGCACTTGGTCATTGAAACAGAGTAGGCGTTTCTGTGTGAAAAGCCAGTGTGCTATTTGGGCTATCAGTAAGGGAACATAGTTCACAATTTAATGAAGCTCGTATTCCATTAAGTCTGTTTCAAACTGCTTTATTGATTTGTGTCATTAGTTCCAGAAGTGGCAATGCTCAAAGAATTAAAAAGGGCCTGTGTCAATCTTTGATACTTCCTGTACTTTATTGGTAAGCACGAGCTAGCAGAGATGGAATAAGTCAGGAGAAGGTGCCCCGTGCAGGGAGGCTTAACCCGACGATTGAGTTGGTGCTCGTAGGGAGGGCAGGTAAATAGGTTCTCAGCACAATGACTTGAGATGGAAAGGTGTGTATTCTACTCCATTTTCATGGCCTCCTTTTTAATGTTCTGACAAATGGCTCTGGTTGACTTGGATGCACCTCAGCAAGAGACTTTATAAGGGAAAGCAACATTTCATGATCAGATTCCAAATGGATTGCTGATGTAGATTTGCCAACCATTCCTGAATTTTTAATGAGAAAAATAGGCATGCTTGATAAATTTTTGGATAGAACTGCAACTTGTTTCAAGTACCATTCAAATTGATTTAAAAAAAAAAAAATAAATGCACTAATCTGAATGAATTACTGAATTGCTATTCAGGGCTGAGTGAGATACTGTGTTAGAAACGAGGAAATTGTTGATGCAGTCAGCATCTAATAATTCTTTTTTGGGAGGGAAAAAGAATGATGGGTCTGAAAGCAGATCCAAATCAATGTTATGGCTTAGTTTAAAATAAACATTCTAGTGGATTAAAAGCCTCGAGTTCACGTACGAAATGGAGAAAGAATAAAATACAAGTTATGGCCTTTAATACACAAACTGCAGTGTTCCCATCTCCTTCACCTCGACACCAGTCCGCAAGATGGCAATCCTGTTTATGCCACACAAGCAGCCATGGACACTCCAGGCAGAAGCAATTAGTGCCCTGTTGAGCCTTAAATTCAAACAGATTCTGTAAAGTAAATTCTTTTCACCTAAATTAATGGACGTGTTAGTTTGCAACACCTAAAGCTCTGATTGGGTCCCCTTGATCACAAGACTTGATTGCTAATTGGTCGCCTTGGAGAATAAGACACACCCAGCAGTTTCTCTGGAATGTGTAATTAGAACTGCCCAGCCTACGTGACCATTGACTTTGCAAACTGTAATTCGAGCCATTCTGACTGCAGACAGAACCGAGCTCACTTGGAACATGCAGGGCTCACTCGCGAGTTACGATCTTCTCCCACCCCATCCAAACAAGTTCCTGCCCCCACTGCTCACGTGTTTGATCTCTTTCCCCACACCCCCCACCACCGTCGAATGATGTCACTTGCCACACGCACCGAGCTTTCCAAGAAATCCAGCAGGTGTAGAGAGAGGAGAGGGAGAATGTGGTGCAGGTGTAAAGTGGGTGGGGTTCGAAGAAGGTGATCCACCTTACCATCTGGATCACGCTCTCTCGCTCAATCCTCCCTCCTCTTTAGCCCTGGATCACATTCTTCCCATCCCCACAGTGCTGTCCATGTTCTTACCTCCCCACCCCCGACCAAATTCCTGACCTCTTCCTGTTCTCTCTCTCTCTCTCTCTCTCTCTCTCTCTCTCTCTCTCTCTTCCCGCTCTTTCTCCCCTCCGATCCATCACCCCATCCCCTCGCTCTGCCTCCCCTCGCTCTGCCTCCTGCCACTCTTTCTGTGCCCCTCTCCCCCAGTCTCTCTCTCTGTCCCACTCGCGCTCGCTCGCTCTCTGTGGCTTTCTCCCCCTCTCTGTGCCCGCCCTCGCTCGCTCTACCTCTGCCCCACTCTTTCTCTCTTCCCCCACCTCCGATTTCCTCTCTCAGAAGCCCGTGAAAATGTTCATGTAGATAATCTCAGCGATATTCTAGGCAGGCATCGTTGTTGGTATTTCTCCAGCGACTTGAGGTATCTACTGTACATGGTCAATGTCTCTGAGCCATACGGAGAGTGGGTATTACTACAGTCCTGTAGACCATGAGCTTAGTGGCAGTTTTGAGGGCCTGATCTTCAAACACTCTTTTCCTCAGGCGGCCGAAGGCTGCACTGGAGGCGGTGCTGAATCTCGTCGTCAATGTCTGCTCTTGTTGATAAGAGGCTCCTGAGGTATGGGAAGTGGTCCACGGTGTCCAGCGCTGCGCCGTGGATCTTGATGACTGGTGGGCAGTGCTGTGCGGCGAGGACAGGCTGGTGGAGGATCTTTGTCTTACGGATGTTTAGCGTAAGGCCCATGCTTTCGTACGTCTCAGTAAATACGTCAACTATATCCTGGAGTTCAGCCTCTTCAGCCGTAAACTGTAGCTCGACGACAGAGGTTGGGGTGGTCTTGGACCTGGCCTGGAGACGGCGAAGGTTGAGCAGCTTCCCACTGGTTCTGTAGTTTAGTTCCACTCCAGCGGGGAGTACAAATCCCCTGGGAGGACAGAGGCTAACATCTCCAGCATTGAAGCACTGACCACACTTGTGGCCTACCCAGCGGAGTTGATCATCATTCGCATGCCAGACACGAGACTCCCAAAGCAAGCGCTCTACTCTGAATTCCTTCACGGCAAACGAGCCAAAGGTGGGCAGAGGAAATGTTACAAAGCCTCCCTGAAAAAGTGCAACATCCCCGACCGACACCTGGGAGTCCCTGGCCAAAGATCACCCTAAGTAGAGGACACTGACCACCTCGAGTCTCATTGCCGAGAGCATGCAGAAACCAAGCGCAGGTAGCGGAAAGTGCGTGCAGCAAACGTTTCCCACCCACCCCTTCCCTCAACGGCTATTTGTCCCACCTGTGACAGGGACTGTGGCTCTCATATTGGACTGTACAGCCACCTAAAGACTCATTTTAAGAGTGGACGCAGGTCTTCCTCGATTCTGAGGGACTGTCTATGACGATGATGATTCTAGGCAAAAGACCTGGAGATAATCCAAAAGCCCCAGTAGCAGGCTCGGGCTTGAGCAGCAATGGGCTCCGTAACGTGGTTCGGCCCCACTTCCGGCTTACTCATATATCGCACTGTGCATGTGTGACCGGATCGAGAGTGCATGCAGAAAAAGGGCCGGAATCCACCCCGCGCATGCGCAGAAGGGAACACAAATGTTCGCGCACATAATCACTCTGTAGATTAATAGGAATAAACTGCACTCCCAACACAGGTGGCCTCGGGCTGTGTTTACACAAATTATAGCTTGAATGCACAACAGTTGAGTATTGTTTCCATGTCTTTTGTATTGGATAGAGTTCCATGAAGGGAAAATTAATGCCTCTCTCAAATCCATTGTGGGAAAACTTGCAGATGGGATCTGGGGTCGTGCTTAGAAAGATGAACGCATGTGCATGTGTGCTGCCCAATGCAGTTTAAATTGTTTGTGCGCACTCAAAAGGTGTACAATCACACTTGCAGCTGCATCATGTAAAAGTGTCTATCATTTAATTAAGGCATCATGCATGATGATTTATCTCTGAAAACCTGCAGTTGACACCATGCAGACCTGATTACTGCTACTATTACTTTCGTATGGTTGTAGCAAAGCAAATCAATAGCTAAGTTGGATATCCAGGCCAAAGCTTCCGGTGTAACAGCGTGGATCTCTTATAGGCTGCCTGCAACTTTCCTCTGAGGGCAGTGCTCAGTGATGTGCTCCAGGGTCTGATTAGGAGCTGCACAATCGCATGATGGGGATGTTTTAATCTTCCATCTGTGGAGAACCTGACTAAGTTACATGGATGTTCAGAGTTTCAGGTTTTTAAAAATGTACTCCGTGTATGTTCAGACTTGAGGTTTCTTTCAGAAATGGGTGGGGTACAAATGGCTTTAATTAGTCACAGAAGTTTGAAAGATTTGTGTGAGTGATCAGAATTTCTGTATTTTGTTTTGTAGTGCCCCACTCCTGTTTTCATGACACTAAGGCCCTTGCAATTGGCATCTGCTTCCCAGGGTCTGGCACAGCCAGCTGTTGGGAATTACTCTGGCCAACAACGGGGAAAATCCATTTCTATTGGGTCTCCCAGGCTCCCAGCCTCAGCGAGTTCCGGCAAGTTTACATCCAGGCTGCAGTTGGCTGCGCAGACCCTTGCATTGGGAGCCGGTGCCACTGGCGTGAGTCTTGGTGCGATATCGAAGCGGCTTGCCTTAAAATGCACGCATGTTGATGGGTCTTTGTGCTTGTTGCTTTCAGTGTGAGTTGATGGTCGTCAACAGCTCGTTTGGGAAGAATGAAGCCGTTCTCGTCAATCTGCTGTGGGCGTTGCAGGGCCACCTTCTCTCCTGGTGCTATCTGCAGCTGAAGGGGAATGATATCTTGTCTCTCCGTCACGCAAGAGAGATCCTTCTCAACTGTATGTACCATAGGTTTCACACTCTCAACTCCTGTTCAAATGGGCCTAAATTGAAATGGAAATGGCGTAAAATAAAAAGTATTGAGAGCAGCATCCAAGTGATTGCCCCTGTAAATTTGAGCTAGATATGGACTCTGCAAATTCTTTGAGCAGCAGCTGAGAAACTGCCTGCAAAATGTGGCTAGCACTCATCATATTTCCTGATTGGAATGTACCAGACTTGTTTAATTTCAGATACTTTGTAAAAGTTGGTTTTTTATCCCAAATGTAAAGTAAAAGATTCAAGTAAATACACATCACTGCAATCATTAACTACTGCCATATTTGGATCCAACAATCTGGGCTCACTTACAGTAGCATTTTACCCTTTCAACACGATAGTTCCTTCTTTGGATTTTACAGCAGAATTAACTTTCTTTAAAAAAGAACTTTCATTTATATAGCGCCTTTCACATCCTCAGGATGTCCCACAGTGCTTCACAGCTGATGAAGCACTTATGACGTGCAGTCCCTGTTGAAATGTAAGGAAATGTAGCAGCCACTTTGTACACAGCAAGGTCCCACAAACAGCAGAGAGATAAAATGATCAGATAATCTGTTTTCAATGAAATTTGTTTGAGGATAAATATTGGCCAGGCCACTGCGAGAACTCCCCTGCTCTTCATTGACCAGTGCCGCGGGATCGTTTATGTCCACTTGAGAGGGCCTACTGGGCCTCAGTTGAACATCTCATCTGAAAGACCGCACCTCTTGACATTGGGTGTTTTGAGTTGAGTTCTAGCATTCAAAGCTTCACTTAAAGCATTCAGAACTCGTGAACGTGAATTAATTACTAAATGGCTAACAGAATAGAGTCATAGTTACAGGTTGGATGCAGGAAGAATGTTCCCAATGTTGGGGAAGTCCAGAACCAGGGGTCACAGTCTAAGGATAAGGGGTAAGCCATTTAGGACCGAGATAAGGAGAAACTTCTTCACCCAGAGAGTGGTGAACCTGTGGAATTCTCTACCACAGAAAGTAGTTGAGACCAATTCACTAAATATATTCAAAACAGAGTTAGATGAAGTCCTTACTACTCGGGGGATCAAGGGGTATGGCGTGAAAGCAGGAAGGGGGTACTGAAGTTTCATGTTCAGCCATGAACTCATTGAATGGCGGTGCAGGCTAGAAGGGCTGAATGGCCTGCTCCTGCACCTATTTTCTATGTTTCTATGGCACAGGAGGCCATTCGGCCCATCGAGTCCTTGCCAGCTCTCTAGAGCAATGCAGTCAGTCCCATTCTCTCGCTCTATCCCCGCAGCCCTGCAAATTTATTTCCTTCAAGTGCCTATCCAATTAATTTTGAAATCATTGATTGTCTCCGCTTCCACCACCCTAGTCAGCAGTGAGTTCCAGGTTTTACACTCGCTGCGTAAAAAAGTTCTTCCTCACATCCCCCTGTATCTCTTGCCCAAAACCTTAAATCTGTGTTCTCTAGTCCTTGTACCATTAGCTAATGGGAACAGTCTATCTCTGTCTACCTCATCCAAACCCATCATAATCTTGTACACCTCTATCAAATCTCCCCTCAACCTCCTTTCCACCAGGGGGAACAAGTCCAGCTTCTCCAACCTAACCTTGTAGCTAAAATCCCTCATAGAAACATAGAAAAAAGGTGCAAGAGTAGGCCATTTGGCCCTTCGAGCCTGCACCACCATTAATATGATCATGGCTGATCATGCAACTTCAGTACCCCATGATCCCTTTAGCCGTAAGGGTCACATTTAAGTCCCTTTTGAATATATCTAATGAACTGGCCTCAACAACTTTCTGTGATAGAGAATTCCACAGATTCACAATTCTCTGAGTGAAGAAGTTTCTCCTCATCTCGGTACTTAATGGCTTACCCCTTATCCTTGGACTGTGACCCCTGGTTGTGAACTTCCCCAACATCAGGAACATTCTTCCTGCATCTAACCTGTCCAGTCTCATCAGAATTGTATATGTTTCTATGAGATACCCTCTCATTCTTCTAAACTCCAGTGAATATAAGCCTAGTCGATCCAGTCTTTCTTCATATGTCAGTCCTGCCAT
The DNA here is from genome assembly GCF_044704955.1 of Pristiophorus japonicus. NCBI lineage: Eukaryota > Metazoa > Chordata > Chondrichthyes > Pristiophoridae > Pristiophorus > Pristiophorus japonicus. Next base: position 60,714,802 of record NC_091992.1, read on the forward strand.
CCTGGAATCAGTCTGGTGAACCTTCGCTACACTCCCTCAATAGCAAGAATGTCCTTCCTCAGATTGGGAGACCAAAACTGTACACAATATTCAAGGTGTGGCCTCACCAAGGCCCTGTACAACTGCAGTAAGACCTCCCTGCTCCTATACTCAAATCCTCTCGCTTTGAAGACCAACATACCATTTGCCGCCTTCACTGCCTGCTGCACCTGCATGCCAACTTTCAATGATGTACCATGACACCCAGGTCTCGTTGCACCTTCCCTTATCCTAATCTGTCACCAATCAGATAATATTTTGCCTTTGTGTTTTTGCCACCAAAGTGGATAACCTCACATTTATCTATATTATACTGCATCTGCCATGCATTTGCCCACTCGCCGAACCTGTCCAAGTCACCTTCCAGCCTCTTAGCATCCTCCTCACAGCTCACACTGCCACCCAACTTAATGTCATTTGCAAACTTGGAGATATTACATTCTGTTAAATCTCCTCTGCACCATTTCAAGGACCTTCAAATCCTTCCTAAAGTGTGGTGACCAGAACTGGCCTAACCAGAGCTTTATAAAGGTTCAGCATAACTTCCCTGCTTTTGTACTCAATACCCCTATTTATGAAGCCCAAGATCCCATATGCTTTGCTAACTACTCTCTTAATATGTCCTGCCACCTGACCCCCAGGTTCCCTCTGTCTCTGCACCCTCTTTGGAACTGCACCATTACATCCTATATTGTCTCTCCACATCCCTTCTGCCAAAATGCATCACCTCACACTTCTCACTATTAAATTTCATCTTCTACTTGTCTACTCATTCTTCCAGCCTATCTATGTCCTGTTGCAGCGATTGGTATCATCCTCACTGTTTGCAGCACCTCCAAGTTTGGTATCATTGACAAATTTTGAAATTTTACTCTCTATTCCAATATCCAAGTCATTTTTATTTTATATACATACAAGAAGCGGTCCTAGCACTGACCCTCGAGGAGCACCACTGTCCATAATCCTCCAGTCTGAAAAAATAACCATTTACCACGACTTCTGTCCTTAAGCCAATTTCTTAACCAAGCTGACACTGACCCACCTATTCCATGATCCTCAATTTTGTTAACCGGCCTTTTATGTGGTACGTCATCAGATGCTTTCTTAAAATCCAAATAGACATAACCATTGCATTCCCTTCATCAACATTCTCTGTTACTTCAAAAAATTCAATTAGATTAGTCAAACACGATCTGCCTTTACAAATCAATGCCGGCTCTCCTTCATTAACTTAAACGTCTCCACACGCCTGTTAATTTTTTTCCCTGATTATTGTTTCTAAAACCTTACACCCCACTGATGTTAAACTGACCAGCCTGTAGTTACTTGGATTATCCTTGCACCCTTTCTTGAACAAGGGTGTCACATTTGCCACTTTCCGATCCTCTGGTACCTCCTTTGCAAAAAGGGAAGATTGGAAGATTATGGTCAGCCCTTCTGCTATCTCCACCTCCTCTTCCCTCAGCAACCTGGGACGCAAGCCATCCGGACTAGGCGACTTATCCACTCTAAGCATATCTAGCTTTTCCAATACACCCTGCCTATTAATTTTCACCCCATCTATTACCTGTACCATCTCTGCTCCTGATATTTTGTCAGCATCCTTTTCCTTAGTAAATACCAATACAAAGTACTCATTAAGCATTCTAGCCTTTCCCTGCACCTGTAAGCATAAATCGCCACCGTTGTCCCTAATAGGCCCCACCCCGTCTCTTGCTCCCCCCTTACTATTCACATGCTGGTAAAAGATTTTTGGGTTCCCTTTTATATTAACCACCATTCTATTCTCATATTCTCTCTTTGCCAGTCTTATTTTCCTCTTCACTTCCTCTCTCAACTTATTGTATTTGGCCGAGTTCTCACTTGAAGAATTCACGTGACATGCATCATACTTTTTTTGTTTCGTCAATTCTTTATCTCCCTCGTCATCCAAGGAGCTCTGGCTTTGGTTCCCTTACCTTTCTCTCTCTTGTTGGAACATACCCAGCCTGTACCTGAAACATCATCTCCTTAAAGATCACCTATTCCGTCACAGTTTTTTCTGTCAATCTTTGGATCCATTTTACCCTGGCTAGATCCCCTCTCATCCCATTGAAGTTGGCACTTTTCCAATTTAGAAATTCCACATTAGATTGTTCCTTGCTCATCTCCATTAGTAATCTAAACCTTATGATACGATGACCACTCTTACACAAGTGTTCTCCCATAGACACTTGGTCCACTTTGCCCATTCCATTCCCCAGTACCAGATCCAGCAATGCTTCCTTTCTAGTTGGGCCGAGAACACGTTGGTCAAGGAAGTTCTCCTGAACACATTTCAGAAATTCCTCCCCCTCCTTTTCCTTTACTCTAACATTATCCCAATCGATATTTGTGTAATTAAAGCCCCCCAATATCACCACTCTATCGTCCTTGCACAGCTCTGTGATTTCCCTGCAGATTTGTTTCTCTATCTCTTGCTCACTATTTGGAGACCTATACAATACACTCAATAGCGTGATCATATCCTTTTTGCTTCTCAACTCTAACCAAATGGATTCTGTCCTTGCCCCTTCAAGGACATCCTCTCTTTCCAATACTACAATGTCTTCCCTAATCAGTACTGATGCTCCACCTCCCTTTTTTCCTTCCCTATCTTTTCTGAATACTTTGTATCCATGAATATTGAGCACCCAGTTCTCACCATTTTTAAGCCACGTTTCCGTTATTGCCACTACATCATATTCCCACATGGCTAATTGTGCCTGTACCTCACCAACCTTATTCACCACACTTTGTGTGTTTCCATACATTCATTCTAAACCTGTCTTTGTATTCCTTGTAGTCCTTCTTAGTCTGTTTCTATCTAATATGGTATTACTTCCTTCTCTACTATCCAACACACTCACTCCTTCATGCATCTTATTCCTCTTTTCTACTTCAGTATGCCGGTGCCCAGTCCCCGTCAGTTTAGTTTAAACCCTCACCAACCACACTAGTGAACCTGCCTGCCAGGACATTGGTCCCAGTCCTAATGAACATAAAATGCTTTATATTAAAGTCTCACCTTGGCTCAGTTGGTAGCATGCTTACCAGTAAGTCAGAAGGATGTGTATTCAAGCCCCACTCCAGGATTTGAGCACATAATCTAGACCGGTACTGAGGGACTATCACATGGTTAGAAGTGCGGAATTTTGGATGAGTTCTTTTGATGATTCTGATAGATGTCAATAATCCTGTGGCACTGCTTGAAGAAGAGTGGAGAGCCCCACTGGTCTCCTAACTGACAGATATCAGCAAAAATTGACAAACTGGTCATTCCCTTCATGCGCCACTGTGGGATCTGGCATAGTAACTGCATTCAGAAATAATTCATTGGCCTGAAGCACCTTGCGGTGTCCCGAGGATATGAGGAGACTTTCCTTCTTTCCTTAACGCAAGTTCTTTCTGATTGAGAATTGAAATGAAGTGTACCAGAATTATCGTGTACTACGGATTTCAGCATTATTTAGATTCTTAGCTTTAAAAAATCAGATAGCTACTTCTTACCTGATTTGCCATCTATCTTGACTTCGGTTGTTTGATTCACTCCTATTTACAGAGAACCTGTTTATTTGTAAATAATGATGTTGACTGTTGAACAACAGCAACTTGTATTTATATAGCCCCTTTAACAACATCCCAAGGCGCTTCACAGGAGTATTATAAGACAAAACGTTTGAGTTCCGTGCTCCTGAACTCTTCAGTGCAAGTACTAGCTATCGATAAACCACTCTGTACTTTGATTAGTTAGTAATGTAGTAGACAGTGTAGCTTTATTATTTAATGTTATTTCAGCAAGAAGGAAAAAAAACTTCCGACATGTGGATGGTTTTGAAGAATGAGCTCTGATATCAATATATGTTTTAAAGCAATTTAGTGAACATTACTACGACTATAAACATTAATACATTTAACCGTGGGATGTGTCGCTTTTCAGACTAATGTGCTGAGAAAAGTATTCCAGAACTCGGGCATTCTGTATTGGACAGGTTAGGCTTTTACCCAAGCTTGCATGATCTTCGTGGAGCTGACTACTGAAACTTTCATCCGCATTATAGAGAATGCCCGAGACTGGAAATGATGACTGATTTGCATTTCTTTGTGTTACTGACCATAATATTGCTCAACAGATGTGAAACGCCACATCTCCAGTGCATCCAATGTTCTGGATTTCCTGATGCTGAAATGCAGTGGGAATAAGATCATTGCGAGCCTCAATGATTCCTTTCTTGCGATGGCAACTAGACAACTGGTACGTGAGTCAAAGAACACAATATTTTCTCCTTTTAAATGTTTGTTGCAAAATTATTTCTGTACAATTTGCATGAGTAACAGTGTGCAAATGATTAAACTGCAAAAGACCATTGGTGGTTTTATATTGTAGCTGAAAGAAAAATGATATGCACACACAAGCTTGCTGATGGTTACAATTCATTAAGAGGATGCAATAAGGCTCAACATTAAGGTGCAATGAGAACTTGGTTACATATGTGAGCACATCATGGAAATATTTGCAGGGCTATGTGGACAGAGCAGGGGAGTGGGCCTAATTGGATCGCTCTTTCAAAGAGCCGCCACAGGCACGATGGGCCCAATGCCCTCCCTCTGCTGTAAGATTCTGATTCTATGTTCATCTTTTTATTTGCTTTACTGCTGCATTTTTGCACCACTGTAATTGTGGAAATAATTCGAGTGCGGCAACTTCATTCTTCTATACAAGTATTAAATATTAGTTCAAACAAACAAGCATGTAGCCACAGAACCAATCCCATCTGTGCTGACATGAAGGAAGGTGACAAGGAAGAGGATGCTGCCATAGACATAGTGAAGGGGGAGGTAGTGGAGACACTTGATGGGATAAAAATTGATAGAGGTATTAGAAAGGCTGGCTGTACTTAAAGTAGATAAATCACCAGGAGCGGATGGGATGCTGAGGGAATTGAGGGCGGAAATCTTGGAGATACTGGCCATAATATTCCAATCCTCCATAGAGACGAGAGTGGTGCCAGAGGGCTGGAGAATTGCAAATCTTACACCACTGTTCAAAAAAAGGTGTAACGTTAAACCCAGCAAATACAGGCCAGTCAGTTTAACCTCGGTAATGGAGAAGCTTTTAGAAACAGTAATCAAGGACAAAATTAATAGTCACTTGGGATAGGGGTGGATTAATTAAGGAAAGCCAGCATGGATTTGTTAAAGACAATTTATGTTTAACCAATTTGATCGCGTTTTTTGATGAGGTAACAGAGGGTTGATGAGGGTAATGCTGTTAATGCAGTGTCCCTGGATTGCCAAAAGGCATTCGACAAAGTGTCATATAATAGGCTTGCCAGCAAAGTTGAAGCCAATGGAATAAAAGGGGCAGTGGCAGCATGGATACGGCATTGGCTCAGTGACAGGAAACAGAGAATAGTGGTGAACGGTTATTTTTCGGACTGGAGGAAGGTTTACAGTGGTGTTCCAGGGGTCGGTACTGGGACCACTGCTTTTCTTGATATATATTAATGTCTTGGATGTTGGTGTACAGGGCACCATTTCAAAATCTGCAGATGACACAAAACTTGGAAGTATAGTGAACAGTGAGGAGGAGTGATAGACTTCAGGAGGACATAGACAGGCTGGTGGAATGGGTGGATACGTGGCAGATGAAATTTAACACACAAAATTGAATTGATGCATTTTGGTAGAAAGAATGAGGAGAAAATGTATAAACTAAAGGGTACATACTAAAGGGGTGCACGAACAGAGATACCTGGGGTTATGTGTGCATAAATCGTTGGAAGGTGGCAGGGCAGATTGAGAAAGCAGTTAAAAAGGCTTACGGTTTCCTGGGCTTCATAAATAGAGGTATAGAGTACAAAAGTGTGAAAATTATGATAAAGAAAGACTTAGATTTATATAGCGCCTTTCCTGACCAGCGGACATCCCAAAGCGCTTTACAGCCACTGTTGTAATGTAGGAAAGACAGCAGCCAATTTGCGTACAAGCAAACTCCCATGATCAGCAATGTGATGAACCTGTACATAAAACTGGTTCGGCTCCAACTGGAGTACTGTATCCAGTTCTGGGCAGCACACTTTAGGAAGGATGTGAAGCTGCAGAATAGATTTATGAGAATGATTCCAGGAATGAGGGACTTAAAGTTACATTGATAGACTGGAGAAGCTGGATTTGTTCTCCTTAGAGCAGAGAAGGTTGAGAGGAGATTTGATAGAGGTGTTTAAAATCATGAGGGGTCTGGACAGAGTAGAGAGAGAGAAACTGTTCCCATTGACAGAAGGGTCGCGAACCAGAGGACACAGATTTAAGGTGATTGGCAAAAGAACCAAAGGCAACGCAAGGAAAAACTTTTTTACGCAATGTATGGTTATGATCTGGAAGGCACTGTCTAAAAGGGTGGTGGAGGCAGACTCAATTTTATCTTTCAAAAGGGAGTTGGATAAGTATCTGAAGAAAAAAAAAATTGCAGGGCTATGGGGAAAGGGCGGGGGAGTGGGACTAGCTGAGAATCGGCATGGGCTTGACGGGCCGAATGGCCTTCCTCCATGCTGTAACCATTCTGTGATTCCAGTATTGGAAAGCTTGACCAGAACTCGCTATAAACATTAAATGGAGGACGTTACTTTACGTGGTTTACACTTGTGATGCAACCTGCCTTTCTGCTTGTACTTCAGCAGTGTACAAGAATGTGATAATTAGAAAATCTATACATCGTCCATACCTCAGATCCATACATGAGGGTGGTGGGTATTACTACAGCCTGGTAGACACTGAGTTTGGTGATAGATTTGAGGGCCTGGTCTTCAAACACTCCTCTCCTCAGACGGCCGAAGGCTGCGCTGGCGCACTGGAGGCGATGCTGAATCTCCGCATCAATGTCTGCCTTTGTTGATAAGAGGCAACGATGTCGCCGCAAGATCCTGCAAATCCCCTGGGAGGACAGGCGCACCAACATCAGTGTCCTCGACCAGGCTAACATCCCCAGTATTGAAGCACTGACCACACTCAATCAGCTTCGCTGGGCAGGCCACATAGTTCGCATGCCAGATACGAGACTCCCTAAGCAAATGCTTTATGCGGAGCTCCTTCATGGTAAATGAGCCAAAGGAGGACAGCGGAAACGTTATAAGGACACCCTCAAAGCCTCGCTGGTAAAGTGCGACAGCACCACTGACACCTGGGAGACCCTGGCCGCAGACCGCCCGAGGTGGAGAAAGTCCATCCGAGAGGGCATTGAGCTCTTCGAGTCTCAACGCAAAGAGCATGAAGAGGCCAAGCGCAGGCAGCAGAAGGAGCGTGCGGCAAACCAGCCCCACCGACCCCTTCCCTCGACGAATGTCTGTCCCACCTGTAACAGGGTCTGTGGCTCTCGTATTGGACTGTTCAGCCATCAAAGAACTCACTTTGGGAGTGGAAGCAAGTCTTCCTCGATTCTGAGGGACTGCCTATGATGATGATGATGAATTAGAAAAGGCTGTTCATCCCATCCAGCTCACTCTATCTTCCAAGCCCTCTTGCAGGCCTTGAATTGACAGTTACCGACATCCCTCTCTTTCCTACAGTACACCCCTAGCCTTTTATTCTCATCAGAAACACATTCAATTATATTTTGAATGTTTGAACAGAATCAGTATTTTGTTGTAAGAGGTGAGAGTATTCCAAGGCTGATTTTAAATTGAAAGTTATTTCTTGTGTTATGCTGAGTTTATAAACTCTTCACTTTCATTCTTTGTTACAAATTTTGAGTCTGGTGTAAATGTTCTCTCAGGTTCAGCAGTGCTGCTCACTCCCATAAGCTGATCCTTTGTCTCTTATGCTCATAAGTTTGCCCATACTGCCCAATCTGCTTTTGCAATAGTGTGACCTGTGGGGTGTAATGCTGAGACCCCCATGTTATCTGAACTGGATACTGGGCTCTGCACACATGCAATTCTTCAATATTCTGGTACATAGACTAATTGACACTTTAGTGTGACAAGGCCAGAAACAAATTGTTGCGCTACTTTTTATTTTACAGGCGCTAAGTGAATGTACAGAGTAACAGTTATAGCGAATGTCATGGACTACAACTTCACCTCGGTTCCCCTTTGTAAATAAGAAAAATATTGAACCATTATCGCCAATGTTCCCACTAATTTTGTTTGGCCCTGCCTTTTAAGTGGTTGCACAGGCCACTTAAAATACCGGGCATACATGGTTTTTGTATTGAAAAGCGGCTGGGCGGCTTCCCTTGGGCGCTGCACAGCTAACAGGGAAAATTGATTATCGCCCTGTCCTGGTTAGAGGGTTCAGTCTTAGTATTGAATCAGACCTAGGCATATGCTAGGTCAGGTCCACTCTGTTTTGGAGGTATCCTGCTTGGGCCTTAATTGCCCCTGCTCTCAGTAGACCTCACCAACTGACCTCCATAGAAACATAGAAACATAGAAAATAGGTGCAGGAGTAGGCCATTCGGCCCTTCGAGCCTGCACCACCATTCAATAAGATCATGGCTGATTATTCCCTCAGTACCCCTTTCCTGCTTTCTCTCCATACCCCTTGATCCCCTTAGTCGTAAGGGCCATATCTAACTCCCTCTTGAATATATCCAATGAACTGGCATCAACAACTCTCCGCGGCAGGGAATTCCACAGGTTAACAACTCTGAGTGAAGAAGTTTCTCCTTATCTCAGTCCTAAATGGCCTACCCCTTATCCTAAGACTGTATCCCCTGGTTCTGGACTACCCCAACATCGGGAACATTCTACCCGCATCTAGCCTGTCCCGTACTGACAGAATCTTATATGTTTCTATGAGATCCCCTCTCATCCTTCTAAACTCTAATGTATAAAGGCCCAGTTGATCCAGTCTTTCCTCATATGTCAGTCCTGCCATCCCAGGAATCAGTCTGGTGAACCTTCGCTGCACTCCCTCAATAGCAAGAACGTCCTTCCTCAGATTAGGAGATCAAAACTGAACACAATATTCCAGGTGAGGCCTCACCAAGGCCTTGTACAACTGCAGTAAGAGCTCCCTGCTCCGATACTCACGTCCCCTAGCTATGAAGGCCAACATACCATTTGCCGCCTTCACCGCCTGCTGTATCTGTATGCCAACTTTCAATGACTGATGAACCATGAAACCCAGGTCTCATTGCACCTCCCCTTTTCCTAATCTGCCGCCATTCAGATAATATTCTGTCTTCGCTTTTTTGCCCCCAAAGTGGATTTATCCACATTATACTGCATCTGCCATGCATTTGCCCACTCACCTTGTCCAAGTCACCCTACAGCCCCCGAGCGTCCCCCTCACAGCTCACATCTCCACCCAGTTTAGTGTCATCTGCAAACTTGGAGATATTACACTCAATTCCTTCATCCAAATCATTGATGTATATTGTAAAGAGCTGGGGTCCCAGCACTGAGCCTTGCGGCACTCCACGAGTCACTGCCTGTCATTTTGAAAAGGACCCGTTTATCCCGACTCTTTGCTTCCTGTCTGCCAACCAGTTCTCTATCCATGTCAGTATATTACCCCCAATACCATGTGCTTTGATTTTGCACACCATTCTCTTGTGTGGGACCTTGTCAAAAGCCTTTTGAAAGTCCAAATACACCACATCACCTGGTTCTCCCTTGTCCACTCTGCTAGTTACATCCTCAAAAAATTCCAGAAGATTTGTTAAGCATGATTTCCCCTTCATAAATCCATGCTGACTTGGACTGATCCTGTCACTGCTTTTCAGATGCGCTGCTATTTCATTCTTAATGGTTGATTCCAACATTTTCCCCACCACTGATGTCAAGCTAACCGGTCTATAATTACCCGCTTTCTCTCTCCCTCCCTTTTTAAAAAGTGGTGTGACATTAGCTACCCTCCAGTCCATAGGAACTGATCCAGAGTCGATAGACTGTTGGAAAATGATCACCAATGAATCTACTATTTCTAGGGCCACTTCCTTAACTACTCTGGGATGCAGACTATCAGGCCCTGGGGATTTATCAGCCTTCAATCCCATCAATTTCCCTAACACAATTTCCTGCCTAATAAGAATTTACTTCAGTTCCTCCTTCTCACTACACCCTCGGTCCCCTAGTACTTCCAGAAGGTTATTTGTGTCTTCCTTCGTGAAGACAGAACCAAAGTATTTGTTCAGTTGGTCTGCCATTTCTTTGTTCCCCATTATAACTTCACCTGAATCCGACTGCAAGGGACCTACGTTTGTCTTCACTAATCTTTTTCTCTTCACATATCTATAGAAGCTTTTGCAGTCAGTTTTTATGTTCCCGGCAAGCTTCTTCTCATACTCTTATTTTCCCCCTCTTAATTAAACCCTTTGTCCTCCTCTGCTGAATTCTAAATTTCTCCCAGTCCTCAGGTTTGTTGCTTTTTCTGGCCAATTTATATGCCTCTTCTTTGGATTTAACACTATACTTAATTTCCCTTGTTAGCCACGGTTGAGCCATCTTCCCCGTTTTATTTTTACTCCAGACATGGATGTACAATTGTTGAAGTTCATCCATGTGATCTTTAAATGTTTGCCATTGCCTATCCACCGTCAACTCTAAGTATCATTTGCCAGTCTATTCTAGCCAATTTCACGCCTCAAACCATCGAAGTTACCTTTCCTTAAGTTCAGGACCCTAGTTTCTGAATTAACTGTGTCACTCTCCATTTTAATAAAGAATTCTGCCATGTTATGGTCACTCTTCCCCAAGGGGCCTCGCACAACAAGATTGCTAATTAGTCCTTTCTCATTACACATCACCCAGTCTAGGATGGCCAGCTCCCTAGTTATTCCTCGACATATTGGTCTAAAAAACCATCCCTAATACACTCCAGGAAATCCTCCTCCACCGCATTGCTGCCAGTTTGGTTAGCCCAATCAATATGTAAATTAAAGTCACCCCTGATAACTGCTGTACCTTTATTGCATGCATCCTTAATTTCTTGTTTGATGCTGTCCCCAACCCCTTACTACTACTGTTTGGTGGTCTGTACACAACTCCCACTAGCGTTTTCTGCCCCTTGGTATTCCGTAGCTCCACCCATACCGATTCCACATCATCCAAACGAATGTCCTTTCTTATTATTGCATTCATTTCCTCTTTAACCAGCAATGTCACCCCGCCTCCTTTTCCTTTCTGTCTCTCCTTCCTAAATGTTGAATAGCCCTGGATGTTGAGTTCCCAGCCTTGGTCACCCTGGAGCCATGTCTCTGTGATGCCAATTACATCATACCCGTTAACTGCTATCTGCGCAGTTAATTCGTCCACCTTATTCCGAATACTCCTCGCATTGAGGCACAGAGTTTTCAGGCTTGTCTTTCTTAACACCCTTTGCCCTTTTAGAATTTTGGTGTGATGTGGCCCTTTTTGCTTTTTGCTTTAGGTTTCTCTGCCCTCCGCTTTTACTTTTCTTCTTTCCATCTTTTGCTTCTGCCCCCATTCTACTTCCCTCTGTCTCCCTGCATAGGTTCCTATCCCCTGCCGTATTAGTTTAACTCCTCCTCAACAGCACTAGCAAACACTCCCCCTAGGACATTGGTTCCGGTCCTGCCCGATTTGTACTGGTCCCACCTCCCCCAGAACCAGTTCCAATGTCCCAGGAATTTGAATCCCTCACTTGTGCACCACTCCTCAAGCCACGTATTCATCTGAGCTATCCTGCGATTCCTACTCTGACTAGCACGTGGCACTGGTAGCAATCCTGAGATTACTTCTTTTGAGGTCCTACTTTTTAATTTAGTTCCTAGCTCCCTAAATTCGTCTTGTAGGACCTCATCCCGTGTTTTACCTATATCGTTGGTACCTATATGCACCACGACAACTGGCTGTTTACCCTCCCTTTTCAGAATGCCCTGCACCCGCTCCGAGACATCCTTGACCCTTGCACCAGGGAGGCAACATACCATCCTGGAGTCTCTGTTGCGGCCGCAGAAAGGTCTATCTATTCCCCTTACAATTGAATCCCCTATCACTATAGCTCTCCCACTTTTTTTCCTGCCCTCCTGTGTAGCAGAGCAACCCACGGTGCCATGAACTTGGCTGCTGCTGCCCTCCCCGATGAGTCATCCCCCTCAGCAGTACCCAAAACGGTGTATCTGTTTCACAGGGGATGACCGCAGGGGACCCCTGCACTACTTTCCTTGCACTGCTCTTCCTGTTGGTCATCCATTCCCTATCTGGCTGTGTACCCTTTACCTGCGGTAACGTGCTATTCACGTCATTCTCAGCATTGTGGATGCTCCACAGTTCATCCACCCGCAGCTTCAATGCCGCAATGTGGTCCGTCAGGAGCTGCAGGCGGATGCACTTCCCGCACACTTAGTCGTCAGGGACACCGGAAACGTCCCTGATTTCCCACATAGTACAGGAGGAGCATAATACGTGTCCGAGCTGTCCTGCCATGACTTAACCCTTAGATAAACTTAAATTGGCAACAACAATGCTAAAGGTCCAACATGTAGGCCATTTTTTCCTGTAGTTCCCTGGCCCGTAGAAAGTTGCGGGCTTAAGTCCTGATCCCTCTCCTGTCTGGGGATTGTCCAGTCGAGCTGCAACTGAAGCCTGCTTCTTTGTGTCCCTGCCCCCAATTTGAAACTAGTTTCAAGCAAAAAGGTAAACGGGGAAAAAAACATTCCAACCACCAAAGGTGTGAATATTTTCCGAGATGAGATAACGACACTCATTATCCTAATACAAAAGCAAAATGCTGTGTGCATACTGGAATCTGAAATAAAACAGAAAATGCTGTGGGATCTCAACGGGTCAGGCAGCATCTGTGGAGAGAAAAACAGTGTTAAAGTTTCTGGTTGATGACCCTTCGTCAGAACTGGCGAATGTTTGAAATGAACGGATTCTTAAGGAGTAGGGGAACAAAGAACAAAAGGGAAGGGTCTGTGATAGGGTGGAAGACAGGAGAAATTATAGAGACAAAAGGGATGATGGGCCGACTTGAAATGGTAATGGCAGAAGTTAGAAAAAGGTTAGTCTGGATAGGGTGTGAATGGTGGAATAATTACCAGCTGCCATGGGAGACAGAAAAAAAATTACATAAGATCAGGTGGGGGGGCAGGGGAAAGGGAGCCAAATACGGACAGAGGTTATGGTCTGAAATTGTTGAACTCGATGTTGAGTCCAGAAGGCTGTAAAGTGCCTAATCGAAAGATGAGGTGCTGTTCCTCGAGCTTGCGTTGAGCTTCATTGGAATAGTGTAGGAGACCGAGGACGGAGAGGTCAGAGTAGGAGTGAAGCGGGGAATTAAAGTGACAGGCGACCGGAAGCTCAGGGTCACATTTATGGACTGAACGGAGGTGTTCTGCAAAGCGCTCCTACGTTTAGTCTCCCCAATGTAGAGGAGACCACATCGTGAGCAGCGAATACAGTATACTAAACTGAAAGAAGTACAAGTGAATCGCTGTTTCACCGGGAAGGAGTGTTTGGGGCCCTGGACAGTGGGAAGGGAGGAGGTAAAAGGGCAGGTGTTGCATCTCCTGCGCCTGCACGGGGAGGGGGTGCTGGGGGTGACTGCGGAATGGACCAAGGCGGACTACACTTCCTCCCACCCTGCATCCTGTAAGGATTCCATTCCATTCTCGCAGTGTCTCCGTCTCTGTCGCATCTGCTCTGATGATGTCACCTTCCACACTAGTGCCTCTGACATGTCTTCCTTTTTCCTCAACAGAGGATTCCCCTCCACCATGATTAACATGGCCCTCGACCGTGTCTGTTCTATTTCCCGCACTTCTGCTCTCATCCCTTCCCCTCCTTCTCAGAATCATGACAGTGCTCTCCTTGTCCTCACCTTTCACCCCACAAGCCTCCACGTTCAGCGGATCATCCTCCGCCATTTCTGCCACCTCCAGCGTGATCCCACCACCAATCACATCTTCCCTCCTGTCTCAGCATTCCGAAGGAACTGCTCCCTCTACGACACCCTGGCCCACTCCACAGTCCCCCTTCCCACGACACCTTCCCGTGCAGGCACAGGAAATGCAACACCTGCCCTTGTACCTCCTCCCTTCCCACTATCCAGGGCCCCAAATACTCCTTGTAGGTGAAACAGCGCTTACTTGTACTTTCAATTTAGTATACTGTATTCTCAGCTCACGATGTGGTGGCCTCTACATTGGGGAGACCAAGCGTAGATTGGGTGACTGCTTTGCGGAACACCTCCCTTCAAGTCCGTAAGCATGACCCCGAGCTTCCGGTCGCCTGTCACTTTAATTACCTGCTCCACTCCGACCTCTCCGTCCTCGGCCTCCTACACTGATCCAATGAAGCTCGAAGCAAGCTCGAGGAGCAGCACCTCATCTTTCGTTTAACCACTTTCCAGCCTTCTGCACTCAACATTGAGTTCAATAATTTCAAACCATAACCTCCGCCCATATTTGGCTCTCTGCCCCCACCCCCCCGATCTTATGTAATTTTTTCTCTCCGTCTCCCATGGCAGCTGGTAATTATTCCGCCATTCACACTCTATCTCGATTAACCTTTTTCTAACTTCTGCCATTACCATCTCAAGTCGGCACATCATCCCTTTTGTGTCTCTAATCTCTCCTGTCTCCCACCCTATCACAAACCTTCCTTTTTGTTCTTTCTTCCCCTCCCCCTTTCAGTGCTCCTTAAGCATCCGTTCATTTCAAACATTCGCCAGTTCTGGAAGGGTTATCGACGTGAACTCTGTTTTTCTCTCCACAGATGCCTGACCTGAGATTTCCAGCATTTCCTGTTTTTATCCCTTATTATCCTAGATCATCATGAATAACAGTTTAAATGACTGCACGTTGACTGTTGGGTGATCTCGTTAACATACCAATCATATCTTTGCTCCATGTGACTAGGTGCATTTTCGACTTTTGTGAACACGTGCTAATTTAAAGGCGACACCTTAACATAGATTGCATCCAAATCTACTTGTGCAAAAATGAAGATCGCGCGACACAACATTCTTCTATCCTCGATTTGCTGGAATACCTCGACATTCACATTACCACTCCCTTGATTATTTTAAACATTTCAGTTGTTTCTCGACTCAATCACATTTCTTTCCTCTTAACATTGATGTTATTAAGTATATGTGTAATTGTTAATAATAATCATTGCATGCTTAATTCCCAAGAAAGCCATTAAATGCCTTTGAACCCTATTTCTTGAAGAATTACTTATAAACTTATAAGTAAGAAGAACAACTTGCATTTCTATAGTGCCTTAACAGTAAACTGTCCCAAGGCGCTTTACAGGAACGTTGTCAAACAAACTTTGACACCGAGCCACATGAGATGTTGAGGCAGATGACTAAAAGCTTGGTCGAAGAGGTAGGTTTTAAGAAGCATCCTAAAGGAGGAGAGAGAGGTAGAGAGGCGGAGCGGTTCAGGGAGGGAATTCCAGAGCTTGGGGCCCAGGCAGCTGAAGACACGGCCACCAATGGTGGAGCGATGAAAATCAGGGATGCACAAGAGGCCAGAATTGGAGGAACGCAGAGATCTCTGAGGCTTGTAGGGCTGGAGCAGGTTACAGAGATAGGGAGGAGCGAGGCCATGATTACATTGCTGTTTGTGGAAGCTTGCTGTGTGCAAATTGGCTGCCGTGCTTGCTACATTACAGTGACTATACTTCAAAAGTACTTAATTGGCTATAAAGCGCTTTGGGATGTCCTGTGGTTGCGGAAAGGCGCGATATAAATTCACGTCTTTCTTTCATTGAGGGATTTGAAAACAAGGATGAGAATTTTAAAATCGAGGTGTTGCTGGGCAAGGTGCCAATGTAGGTCAGCGTGCGCAGGGGTATTGAGTGAATAGGATACGGGCAGCAGACTTTTGGATGAGGTCACGTTTACAGAGGTGGAAGGTGGAGTCTAGCCAGGAGAACATTTGGAATAGTCGCAAATCTAGAGGTAACAAAAAGGCATGGCTGAGAGTTTCAGCAGCAAATGAGCTGAGGCAGGGGCGGAGATGACTTGTTGCAGAGATGGAAATAGAGGGTCTTGCTGATGGAGAGGATATGGGGTCGGAAGCTCAGCTCTGGGTCAAATAGGATGGCTAGGTTCAGAATGAGTAGATTCAGCCGCAGATATTGGCCAGGGAGAGGGATGGGGCCAGGGAACGGATATTGTGGTGGGGACCGAAGACAATGCCTTTGGTCTTCCTAATATCTAGTTGGAGGAAATTACTACTCATCAAATACTGAATGCCTGACGGGCAGCGTGACAAATCAGAAACAGCGGAATGGGGGTGATGAGGTGGAGCTGGGTGTCGTCAACGTACATGTGAACCTGACGTTATGTTTTCAGATGATGTCACCGAGGAGCAGCATGTCGATGAGAAATAGGGGACAAGGATAAATCCTTGGGGGACTCCAGAGGTAACGGTGCGGGATTGACCATTGTAGGTGATTCTCTGGCTATGACTGGAAAGATAGGCACATCCATTCGATAACAGATCTTTATCGTGGTTTCGCCTTGACTGAACTGTTACTCAAATTATTCAACTGGTGGCAGTTACGGAGGCACAATCATAGGCAGTCCCTCGGGGTCGAGGAAGACTTGCTTACACACTAAAAATGAGTTCTCAGGTGACTGAAGAGTGCAATGCGGGACCTACAGTCTCTGTCACGGGTGGGGCAGATGGTGGCTTAAGGAACAGGAGGTTGGGAGCCTGGGTTGCCGTGCGCTCCTTCCACTGTCGACGCTTGGTTTCAGCTTGCTCTCGGCGAAGGGACTTGAGGTGTTCAGCGCCTTCCCGGATGCTTTTCCTCTACTTTGGACAGTCTTGGGCCAGGGATTCCCAGGTGTCAGTGCGGATGTTACATTTTTTCAAGGAGGCTTTGAGGGTTTTCTTGAAGCGTTTCCTCTGCCCACCTGGGGCTCGCTTGCTGTGTCGGAGCTCCGAGTAGAGCGCTTGTTTTTTGGGAGTCTCGTGTCAGGCTTGTGGACGATGTGGCCTGTCCAGCAGAGCTGATTGAGTGTGGTCAGTGCTTCGATGCTGGGGATGTTGGCCTGGTCGAGAACACTGGCATTGGTGCACCTATCCTGCCAGTGGATTTGCAGAATCTTGCTGAGGCAGTGTTGGTGGTACTTCTCCAGTGTTTTGAGTAGCCTGAGGTCATCACTCGGCTGTATTCCTCAACAATGTTCTCTGAGGAGTTGGCCATCCCAGCTACAACTTATCGAAGGGCTGGCACCATTAACCTGTTTATTATCTCCTAGCTGCCACATCTATGGAGGTCGATAGAGAGAGTCTGCTTTTGCCTCTGCTGAACTCTTCAGGTTCATGTGTTTGCTTTTTATTTCACTGAAACTGACATTTCCAGCCTTCTAAGAGAAACTTGCCTAGCGGGCAAAAGCTAAAAGTTAATCGAAAGAATTAACTCTTTCCTTGCATTCTAACCATCGTGTAGTAAATTCATAATTCAGTAATCTAAAACCCAGCGGCATCTTTGCTCTTCTCTGAACACTGTCACTGCCGCTCTGCTCTCTATTCTTGGGTGGAGCGACCAGTGAATATTCCACATGTATTCTCAGTAATACTTCATAAAGTGCCGGTAACAATTACTTTGATTTGTATTTTATGGATCTGCTCTCACATCCCAATATTATATTTTCGGAACTGCTGCGCTCTGTTGATACTTTCAATGTTTAGGCAACTATTGCATCTTGATTCTATGATTTTATTCAAGATTGGCCTTGAGTATTATACTTCTAGTGGTGTAATTTTATTTTTAGAAGCAATGCATGTGTTGCCTGACATCTTTTGATATGAAATATCGTTTCTTATTCCTCTACTCAGTTGCTCGATGGTCAGAGTTTTTTGTCTTTTTAAGGCACCTTACCAAATGTGTTCTGAGAGCCCAGATATCTGACTAACCATCATGGTATCCATACTCTGAACAATTCCGAGAAATGTTATTGGGGATAACCAAACCCATGTTGTCTTCACTCTCTTGCATGGTCTTGAACAGCTTCCTGTGTAATAGCCTCTAATGTTTTCCCTCACTGTGGGCCTTAAGCTGGCAGGTTAGTCCTTGCCAGTATAATGTTCAGTCTTATTTTAAAAACTGCAACCATTTCCAGTCATCTAGTATTGTCGCTGCATTCCAGAATCTAGAACTAGGGGTATAGTTTCAGAATAAGGGGTCGCCCATTTAGAACTAAGATGAGGAGGAATTTCTTCTGAGGGTCATAAATCTGTGGAATTCTCTGTCCCTGAGAGCTGTGGAGGCTGGGTCTTTGAATATATTTAAGGTGGAGATAGACAGATTTTTGAAAGATACGGGAGTGAAGGATTATGGGGAGCGGGCAGGGAAATGGAGCTGAGTCAATGATCAGATCAGCCATGATCTTATTGAGTGGCGGAGCAGGCTCGAGGGGTAAAATGACCGACTCCTGTTCCTATTTTTTATGTTCCATTCCATGAGCTATAAACAATTGAGGCCACAGCATCCTTTCTACTTTTTAAATTTTCATTCATTGTCCTATTCCAGCAAATATAATGACTTGTGGCCTGTGTAAATATATTCTATTCCAGCTGATGAATTTAGATTGCTTATGCATCACCATTCAATACATGTTTCGTCCAATTTTTGTTGTTGTAGGTAATCTTCCTTTTGGAGCTTTCTAGTTTGGACATCCCACACTGCGCCCTGCTACAAGCCTTCGCTCCACTGGCTAAAACATTGAAGATCCTCTGCTGTGAAACTGGTGATGACTTTATCAAGGTAATAGCCTGTATCTAATATGTTTTTTAAACCTTCCAGTGCACGTCTGAATTTTATCCTTTCGGCTTATGCCACATAAAGGTGCTTAATGGGGTAGTGCAGAAACCTGGCTTCTATAAATAGTTTCAATTGGAACACAAGAACATAAGAATTGGGAGCAGGAGTAGGCCATTCGGCCCCTCGAGCCTGCTCCACCATTCAATGAGATCATGGCTGATCTTCTACCTCAACTTCACCTTCCTGCACTGTCCCCATATCCTTTGATTCCCTTAATATTCAAAAATCTATTGATCTCTGTCTTGAATATATTCAACGACTGAGCCTCCACAGCCCTCTGGGGTAGAGAATTCCAAAGATTCACCACCCTCTGAATGAAGACATTTTTCCTCATCTTAGTCCCAAATGGCCGACCCCTTATTCTGAGACTGTGACCCCCTGGTTCTCGACTCCTGAGCCAGAGGAAACATCCTCCCTGCATCTACCCTGTCAAGCTCTGTAAGAATTTTGTATGTTTCAGTGAGATCATTCTTCTAAACTGGAGAATATCGGCCGAGTCAACTCAATCTCTCCTCATAGGACAATTCCCCCATCCCAGGAATCGGTCCGGTGAACCTTTGTTGCACTCCCTATATGGCAAATATATCCTTCCTTAGGTAAGGAGACCAAAACTACACAAGTGCGGTCTCACCAGGGCCCTATATAATTGCAGTAAGATGTCTTTACTATTATACTTAAATCCTCTTGTAATAAAGGCCAACAAACCATTTGCTTTCTTAATTGCTTGCTGTACCTGCATGTTAACTTTCAGTAATTCGTGTACAATTCTGATTAATAGCTTGATGGTGAGAACGTGGAGAAATCTGAGGAGCCAGTGTTCCTCAGGATGTGGAGCATGGAGTCTACACATAACTATGAAAACAATAGTCATGAGACGACAGTCTTTGTTTGTCCAGGTGCAACATTCTTTGAAGTGGAGTTTGATGAAAAATGTGAAACAGAAAAAAGGTATAGTCCAATTTCAAGCAACAACCTCGCTGGAGATTCTACCTGTAATAATCTAAGGAATGGGGAACAAGCAGAACTAGTGCACCAAAGTGTCATCAGTGTTCCTTCAGTCTTTCATTACAATAGAGCAGTGAGGTTTCAGGAAGGGGAATAGAAAAGGACTATTGGGGAAAAAGACTGATTCCTTTCTGGTCTCGATTCCCCTTTATCTGCTTTCTCACTACGCTCTTCATTCCCTTTTCAACCCACTTGTACCGTCTGCTTTAATGGCCTTCTATCCCTCGTGTAATAATTAATCTGAGCGATTTTATTCTCGCCATTTTTAACTGCATCTCCTATTTAACTATTCACCACCGTGAATTAATCTCCAATGATCAACTTTGCAAATTGCCTTTATGATCTTGAAAGCCTCAGTTGGGCCACCTCAAAGTCTGCAGAGAGCCGATCTTCCTTAGCTTTTCTGATTCTGGAATCATTGTGGTCTCTTCCCTCTGTCCTCTTCAGGGCAGTTGTATTGTATCCTCCTTGTATAATTCTTATAATCCAAAGCAGAGTTTTAGTCTAGAAGTTTATTTAGCTGAGTGGTATAAATTATGAGTAGAATACCTGGATAATTCTAGAATTATCCATCAGCACCCTTTATATTAAATGACTTGAAGACCTTTCAGTTCCCAAATAGCTCACTTAGTAATTATTTTTTTGAAGGTATGATTACTTGGAATTTACAGACTCCAGAGGAGTGAAAGTGCGTTATGATGGGAAGGTTGGGATAGAGAAATGGCCAACGGTAAGATATTTGGCAACAGGTTTTGCTTCTCAATAATCCTATTGTATATCTGCATTCTCGCCTCTTGGTCTGAAAGTTTTGGGCTTTAAGTGTCACACCAGGACTTTAACATGTAACCTCGGCCAAGACTTTGTACAGTGCAGGCACAACCTCTCAAATCCGGCTGTCCAAATACCGTAATTATCCGAAAACCGCACATTTTTGAGGTGGCCAAGATGGTGACATCGGACGACGAGGAAACCGGTAAAAAAAAAATGGGGGGCCGGCGGGAATTCGTGGACGGTGAGGAGCAGAGGATCGGTGGGGGGTGAGGAGGGCCAACAGCGAGGACCGAAATCCGGAAAAATCCAAAAACCGGCACGGCCTCTGTCCTGAGGTTGCCGGATTTTAGACCGTGTACCTGTATTGAGAAGGTTCTGTATTATCAGAGGTACCAACGGTTGGATGAGATGCTCAACCTAAGCCCTACCAGGCTGGTAAGGGTGGATGTTAAAGGTCCTTTAGCACTGTTCGAAAAAGAGTATGGAGTATTTTCGTGTTCTGGTTGACATTTCCCTCTCTGCCAAAATCACCAAAAAACATGAACCGATATTCATCTTGCTGTTTGTGGGACGTTGCTGGCACAGAATGACTGCCACCTTTGCCTACATGAATGACTGACTGTACATCAAAGTAATTCATTGTTTGAAGAATGTTAATGCAATAAGTTACTACAGGTGCAGCACCCAGAATCCGGAACCCTCGGGATCGAGGCCGTTCCGGATTCCGGGCTTATCCAGACTTTTGATTTGTTTTCTGATGTCACAAATCTGGACACACCCGAGCCCCGGTTCGGGTATTTCCGGGTTTCGGAACGTCAGAAGGGGGGAGGGGTGGGTAGGGGGATTCCCGCCGAAGAGCTGTTCTGGCTGTCCAGCCCCGCCGAGGAAGTTGTTGTCGGTCGGGGCCTCGCCGAGGAGATCATTGGGCCGGCAAGGCAGCCCCGAGGTAAGGGCAGCGGCGGTGGGGCGAGGCAAGCGGCGGCGAGGTCTGAGGTCGGCAGGGTTGACCCTGCCGCCGATCGGTCCAGATTCCGGAACTCTGGATTCTCGACGCTGTATTATAAATGCAAGTTTCTAAAATCTTGCTGTAGAAGTTTTAAACCATTCCATATCGCCATGGGGGATTTTACTTTGTAAATTTAAGCTGCTACACAAATGCAGATTGTCGTTGACTGTTCTACGTAATCCATGGGCCCCATGTCCGCATTCCTCACTCACTGAGTAATGTGTTTGTGGCAGCTGCAACAGATCCTTGTCCTGCCCCATCACTGAAGTAAAACAGGCAGATGTGGTATTTCAGTAGAGTCCAAGTAGTCATTCAATATAATTAAGCAATTTGTTGCCTCCTGCCATTTAGACTATAAATGGTCCTGAGATGGCTTTTATTCATTAATATTTGGAGATGAAGTTGAGTGTTTAAGATCCTGGAGCACTGTCACTTGGTGCTGTAGCATACATCGCACACTGCCTGTGTGTAACGCGACCCTACAAACCAGTTGTAATTTCATATTTTTCTTTGATCCAGTTGGATTCTCGCAGTGAGTCACTGCAGAATCTGTATTAGGAAGGGGAAGGTCGGGGTTAAAACTCAACGTGATGCTCAAGTGGGACTTTTATCTTGAAATCACAGTGAGATCGGGCATGTTTCCATTTTGATGTCCTGGGCACTGGAAAGTAGCGCTATGAGCATCAGCGTAGGTACAAAATGGAACTGCTAATAAGCAAGCACACAACTAATACCTGGGGAAAGTAGTCTAAAATTGAGGCTGTTCCTACGAAGGAGGAATTCTGTCCACCCATGCTCTCCAGAGCTGGATTCCAAATCACAGCTGGAGCTTTCTTATCGCCAGGTCTATGCTTTTTAAAAAAAAAATATCATTTTTGTCAAAAAAAATGATTTCATTCAGTGATTGTAACTGAGGTTTGTGAATTTCTTGCAATTTTTCACAAGAGCAAACTTTTCATTTGAAAATCCTACTCGTTCCCCAGAATCAATCTGCCATAAGTAGTGAAAACAGGCCGCTGTGATAGATGTCAATGAAATAATGACTAGCCTGGGTTGTGTGTAAAAATTCTTGTTTCCATCTTTGTTTGCAGTTGGTGACATTTAAATCTGGTCCAAGGCTGCAGTTTCTCTTCCACTCTGACAACTGCAACAATGAGTGGGGATACAAGTTTATGGTCAAAGCATACGGCCTGCCAGATGTGCGGGTACCTTGGGTTGCAGACCTCCAGCTCCTCGTGTCTCGACTGATGGGTTGCCTTGCCTCCCGGGCACTCTCTTTAAACTCGGCCTGCGGTAAGATTCTCTTTTTCTCCTCCATTTATAGCGGCTGAAAGAGAATGGTCACCAAGTACGAATGTTCACGAGAGCTTCGACACCACCTGTAGTTAGTATTGCACCATTATTTGGTCATCTGGACGTATGACGCAAGAAAACTTGCGCAAGTTCCATTTCACACTGGATGCATGCAGGCATTCATCCCCAGCAGTCTGGGCTAGATCTCAACTCGGGTTCCAGAATGAAAGCTGAGCGTCTAATCCACTGTTCTGCCTTCTCATACCTTATTTGCTAACTTCTTGTGACCATTTCTCTAGGTGAATTTTTCCCTTTGATTTTTGCTGTTGCGTATAACAGCTGTAACTTCCGCTCGCTCGGGCAAATACATTTCCTGGTGCTACTCTTGCTTTAATTCGTGCTCTTTTGGTTGGCTAATCTTCCCCCCCCCCCCCCCACAACCCCTCCCCGCCCCAGGCTTTCACCCACGCTCCTCTGATTGCAGATTTTACTGTCGCTGTGACATACCCTGATGCTTGCAAACTTCCCCACTAAAAATGTCCTTGCAAAATTCAGGAGGGTTTGCAGGTCCTGGCCAGACCTTCCAGTGTTGGTGTTCAGCTATATTTATGAACTCCATGACTGGATTGACCAATATTCTGACTGGTACACCTGTTAAGTGGCTCACTAGTTGCTTAAAATGTTGAAGGATTGTTGCTGCAGCTGTGGTGCGACTGGCAGATTCAGGAAACCACAATTATAAATGTGCATTCCTTTCATCCCCTTCGTGCTTTGTGTATTTTGTGGACGAAGAAAAGCATTTGACCTATTTTCCTTGCATTATAAAAGGGAATTTGCTCCCTAGTCACAGCGTGACTAGTAATTAATCTTTAAACTCTTCCTCAGCGGGTGAGTTTTGATGCACTTTCAAAGGAAAACTTTTCAGTAATTGGGGCGGTGTGGGGAGGATGTGGAGATGAGGGGGTGGTGGTGGAGGGGGCGGAGATGGAAGCTGGGAGAATTCTACAAAAGGATGCCTCTTCTCTGCTGATGGGAAAGTGGAGCATGTGGGAAAGTCTACATCCTACAGAGGCCCTGATGGTTTGCAGGTCGAGCAGTGCACACTGAGCACTGGTCAGCCAAGGGTGCCGTGGAATGTAGGGGTGTGGGAAATTATCCAGGGCCCAATGAGTGATGTAGGGGGAGGACGTTTCCACGCGGGTAACTTTTTTTGACCCTGGCTTCCCACTCTCCCAGCAGCCCGGGTGCTGAGGGTGAACCTGGGACATAGGTTGACAAAAGTGGGTTCCACCTGTGGCTCCAGGCTTGGACTCCATTGAAACCCTGGCAGTGGGTGGAGTCGTCCCCTTTATAACGGAGGCCCGAGGGAGCAGTCAAGCCCCGATCGTGTTGGCAGGAGAAAAGGGCAGCTGGCCAGCACTGTTGCCCTCGCCCCGTCCTTAGTGCCTCAGATATCCGGCAGGGTCAAGAGCACCCAGTCTGCCAGACATCTGCTGGAGGAGCGGGACTGCTAATGTTTTTGAGGCCTTTGTGCCTTTCTGGAAACAAAGCAAAGAGTAGTCAAAGCAATGTGGGAATGTTTGGTGAGAAGGAAAGTAACTTTTTTTTGACAGGTGTAACAGTAACCATTAGAAATTGATTGCACTCTCTCTTCTATACAACAGTCTAAATTATACATGGAAACCCTTTTAGTAATTTTTTTGATGCACTTCTTTGCTGTAGAAAGCTGTACCGGTCTCTGCCTTGACTCAGTGGTTGCAGACTCGCTTCCGAGTCAGGGGGTTGTGAATTTAAGCCCCACTCCAGGCCAACAATCTAGTGCAGTACTGAGAGAGTACTGCACTGTCGGAGGTGCCGACCTTTAGATGGGACGTTAAACTGCCTCCTCGGGTGGATGTAAAAGATCCCATGCCACTATTTGCAGAAGAGCAAGGGTGCGCTCCCCGGAGTCCTAACCAATATTTATCCCTACATTACAGCAGTGACTATACTGCAAAAGTACTTCATTGGCTGTAAAGCGGTTTGGAATGTATTGAGTTAATTGGAGGTGCTATATAAATGCAAGATCTTTCATTCTTTACATCCTTCGATAATTGACTCACTTCACATAGCAATTAAGTACTCGTGTTGATAGATATTTTTATCTTTCATATCTTTCTCTATAAAGGACTGCTCCCGACTGTTGAGTTACCCGTGGAGAAGGTTACCTCTGTGGTGGAGTCTCAGCTCTGGAAACCCATCTTAAGACATGGAACTTGTGCGGGAATAAGTCCCTGTCCACCGGAAACATTAGACAGCACATCACTGTCAGACACCGAGCTGGTAAATGTAGATTTATATTTAAATACTACAGCTGATCCGTAGGTGGACAGGTATCTGGGCTGAACTATGGTTTTACTGAAAATGAGAAATTGATAATCTGAATTTTTAGCTCCAAAAAAATTGTAGACTGTTGGTCCAGGTAAATCAGAGCTGATAGTTAAATCTTTGTAAAACTTCAACTTCTGTGCTTTAATTGGCATTCTTTGTAATTGGGACGTGGTCAGCATTGGCAAGGCCATATTTATTGCTCATCCCTAATTGCTTTGAGGACATTCAGAGTCAACCTCATAGCATGGGACTGCATATCGGTCAGAGCAAGTAGGATTGGCCTTCCACAAATTACCAGAATTAATAAGCTCAATTTGACAACTGGCTATGGTGGGATTTGAACTTGCGACACTCCTGGACTGCTCGTCCAGTGCCATAACCAATAGTCTACTGTGCTTCCTTTATTATGGCGTACAATATATCAGATGTGCAGGTGACGCAATCAAAATCAATCTGATATCTGTTTACGACTTCCTCATCGAGCCCTGTTTAAGGATCTATTTAGCAATATAAAAAGGGGTTGATGCATCATTGTCACAGAGAATGTCATTTGTGACGTTAGTTAGGGATATTTCATGTCCTGTGGGAGGGGCGAAAACCACCTTGGAGAGATTCAATCAGAGTTGCAGGAGGGTTGGGCATGGAGCTGGTGGATGGCAACACATTGAAGAACCTTGTAAATTAAGTTGTAGTTAGTGAGGACTTGATGGTCGAGGTGTTTACTGAAGAAGGGGATCCGGTGGTTTGGAAAGGGAGGAGTTGATGCCTGAGGAGAGGGAACTGTGTGCCATATCAGCTAGCATGAGGACCAGGAAGGGAAGTTGGGGTGGGGGGGGGGAGAAGGGTTGGGAGTTTAGTGGCAATGGGGTCGACGGAGTAGGAGGTAAGTTTATGGTTGAAATGAGCCTGGCAAGGGTGGGGAAGTTGAGAGAGAAACCAGACAGAGATGAGGGTTCAGGTTTAATCTGGAGTGGGAAGAGGCTGGAGAGCAGTTGGCTTAGGTGGCAAGGGGTAGAGGGTAGCAACGGAGATAGCTGAATGGATGGCCTCTTGATGCTGAATGACTCCATGAGCTGCTGCACTTGTTAGAGGTCAGTGTGCAGTGGAGGAGGCGTTTAAAGGGGTGCTTGGTAGTGGAGTGAAGAAGCTGGGAGATATTCTTCTGGTTAAAGGTCATGCAATATTCTCGACTAAATGAAAAGTTAATTTAGATGTTTTTTGAAGTAGGATGTTATTTTAGTATTCTTCTCCCCCAACCTCATCTGTAAAGAAAAGTGATGTTTGTGTCATCAGTATATGAAGGACATAACCCTTTTGCACTTTGTCTATTGTGTGTTGTAGAGCAAGAATGATGTCCGTAAGTTCCTGGTTCAGGTTGCTCTCTGGGATCCTTCACAAGAGGATTCCTCTGACTCACAGTCCGACCTCGTTAAGAGACTTATAAACATATGCAAGAAACAGTCGGCAAAGTCGGAAGTCGTTAGTGGAATTGGTCTTGGGTCAAAAGTTGACCAAGCTGTGAACTCTGTCTTTGCTGCCATGATGTGTCACAGCCCAGATCTTCACAGTGCACTGGGAACCTATGGTAAATTATACTTTTTATGGGGAAAAAAAAATCTATAGAAATGATTTTTTTTTTAAACTGTGTATTTAATTTTGATTACATATATTGCATTATAAAGGGATCCCTGGAAATGTTTAAATACCACCACGGTTTCAAAGCCTCCTCGAGGCTATTAATAGCAACTGGCCACCTAAATTAATGAGTACAAATTGTGAACAGTACTTGAAGCAGTATAAACCGCTCCTCTTGGAACTTCCAGACTGTGAAACACGATGGCCCAGATTTTGCTGTAAAAATAATGGCGAAGCTATCAGCACTCAGTTATTAAGGAGTAAATCGGACAGTAACGTCCGGGTCTGCACATGCGCAGTTAACCACCGATATCAGGATGTTGCCTTGCCCCTCTAGAAGCTGCACTATACTGGTATCTCGCCGAGAGACTGAACATTGTAACACATAAAACAGCGTGAAGTTGTTGTATATGCGTAATAGATACCCACTAAACACGGCAGAACGAATTAGGGCTTGTCCATTCAGGTGTAAGTGAATTTTTAACGGCATGGTAAACAATGTTCCTGTTAAGCTGCGCAACCATGCAGTAGTCTGGAGGTCCCACGCAGCCAGCTCACCGGCTTTTAATTGGAAAAACCGCGCACACATGGAAATTTAATTAGGCCGCGGACCCAAAAGAAATTAGAGGGAACATTGGTGGTAAGTTTTGATTACTGCCAAACAACCTCTCTGGCACTGAAAATTAATTTTTACAAGTGTGGTGTCTCATTCCTTCAGATTTTAATTATTGTTGGAGATTTAAAAAAAACTGTAAATAAAACTTTTTTTTCATTCTGTCTCTTAACTCTCTATCTTTCCCTCTCTTTATTTCACTTTCTGTACATGGTTTTACATTGAATTAACTATTCTAACTTGCACTTCCTGGTTTGGACTCTGCGTGGCTCAGTAAGGATTCTTCAGTCTGATTGGTTAAGGAGATACCCAATTGCTTGTCTCGTCACACAGGTTCCAGATCCCCTGTTGAGGGCGTTGTGTTGTTTTTGATTTCTAATCACCGCAACTTCCAGTGTAAATGCCCACAGAAAATTTGTGGGTAAGTGTAAGTGTAATGAATGGCTGGCGGCGTTCGTTCGCCACTGACCGCAAAATCCAGGCCATTAGTGGGTGTGTCACATTTGTGTGTGTGTCAACAAACTGCAAAAATAATGCCTAGGGATCTAATTATAGTCCTTGTCCTGCCAAATTTGGGTTGTGTCTGGAAGCAGTAATTCTTCATGGTTCAAACCATTGATACAAAGAAAAGCCTCGTGATTCTTATCCGCACTGGCTCCAGCACTTGACTGCCTCCCTTGTTTTGTTGGATGGTGCAGTACTTGAGTTTTGAGCTCGGTCCAGTTTGATCATGACTTTTTCCTACTGGTACTCTACTGTTTTAGCTTTACTCATTGGTGCTTTGCTTTGCTGCATGTGTTGAGTTTACAAAGACTCTTGGGTCTCGATCAGTTTCATTCGTAGCTATTTCAATAGCACTGGTGAAGTATGCACATTGCCCATGTGTTCTTTCTATGTGCAATAATTGACACTGTCTGCATTACATTTCAATGACCGTTATTTTATCCAATTGCATTTTTTGTTTAGTTCTTTCTCTGTTTCCCCTCCCCTCCACCTTGATATTAGCTATCTAACCTGTTATTTTCTACCCTTCAGCCAATTTCTTATCCATACCCAAGTTTTCCACAGAACCCTCTCTGCTTTGAGCTTAACTAGTAACTTTTTGTGTGGAACTTTATCAAACTGCTTTTGGAAGTCTTAAGTACCTAAGGTGTCAGCCGTGACTCAGTGCCTCTCAGTCAGAGGTGCTGGGCTCAAATCCCACGCCAGGGAAGTGAGCACATAATCCAGGCTGACCCTCCAGTGCAGCACTGAGGCAGCGCTGTGATGTCAGCTGAGACGTTAAACCATGGCCCCATCTGTCCCCTCTAGTGGACGTAAAAGATCCAAGGGAATTATTCGTAGAAGAGCAGGGTAATTTTCCCAGTTTTCTGGTCAACGGGATTGTAAAAGTGAAGCTGGCACTCCCATTCAGTAGAAGATGAACATAAGAACATAAGAAATAGGAGCAGGAGTAGGCCATATGGCCCCTCAAGCCTGCTCTGCCATTCAATACGATCATGGCTGATCCGATCATGGGCTCAGCTCCACTTTCCCTGCCTGCTCCCCATAACCCCTTATCCCTTTATCATTTTTGAACTACCCAAGTGAAGAAGTTCTTTATACTAAAACAACTTTGATGCTGCCTTTTTAAATTCCTTTTTTTTTTTAAAAACAAAGAAAGGTGTGACAGAAAAGTATAATGGCATTTGCTATGAATGGAGATGCAAGTTTGGGCCTTGCTTCGGGCAGGGTGAATTACATTGTCGCAGGTTCCAGCCGTATGCTGTGAAAAGTCCAATGCATTTCCACTGCAGGAAAACTCAAAAGCTAAACTTTTATTTATAAACGTACGACTCGAAGCCAGCCCGATGTCCTTCCCTCTCGATGTTTCCAGTGACCTGCGGAATGCTTTCTGCTTTCCATTTGCTTTAACTCTGCTGCAGAGAGGGAAATTGAATAAAATGATATGCAGAACAATCTGATTAGGGAAGGAAACTTATTTGCAGTTTTTTTTAAATTTGCTGTTTTATGGCTAGTTGCAGTCTCTTGATTCCTGTACTTTTCCTGCTCGTAATCCACCGAGCATGTGCTCGGAGGGTCCTGTTTTACGCCTTTCTCCTCTCCTCCTTCCCATCTGCATTGAGAGTGGCAAACTACAGAATTGAAGGTACTCTTTGTGAGTGGTGTGCGTGGAGTGACATCCTATCCCAATTTTCACTCCCTCTTGCGAATTCCCGATCCGCTGCTTGCCACCTTGCACGTGCCACGGTGAAGAGCAATCAATCTCCCCCAGGCCGTTATTTACCTTCTGACCAAACAGTCCTTTGGACCAATTCTTTTGATTGCAACTTTTTAGGCAAAGGCTGGCCGACTCCTACCAGTTGATCAATGCATTCTAAGCTAGGGCTCTATAAACCAGACATCATGTTGGTGGGTTATCCTGCTATCTAATCCATCAGTGCCTGTGGGTTATGGTCAGCTCCTTGTTTTACTGTTGAATATCTTCCAGGTAATTGTAAATGTAATCGAGAACAGTCCCAAGCTGTTTGATGTAGTTGCAGCTGAGAAACCATTCCTGTTTAATAGTACAATGTTTAATAACTCAATGCTTCTTTTGAGTGTTTACCATAGACAAAACTTCCAATCCTAAACCAAGCCCATAAAAGTTCAGGACTAACTCTATTGCCACCAACAAATGCAGTTTTAATCAAGACAATGTGTGCTCATCAATGTTCCTGCGAAGGTGCGTGTAGCTGCACAGTAATCTGAAAGGTCCCGCGCAGGCTGCTCACCGGTTTTTACATCGTAAGGCATGATTACATCTGCATGCGCAGAAATTTAAAGGGAACGTGCGCGTTAAAAGACAGGCCGTGCAGGATAAAATGCAGTTTACAGGAAATATTGCTGCGCGTTGCACGCAATTGATTTGGATTAAGTTTCTGATCCATGACATCTGATCCGGAAGTCCACTATAGTTCCTGCTCGTCTAGACTGGCACATTACAGCTCAGCCCTGGCCACCAACGTTACAATTCCAACTCAGCAGGTCTAATGCATGACAATTTAGAAGGATCAGAAGAGAGTTAACAGCGAGATTTAAAACCGAGTGCTGGGATCAGCTGTAATCACTGTGAGCTAACACATTACAGCTACAGGTGATACTGCTGGAGATACACAGCTGGAGCACCCAGTCCAGATGCTTAAGTTGAACTATGTTCTTGAGGGACAAATGGAACAGCTGGTTATAATGGACAGAGCACTTGTACACAAAGCAACGTGTTATATGTAACAGACATTGTATCTTAGATTTGCATTAATTCATTCTGCTTCCCTGTTTGCGTAGTTGCAAGCGGAGGTTCCACGGGCTTCAGTGAAGAGATGGTAGAAGTGTACGCATTGGCCGAAGGCATGAAAACCTGGATAGTAAGTTTCACAGAGCGGCATTTTCCTTCAAACGTCACCTTTTATTAATTTATATCTCTTGTCTTTGCAGAAGTAGGATGTGACAAGGGTAATGTAGTAGGTGTAATATACTTGGACTTTCAGAAGGCTTTTCAGTAAGGTACTGTGCAGTAAACTCACGACTAAGGTCAGAGCCTGTGAAGTGGGGAGAAGTAGCAGAATGGACAGCAAGCTGTCTACAAAACGGAAGAGAGAGCCAGGGATAAAGGTAGTTACTCAGACTGGCGGAAGGTGGGAAGTGATGTTCCACAGAGATCGGTGCTTAGACCACTGTTCACCATTTATAGAAACAATTTGGACTTGGAATCAGAAGTATAATATCAAAATTTGAGGATGACACCGGATTGGGCGGCGTAGTTAATACTGAGGAAGACTGCGACAAAATACAGAAAGACGTTAACAAATTTGCAGAATGGTTGTGTAAATGACAAATTAATTTCAATATAGGTAAGTGTGAGGTGCTGCATTTTGGTTGGAGGAATAAGGAGGCCACATACTGCTTGGGAAATAAGAATGGGGTAGAGGAGCAAAGAGATCTAGGGTACAGATTCACAAATCATTCAAAGTAGCAATGCAAGTTAGCAAGGCCATAAAAAATGCAAACAAAGCACTGAGGTTCATTTCTAGAGGGATAGAATTGTAAATCAGGGAAGTGTATTAAGCTTGTATAGAACCTTGGTTAGACCACACTTGGAGTACTGCGGACAGATTTTCTCTCATTTTACAAAAGGATATAGACGCCAAAGAAGGTGCAAGGATGATTTGCCAGGATGATGCCAGAACTGAGACATTATAACTATCAGGAAAGACTGAGCATGCTGGGGCTCTCTTCTTTGTGAAAGAGAAGGTTGAGAGGTCTTTAGAATTATGAAGGGGGTTCACACAGATAATATTTGGGGAATCCAAGAGCTGTAAACCTACAGTAGTCATTAATAAATCCAATAAATAATTCAGGATAAACTTCTTCACCCAGAGAGTGGTGAGAATGTGGAATTTGCTATGACGGAGTGGTTGAGTGAAAAGCATAGGTGCCTTTAAGGGGAAGCTCGATAAGAACATGAGGGATAAAATAAATAGGATATATAGTTAGGGTGAGATAAAGTAGGGTGGGCTGATAGCCTAGACCAGTTGGGCTGAGCAGCCTGTTTCTGTGCTGTAAATTCTATGCAATTTTATATCTGCTAAAGTTAGAGAAGCAATATCATTCAAATGGTTGGACTGATTTTGACCATTGACAAGAGAAACAATCCTTAAGAACTGGAATGTGGAAAGTTGAGGCGGAAAGCATAGATGCCTTAAAGGGGTGCTTCTCTTTTCTTGGGTTTTTATAAGCAGTCATTTTCTTTTTGAAATGTGAGACTGGAATTTAGGGAGGCAGGAGATGGTTTGAGTGAAATGTGGACTTGTCCGGCATGTTGCTGTTCTGCTTCTCAGACCCTTGCCTGTGAAGAGAGGTTATAATATCTACACCATAGGGTCAGCCATCACGGGTTTTCTGTTTCTAAAAGCAAACTTCCTGTGGCATTGCTCATGGATAGGTGGAGAAGACGGGATATCTTTGAGATGTATTTGGTGTAACAGATGGAGCGGAGTTGTACCGCCACCTTTTGGAGACAGCAAGGAGTACAGGAGTTGTAATGGGTTGAGAAGTAACAGTGCCATCCTGTGGAAGAATGAAGTATATCAGACTTTGCCTATACCGTTAGTTATCTTGCAGTGTTACTTAAATTGAAGTTAAATCGTCTTGTCATGCCAAAACGATTGGTATGATGCTATACATTTTGGTTTCTTGTCGCGGAGAGCTGATGTCTTTACTGCTACAGACCTTGACATCTATTGTTTTAGTTATTCATTTTATGTTCAAAAAATAAATGAAATCAAGTCAGAAGTGTAAAGAGCTCAAAGGTCATTGCTGTACACCATTATTTTAGTGGTGGGTCTGCAATGGTGCTGCTGTTGAAGGTCAAGGACAGGTGGTTCCATCACTTGTTGGCGATGGTCATTGCCTGGCACTTGTGTGGCATAAATGGTACCTGTCCCTCAGCGCAAACCTAGGTGTTGTCCAGGACCTGTTGTTGGCTGGCATGGGCTGCTGCATTATCAGAGGAGTTGTGAATGGAGCTGAACACTCTTGAATAATCAAATAGCCCCACCTCTGACCTTAACACAGGGAAAGTCATTTGATGAAAGAGCTGAAGGTAGTTGAGCTGGGAACACTTGCCCAAGGAACTCCTGCAGCAATGTCCCGAGGTGGTGATTGGCGTCCAATGGCCACGACCATCTCTCCTTGTGGCAGGCTGACTGAAGCGTTTTCTCCTTGACCTACATTAACCTCATTTTGTTCGGGTTCCCTTGTGTCATATCTGGCTGACTGCTGCCTTGATGCCGAGGGCAGTTACTCTCACCTCTCATTGGGCATTTGGCTCTTGTGTCCATGCCAGGGTTGTGACTGGCTCAGAGCTGAGTGCTTCTAGTGAAAATTGGACCTGAGCATTGGCGAGTGGGGTGTTGGTGATAAGGTGTCACTCGATGGCCCTGTTGATGATTCATCCATCACTTCTCTGAATGGGAGGAGGTTGATTGAGAGTTTAAAATATTATGAATTAAATAAGCAAGCAAGACTGGTAAGCCAAATGGTTAGGCATGCACCTCTGGACATTTTGCTGAAAGTGGGGTTGTGCTTCAGCAATATTACTGAGTGTAAACTTTATTACTGGACAGAAGTATTTGTTTCTCATGAACGCACCATGAAAAAGTAATTCCTGGGTAGTTACAACAACTTTCATTAATGTAGTAAAACACCCCAAGGCACTTCACAGGAGTGTATCAAACACTCGGCCATATAGAACCAGTTCGGGTGGTGACTTGGTCGATTTTGGTTGAATGGACGCAAGTGGATTGATTTTTCTTTTCTTTGCCACCCGTCCACCAAAACAAGATGGAGCGTAAACAGAAATATCTAATGATGATCAGCGATAAAGAGGAGGTGCAAGGCGACAACAAGATGAACCCAGAAAACATCAGTGAGTAAAATCCCATCCGTTTCATTCCATCCGTAGACTTCAGAACAAACGGATTCCTGTGTAGTGAACCGAGTTTCCAACTGGTACTATAACTGCATTGTATTCAAGCGGGGTCCGGATAAAGCCATCTGACGTTAACATTAATACAAAAGCAAAATACTACAGATGCTGGAAATCTTAAATAAAACAGAAAATGCTGGAAATACTCAGCAGGTCAGGCAGCATTTGTGGAGAGAGAAATTGAGTTAAGGTTTCGTCAACTGGCGAAGGGCCATCGACCTGAAACGTTACCTCCTTTTCTCTCTCCACAGATGTTGCCTGACCTGCTGAGTATTTCCAGCATTTTCTGTTTTATTTCTGGAGTTAAATGTCGTTGGCTCAAATCCTCGGGTTAGGGTTGGGGCTCCATCCCTGACCTCAATAAAAGCTTTCTTCCATCTCCTATGTGTCCGTTGCAAACTATCACTTTTTAGGAGGGAGGTGGTCTGATCCACTTCCCTGGCCTGCACCTCCCACCCTTCCTTAAGGTGGAGCCCCCTACTGGAGGTCAGTGTGTCTTACCTCAACGGGCATGAAAGCCTCCGAACATATGCCGGATCCTGTTGGAGTTGGGGATGTGAGAGAGCCAACTGGGAACTCCCAGCATAGGCCGGGGATGTAGCTTATTCGGGTGCTGGTCTGTCTCCGTGCTGGACTCCTGCCGGAGTTGCAGAGAGAGTCCGCTAATACGCTCACCATATGGCAGATCAAGGACCTGGACGTTGAGGAGCAATCTATCAGCAGCCATCGGTATCCTAAGGGGTAGAGGTCAGATCTTGCACTACCAAGCAGATTATTAGTCTGAAGTGGTAAAAAGCGAGAAGCCATTTTGAATGATACTCCATACCTTTTCATTGACTGCACTCTCCAATACCCTCTCTCGCAGATAATGGCCTCATTTTTAGTAATTTATAATAAAATAGAGTCTAAATTTGTTTTATAGTAAATTTCAATCAGTGCATTATGTATAAATTATTTGACAATGTGACCATTCATGGTGTATATTCCAGTTGAGTGTGAAATAAGATATCAACTCTCATGCTTTTATGTGTTTGCTGCAGTCTTGATGCATTTTTGTAAATAGTGTTTGGGTAAAATACCAATAAGCCAATTTGCTTTGGTCTGTACAATAAGTAGCCCTTTATCTGTTATCTGAGGATGATATTTAGAAACAGGTATTGACATGATTGTAAAATAACTTTAAAAAAAACTTTGCACCGATATACTTTATAGGCGACATATTGTATTTATATGAAATGTGTTTTTATTTTACTTATCACTGTAATTTTATACATATAAATAACTGTTTTTCTTATCTTTGTAGATGAAAGCTGGATTGGAAAGAGCCTTTTGCTGCTAAAGTTTGCACCATTCCCAACAAAAAACACTGGCTCTGTGTCTGATGCTAAGAGAATGGATACTTTGCAAGAACAGAGAGAGGTTTTGGCCAAGGTCGCCGATTCCCCGGCACAGCACGTTACTGCCCAGTCCACAGGATCGCAGGTGCTAATTGCCCCATCGCAGAGCACGTCGGCAGAAGCACCCCAGCAAACAGTCCCCGCTGCCACAACTCCGCGGGAAACAGTCCCCGCTGCCACAACTCCGCGGGAAATAGTCCCCGCTGCCACAACTCCGCGGGAAACAGTCCCCGCTGCCACAACTCCGCGGGAAACAGCCCAGCACACAATCCCCGCTGCCGCAACTCCGAGGGACGACCACAATTCTGTTGGCCCACCCCAGTGTGAGAGCCCAGCGTCTTCAGTGAGCACCACGCCCAGTGAGAACCTGGTATCTCCTTATGTTGACCTTCCCTCTCCTTTCAGCTCCAAACCCAAGGCTGCGTTTGGCAAAGGCCGACTTAGGTTGCTTTCACTCAGATCCATGGAAGAGTTTAAAATGGTCCCAATCCAAGACAAATATCCCATTTTGAAGAACATTTTAGATTTCATGAAGGATTCCAATATTTCTTCTGAAAGGTAAGCTGATTTGCTCTTAATTGTTCAAACCAAAGAAAACTACTAGAATAAGTGGTTGAGGATTTGCATTTCAAGGAGAATGTGAGTTGGTAGTTTAGTGGTTAAGGGTAGGAAAAATGGGCGGAAAATTATTGAAACTGATTTTTTGTTTCAATCAGAATTTACTTTACCAACCCATGGGTGTGTCAGAATACTTTAAGATTGCACTCAGCG
This sequence comes from Pristiophorus japonicus, assembly GCF_044704955.1. Lineage (NCBI taxonomy): Eukaryota > Metazoa > Chordata > Chondrichthyes > Pristiophoridae > Pristiophorus > Pristiophorus japonicus. Next base: position 60,751,001 of record NC_091992.1, read on the forward strand.
TGGCCTTTCAAAAGCAGTCAGTACTGGGGATGTGGGGGGAGAGACAGATGGAAAAAGGGAGATAATTAGCAGTTTCATTGTTGTTTTGGTCATAAGGAAGGTTGAACTGCTGGTAGGAGCTGCCTTGGATTTAATGTCAGTGTGACCATGCCCACTTTCAAATATAACAGGGTCGGAAATTGTGTTCAAGACTCAGTCAGACTGTCTGCTGAGCTGCAAGGTCACAAACCTAATGCTGTTGGCATAATGAGTATCTGCAGTCATGAGCTGTTCAGTGCTGGTGCTCATTGTGATGCATGAAATCAGTTTTCTGTTCAGAATGAGTTGGAACTGGATTGTGAAGTTTGCTGATTGCGAGGAGACGTAGAATGACACAGCACAGGAGGAGGCCATTCGGCCTAAGGTGCCCGTGCCTGCTCTTTGAAAGAGCGATCCAATTAGTGGAGTGATTGAACCTTTGAATGCTGATTGTCATTTTGAGTCCCATTGGCTACTGATGTGACAAAAATTCAAGGTGTAGGGAAGAGGCCAAGTTATATAAAAGTCAGGTCACATTTGGTCCACATGCGGCTGCTGCTTTAAGTAGCTGGCAATACGCTCCATTAGTCACCGTTGGGTTCTTGTATACCAGCATCTCTTTGAGAAGCATTTTTTTAAAACCGTAGGCTTATGGGGCTCAATTTTCCCCAGTGATTTGTGCCGTTTTTTTGGAGCAGGCTGCTCTTTTTGGCTTAAGTTGAAAAACCACAGTTTCCCCAATCAATTTGCAACAGCGTAACTCAATTAGTTACGATTGTTTTAGTTCCGTTTTTTTTTCAGCCAAAGGGGGTGTAACCAGTCACCTTTGCCAATTGTGGCCACTTTGGGAAGTTTGACCAGCTGAGAGTTACGCCCAGTTGTGCTGAGGCCAGCGTATGTGGCCTCTGCAGAAAAACCTTCAATTAGAGTTAAGAAAATCGTCGTAACAGATGCCCGGACATACTGAAAGAATTGTAAAACACACAGCAGCAACTTACCTCGAACCCCGCCCGAAGGCTGTTCGTTGGAAGATTGAGCCCGTGCAATCCCATTGGAGTGCTGCAGATATGGCTGCAGTGTGGAGCAGTGCGATGTGATTCATGCCTGCAGTCTGCCTCGTGAGATGCAACCTCCGCTGTGGAGATGTGCCAAGCAGAGGCAGTAAGCTCGAGGGTGATTTAAATGAAACATAGAAAATAGGTGCAGGAGTAGGCCATTCGGCCCTTTGAGCCTGCACCACCATTCAATAAGATCATTGCTGATCATTTACCTCAGTACCCCTTTCCTGCTTTTTCTTCATACCCCTTGATCCCTTTAGCCGTAAGGGCCATATCAACTCCCTCTTGAATATATCCAATGAACTGGCATCAACAACTCTCTGCGGTAGGGAATTCCACAGGTTAACAACTCTGAGTGAAGAAGTTTCTCCTCATATCAGTCCTAAATGGCTTACCCTTATCCTTAGACTGTGTCCCCTGGTTCTGGACTTCCCCAACATCGGGAACATTTTTTCCAGCATCTAACCTGTCCAGTCCCGTCAGAATTTTATAAGTTTCTATGAGATCCCCTCTCATCTTTCTAAACTCCAGTGAATACAGGCCCAGTCAATCCAGTCTCTCCTCATATGTCAGTCCTGCCATCCTGGGAATCAGTCTGGTGAACCTTCGCTGCACTCCCTCAGATTAGGAGACCAAAACTGAACACAATATTTCAGGTGAGGCCTCACCAAGGCCCTGTACAACTGCAGTAAGACCTCCCTGCTCCTATATTCAAATCCCCTAGCTATGAAGGCCAACATACCATTTGCCGCCTTCACCGCCTGCTGTACCTGCATGCCAACTTTCAATGACTGATGGACCATGACACCCAGGTCTCATTGCACCTTCCCCTTTTTCTAATCTGCCGCCATTCGGATAATAATCTGCCTTTGTGTTTTTGCCACCAAAGTGGATAACCTCACATTTATCCACATTATATTGCATCTGCCATGCATTTGCCCACTCACCTAACATGTCCAAGTCACCCTGCATCTTCTTAGCGTCCTGCTCACAGCTCATACCACCACCCAGTTTAGTGTCATCTGCAAACTTGGAGATATTACACTCAATTCCTTCATCTAAATCATTAATGTATATTGTAAATAGCTGGGGTCCCAGCACTGAGCTTTCCGGCACCCCACTAGTCACTGCCTGCCATTCTGAAAAGGACCCATTTATCCCAACTCTCTGCCAATCAGTTCTCTATCCACGCCAGAACATTACCCCCAATACCATGTGCTTTGATTTTGCACACCAATCTCTTGTGTGGGACCTTGTCAAAAGCCTTTTGAAAGTCCAAATACACCACATCCACTGGTTCTCCCTTGTCCACTCTACTAGATACATCCTCAAAAAATTCTAGAAGATTTGTCAAGCATGATTTCCCTTTCATAAATCCATGCTGACTTGGACATCTTTAATAATTGATTCTAATATTTTTCCCACCACCGATGTCAGGCTAACCGGTCTATAATTACCTGTTTTCGCTCTTCCTCCTTTTTTAAAAAAAAAGTGGTGTTACATTAGCTACCCTCCAGTTCATAGGAACTGATCCAGAGTTGATAGACTGTTGGAAAATGATCACCAATGCATCCACTATTTCTAGGGCCACTTAAATACTCTGGGATGCAGACTATCAGGCCCCGGGGATTTATCGGCCTTCAATCCCATCAATTTCCCTAACACCATTTCATGCCTAATAAGGATTTCCTTTCATTCCTCCTTCTCCTCACTGGACCCTCTGTCCCCCTAGTATTTCCGGAAGATTATTTGTGTCTTCCTTCGTGAAGACAGAACCAAAGCATTTGTTCAACTGGTCTGCCATTTCTTTGTTCCCTATTATAAATTCACCTGAATCCGACTGCAAGGGACCTATGTTTATCTTCACTAATCTTTTTCTCTTCACGTATCTATAGAAGCTTTTGCAGTCAGTTTTTATGTTCCCGGCAAGCTTCTTCTCATACTCTATTTTCACCCTCCTAATTAAAGGAGTCATGTGAGCTACTCTTGCACTGTATCCAGCGACCAATGGCACAGGCAGAGGTTTGGGAGTAGTTAGTCCGCAGTTGGTGCATTGATTTATGACGCTTGCCAATAAGAATTGTGGTGCTCACCATATTTATGTCACAGCTCAATCTGTAGGAGCAATGTGGTTTGCCACTACATTCTCTAACCATGTCCAAACTTTCATTTTATAAAAGAAGTTGAAATTCAGTTTTGGCAAATTACCATTATATTCTGTGCAGTCACATTGCACATTAAGGTCACGATACATCATGTAACCTGTTTTGGTCCTAAATGTTCTTTCCAATGTGTAAGGTTTGAAAGTTTGTGCCTAGGAAAGCGCCTTGAACTGACAAGGTTACTAGTAATTTAAAACAAAACTCGCTTGCAGTGTTTTACAGGTTCTGTCTATGCGGAAAGCCCAGGCCAAGAGTATCGCTGATGTTCTGCATGCAGTGCGTGAATGCCTGCAGTCACTGGGACAACCTCATCTCTTCCAGTTCTCCTGCATTCTCTTCTTGCAGGAAATATTAGCCTGTCAGAAGGAATTGATCAGGTATGGGACAAGACTTGACCTTGTGAACCTTCGTAATCGTTTCCCATGGTGACTAAGGGGACGAGCAGCTGACTTTCAACCAAGATGTTGGGAGTTTTGGTCGCGGACGTGTCTACGTACTTTGGGTCCTATTGGATGACATGCTACTTAGTAACAAGTTATTTGTGTTGTATATCTTCCGTTTGTGTTATATATGCAGACTATAGATATACTCTCTGTGTAGTCACTATATAGTTGCTTAAGATGGAGACTTGTTACCTGATGCACTATCAATAAGGTTTACACTGTATATACATGCTGGCACCACTAGAGGGTGTAACTGGTGGGGACCGGGGTTTCCTGCCCTAGTGGCAAGGGCTGTATAAAAGGGGAGCCACCATGCAGCTGCCTCACTCGGGAGTTACGAATAAAGGACCAAGGTCACTGCAGTTTGAGTACAACACATTGCCTCGTAGAATCATTCATAGGTACATCACGGGCATAATAGTTTGTTTCTGCTGTGGAGCAAATGTAGGCTTAGTGTGACTTAGCTCGGGGGTTTTTAATCAGAAACTCGAACGGTATGTGCAGAGGATCTGCATCGTAGGCTCTCCTGGCTCTTTGCTCAGTAAAGTAACTTTAAATAGTGTTAATGATTTATGCATTTAAACGGTAGATGGAAACTATTTCTGCTGGTGGGGGAGTCTAGAAAAAGGTGGTCACAACCTTAAAATTAGAGCCAGGACATTCGGGGGTGATGTCAGGAAGCACTTTTTCACGCAAAAGTCCGGCACACTCTTTTCCCCCAAAAAGCTGCCGAAGCTGGGGGTCAATTGAAAATTTCAGTACTAAGATTGATGGATTTTTGTTAGGAAAGGGTATTAAGGGATATGGAACCAAGGAGGTAGATGGAGTTGTAGAGATCTAATTCAATGGCGGAACAGGCTCGAGGGGCTGAATGGCCTATCCTTGTGCCTATGAACCTATATTCCTAACTTCTAACTTCTTGCTTTGTTGTAACTGCTGGCAGAAAATGGAACCGCTTCAGCAAAGCATCCTTGTCTTTATAAAGAAAATTCAGGAGGGTTATGACTCTGGATGGAGATTTTTTAAAGTTCTTTCTTGAAGACCCTGCTGCAGACTCATACAATTGTGGCTGATTTTCATCCTCATGTAGCACTGAGATGTCACTGTTTCTAGCCAATGATCTCCTCCGTGCCGGCTTTGGTGGCCTTTCATTCCTGTGTATTGTCTACACTCTCCATTGACAAAGCCATGTAGTGCCAGCTCTTTGAATCTCCTGTGCCACAAAACATAGCGTTGTTTGTAGATCACTGCATCAGCCGTTAATTTTTCATGTTTAAATTTAACTACAAATTACTTGTATTATGTTTTTCTGAGGAAGCTGAGGTGCTCTAGTTTATGCAAGTAATGCGTTTTATATTCAGATATAGGCTAGCTAATCCCCCTCATGGACTCCTTGCCTGATACAATTATGAGATGCTGGTATCTCGCTTAAGATTATGAGGGAGCTTGACAAGGTGGATGCAGAGAGGATGTTTCTACTGATTGGGGAGACTAGGACTAGAGGGCATAATCTTAGAATAAGGGGCCGCCCATTTAAAACTGAGATGAGAAGAAATTTCTTCTGAGGTTGTAAATCTGTGGAATTCGCTGCCTCAGAGAACTGTGGAAGCTGAGACATTGAATAAATTTAAGACAGAAATAGACAGTTTCTTAAATAATAAGGGGATAAGGGGTTATGGGGAGAGGGCAGGGAAGTGGAGCTGAGTCCATGGTCAGATCAGCCATGATCTTATTGAATGGCGGAGCAGGCTCGAGGAGCTGTATGGCCTACTCCTCCTATTAAGTGCCTGCCTTTCATATGTGAACCATGATAGCAAGTGTTGGCAGGCTATTCAACTGTAGGGGCATCATAGTGATCCCTATCCTGTCCTCGACTGATATACACGCTCAGATTTTCCAGGAAGCAGGGGTGGGGGGGTTATAAAAAAGAAAGACTTGCATTTTTATAGCGCCTTTCACGATCACCGAAAGTTCCAAAGTGTTTTACAGCTAGTGAAGTACTTTTTGAAATGCAGTCGCTGTTGTAATGTGGGAAATGTCATGTGTTCGACTATCATTGTAACCCATGTATAAGCTGACCTAAGTTGTACACCTTGAGAACATTGACCACAAGGGGGCGAACTTGTGGGAGACACTTCTAACCTGGAATTTCAGGTATAAAAGGGGAAACTCCACCCACCTTCATTACTTGAGATCTTGGTAATAAAGGTAATTGGTCACAGAGTGACCTTCTCTCAAGTATGGGCCTCGTGTGCACTTATACTGTGTACTGTAAGGACATATCATTGGCGACGAGAAACTGGGATTTAAACCATGCGAGCATGGCCACTAGCAGCACAGAAGAGAGGTACTGTGTTGGTGATGATTGGGACGACTTTATTGAGAGACTACAGCAAAGTTTTGTCACTAAGGAATGGTTGGGACAGGATTCTGCCGACAAACGCAGGGCTCATCTCCTGACGGTTTGTGGATTCAGGACGTACTCCCTAATGAAGGACCTTCTAGCAGCAGAGAAGCCGGCGGACAAGATGTTCAAAGAGCTCAGTAAGTTGATCGGGGAACACTTAAACCGGTGAGCAGCATGCACATGGCGAGACACTGGTTTTGCACGCACCGGCGGCGAGAAGGGCAAAGCGTTCCAGACTTCGTGGCAGATCTCCAGTGACTGGCGAGCCTATGTAAGTTCCCAGATGCATGCAGAGTGGAGATGGTGCGAGACTTTTTTATTGAGGGCATTGGGCACGCTGGGGTTTTCAGGAAACTGATTGAGACCAAAGACTTGACCTTGGAAGTGGCGGCTCTGATAGCCCAGACATTTATCTCTGGGAAGAAGAGACCAGAATGATGCATGACAAAAGCCTTGGCTCAAATGCGGCAAACGACCAGGGAGTCAACATTGTTAACGCGGCACACAGTTCTCTAGGCAGACAAGCGCAATCGGACATGCCCGAGGATGTAGTCGAACCCAAAGGGGGAATTCCACAGAGACAATGGCTAGCTGAACGGCGATTCATGCCATTGCAATGGACAATGCGGCCAGTAATGGGGCCATCAACACCTGTTAATGATGCGCTTAAGGACAGTTACAGAGACAGTCAGAGACGATCGACTGGTAATGGACCGTTTGTTTCCAACAAAGGGGCCTCCAGCACATGCTGGAGGTGTGGAGGCAAACACCCAGCCAGAGCTTGCAGGAACAGCAATATATCTGCAGAAACTGCAACGTCAGCGGTCACTTGGCGCGTATGTGCAGGAAGCCTGCAGCCAGGTTGATGTACGAGGAGGACGGGCCCGATGTAAGCCCTACGAGGCCAAATGAATACTGGGGGAAATCACTGGAAGCTGAAGTTCAGCGAGTTCATGTGGAGCACATATACAGTTCATATACCAGGACGCCATCCATAATGATGAAAGTGCTCCTCAGTGGCATCCCAGTATTAATGGAGCTAGACACGGGGGCCAACCAGTTCCTGATGAGTATCAAACAGTTCGAAAGGTTGTGGGTATCCAAGGCCAGGAGGCCAAAATTATTACCGATTGACGCACAGCTACGGACATATACAAAGGAGATCATTCCGGTGCTAGGCAGCGCCATGGTAGTCGTGACCCACAGAGATTCGGAGAACAGGTTGCCACTCTGGATTGTCCCGGGGGACGGTCCCGCACTGCTGGGGAGGAGTTGGCTTGCTGTCATGAACTGGAAATGGGGCGATGTCAATGCAATTTCTTCTGTGGAGCGAGTATCATGCTCACAGGTCCTGGACAAATTTGACTCATTATTTCAACCGGCATCGGCACTTTCATGGGAGCCAAGGTAGTGATTCACATAAACTCGGACGCCAGGCCAGTACACCATAAGGCCAGAACATGTGGACTACGCAAGTCCTTTCATGGGAAAAATGTTTTTGGTTGTAGTAGACGCCTACTCCAAATGGATTGAGTTTAAATTCAAGCACATCCTCTGCCACGGTAGAAAGTCTATGGGCAATGTTTGTCGCCCATGGTCTACTGGACATCTTGGTCAGCGACAATGGCTCGTGCTTCACAAGCACTGAATTCCAGGAGTTCATGGCAGGCAATGGAATCGACCATGTCAGAACGGCCAGGCGGAACGTGCAGTGTAGATAATCAAACAGGGGATGCTCAGAATCCAAGGGGGTTCCCTACAAAGCTGCTTATTACGCCTCCTGTTGACCAATAGATCCCGACCACATTTGCTCACAGGGGTTCCACCCGCAGAGCTGCTAATAAAAAGGACGCTCAAAACCAGGTTATCCCTTATACACCCCACTATGAAAGAAATTGTTGAGATCAGGCGTCAGTCACAATGTGACTACCATGACAGGAATGCGAGGGCGCAATGTATTGATGTCAATGACCCTGTTTTTGGCCTTAATTACGCTGCAGGGCCCAAATGGCTTGCAGGCATTGTGGTTGCCAAAGAGGAGAATAAGATCTTGGTAGATAAACTTACCAATGGACAAATCTGCCGCAAACACGTGGATCAAACTAAAAGGAGGTTCAGCAACCCCATAGAAGAAGCAGAGGAAGAACACGACGTAGAGTTCACTCCACCACAGGTGACCGAACACCGGAACCAAGTGGAGTAGAACCCAGTCACTGTGGGCAGTCCGGACAGGCCTGAGGCACCGCAAACAGCAGACACTCAGGCCAGCGCCCAACAACCGGAGCCCCAACTCAGGCGCTCTACAAGGGAGCGTAAACCACCAGAGAGACATTGTAACCCATGTATAAGCTGACCTAAGTTGTACACCTTGAGAACATTGACCACAAGGGGGTGAACTTGTGGGAGACACTCCTAACCTGGACTTGCAGGTATAAAAGGGGAAGCTCCACCCACCTTCATCACTTGAGGTCTTGGTAATAAAGGTAACTGGTCACAGTGACCTTCTCTCAAGTATGGACCTCGTGTGCATTTATACTGTATAGTGAGGACATATCAGGAAATGCAGCAGTCAATTTGCGTACAGCAAGCTCCCACGAACAGCAATATAATAATGACCAGATAATTTTTTTTTAATGATGTTGATTGATGGATAAATATTGGCCAGGACACGGGGATAACTCTCCTGCTCTTGTTCGAAATAGTGCTGTGGGACCTTTTACGTCCACCTGAGAGGGCAGATGGGGCTTAACATCTCGTCTGAAAGGCAGCACTCCCTCAGCACTGCACTGGGAGTGTCAGCCTAGATTTTTGTGCTCAAGTCCCTGGAGTGGGACTTGAACCCAGAACCTTCTAACTCAGCGGTGAGGATGCTACCCACTCAGCCACAGCTAGTCAGGAGCAGGAATCCTGGCTGATTTTTCTCCTGCCACCTCCTCCACGCTTAGGGTTGCTGAGGCCAATGGGTGTACCTTGAATGCACCCCTGTGCGATTGGCTAACTCGACGCAGGCTGGAGATTGAACCCATGTCCTCTGATTTCTTTGGCCTATTTACAGGTTGCTTTTATTGACTCCAGCCAAAATATATACACTGAGCAGTCTTACGTTGGGAGTGATCTTTTTATAGAATAGCCTTCACATAAATGCTTGAGTTCCGTTCTGTTGGTGAAGATGCCATTTTCTGATGAGTTAATTTTGTTTCGATTCATAATGTTCCCTCAAGTATATAAAAAGAATGTTACCAGTGTTTAAAAGTGGCTTATGCTCTGGTGTCTCATGAAATTGGAGACGTGTGTGTGTGTGTGTGTGTGTGTGTGTGTGACATGGCAGTCGGCTGCTAATGAAGTCAGCCTTTTCCACAAATTTTATTATAAACACCTGGTTAACAACCAAAATAAAACTTTCCGTGCATCAATTCTCAGCCAGATGTGCATGGGTAACACCCCCCTTTCTCTCTTCCTACATTAGACAGATAATTAAGATCCGTCAGTGCAGTGTTGTATATTGTTTTCTCGTGAGATACATGCCTTGGGGAGTCGGAAGTAGTCAGTGGACAGTTTAAGTATAATGTGAATGGCTGGGCTGAGCAGAGAAGGAAATTTCCCGTGCACCCGTTTTTAATTAAAATCTTTTTTGGTTTAGAAAAACATATCTATAAAATCGTAATCTTTGTTCTGGTGTGGACATTTTTTGCAGAATTTAGACTTTGAGGTCCTACGAAATAATAAAATTGATTTTGAATGAATTTCATTGTCAATACCCGGTTGACTGAGGGCCGTGTGGCTCTTTGTCGGCCGGTGCGGGCATAATGGGCCGAAATGGCCTCCTTCCCTGCTGTAAATTTCTATATATTTATACCCCATTTAATTTTTTTAAATTCTGAATTTCTTTTATGCAAAAAGAAAAGGAAATGACTGGATCACTAAAGAAAGGACTTGCATTAAGGAATCTCCTTATCACTGTACTCCAGATATCTCAACATACAGTGCATTAATGCTTGAGGTGTAGTCACAGTTGCTGTGTAAGTCATTTTGCTGACAGTAAGGTCCCACAAACAGCATTGAGAAGTATGACCAGAAAATCCATTTCTGGTGATGTTGGTTGAGAGTACTCTTGGCCTGGATATTGGGAGAACTCCCTTCAAATATTGCCATGGGATTATCTCCATCAGACAGTGTGTGGGTTTAACATCTCGCCTCCTACAATAATGCACTGAAGCGTCCGCCTAGATGGTATCCGGAAATCCTCAAATGGAGTTTGAACGTCTAACCTTGTTACTTGGGCAAGAGTACATACTGAGCAGGTCCGACACATCAGTGGTGATACCTGAATTATGATTGCAAAAACTTGTCTTGTTAACTGAACTGGTGAGCTCTATCAGGTTAGTAATGCCTCCAAGCCACTTCTCCAAAGTCATCACTCTCCAGTTATAGAAAAATATTTGAAAAGTCAACAGGAGTAGACATGTCCAATTAGAGATAATCGTTTGATCAGCTTTATTTTGATGATGAGTACGAATGATTAGATGCCTCTTTTAATATAGATTTGAGATATTGTAAAACAGCAATTTAAAGTTATGTTTTCTTTTTTCACACCGCTGGGATGAAATGTTTCAAAGCCCAATCTTTGCTGGATAAACTGCCTTATTGCTTTCTGAGAACTGTTCGACGGTAACTATAATGCGTGACCCTTATGGGAGTTTTCGAAGCTGCCCAGTCCGGGTTGTCTATCGATATGAATGCAGTGCCCACTTTTCTGTTCTCCCAGTAGATGTTGCTAATGGTGCATTTGGCATTTTTGGCATGGCAGCTTTATACTCCCTTATCATACTGATCCTTAATCTGATAAACCCATGCTCTGTACTTCAATCCAATGTACACAACTCTGCTCGCTCGCCTCCAACTTCCAGCAAAATACTTGAGTTAGTGAACTGAGGAGATGGATATTTCCATGATTTTAAGAGATAGTCCATCTGCTGAAATGTTTTTAAGTTTTACAATTCAGCCCCCATCTCCAGTTGCAGTGACAATCATATTTGGTGCAAATTTGCATTGGTTGCAGAAAATCAAAACGGTTCCTGTCTACTTCATCCTTCACCTTCAGTGCAAAGTTCATTTTCTCCACCCTGCAAAACAAGAGGTCAGGGAGTTGAGGATGGTGGCTGTTCCCACTTTGCACCCTCTGTAAATTTGAGCTCACCAAAAACCCTGCTGCCTGTGTCCTAACTTGCATTAGTTCCCGTTCACCCATTACCCCTGTGCTCGCTGACTTACATTGGTCCCCGGTCCGGCAACACCTCGATTTATTTTTAAAAAAAAATCTTCGTCCTTGTTTTCAAATCACTCCATAGCCTTGCCTATCCCTATATCTTTAACCTACTCCAGCCGTACAACTCCCTTGAGACATCTGCGCTCCTCCAATGCTGACCTCTTGTGCATCCCTGATTTTCTTCGCTCCACCATTGACGATCGTGTCTTCAATTGTCTGGGCCCGAAGCTCTGGAATTCCCTCCCTAAACCTCTCCTTGTAAGGTGCTCCTTAAAACCTACCTCTTTGAACAAGCGTTTGGTCACCAGTCCTAATATTTGCTTATGTGGCTTGTCGTCAAATTTTATTTGTTAACACTCCGAAGCGCCTTGGGGGTTTTATTACGTTAAATGCGCTATATGAATGCAATATGTGGTGGTGTTGTACTTAATACAAAGCTAGCATTTGTACCAGACTGGGGTGGCAGTGGGCTCATTTTATCCTTACCTAAGTGATGCTTTATCTAGGTACAGCGTGTATCAGATTCATGGTACCTTATAGTATGACCACTGTTGCTAACCCTGGCTTTGTGTCTCCAGTTATCATCAGCAGTTGGAGGGCTGTGGAAAGGAGCTATGGAATGAACTCCGACAGGCTTACTACAATCTTGTGCTGCTCCTGGTCAATGCTGTCCGTCAGTTCAACACTGAGAAAGATTGGTAGGTACTCGTGGTTAAATTGAACCGACTCGATAATGAATTTCAGCAATATTTATTTATTACCCCATGTACTATAGGGCAGGCCCATTGCCCAATGGAAGACAATCAGAGTGGAGGCTTCCACTTAAGAGCTTTGTGCGGTGTAGGTTTCTGCATAATACTTGTTCCTGAGCTGCTCTCCATTCTTTTACTTGCTGTTGCTCCCCTGTGTTTTCCGTATTGGAATCAGTTGTTGAACGCAGCTGTTGTCCCTCTATTGTTCTTGGTGTCCTCACTGCTTTGACTGAAAAGTTTTTCCACATTTGCTGTTTTTTTGGCCTTCGAACTCCTAGATTTAGGGCATGTACCGTATAAAAGTAGATGTTTAGTTCCTGAAATTTGACGTTTTGTAAACCCTTTTGTGGGGCCGTTCACCCACCATCCTTGCTTTCCATCCAGACACAGCTTCAGTGTGTGAATTGGATCCAAGAGGTACATGTGAGAGATTGGCTGTAGATCTGAACAAAATGTGCTTGAACATAGCTGCAAGACCTTCACGTCTAAGCTACCCAGAGACGTGATGTGTAATGATACATAAGAACATAAGAAATAGGAGTCGGCCATTTGGCCCCTCGAGCCTGCTCCACCATTCAATAGGATCATGGCTGATCTGATCTTGGCCTCAATTCCACTTCCCTGCCCACCTCCCCATAACCCTTGACTCCCTTATCGTTCAAAAATCTGTCTATTTCTACCTTAAATATATTCAGTGACCCGGCCTCCACAGCTCTCTGGGGCAGAGAATTCCATAGATTCACAACCCTCTGAGAGAAGAAATTCCACCTCATCTCCATTTTAAATGGGCGACCTCTTATTCTGAATCTATGCCCCCTAGTTATAGATTCCCCCTCGAGGGGAAACATCCTCTCTGCATCTACCCTGTCGAGCCCCTTCACAACCTTATACGTTTCAATAAGGTCACCTCTCATTCTTCTAAACCCATTACTAAATTCATTAATAAACCATGGTACTTCTGTCATTAGTCAGAATCTGAAACATACCTCACCATATTCTTTACCTTTTAAGTTCCTTCAGAACATGTGGATGCAACTGTGTAGTCTCGTTTCAAGCTCTTAAATAGAATTTACAGCACAGAGACAGACCATTTGGCTCAACTGGTCTCCGGTGGTGTTTGTGCGCCACACAAGCCGCCTCCCACTCTATTTCATCTAACCTTATATGCATATACTTCTATTCATTTCTCCCTCATGGTCATCTATCTTCCCCTTAAAGGCATCTGTGCTATCTACCTCAACTATTCCATGTGGTAGTAAGTTCCACACTCTAACCACTCTGGGTAATGAAGTTTCTCCTGAATTTCTTGTTGGATTTATTAGTGACTATCTTATATTTATTGCCCCTAGTTTTGCACTCCCCTGCATCTTCTCTAAGTCTACTCTATCAAACCCCTTCATAATTTTAAAGAGGTTACCTTTCAGCCTTCTCTTTTCTAGAGACAAGAGCCCTAGCCGGTTCAGTCTTTCCCAATAATTATAACCTCTCAGTTCTGGTATCATCCTTGTAAACATTTTTGAACCTTCTCTATATCCCTTTGTAATATGAAGACCAGACCTGTACTCCAAGTGTGGTCCAACCAAGGTTCTATGCAAGTTTAACACACTTCCCTACTTTTCAATTCTGTTCCTCTAGAAATAAACCCCAATGCTTGGTTTGCATGTTTTATGGCCTTGTTAACTTCCGTTGCTACTTTTAATGATTTATGTATCTCTACCATTAGATTCCTTTGCGCAACGACCCCATTTAGTCTTTTACTTTCCAACCACTGTGTGGCCCCCTTATTGCTCCCACCAAAATACACTACCTTGCATATCTATTTTGAAATTTATTTGCTATTGAAACGCCCATTCTGCAAATTTATTAACTTCATGTATTTTGTCGCAGTCTCCCTCAGTATTAACTATACCCACAATTTGGTGTCATCCTAAAATGTTGAAATTGTAATTCTGATTCCCGAGTCCAAATTGTTTATGTAAATGGTGGACAACAGTGATCCAAGCATCGATCCCTGTGGAACACCACTTTCCACCTTCCGGCAGTCTGAGTAACTACCTTTAATTCCTGCTTTCTGTATTGTAGCCACCTTGCTATCCATTCTGCTACCTGATCCCGGATTCCACATGTTCTGACCTTGGTCATGAACATACTCTGTGGTAACTTATCAAAGGACTTTTAAAAAAAATACAAGTATCTTACATCTACTGCATTTCTGTTACTACTTCAAAGTATTCAGTAAGGTTGGTGAAGCATGACCTTCCCTTTTGAAAGTCATGTTGACTATTCTTTGTAAAATTTTCAGTTCTAGATCTGTCTTGCAGAATATCTCTAACATACCCTCTGACATCTCAGAACAGTGAGCACTTCGGAGCCAGATGGGCTGTAGGGGAGACATGTGCTCAGCAGGCTCAATTTACTGGGGTGACTGAGAGTTTGCATTCCCAAGGACTTTGGCTGGAGAGGGGAAAAATCCAGTCATAACTGGTTGTAATAGGCTCCGTTCGGAAATAATCTGGGAGTTGCTCCAGTTCTTTTAGAATCAGATGTGAAGTCGTTGAATTTTTGGGCTTAGATCCAATATACTGCCAAATTTGGAGAAAGGTTCTTTCCTACTCTTGCTAAATTCTGGAACCATTGTGGCATCTTTTAGCTTTCTGTTCTGGACGCCTCCTCCCCCGTTTCTGGAAATTCTATAGGTTTTGATCCCTTGATGATTGAAGACAGATATAGATAGATATCGTGGTTGTTGGGTCTACCTGAGCTGTCAGTTGACCAGTCAGCTCTTCGTGTTGGCTTAAACACTGTCTTGTTGGTCAATCCAATTCTTCAAGGACCCAATGACGCACTTGTTTTCACTGTTGTGAGGATCAGTCTTCTAGGTGAACCACCTCCATTCTCAATGGCGAATGTTTTTGACACCTAGAAAGAAGTTCCACTTAATGGCTTAATCCTGAATAGATTATTCTGCTTCTGCACAAGGAGCTCCTTTACACTCTTGGACCATAATATTTCAGCAGTCGTTTCAACTTTATTTAATTCTGTCAGTTGTCAGGAAGCTGTTGTGAGACAACAACAACAACTTGTATTTATATAGTGCCGATAATATAGTAAAACATCCCAAGGCGCTTCACAGCAGTGTTATAAGACAAAACAAATAAATTTGGCACCAAGCCACTTAAGAAATTACGGCAGATGACCAAAAGCTTGGTCAAAGAGGTAGGTTTTAAGGAGCGTTTTAAAGGAGGAAAGGGAGGTGGAGAGGTTTAGGGAGGGAGTTCCAGAGCTTTGGGGCCTAGGCAGCTGAAGGCATTAGATGATGTGGTTTCAGGGCTCAGAAGTGAATTTTTCCATGTGTTTAAGAATATGTTTACAAATTTGGCAAGAGTTGGGAGATCAATCGTTCAGTGTCATGCTGGGGACTCTCTCTTGTTTTGCACTCATCTGCCAAGGGACAGGTATTATGGCATCTAAAAGCTTTGCAAATGTGCCCAAATCCTGGGGATGGACGAAGGGGCGTGTGGGATTGGTGGGTGTGCATTGTTCAAACTTCGCTTTGCACTCAACATCTCTGCTTCTTTTAACCCCTCACTCACCACAGTCACCACCTGTAGCATTTTCAGATATACTGACTGGGCGTAATGCTCGTAATGAGGCTGAAGCAAGGATCAGAGGATTGAAAAGCACAGCAGGAGCAAGTGAAAAGCGTTAAAACTTTGCAATCTCCGACCTACACTTGTTTTTTTTTAAAGATTTCGAAGAAAGCTGTTTGAGGTTCAGCTGAAAGTGGGGCACTTTTATTTCCTCTACATTTCTTGATTAGGTTGTTAGTTTAACACTGCTAGTTAGAAGTAACATAGATGCAGATAGTCTGTGCAGCTGTGTAAACCCTGCCCCAGTGAAATTCTACTCCATGAATTTGATGAATGATTCTAGACTTGGATAATATATGCCAAGTTTGCTACATGGCTCTCCAAACAGACCCAGAGTTTACTGTAATTCATAGTGGACTTTCTCCCTTCATCATCATGTATTTTCGGTCTGTTTTAGGTCTCTGCTCCCAGCACTCTCCTGTGTGCAGACCTGCCTGCTGCACCTGCTAGATATGGGCTGGGAGCCACTAGACATGTCCTTCTTCAATGACATTAAGCTTCCTGATCTCTTACTGGCAATGTCACGAGAAAATATCAGCATCCATGACAGCGTTATACAGTGAGTACAACCGCGACACACTGTAAAAATACGTGTAATATAAACGGCAGAGATTTCAGACTGCAGCATGGTGTAAAACTGGCACTGGGTTAATGTTGTCTAGCTGTATGTTTACATTTTCTATGAAAGAATCCCCATAATTATTTTTTCCTGACAATCCATTTAATATATGGTGTGGGGAAGAAGAACTTTGTGTAAGACTGATACAAAAATTTTTTAAAAATACAATTGTGAAGTTGTTAAATTGTTGTTGAGCAGTTTTTACCAGCAGCAATTGATGTATAATTCACTGATAATCCCTAAAGGATATTCCATGACTTGTATTTGCTGTGAATGGCACAAGATTCACCATCGTTGGTTTCTATGTTACGCCTTGGTTCTCCTTCCACTGCCCATTTTTCTGTTACATGAAAGATTATCCAAACTCCCAACAGCGGCTGATGCTTGCTTCTAATATACATCATCTTTAATGTGAAGAGGCGTCCTGAGGCGCTATCATAAACCATCAGCAACAGGAGTTGGGGAGGTGACGGAGGATGTGGTTGAGGAGAGTCTGAGGAAGACTTTGAAAGTGGGAAGCCATGTGATCAACTTGAAGGATCTGGGAAGGGGGTTCCAGAATATGATGACTAAAATTTCTAACACTGATTTGGTGGGGTTGGATAAGAGAGGAGAGTGTATGGCCAGAGTCAGATGTGTGAGCTGGGACGTAGTGCTGGAGAAGACTCGAGATGTGGGACGAGAGAGACCACAAACAAAAAGGGTTCTTTGGGCAAAGGGGAGAATTTTGAATTCAGTGTACTGAGGGGGTGGGGAGCCAGTTGGTTCAGGATGGGATGATTGGTGAGGGGGATTGGTACAGGATGGGGTGATAGGGGAACGGGATTGGTACAGGATGGGGTGATTGGCGAGGGGGATTGGTACAGGATGGGGTGATAGGTCAGCGGGATAGGTACAGGATGGGGTGATAGGTCAGCGGGATTAGTACAGGATGGGGTGATTGGTCAGCGGGATTGTTTTAGGATGGGGTGATTGGCGAGGGGGATTGGTACAGGATGGGGTGATGGGGGGGGCGGGATTGGTACAGGATGGGGTGATAGGGGAGCGGGATTGTTACAGGATGGGGTGATTGGCGAGGGCGATTGTTATAGGATGGGGTGTTAGAGGAGCGGGATTGGTACAAGATGGGGTGATAGGGGAGCGGGATTGGTACAGGATGGGGTGATAGGGGAACGGGATTGTTTTAGGATGGGGTGATTGGCGAGGGGGATTGGTACAGGATGGGGTGATGGGGGGCCGGGATTGGTACAGGATGGGGTGATGGGTGCTGGGATTGGTACAGGATGGGGTGATAGGGGGCCGGAATTGCTACAGGATGGGGTGATGGGGAGCGGGATTAGTTCAGGATGGGGTGATAGGGGGCTGGGATTGGTACAGGATGGGGTGATGGGGGCTGGAATTGGTACAGGATGGGGTGATAGGGGAGCGGGATTGTTACAGGATGGGGTAATTGGCGAGGGCGAATGTTACAGGATGGGGTGTTAGAGGAGCGGGATTGGTACAGGATGGGGAGATAGGGGAGCGGGATTGGTGCAGGATGGGGTGATAGAGGAGCGGGATTGGTACAGGATTGGATGCAGGGTTTTGGAGGAATTGGAGTTTGTGTAGGACGGAGCTCGGGAAGCAGTGAGGACCTGCGTAACCATGTGAGGCAGGAGTTGCTTTTGGCTCGAGGGTGGTGTCTTGCTTCCAACTGTTCAAAATTTGTTGGACTGGCTGCTAATGGAGTCTGGTATTTATTCAGCCAGTGGAGTGAAGAGGATGAGATTGCAGATTATGAATGCAACAAAGAGTGGATGGAGGAATGTCAAGATGGAATCCAGCTTCGTTTTTGGTACGAGAGGATGTCGAATGCAACAGCTGAGGAGAAGAGGCGGGTAAGTGGAAGCTTCAAGTAGCATTAATTAACCCTTCAAACTATGGATTACCTGACATTTGTAGTTGGCGTACATCACTTGGCACTTAATGTGAGAAATCAGAGCTCAAGTTTGTGAAAATTCCTGGTCTTGCTGGTTCATTCATTAAATGTTGGAATAGATTATACTATTTTCTGTGGGAGTGGAGAAAAGATAGCACAATTTTTCTAGGAATATTCGAATGCATTTTAGTTGTTTCATAAAATGAGTTTTTAATTTCTGTGCAGGACATAGTCCTGTACACAACTTTTATTTGTTTGTTTTCTTTTTAATACTGTATTATACAATAAAGGATAAATCGCCAGAGATGTGTATCTTCCTCTGCTGGCTACTAACTCAGTAGTGACTTCCACTGTTTCTCAAGGAACAATTTATGATATTTTAATTAACGATCTATTTGTATTTTGTGACAGATGCACATGTTTGTTGCGCGTTACTGTGACCTGTTGAATGTGGAGATATCCTGTGATGGGTGTCATAAAATAGCTCCCTGGCACCGCTACCGGTGTCTTCAGTGTCTGGACATGGATCTCTGCAAAACGTGCTTCCTCGGTAAGAATGGGTTCTGTTGTGAAGTGAGAGTGACTCAACTTTTGTTGTTGCAGACCGTGGACAGGTGGTGTCGAGCCAAAACACGTTGCGGTTTTGGTCATTTGACGCAAACACACGGATTTAACAGCCGTGGAAAAGTATTTTTAAAGAGTACGCAATCTGTTCGAAACCATTTCAAAGTACAAAAACCCCGCTCCATGTCGCAGACAGCAGTTAACGCAGCAGACACCACACTGAGCTGAATCAGCGTAGTCGGAGGCAGTCGCCCTCTGGCTTGGATAGCTCTTTAGTCAGGCTGCACCTTTCAGTACTCCGATCAGCTCTGGCCACCAATCCATGGAAGGAAATATCCAAGCCGTGCCGAGGGGTACGCATGGGACTGGCCCCTCGTGTCTGAGCGGCTCGGTTATAAGGAAAGGAGCATAAGAGAGTAGGCCATTCAACCCCTCAAGCCTGTTTCTTCCCCCCCCCCCACCCCCCAACCTCTTAAATTGGATCATGGCTGATCTGTACCTCAACTCCATTTACCTGCTTTTGCTCCATATTCCTTGATACCCTTGCCCATCAAAAATCTATCGAGCTCAGTCTTGAAAGCTTCAAGTGATCCCCAGCCCCTACAGCCTTTCTGGAGGAGGGAGTTGCAAATTTTCAATACCCTTTGTGTGGAAAAAGTGCTTCCTGATTTTCCTCCTGAACGGCCTGGCTCTAATTTTAAGGTTATGCCCCCTTGTTCCGGACTCCCCCACCCGAGGAAATAGTTTCTCAATATCTACCCTATCAAATCTTTTTAACATTTCAAATACCTCGATAGATGTCCTCAATCTTCTAAACGCAAGGGCAATCGGAATCATAGAATGATACAGCACAGGAGCCTATTCTACCATCGTACTGGTGCCAACTCTTTGAAAGTACAATTAGTCCCACTCCCCTGCTCTTTCCACATAGCCCTGCAAGTGTTTCCTTTTCAGGAATTTATCCAATTGCCTTTTGGAAGTTATTATTGAATCTACTTCCACCACCAGTTCCAGACTCTCACCACCCTCTGGGAAATTTCCCCTCAAATCCCCTCTAAACCTCCTACCAATTACTTTAAATCTATGCCCCTGGTTGTTGACCCCTCTGCTAAGGGAAATAGGTCCTTCCTTTCCACTATATCTTGGTCCCTCATAATTTTATGCACCTCAATCAGGTTTCCCCTCACCCTCCTCTGTTCGATAGAAAACAATCCCAGTTACCCAATCTTTCCTCAATTCTCCAGTCCAGGCACCATCCTCGTAAATCTCTTCTGTACCTTCTGTAGTGCAATCACATCTTTCCTGTAATATGGTGACCAGAACTACACGCAGTACTCCAGCTGTGGCCTAACTAGTGGTTTATACAGATCAAGCATAACCTCCCTGTTCTTATAATCTATGCCTCGGCTAATAAAGGCAAGTATTCCGTATGCCGCCTTAACCACCTTATCTACCTGACGAGGAAGGATGGGAGGAGGCAGCACAAACGCCGGCATGAACTGGTTGGGCCGAATGACCTGTTTCTGTGCTGTATATCCCATGCAAGTAATTGGCTGACACCAGCTTTAACCTCTGACATTCCTGAAGGTTGATTGTCGATTGGATCACTTTATTTTTTGATGGTGCTTTTCCTCTTCAGGTGGAGTGATGCCCGAGCATCACGAAGATTATCACAAAATGGTGAACATGGAGTACGCATGTGATCACTGTCAGGGGCTGATCATAGGCCGCAGGATCAACTGCAATGTATGCGATGACTTTGACCTCTGCTACGGATGCTATTCTGCGAAAAAATACCCTGACAGGTAACCGAGGACAGTGCCGAATGACCCACTTCCCAGCCCTTCCTCTGGTATTAGAATTGAGGGCTGCACTGTTGGGGATGCAAACCTGGACCGTCAGCAAACTTTTTAATAAGTGCCTCTCTCGTAGATTTGCTATTTTTATTCCCCCAAACACTGCACACACTTGCAGCCATCTGTGTGCCCTGTTAGAAACAGATGTGTCCGCTTTAAAGACACCCCAGCAAAGTTGATAAATTATTTGGTACCCTCTGCCTCTGGTGGGGAGTCTAGGTGAAAGAAGTGATTGAAAGCATCGTTCCATCTGGCCATGCGGTTAGCTGCCAAAACTATGCCCTTGAACGTTACTTTCAGCACTTCAGTAACTTCTAAATCCTATTAATTCCTTTGATGAATTGACTTACTAGGAAGTGCTTCCTACCATTACAAGCATAAGATTCACTGTAGGGTTTTCCCACCTATGATGCAGCCTTTGCGTATATCGGTCAGCGTGAAACTGAACCCAGCAGACTTAAACTGCTTGAATACCAAGGATTATATTGGCTGTGCTCTGCTTCATGCCCAATAAATGTCTCTTGTATCTCCATCCTGTTTACACTTGCACTGCAGTAATTCCAATAAAGTCAGCTAGGCTGGTGGTGGGTGGCGTTGGGGGAAGGATGCTATCACGCAAAGAATTCTTCCACTGAAACCCATCCATAAATTGCACTGCGTTCCTTCATAGTGTTTGCTACTTTTACCGACTGTAATAAGTTATGCGGCAAATTGTATTTCTTGCACTGAGGCTGGTTTGAAGCTCTTTCTGTGTGTACTTGCCTGCAGCCATTTGCCAACGCACAGCATTACAGTGTTCCCCATGGTGACAATTCGGATCAGCGACCGCCACCGGCTCATCCAGCCGTACATCCACAACTATACCTGGCTGCTCTTCAGTGCGCTGGCCCTCTACACCACCGACGTGGTAACAGAACAGAACCCCACCGAGGAGGAGTTGGACTCCCACGTACACACTCACGCTGAGGCGCTGGAAGCTCGCTGCACAGAGCTCATCACGGAATATCTACTCAAAGCGCATCAAGGAAAAAGTCAGTCATGTGAATGATGCGCGTTCTTTACTTTGTCTAAAAATGTTCAGAATTTGTCTAAAGCACTCTTGTGTTTTTAAAATTTCTCATTTGAGCCATTATGTTCCTTTAATACACTGCCCTTTCACCTCTGGGCATCCAATTCAGATTAATGGGATGAAACTCCTCCTCTATCGCTCAAGGGTCCAATGTGAAATAATTTTGATCACACCACCACAGTCTCTTGGGTGTGTGGGCCTATGCTGCAAAATATCCTCTGATGCAGTGTTACATTGTCAGTCTTGTCCAGAGACGTTACAGAAGTTGTTAGTTCGGTAAATGGAAGTTTCAAATTTTGTGCAGTGGGGAAGCGGCACTTCCAAGGTGTGGGGGAAAACTGGAGCAGAGCAGAAGGGGGCAAGATATGTATGGGAAGTGAGCCCTTTATACTGACCGGGAACATGTTCCATTTCCCAGCACTGCTATCCCTTGTTGGGTTTCACTTCACTCGCACCTGGCCTCCTGCACCCCTAGAAACGGGGTGAATTGTGTTGTGAATTATTCTGCGTTTCGCTCAGTTGGTGACGATCTCACCTGAGGCAGAAGGTTGGAGGTGTAAGCCCTACTGACAGACTTGAGCACGTAATCTGGGCTGATACTCCAGTGCAATATTGAGGAACTGCTGCATTGTTGGATGTGCCGTCTTTCAGATGTGACATTAAACTACCTGTTCCACTGTTTCAGTTGGTCAGTGAGATCATGGAGATATAGAAGTGTGGGGGCTTCCAAGAAGATGCAGCATAAAGACAAACCGCTGTGCTACACAGTGTCTAATCAGCTGTAATTTTTTTTTTAAATAGATAACTAATTAAAACAGAAAGGATAGATGCTTCCATTTGTGGAGGGGTGGTGGCAGGAGTCCAAAACTAAGGATCATAAACATATAATAGTCACTAATAAATTCATTAAGGAATTCAGGAGAAACTTCCTCGCCCAGAGAATGGTGAGAAGGTGGAACTTGCTACCACAGGGAGTGGTCGAGGAGAATAGTAGCGATGCATTTGAGAAGCTAGATCAGTACACGAGGGAGAAAAGAATGGAGGGTTACATTGATGAAGAGGGATGGGAGGAGGCTTGTGAGGAGCATGAACACCAGCGTAGACCTGTTGGGCTGAATGGCCTGTTTCTGCACAGTAAAACCTATGTAATAATAGTGAAACACATCCAACAATGGCGGGAGAGCCAAGTGAGCCTTTCAGTTGACCTTGTGCAATGGTGCAGGCCTTCAGTTCTGAAGACTTGGTGTGAAATGTCGAAGGCCTTGAATGCCCTACTCCCGTTGCGACTGTCCCTATGTCAGATTGTCCGCTCCACAGATGCTGTCTGACCTATGCCTTCCCAGCATTTGCAGTTTTTATTGTAACTAATGGAAGCCTATAATGTTTGCTCATTTTATTTTGGCCCAGGTCTGAAGAATTCCGCAGTGCTTTCGTTGCTCTCCAGCGTGTCGGCTGAAAGTGAGACGGGCGCAGCCGCTTCTTCAACAGACGCCACAGAAGCGATACGTTCCACAACTGATCCTAGCACCAGTAACCAGCAGCAAGCCCAGTCCCAGTCGACTCGCATGGACTCATCGAATGTAAATAATCCAATTATTGCTGGCACTGCTTTCAGTTTGATGTGCTTCAGTCAAAGCTTCTGAGTGCTGGAACTCAAACATCGACCTTTAACCTTTTGAGGCCTCGTACCTAAACTAGACTCCTCCCTCTCTGTTTGGGCCAGATAGTGCAATGATTGTGGGCACTTTCATTCCAGGCCCTGCTCATGCAGGTCCATGACCCAAAGTGGCCGGTAGTGCGTGCTGGTTGGGCATTGTCATGCAGACCCCATATGATGGCTGATGCAATTCTGGGGGTTTTCTTCTGTAGCTGCAGTTAACGCATCCTTCAGGTAGTCTAGTAGGAGCTCTGAATGACACCTCCATCTGGGCTGTGTCTGATACTGTCACTGGTTTTAAAGGACGTAGTCCCATTCACCACGCCGCTGCCCCATCGTTCATCAGTTTAAATCTCACGAAAAACATTGTATTTACTAATGTACAAATGCTAAATTGTTTGCAATCTGTGCATTAATACTTGGGGACATTCTTAAACTATAATGATGCTTTTTGTAATAAAATAGCAACTGACGCTTGCTTATAATCTTTACTTTTGTCCTTCTTCAGGACGTATTGACTGATACACAGTCCAGAGATGGAGAGGAAGCTGTTCAGTGCAGTCGGGAGAAAATTCAAAAGAAGGTAAAACTCCTGAGGTGATAGCTGGGCAGAATTAATGTTCGGAAACCGACCAAGAGGGAATCCAATTCACTTTGGACTACTTAAGCGGCTTAGATATCCTTTAATGGTGTTTAGATATTGAGCGGTTTAGATACTAAAGTGTTTAATAGTTCTTGAGGCAGCAGATGTCATTTACTTAAGCGAGTCGAACTCAAGACAACTTCAATAAGGAAAAATGATAAAATTCACTTCAAATCGGTTTTGCAATGACAAGAAGCTGAATGTTGGTGACAAATATCGGAATGATTTATGTAGATCCTCTGAAGGTGTTGGGGCTACGTTTAGAAATAGTGCATTTGTTTCGTTAGGGATATTTCCCCCTCAAACTGTGGGAGTACCTTTACCACACAGACTGCAATGGTTTAAGGCAGCAGCTCACCACAACTTTCTCCAGGATAATTGGGGATGGGCAATAAATGCTGGCCTTGCCAGCGACACCCACATCCCGTGAATGAATTTTTTTAAAAAACTGAGTTGCTGCAATGTAATCTGGCGTGGATTTATTACAAGAAGTCTTGAATAGATATAAACATGAATTATAGACTGTCCAAGTTAATGGCTTCTTTAGAATATCATCATCGTAGGCAGCCTTCGGAATCGCGGAAGTCTTGCTTCCACCCCTAAAGTGAGTTCTTTGGTGGCTGAACAGTCCAATATGAGAGCCACAGACCCTGTTACAGGTGGGACTGACATTCGTCGAGGGAAGGGAAGGGGTGGGGTGGGTGGGACTGGTTTGCCGCGCGCTCCTTCCGCTGCCTGCGCTTTGACCTCTTCACGCTCACGGCGTTGAGATTCGAAGAGCTCAACGCCCTTCCGGATGCACTTTTTCCACCTAGGGCGGTCTTCGGCCAGGGTCTCCCAGGTGTCAGTGATTCTGTCGCACTTTACCAGGGAGGCTTTGAGGATGTCCTTGTAACGTTTCCACTACCCACCTTTGGCTCGTTTGCCATGAACAAGCTCCGCATAGAGCATTTTCTGAGGGAGTCTCGTGTCTGGCATTCGAACTATGTGGCCTGCCCAGCGAAGCTGATTGAGTGTGGTCAGTGCTTCAATACTGGGGATGTTAGCCTGGTCGAGGATGCTAATGTTGGTGCGTCTGTCCTCCCAGGGGATTTGCAGGATCTTGCGGAGACATCATTGGTGATATATCTCCAGCGACTTGAGGTGCCTTCTATACATCGTCCATACCTCTGATCCATACAGGAGGGCGGATATTACTACAGCCCTGTAGACCATGAGCTTGGTGGTAGATTTGAGGGCCTGGTCTTCAAAAACTTTTTTCCTCAGACGGCTGAAGGCTACAACAGCGCACTGGAGGCGATGTTGAATCTCCGCATCAATGTCTGCCTTTGTTGATGAGGCTCCCGAGATACGGGAAATGGTCCACATTGTCCAGGGCCGCGCCGTGGATCTTGATGAATTGGAGGGCAGTGCTGTGCGGCGGGGACAGGCTGGTGGAGGACCTTTGTCTTACGGATGTTAAGCATAAGGCCCATGCTTTCATATGCCTCAGTGAATACATTGACTATATCCTGGAGTTCAGCCTCAGAATGTGCGCAGACGCAGGCGTCGTCTGCGTACTGCAACTCGACGACAGAGGTTGGGGTGATCTTAGACCTGGCCTGGAGGCGGCGTAGGTTGAACAGCTTCCCACTGGTTCTGTAGTTTAGGTCTACTCCAGCGGGGAGCTTGTTGACTGTGAGGTGGAGCATGGCGGCGAGGAAGATTGAGAAGAGGATTGGAGCGATGACGCAGCCCTGTTTGACTCCAGTCCGGGCGTGAATAGGGTCGGTAATGGATCCGGTGGTAAGGATCACGGCCTGCATGTCATCGTGGAGCAGGCGAAGGATGTTGACGAACTTTTAGGGGCATCTGAAACGGAGGAGGACGCTCCATAGACACTCACGGTTGACAGTGTCAAAGACCTTTGTAAGATCGAAAAATGCCATGTATAAGGGCTCGTGCTGCTCCCTGCATTTTTCCTGCAGCTGTCGTACTGCAAAGATCATGTCCGTTGTGCCCCGTAGGGACGAAATCCGCACTGTGATTCCGGGAGGATCTCATCGGCCACAGGGAGAAGACGGTTGAGGAGAACTCGAGTGACAACTTTCCCAGCGACTGATAGCAGGGAGATTCCCCTGTAGTTGCTGCAGTCGGACTTGTCCCTTTTTAAAAAAATGCTCATGCTCATGATCACTGCATCTCCAAAGATCTCCCGACGTGCTCTCCTCCCTCCAGATGAGAGAGATGAGGTCATGTATCAGCGCCTCTTCGCCATACTCAGCAGGGATTCCATCTGCATCCGTAGCCTTGTTATTCTTGAGCTGTTTTATGGCTTTTCCTACCTCGTGCAGTGTTGGAGTTTTACTGAGTTGGTGGCGGGTCGCATAATGCGGGATGGAGTTCAGGACACTCGAGTCAAAGGCAGTGTCTCAATTGAGGAGATCTTCAAAGTACTCCTTCCATCGGGCCCTGACAGCCTCAGTGTCCTTGCTGAGTGTTTCCCCGTTCTTGGCCAGGAGTGGGGTGGGGCCTTGGGAGTTTGGACCGTAGGTGGCCTTGACTGCAATGAAGAATCCTCGCATATTGTGGCTGTCGGCCAGTTGTTACATCTCCTGTGCTTTCTCCATCCACCACCTGTTCTTTAGGTCCTGGATTTTTTGTTGGACCTGAGTCTTGAGCTGTCTGTAATATTGCTTTACAGCTTCTGAGTTGGGTTGTTGCTTGAGGCTCAGAAATGCTTTGCGCTTGCGATCTATAAGTTCTTGGATCTCCTGATCATTTTCATCGAACCGAGTTGAGAAGGAATTTCTTCTCCCAGAGAGTTGTGAATCTGTGGAATTCTCTGCCCAAGGAAGCAGTTGAGGCTAGCTCATTGAATGTATTCAAATCACATAGGTAGATTTTTAACCAATAAGGGAATTAAGGGTTATGGGGAGCGGGCCGGTAAGTGGAGCTGAGTCCACGGCCAGATCAGCCATGATCTTGTTGAATGGCGGAGCAGGCTCGAGGGGATAGATGGCCTACTCCTGTTCCTAATTCTTATGAGAATTCCACAGATTCACAACCCTCTGGGAGAAGAAATTCCTTCTCAACTCGGTTTTAAATTGGCTCCCCCATATTTTGAGGCTGTGCCCCCTAGTTCTAGTCTCCCCGACTAGTGGAAACAACCTCTCTGCCTCTATCTTGTCTATCCCTTTCATTATTTTAAATGTTTCTATAAGATCACCCCTCATCCTTCTGAACTCCAACGAGTAAAGACCCAGTCTACTCAATCTATCATCATAAGGTAACCCCCTCATCTCCGGAATCAGCCTAGTGAATCGTCTCTGTACCCCCTCCAAAGCTAGTATATCCTTAAGTAAGGTGACCAAAACTGCACGCAGTATTCCAGGTGCGGCCTCACCGTCTGTCCCTTCTGCTTTGGGGCTATGTTAATGTCGGTGATGGATCGGATTAGGCAGTGGTCCGTCCAGCAGTCACCAGCTCCTGTCATGGCACGGGTAATGCGCACATCCTTGCGATCCCTGGATCGGACGATGATGTAGTCGAGCAGGTGCCAGTGCTTGGAGCGAGGGTGTTGCCACGCTGCCTTGTATTTGTCCTTCTGGCGGAACAGGGTGTTGGTGATGAGTAGTTCATGTTCTAGACATTTTGTCAGGAGGAGGGTACCACTGGAGTTGGCTTTCCCTACCCCCTCTCTGTCAATCACGCCTCCCCAGAGGGCTGTGTCTTTGCCGACCCTGGCATTAAAGTCACCTAGGAGGATCAATTTGTCGCCCGTGGGGACACGGGACAAGGATGTCTCGAGGTTGGAATAAAAACCCTCTTTTTAGCCTCATCCGTTGCATCGAGTGTAGGGGCGTACGCACTGATGACTGTGGCCCATCGGTTCCGGGATAGGGTGAGACGAAGAGTCATGAGGCGTTCGTCAACCCCCCAGGGGGAATCGTTGAGGCGATCGACCAGCTTATTCTTGACGGCAAAGCCGACTCCATGATGGTAGCTTTCTTCCTCTGGTTTTCCTTTCCAGAAAAAGATATAACCTCCACCATGTTCCTTCAGCTGGCCTTCCCCAGCTGCCAGGTCTCGCTTGGGGCGACAATGTCAATGTCAAAACGTATGAGTTCCCAGGCAACTATGGCGGTGCGGCGTTCCGGCCTCTTGATGTTGGAGTAGTCCATGAGCGTCCTGATGTTCCAGGTCCCGAACTTCATATTAGCGAAGTGGACGATGCCTGTGTGTGAGTTCTTTTAACGTGGGGTGCCCGCTGCACACTGGCAACCACACGGGCTTAGCTGAGCAAGGTCTTGGTCCAGTGGCAAGGGGGTCCAAGATAACTGGAGACCAGGCACTGCTGTATAAGCTAATTGCCTACGGCGAGGTGTTGGCCACAAGCTCGGTGCCGAGTAGCGCCATTGATGGGAGGTGGCCCGAGGCTTGGTTGGGGGCAAGCATTAGGAAGGTCACTTCCAAAGTTAGTTTCGAAGTTTAAAAGTATTTCCAAATTGTTTAAAAAGATTAAGAGTTGATTTTAAATAAATTGTGAATTTTTAAAGTTTCTAAAGGTTGTTAAAAAGTCAAAGATGTAGATCAATAATATTGTGAAGTTGTATTTGAATTTCTGAAATGTTTATGGTTTGACACCTCAGTCAGTGTAGAGGAAGAAGGGAGTTTAGTCCATTTGAGGGATTTGGATGACTACAATTGTAGGACTAGTTTTTAATGTAAAGCTAGTTTCAGCCTGATCAAAATTTAGTTATGGCTTGTTTTGGGGCTATATAATTAACAGCCGGTTTACATATAAATCAAATTTCCTGCCAAGTATTCCATTTTTCAACACTATTTATAACATGGCACTTGATTTCACCCCAGCACAGTCCATCGTGCAGTGCGTCTCTGGATGCTTATCATCACAGTACAAACTGAGAATTTTGACTGGACCTCAATTCTTTTAGAAGCTTTGTCTAAATAATAAAAAATCTCTGCTTCTCTTTGGACAGCTCTCTTTAGGGACAAAATTGGCTCCAGTTGAATAAAAAGTCGTGTAACTATTCTGTGTGTTCGATATGGAGATTATTGAGATTTTAATTTACAGGACCCCACGTTACTATAAATTTATTTAGCTCAGCTTTTTCAAATAAAGATTTATGTGCATTTCATCCATGCTTCACTAAGTTTTACAATGTTTTACTCTGCTTTACTCCAATTCTGATCTCTTGCACATCCCCGATTTACTTCACATACCATTGGCGGCCATGCCTTCAGCTGCCTGGGCCCTAAGCACTGGAATTCCCTCCCAAACGTCTTTACTTCTTTACCTCTCTCTCCTCCTTTAAGACATTCATTAAAAGCTACCTCTTTGACCAAACTTTTGGTCACCTGCGCTAATATCTCCTTCTGTGGCTCGGTGTCAAATTTTTTCTGATAAAGCTCCTGTGAAGCGCTGTAGGGAGTGGTGTTGCGGGGTCAGTTTGCCTTCCCTGACCCAGAGCAGTTGCGAGTCACTTCCACTCCCTGGTTCTCGAGCCTGGATTTATTAATCAGGGTGTGATAAAGTACAGTAGACAACTGTTTTGTACAAAGAAGGTATGGATTTTATTCAAGAAAGCAAACAACGCAAATACACTCCAGTAAACTGTAAAATCTTACAAAAGGTTCTAAACAATGGGGAATACTTTATTGCAGGTAATGAACACAACAGAAATACCTCCCACCTCCCACTTACTCTCTAACTAGGTCAAACTCCAGAGTTCCAGGGATAATGCTCACCAATCCTTCCTTTGACAGTTAGGGCTGTTTCGTGGTCTCGGAGTTCTTTGGTTATAGCCGGTTTGCCTTGCCGTACCCCGGACGTGGCAGAAGACCTCTGCTGCGTATTGAAGCCAGTTGGGACGAGTTCTTTTCTCCGATGTCGCGATGATTCTTCCTGCTTTTCTTGCCGTGTGCTCTCGATCTTGTTGCTCCGAAGTGCTTGGTCAGAAAAGTTCTTTCTGCATTGGTCAGAATATCGATAGCTCTCTTGGTACGATAGGCCGTATTATACTTTGTGAGGCTTCCTTATCTGCACCCCGAAATCAACCTTGGTTCTTTATTTAAGTTTTGCAGCCCAGCTAACTGAAACTTGATTAAGTGGTTTTAATCTGGCGTTGATGGGCTTTTCTGAGTTGATGAGCTCTTGTCTATTTTTTTTTTTTGCTTTCGGAAGTCTAGCCTGAGCCAGATGTTTTTATGCCTGTTGAAAAGGTGTTGGAATATGTATGTGACATTTGGGTTCTCTGGGTGGGATGGATAATGTTTCTTCAATGGTCGATTGTTAAAATGTAAATGCCTTCTCAGGACAGGTTTTGAGGGTAAACAGTTCTCAGACAATTTGATTAGCTCCAATGTCCAAACTGGCCCTTTAGAGATTGACCCCACCCCTTTTCTTGCAGACCCAACATTCACCTTTTTAAAAATCCCAAATTCGATGAAAATTCGTAGTTTCTTCCATGTGCACTTTAGGATTTCAAACTTTCTGGTAGATAGTTCCAAATTAAATTTCCTTTCCAATTAGTCCAATTACTGGGGAAGGGAGGGGGAGGGGCGGGGTGGGGTTCTCCCACGAATTTTGCACCCTTTAGTGCCTTGGGACGTTTTACTACATTAAAGGCTCTATATAAATGCAAGTTGTTGTTGTAAGTCACTGACTTCTGTTTCTATTTCCAGTTAAAATCAAGTGCAAGTGATACCACCTTGGCAAGTATTGACAGCATTGAGTGGGAGAGCGTGCAAGTACTTGAAGTATCTGGATCCAGAGGTGATACTTTGGACTTAGCGACCAGCAAGGACAATATGATCCATGGCTCAGATTCTTCAAATCGCCTGTCTTCATCTGCTGCTCGCTCCTCAGCAATTTTTACACCCAGTCAATTAAATGTCCCGGCAGTAGGCAGCGCATCAGAAGACGAGGTTACACACAGCAGTTCCATAATTAGCGCTTCTTCCTCACAACAATCTTCCTCTGGAGTTTCTACTAAGAGGTCTAAGGTTGAACAGCAGCTCAATGCTTCGCAGTCTGAGCAGCTTTCATCATTGTCTGTGAAGGCCACTCAATCAGGGGCAACACTGCCATCTTTCGCCTCCAACGTTGCATCTGACACGGTCCCAAAGCCATCTCCTACCGAGGAAGCAGACTCAGCTGCCACTGAATCTATGCCGCAGGCCTCCATATCAGGCTCACAACTGCTTGACTCCAGTACAGCTGAACGGCAAACATCTACAGAAGCCGTGGAGATGCTTACAACAGGTAATGCTGCATTGTGCTGTTCACTGAGGCACAGAAAGAGCCAGATCCAATCTACTAATAAGCTTGGGAAGAAACGTATTGTGTAATATCAAAATTGACATTTATTTGTTGGCTAATGAATAAATTTCTTATTGACGCTTACATTACTGAAAGCCAGTTTAGCTATTACAGTCTCCTTAAAAGGATTTCTTAAGGCTGAGATGTGTATTTGCAAGTGCGACTGTCCCTGCTGTAAGGGTGTTAAGGGATATGGAACCAAGGAGCTATGAGCTATGATCTAATTAAATGGCAGGACATAAGAAATAGGAGCAGGAATAGGCTATTGGCCCCTCAAGCCTGCTCCGCATTTAATAAGATCATGGCTGATCTGATCTTGGGCTCAGCTCCACTTTCCTGCCTGTTCCCCATAACCCTTCACTCCCTTATCTTTCAAAAATCTGTCTATCTCCACCTTAAATATATTTAGTGACCCAGCCTCCACAGCTCTCTGGGGCAGAGAATTCCACAGATTTGCGACCCTCTAAGAAAATAAATTTCTCCTCATCTCAGTTCTAAATGGGCAACCCCTTATTCTGAAACTATGCCCCCTAGTTCTAGATTCCCTAGAGCCGAACAGGCTCGAAGGGCTGAATGGCCTCCTCCTGTTTCTATGTAACTTACTGGGGGTGAGGAAGGAAGGGCAGTATCTGAGTGTAATCTTGACTTGGTGGAAACCAAAGAAAGTTCCTTATGTTTGTGTTGTAATATTGAAAATCTTTTTAATTTCCAGAGCCAGAGTCCGCCGAGAAAGCAGCTACGGTTCACTTGCGTGGACCGAAAGCCTACTTCAAGATGGACGCCAATGTCAAAGAGTCCGTGCCCAGCCAAGACCAGGTCTTTGCTGAATGTTCGCAGGAGAGAATTCTGGGACTGCTAGCTGCCATGCTGCCTCCTGTAAAAACTGTAAGAATCTAAAGTAGTTTCATTCAGAGACATTTCCCTATGTTTAACAATCAAACAAACAGGCTTCTTTTAATCATTTAGTTGCCTGATATCTTTACATTATTTGGAATTGGTGTGAGAATGTGACCCTGAAGTTTTAGTTCAAGGTGTTATTTCAAGATTAATTTCCAGAAGCTGGTTTGCAAAAGGTGAAAATGTACAAAGTAAAACTTTGAGATGTTTGGAATTGGCCATGTTTTTAAAATCATTCATTTGCAAGTCATCCATAGGAAGGAATGGAGCAGTTCCTGAGTGTAGGAAAACCTCAAAACAGAATCCCTATTCACCCTGTTCACACCCTATCTAGACTCATCTTTTGTTTCCTAACTTGTGCCATTACCATCTCAATTCGGCCCATCACCCCCTTTGTCTCTCAAATCTCTTCTACCCTCCACCCTATCACAGACCTTCCCTTTTGTTCTTTCCAGCCCCGCTCCCTCGTTTAGGGACCTAGTATTTCCTTAAGAATCTGTTATATTTCAACCTATTGCCAGTTCTGACGAAGGGTCATCGACCTGAAACGTTAACTCTGTTTCTCTCTCCACAGATGCTGGCTGAGGCCCCCCCCTGAGATTTTCTGCTTTTATTTCAGATTCCAGCATCTGCAGTATTTTGATTTTGAAACAGAGAATCAAGTTGCTTTGCTTGCATTGGGCACCTCCGGTAACCTGTTCAGGTTTTCACTTGCACACCATACATAAACCTGACGTAATTTCCTCCACGGGGAATCTCGGAGTTAAAAAACGAAGAAGTCCATCCAGCCCTTTTTGGCTCGTCATCCATTCAGAAAGACCCTACATTTACCCCATTGCAGCACCAACAGTTTCTTAAATGCTCGGAAAGTTTTCACCTTTACCCAATTCAGCAGTTGCTCAGCTTCCTAATGACCCTAAATTTGCCTTTTCACAGTTCAAGCTGGTGTCTCCACGTTCGGTTGCCACAGTTTAGTTTGGTGTTCTGGATTTACCGTTCCATACCTCTGTAGGTTCACCTTTTGGAGACTAAAAAACCCAAGTTTCTCCAGTCTTTCCAAATAACTCAGTCCTCTGACATTTTGAAACACATCCTTGTATCTGCAGGTGCTGAGTAACTGTTTTAATAATCACCACTGGATGTTGTAAACGAATTTGTTTGCAGACCTCTGATGCTATACTCAATCCCACAGGATTCCATCATGTGCCTACCAAACCTGAGACAGGTGCTGAAGCTCCTGTTTCGAGTGGCAATGCAGAATCCTGGGCAGCTGATTGAAACCTATCACTTGACACTGGGACTGCTTGGACAGCTGCTTATGAGAATCTCCCCAGCGGAAGCCGATGCAGCAGTAAAGGACGTCCTCTTTGCATCTTGGACACTACTGAGCACAGCAGAAGGCAACTTGAAACATCCGGGCTGGATGACGACGCAGGTTTTGTTCAGCCTCGGAGCGGTGTGCTTGGATTGGTACGGTTTAAAGGTTTCTTTGTTTTGGAGGGTGCAAAGCTAAGAGAAAATAAATTCTGAAACACATCGATGAATAGTAGCTTTTTTAGTTAACCTTTCTCCTTTATAGGTGTCGGCTTTGGCACTCGTGCCTCTTGAGTCAGAAAGTTGTGGGTTTGAGCCCCGTTCCGGAGACTTGAGCTCACAATCCAGACTGGTACTCCAGTGCAGAACTGAGGTGCTGTCTTCTGGATGAGACGTTAAACCAAGGCCCAGTATGCCCCCATAGGTGGACATAAAAGATCTCTCGGCACTATTCGAAGAAAAGCAGGGAATTTTTCTGACCAATATCACTAAAACAGATTATCTGGTCATTATCGCATTGCTGTTTGTGGGACTTTGCTGTGCACAAATTTGTTGCCGTGTTTCCTATGTTCCAACTTCATTGGCTGTAAAGCGCTTTGGGGCGTCCTGAGGTTGTGAAAGGCGCTATATAATTGTTTCTATATTTCTTTTTATTATTTTCAGTACATATTTCATATTCAATACAAGTGGCAAGAACAAGGACTCATTTCTCAAGCCTTGTCCAGAAAACCCCAAATGTAGCAGGACTGTACTAAATCTCTCGTTTGTATTTCTTGAATGGAGAAGTGCCCCATCATTGTGTTTTTCTCCTGATTGAAGCAGGATTAGCCTGGACTGGGCGTCTTCAGTGGCAGATATCCTCAGGGACCTGAACTCCAGCCCGCAATGGCAGACGGTGATCGCTGCCTTCACGGAGCGCTGCATTCAGGAGCTGCCTTTCCATCTGAAACGCACCAACATCTTCACCCTGCTGGTTCTGGTGGGATTTCCAGAGGTAAATTTGAATGTGGTAGTTGAAGTAGAGTCTGTGTGGT
Organism: Pristiophorus japonicus; assembly: GCF_044704955.1. Lineage (NCBI taxonomy): Eukaryota > Metazoa > Chordata > Chondrichthyes > Pristiophoridae > Pristiophorus > Pristiophorus japonicus. The sequence goes on from NC_091992.1 coordinate 60,785,652, forward strand.
GTCACCATATTAAACTGTAATGAATTGCATTGGAATAAACGAAGGAGGGATGCTGGATTGATGTTGGACATGGACAAGCCATGCCCAGATGGATCACTCAGTTGTGCTGGGCCCTTATCAATGGCACAGGCCTCGATAAATATCCTGCCTTCCTAATAGTTTTCAGGATATTTGACTAATTGTATGACTTGGTGGACATTGTAAACTAATCAGTATTGAGTAATTGTTTGCATTGTGTTATTGAGCATTTAGAATTATCATTAATGGTTTGGAACTATTCATAGAATCAGAATGTTTGTAGCACAGAAAGAGGTCATTTAGCCAGTTGAGCCCATGCCAACTCTCTGCAAGAGCACCTACAGGCTGGTCTCGCTTCCCCACCCCTTCCCTGTAACCCTGCTAATTTGTTTCCTTCAGTACTTATCCAGTTCCCTTTTGAACGTCACAATTGAATCTGCCTCCACCACCCTCTCGGGCAGTGCATTCCAGATCCTAACCACTCGCTGCGTAAAAAGGTTTTCCCTCATGTCACCTTTGGTTCTTCTGCCAATCAATTTCAATCTTTGTTCTCTGGTTCTCGACCTTTCCACCAATGGCAATAGTTTCTCTCTCTACTCAGTCTAGACCCCTTGTGATTTTGAACACTCCAAATCTCCTCTCAACCGTCTCTGCTCTAAGGAGAACAACCCCAGCTTCTCCAGTCTATCCACGTAGCTGAAGTCCCTCATCCCTGGAACCACTCTTGTAAATCTTTTCTGCACCCTCTCTAAGGCCTTCACATCCTTCCTAAAGTGTGGTCCCCAGAGTTGGACACAGTACTCCAGTTGCGGCCGAACCAGTGTTTTATAAAGGTTCACCATAACTTCCACACTTTTGCACTCTGCCTCTATTTATGAAGCCCAGGTTCCCGTATGCTTCTTTAACCGCTTTCTCAACCTGTCCTGCCACCTTCAACGATTTGTGCACATATACCCCCAGGTCTCTCTGTTCATGCACCTCCTTTAGGATTGTACCCTTTAGTTTATATTGCCTCTCCTCATCTTACCAAAATGTATCGCTTTGCACTTTTCTGCCTTAAATTTCATCTGTTACGTGTCCGCCCATTCCACCAGCCTGTCTATGTCCTCTTGAAGTCTTTCACTATCCTCCTCACTGTTCACTATATTTCCAAGTTTTGTGTGATCTGCAAATTTTAAAATTGTGCCCTGTACACCCAAGTCCAAGTCATTAATATATATCAAGAAAAGCAGTGGTCCCAGTACCGACCCCTGGGGAACACCACTGTAAACCTTCCTCCAACCCGAAAAACAACTGTTCACCACGACTCTTTCCCGTCACTTAGCCAATTTTGTATCCATGCTGCCACTGTCCCTTTTATTCCACAAGCTTCAACTTTGCTGACCAGCCTATTGTGTGGCACTTTATCAAACACCTTATGGAAGTCCATGTACACCACGTCAACTGCATACCTGGACTTCCAAAAGGTGTTTGATAAAGTGCCACCATAATATTACGTTCTGATTTTCGGTTCAGACTACATTACTATTATAAGGCCTTGCGTATTCGGCTGCTAGTTTCCAAACTGTGTTTTATATTTCAGTAACTGTAAAGAGTGCAGTTGTGAAGTGGAGGTTTTAGACACTTCTAGTGTTGCAAATTGAAAGCCTGATTGTATAAAATGATAGCAGTTATGCTACTTGCTGGTTACCTCTGCCTCTTACTCCAATCTGGGTATCACTTTTGTTAGGCCCTAGCTGTTCACACCCAATGATACAAGAGTCCATTAGTCACCAGGTAGCATGTCATCCCATCTACTTCAAGTTCTGGTTCAAATACTTTTAGGTGTATATGGAAGCTGACATTTTAGGTTGAGCACAAGTAAAAAGCACCAGTTGAAAGTGGTGTCTTGCTTCATGAGATTGTGTCGCAATTGGGGGTTTATTGAGTTGCTCTGCCAGTCAAATAAAATTGCATTGCTTATTTAAAGGCCAGTAAGTACTGTGTGCTAAAACCGTTGTGCTCTGTACCTGTATTGTTTTTAAGACCCACACTCTGTTCTTACACAGGTATTATGCAGGGGCACTCATACTGTTTACATAGACAACGCAAATGAGTCACATGATGTTATAGTCCTGAAGCATTTTACAGAGAAGATTCAAGCCGTGGTAATCGACATCAAGACCCGAAAGCGTAAAACAGGTGCGTGTTCATGAAATAAAAATGGAAAATGCTGGAAATACTCTGGGTCAGACAGCATCTGTGGAGAGAAAAACAGTTAATGTTTCAGGTCGATGACCTTTCATCAGAACTGGAAAAAGTTTTTTCTACAAGACTTTTTCCAGTTCTGACGAAATGTCATATACTGAAAATGTTAACTTTGTTTCTCTCTCCACAGATGCTGCCTGACCTGCTGAGTATTTCCAGCATTTTCTGTTTCTATTTCAGATTTCCAGCATCAATATTTTGCTTTTGTGAAGGTGAGTGTTCATAACTGTTTACAAGAGCGCTTTATTCACTGGCTTGGAGTGACGGGATAGATGACCTCAAGACCCAACCTGCCAAGTTCTTGATCTCATGCACATCGTTGGCAGGAGCATTAGTTGGTCTTGGGGTGTTTGCTAAAGGAGAGCAAGAAAAATCAGTGCTGTCATATACCTCCTCGCAGTCAATTGCAAAATAGTTATTGATAGAGGCCTTAGAGCAGGTCCACAGCCTGTCCTACTCCGGCATGGAGGCATCATGAATCTGGGAAGAGGTCGTAAGATAAGTTGCTGTGATTGAACTACAGTGCTCACATTGATAAAGTAGAGGAATACAGGTTGCAAGATTTTATTGTATTGCACTTTCATTTTGGGACAGAGAGGGGGAAAAAAATGGCCATCTTGCTTTCAGCTCTATGGTTCCTAAATCCAATAGTTTGGGACACGACCTTCAGAGGACGTTCCAAATCCCAGCAGATGTCGGTCCACTGCAGATAACTGGCCTCAAACAGAACATTGTTTGCCAATAAATCCGCAGCCCACCCTCGTGAGACAATAAGAAAATACGGGAAAGGGAAATGGCATCGTTCAGTAAAGTGTAGTTTTCTGAGGTTGTGCCATGTTGTAAAGAAAAGATTCCACTTGATAAAATATGGCTAGAATACCCTAGGTCTTAAAACCATTCACAATGAAGGATAAGAACAAAACTAAGCTCAGAACATATTGGAAATAGAAATAGATGCAAAAAAAGAGCTTAACTGAAATTGTCTATGACGTGATATTTATATAGGAGACTTCTAACAATAACTTGCATTTAACATAGTAAGATGTCCCATGGCACTTCACAGGAGCATTATCAAACAAAACTTTACACTGAGCTACGTAAGGAGATACTGGAACACTTGGTCAAAGAGAGAGGTTTTAAGGAGCGTCTTAAAGGAGGGGAGAGGGGTAGAGAAGCGGAGAGGTGTAAGGAAGGAATTCCAGAATTTAGGACCTTGCTAGCTGAAGCCACGACTACCAAGTGGAGCGATTAAAATTGGGGAAACCTAAGAGGTCAGAATTGGAGGAGTGCAGTTTTGGTTTCCATATTTACGAAAGGATATACTTCCTTTGGAGGCAGTTCAGAGAAGGTTCACTAGGTTGATTCTGGGGACTTATGAGGAAAGGTTGAGTAGGTTGGGCCTGTACTCATTGGAATTCGGGTGATCTTATCGAAACGTATAAGATTATGAAGGGGGCTTGACAAGGTGAATGCATAGAGGATGTTTCCACTGATGGGGGGAAACTAGAACTAGAGGGCATGATCTTAGAATAAGGGGCCGCCCATTTAAAACTGAGATGAGGAGAAATTTCTTCTGAGGGTTGTAAATCTGTGGAATTCGCTGCCTCAGAGAGCTGTGGAAGCTGGGACATTGAATAAATCTAAGTCAGAAATAGACAGTTTCTTAAACGATAAGGGGTTATGGGGAGCGGGCGGGGAAGTGGAGCTGAGTCCATGATCAGATCAGCCATGATCTTATTGAATGGCGGAGCAGGCTCGAGGGGCATATGGCCTACTCCTGTTCCTATTTCTTATGTTCTTATGTTTCTTCCTGTTTCTTATGGAATTAAATCGACCATTAGAGTTTGATGATGCACGTTCAAAATAGGATTGTTTATTCCAGGATTATATCATGAGGTAACAACTGCCAGCAGGAGATGGCACTGTATTCTTTTATCGCTATATCCTACCCCCTTTTGGTTTAAGTTTTTCTGTCTGGATAGTCTTTGTAGTTCACTGCCAATAATGACACCTCACATGCTCATTTGACATGTTTCTTTATGATTCTACATTTCAGTTCCTGAGCACTTTGACATATATATTGATGAGGTTCAACATTCTGTTGTTTTGTTTCTGAAGATTAACTATGATCATCAACTCAACTATCGGCGGTCACTTTGTCTTGTACACATATTTTTCTTCCTTTTTAACCAACAAGCAAATTCTTCGAGCCACCATATTAGTGAGAGGAGTGGTTGCTAACGCTTAACTCTTGAGTTGACTCTACCACCTTTCATAACATTTCAAACACTGCTTTCTTGACAAACAAGATCAGCTCTGAGTGGTTGAATTTGAGCCCTGGATTGATTTTCATTTTGGATGGCTTGTTGTATTGCTTTTGTGCTTCTTCCATCGTCTAGTTCCTTGTTTCATTGGTTTTTTTCCTGTGGTTAGCCTGTTGTATTGGTGGTTTTGTGCTTCTTCTGGTGTCTGCTTGCTTGTTTGTCAGCTCATGCTGGTTTTGGCGATGTTGCTGCTATCTGTACCGTGCACGATCCAGGTGGATATCTTGTTGGCTTAACACATTGTAGACCATGGCGGTTCTGCAGGCGGACTTCGTTGCCAGGTAGAAGTGAGAGTAAATCTTGAAATATATGTACCAGCGTCCTCCGAGTGAGGCACGTATCCATTCATGGCCAACTTTGCAGCACTGTAACAATGTGCTTGGGTAAGTCAGAAGACACTTGCACACATTGGGACACTGTCGTGTTTTGCTTTCTTGATCAGATTTGCACTGATTTTTTCCACTAATCCATTGGATTTGACGAGGTGAGGGCTGGAAGTAGCGTGCCTGTGTTCCCTGCCTTGAACAAATGTTGTGAGATATGGACCATTGTAAAGACTTCATCTGGTACTCATTGCGCTGTGAATATAGATCAGATTGCAATTATCATAGAAACATAGAAAAATAGGTGCAGGAGTAGGCCATTCGGCCCTTCGAGCCTGCACCGCCATTCAATAAGATCATGGCTGATCATTCCTTAAATACCCATTTCCTGCTCTCTCTCCATACCCCTTGATCCCCTTAACCGTAAGAGCCATATCTAACTCCCTCTTGAATATATCCAGTGAATTGGCATCAACAACTCTCTGCAGCAGGGAATTCCACAGGTTAACAACTCTCTGTGTGAAGAAGTTTCTCCTCATCTCAATCCTAAATGGCCTACCCCTTATCCTAAGACTATGTCCCCTGGTTCTGGACTTCCCCAACATCGGGAACATTCTTCCCACATCTAACCTGTCCAGTCCCGTCAGAATCTTATATGTTTCTCTGAGATCCCCTCTCATCCTTCTAAACTCCAGTGACTAAAGGCCCAGTTGATCCAGTCTCTCCTCATATGACAGTCCAGCTATCCCGGGAATCAGTCTGGTGAACTTTGCTGCACTCCCTCAATAGCAAGAACGTCCTTCCTCAGATTAGGAGACCAAAACTGAACACAATATTTCAGGTGAGGCCTCACTAAGGCTGTGTACAACTGCAGTAAGACTTCCCTGCTTCTATATTCAAATCCCTTAGCTATGAAGGCCAACATACCATTTGCCTTCTTGTTGTGGTCGATAGGTTGACAACATCAGGATAGTTTGAGTAGTAATCTATGACGACTTTACTGTTGTTAAATCCCCTCCTGCATTTTGCCATGATCTGTGTATAGCTGTGTAGGGGTCTCCTTTCGTTTGTTACCTAGATTTGTGTGAACTGCATGATGTGCATATTGACAGTGTGCATGCTACTCGCACGTGCTGTTGATATTTTGTGATGCCTGAATGTCCTTCATGTATCTTCGACGTAGTCAATATAATTGTAGGATCATTTATTTCCACTCAGTATGTGTTTTGAGAGCAGACTTCTTATGCCAACTCCAGAATATCAAATTATGTTGACTTTGATATGAAGCAGTTTATTTGTCTTCATGCTTTTATAGATCTTTTGTGGCAGTTGGTTTCCCTGCGTTCCAAATCTGGTTTGAAGTGGATGTTATTTTAACTGACATCCGCATCCTGGGTCCATTCTCTCCCTATAATTGTATCTACAAACAAGTTCTCTCGGTGTAATCCGTTTCACTCGCAACTGTGTCGCTTTTCCACTTCTGACTCTGAAGGCATTTATAAAATGCTGCCTTTTATAGAACTTGACAAGTTTTGCCATTAGCCAAGCATGCCTAGACTTCAACCTTTTCTTATACTTGACCTCTCCCTTGCCCTCGCTCTGCTTTAGTAGCAGAAATCTCTTTAAAGTGCTTCTTTGCTGTATTACTGTTGCTTACTCCTGTGATTTCATTTAGTTGGCTTTGTGTGTTTTCAGCAGCCTGAATCATGCCCTGCCATCTTATCTAGTCCCATGTCACAGTCTCCTAGCAGTGCTGTGGTGCTGCTGTTTTTCTTCATCCTGCACCGTGGTATCGGTAATGAGGGAGCTGTTTAATGTTCCATACTCACGAGTCTGCCAGTGTCTATAATTCCAGCCCACAACTGCCTGCAGATTCTTTGGAACCTCTCGGATGTGACCCTCGCATTTCTCAAACTGCTTGATTACTTTTCCGATCTTTTGCTTATCTGCATTATTTTCCCAGATGAAGGTGTTTATATCCTAAGTGTCTCACCTATTACTATAAGCAATACTCGAGTCTATCACATTTTTTTCTCGCTAATCCTTGTATTGTCTCGTAATTGCTTAAACTTCTTCCAGTTTCTGGTACTTTTTAGTTGTGATTCTCACAGTAGACGTCCAACGCCTATTCGTTTGCATACTACAGGCTTTGGCCTATTTCATTGTCTTTTCGGAATGTGCGCCCTGCACTTCTGGCACCATGTAGTGGTATTTATATGGATGTCTTTATATCTATCAAAGAATTATATTATCTTTAAGGCAGCTAGCGATGCAGGTTCGAAGCAGGATATTTATTCGGAGTGTCCTTCTGCCGATTGATGTATTACTTTATCAATTTTTTTTGCCAGCTTTGCTAATATGTGGATTGACATTTAATATGTACTGCTGGAGCCCAAAGGAAAGTGTTCTGGAATGAAAGAATTAGAAGGAAACAAGAGAAAATGTTCAACTGCAAAAGAAAAGCAGAGAATATAGAAAGATGGGGTGGGCTGATTGGGCCGTTTAAATTAGCCATTCTCTTTTAATATCTGTTTTTTTTTAAAACAGTGAGGGATTATCGGTTGACGCAAGTTTGTGAGCCTGAATACACGGCAGCTCAACCTCAACTCATCCAGTTCCTACAGCACTTTATGTTAATCTACAGCCATCTACTACAGACCAATATGGACAGCAGCTTCCCCGATGCGGTGGAGGCAACTTGGCTCCAGTCACTAGCGCTAAAGGGTCTCTACAAAACGCTGCAGGTAATCACTTGTGTAAATGATCTTGGTATTAACTGATTTGGCATTTTAGTTTGATTTCCACAACCACTTCCATCCCTATTTTTCTGACTCTGGGGTTCTTGCTGCCTGGATCTCTGCTGCTCTCTGACTCTTGTGTCTTTCTCACATCCTCCGTTTCTCTCTCACTCTGTTTTGTGCTCCCTTGCTCTACCTGTGTCTTGTGTGCTCTCTTTGTCTCCCTCCCTTTGGCGTGGTCTTGTTTGCTCTACTTCTTAGAGATGCAGTGATCGTGACCATCTTTAAACAAGGGGACAAGCCTGACTGCAGAGGAATCTCCCTCCTATCAGCCACTGGGAAAGTCGTCGCTAGAGTCCTCCTCGACTGTCTTCTCCCTGTGGCCGAGGAGCTCCTCCCGGAGTCGCAGTGCGGATTTCGTCCCCTCTGGGGCACAACGGACATGATTTTTGCAGCGCGACAGCTGCAGGAAAAATGCAGGGAACAGCACCAGCCCTTATACATGGCCTTCTTAGAGCTTACAAAGGCCTTTGACATTGTCAACCGCGAGGGTCTATGGAGCGCCCTCCTCCGTTTCGGATGCCCCCAAAAGTACGTCACCATCCTCCGCCTGCTCCACAACGACATACAGGCCGTGATCCTTCCCAACGGATCCGTCACAGACCCAATCCACGTCCAGACCGGGTCAAGCAGGGCTGCGTCAACGCCCCAACCCTCTTCTCGATCTTCCTCGCTGCCATGCTCCCATCTCACAGTTGACAAGCTCCCCGCTGGAGTGGAACTAAACTACAGAACCAGTGGGAACCAGTTCAACCTTCGTCGTCTCCAGGTCAGGTCCAAGACCACTCCAACCTCTGTCGTCGAGCTACAGTACGCTGAACTCCAGGACATAGTCGACATATTTACTGAGGCGAACGAAAGCATGGGCTTTACGCTAAACATCTGTAAGACAGAGGTCCTCCACCAGCCTATCCTCGCCGCACAGCACTGCCCCCCCAGTCATCACGATCCACGACGTGGCCCTGGGCAATGTGGACCACTTCCCCTATCGGGAGCCTCCTATCAACAAGAGCAGGTATTGACGACGAGATCCAACACCACCTCCAGTGCGCCAGTGCAGCCTTCAGCCACTTGAGGAAAAGAGTGTTTGAAGACCAGGCCCTCAAAACTGTTACCAAGCTCATGGTCTACAGGGCCGTAGTAATACCTGCCCTCCTGTATGGGTCAGAGACATGGACCATGTACAGTAGACACCTCAAGTCGCTGGAAAAATACCACCAACGATGGCTCTGCAAGATCCTGCAAATCCCCTGGGAGGACACGCACCAACGTTAGCGTCCTCGTCCAGGCCAACATCCCCAGCATCGAAGCACTGACCACACTTGATCAGCTTCGCTGGGCAGGCCACATAGTTCACATGCCAGACAGGAGACTCCCAAAGCAAGCGCTCTACTCGGAACTCCTTCACGGCAAATGAGCCAAAGGTGGGCAGCAGAAATGTTACAAGGACACCCTCAAAGCCTCCCTGATAAAGTGCGACATCCCCACTGACACCTGGGAGTCCCTGGCCAAAGACCGCCCTAAGTGGAAGAAGTGCACCTGGGAGGGCGTTGAGCTCCTCGAGTCTCGTCGCCGAGAGCATGCAGAAATCAAGCACAGGCAGCGGAAGGAGCGTGTGGCATACCAGACTTCCTCACCCACCCTTTCCTTCAACCACTGTCTGTCCCACCTGTGAGAAAGACTATGGTTCTCGTATTGGACTGTACAGCCACCTAAGAACTCATGCTAAGAGAGGAAGCAAGTCTTCCTCGATTCCGAGGGACTGCCTATGATGATGATGATGACTTCTGTCTCACTCTCTTTGTCTCCCTCCTCTTGGCACACTCTGTCTTGCTCTCTTTATGCTCTCACCCTTGCACACTCGCTCATGTTCTTTCATTTTGTCTGTGCTCGCACTCTGCGCACACACGTACACCCGTTCACTTTCTGTCTCTCTCGTTCTCTCGTGTGCTTGTTCGAAGCAATGCACACTGGTGTAAAAATACAAACAAAATGAACAATATTTCCTAAAATGCTGATACACTCCTCAGATATATGAGAGCAAGAGATAAAAGAGGGAACAAAAGAGGAATGAGAGGCGAGGGAATGAGTTAAATTCACGAGTAGTGTGAAAAATAGTGTATTTTTGGGTTGGGGGAATAAAAGGTCTATTCTAGTGAGCAGTGCCATGGAGCATTAGGACGAGCTTCCTGCAGGTTGCAGTGTCTGCTGGAAGACCAGTGAGGGGCATCGAGTGGAGGGTTGGTGCTTTTCTTTATTCATTCATGGGATGTGGATGTCGCTGGCAAGGCCAGCGTTTATTGCCCATCCCTGATTGCCCTTGATTGCTTCAATAAGGGATTAGTTTAATCAGGCTACACTTGCAGGCGCCCAAGTAATATTTTATGGATTGCAAGAGTCTTTGTGGCTTTTCTTTAAACATATCGTGAATATGTGGTATTCCTGAGCCGTGCTATGAACCTAGGTGATTAGGTCCTAGAGTAACGATAATGCCCTGCTCCCCACCGGATCATCGAGACTTTGTTGTTGAACTGGCTGCTGATGAGATTTACCCCAACAGTTGTCGGTTGCTAACTCTTCTGCTTCTGTGTTGCAGAAACACACTGTTGAAGAGATCCATCCAATCATTCTTCAATCGGGTTTGATCAAACTGCTGGAGAAGAAATGCACCAAGGGAACAGGGTTTAGTAAGCTCTGGCTGCTTTGTGACCTGGAGGTAAGAACAGCACATTCACACAGCGTTGGATTTCTAAATACATGGCAAAGTGGAAATGGAGCTGAGCCCAAGGTTAGATCAGCCATGATCTTATTAAATGGCGGAGCAGGCTCGAGGGGCCAAATGGCCTACTCCTGCTTCTATTTCTTATGTTCGTAACATTGTGCAACTAACTGCTAACTGATTTGCCAGAATTTGAGATGCTATAAGCAGATCTGTTCATGGCCTCGCCTGGCTTCATACTTCAAACTGGTCAGAAACACGCATGTGCAAAGCACCCTTCCAGTGACGCTGAAATGGGATGCCCTATTAATCTTTGATATGATAAATTTAACTCCACAAGAAATGTAGCTATTTTGAATTTGGCATAAGATACTGAAACCAGCCACATCTTCGAGTTTAGAATACACCAGATTCTCAAAAAAATGATAGTGTTAGATTTCAAACTTAATCTCACTTTGTTCTTTGTTGTACACAAGACCCTGTCGATCATGATGTATTCGTCAAAGAAGGAGATCAGTATCACGGCTGAAGGAGCAGATTCTGAGACTGAGGAGAAGGAGCAGGTTCCAGATCATGAGTCTAAGAGCACTAGCTCGGTGTTTGATCTGGATGAAACCAAACCCGATCCTTTGGAAGGTCTCGATGAAGCTACAAAAATTTGTTTCCAGGTATGGATGCAAACTTATTTTTTTTTTTAATTCTATGTCCATTTATTCTTCTCTTAGGCCATCCCCCAGAGTCGAGGATGACTTGCTTCCACACTAATATATGTTCTAAGGTGGCTGATGAGCCCAATGCGGGATCTACAGACTCTGTCACCGGTGGGGCAGGTGGTGGTTAGAGGGATGGGTGGGTGGAGTGCTTGGGTTGTTGTGCGCTCCTTCCGCTGTTTACGCTTGGCTTTCGCATGCTCTTGGTGAAGAGACTCGAAGTGTTCGCCGCCTTCTCGGATGATTCTCCTCCACTTTGAGCAGTCTTGGGCCAAGGATTCCCAAGAGTTGGTGGGGATGTTACATTTTTTCAAGGAGGCTTAATTTATTATATTGGAGATAAAGGACATGGCGCTCTGGCATAAAATGTAGTAACTATTCCAGTGCGTTAGCACTCTGGTTTCTTATTCGGCTTTTTAGGAGTAATTGGATATTTTTACTTACTGAGCGCTAAGAATTAGTGGTGTGAGTGAATTCTGTTTGAAGACCATTTGGTGAGGTCCCTTTCTTTCATTATTTGAGATTGGTTGTGGGCTTATCTGTACATTAGAGCAGTGCCACATCTATTTGTCTCGCCATATTGCTCCCTGAAGTTGGCGGCTGCTTGCTGGACATTATTTTCACTAGCGCTGGACGCCTGGTGTCACCTCGCTCAAAGTGCCCGTTATTCATGTGGCATCTCATTTAACACTGGGTGTTGGAAGGCTATTTGACCTCACGAGACCTTGGAACTGAGCGTGTGTGTATTTTCTTCCAGTACAGGCCACCAGATATCAATTAGGAGCAAGGGTTCTCCTAACTTGGGGAAGTTGTAGCCAATTGTTGCACCCCGTCACCATTCTGACTGAAATTGGCAAACTCAGTATAGACTAGGGATCAATCCTAGGCCCTTTCTAGCCTGTATGGCTTACTACTCGTTAGATAATCTCATTGAGCCATCGGGAGAACTGCATAGCAGTGGGGCCAAATCTAGTTTTCAGTTTTTGTAAAGCAATTTCGATGCTTGAACCAGAAATACAGTAACTTTAAAATCATTATTAGAACAGGCACAATGGGATAATAGCTGATGTTTTACTTTTTAACTCTGCGGTCCCAGGTTTTGAGAGACAATCCTACTTGCTTTTCACATCTGCTCCGATGTTTCCAGATGGACCGACAGGTTAGCTGAGCTTATCTCCTGTCAGGAGACGATAACGTGCATCCCTCACAAAGTTGAATGTTATGTTAGAGTGGAAATTGTGACAAAATGGTGGAGATTTTTTGGTTTCTTCACTTACTCTTTCTCAATTGGTGAAAACTGTATTGAGGCAAGGGCCCAGCTAAGAAAGCGCCACGGTTCACACTAAAATCTCTGGATACTTGTATTCGTGTGGGTTATTTCTAACTGCACTCCGTTATTCCATCTATTGGAGGGAAGCAGCAATTGGAATGTTTATTTCTGTTATAAGGGATATATGTTTCTCCCCAGATAACTCATGATGCTCTAAATGCACCTTTGCACATTCTACGAGCCATGTATGAACTTCAGATGAGGAAAACAGACTGCTTCTTCCTTGAAGTTCAAAAACGGTGAGTATAATATGTCAAAACTGTATAAAGTCCTGTCAGCATTTTGCTACCAAAGCCCTGTAAGGTATTCTGTGATTTAAGAGCTAGTACTGCTTTGGTTACAGAATGTTTCTGAAGATTTTAATAAAATGTTTATAATGTATCTGCCCGAGATTTGGCCGTTGTCAACATTGTATTAAATCTTTGTTGGTAAGTAATGTTTGCTTTGGTATTGTACGTGTTTCTCTCAAAAGCTTGCAAACAGAATATTTCTGTAAAGGAGAGCTCTGCAAGTGTGCATGTATAGATACGCCCATTGACGCGCTCACTCGTCGTCCATTTAAGCACCTTTAGCTCTTTGGATTATGGTAACGTATTGTTAAAAACATTGCCTGCACTGGGACAGGCACCCATAGGTTTCAGCTTGGCTCAGTTGTAGCACTGTTACTTTGGAAGTCAAAGGAACACAAGTTCAAGGCCCACTTCAGGCCTGGAACACATAATCTAGGCTGACGCTTCATTGAAGTGTTGAGGAAGCGCTTCGTTGTTGCATGGGACGTTAAACCGAGGCCCCATCTGCCTGGTCTGGTGAATGTAAAAGATCCCATGGCAATATTTGAAGAAGAGCAAAGAAGTTCCCCAAATGTCCTGACCAACATTTATCCAACTCATTATCTCACTGATGTTTGCAATGATTCGTTTACTTTGGGCTGTGCTGAGGACAGGAAAAGTACTAAAGTATATAAATGCAAATTTGTTCTTTCGAACAGATTTTGGACAGTAGCAATGTATTTGAAAACTTGTCCAAGAATGGGCTAAACCTAGACTGTCAATATTTGTTGGATTCACTGCTGGAATAAATGTGTTGTCTGTGTACATCAGTAGTATGTGAAGCACCTCTTTTTGGCGGGGCTTGGATTTACAGCAGCTGATGAGCAGGAGTAGAAGTACTAAAGGGATGTGGACTGCCTCACAGTTTATAAAACCCCTTGCATGTTGGGCACTGCATCCCGATCTCACTAATTCTACAGGAATTTGATCAGCACCATGGACAAAAATATTTTTGTACCTCTGAGAGAAATGTTTTTAACTTTTCGAAATGCATCATTAATGAAGCCAATTTGCCAAGAATGGCCTGAAGTATTACAGCATTTCTACCTTTTTGTGCTGTCTTTTTCCCCCCCCAGGTTTGATGGCCATGAAATTACTACAGATGAGACGATCCAGTCCATGTCTTTGAAGTGGCAGCCGAGCAAAGCCTCACGCACAGAGGACCACAACACGAAAGCTGTCGACACTGACATGTTGATTGTACCATGTGTGGTGTGTCCCTTTCCTTAGTTAATGGTCTCTGCGTTTAGCCTTAAAAATTCTAACTCAATGTTTACAGTGCACCAAAATACTCAATCCTCCTTGGGGTTAAAAACCTGTCTGCCAGGTTTACGATCAGATCATATCTAAAGTAGAATTTCAGGGTAAGGCTTATCCTTGAGAAATTGTATGTATGTGCAGAAGTGGTAGGCCCTTACAGAAATCGCTAAGTGGCGGAGAAATGATTCCAAAATCTGCACATGATGCCAAGCTTCTGAGTATGTGGTAGCTACAAAATCAGTGTTCATTTGCAATTCATGAAAATTTTAGTCACAGTAATTTCATTGTTATTGTGGTATGGGAAGGCACTCAAGGGATTTGATCAGTGCCATGAACTAAACTATTTAATCTTAAATGGGGTTGGATCTGGAGTTGGTCTTAATTTTGAGGACCATCAAAGTGCCAAAATCCCAATAGTATGATAAGATCTTTGAAGTATGTCGCAACACGATGTCCTGCCCAGTGTAAGGGATCCTAGTAGATGAGCAGTAATATAAAGGCACCCCTGGTACTGCACTACTAATGCAGTCTGCATTTCAAACTATTGAATCGAGTATCATTTAATTCCTCAGCATTTTCTTTTCAGGTGGCTGGAATGTAGCGTATAAAGATCAGGGGTTTGTTTTTTCTGTGGTAGATTCCTGGTGGATCTAATTGAAGCTACTGGATTCTCAAAAGACTGTCTTGGGCACGACTTAAATCTAGGCCCAGAAGTAAAGTGCAGTATCTAAACAACCATTCCTGAGGATTTTACCAGCTTTCTGCCATGCTAAAGTCTTGTTGCTGTCAAATAATATCTGTGGACATTCCTACTCGAGAATGTAGTATTGAATAATGCTGTATTGCACACGCTGAATGACCTGGTAAAAAGAAAACTTTGAATGCTGGAAAGCTGAAATGAAACAGAAAATGCTGGAAATTGTCTCTGTCCTGGTGAATCCTACCACTCAATTCATTCATTTGTTTTTCTTCAATGGAATACATCCTTCTCGCACTGCTGGATGGACCGGTCTCAGGGCTATCTCTGGAAAATAAGGGAATTAAGGGTTATGGGGAGCGGGCGGGTAAGTGGAGCCGAGTCCACGGCCAAATCAGCCGTGATCTTGTTGGGTGGTGGAGCAGGCTCGAGGGGCTAGATGGCCTACTCCTGTTCCTAATTCTTATGTTATTATTAATCTTGGGGAGGTCCAGAGCCGGGGGTCACAGTCTAAGGATGGGGGGTGGGCCATTTGGGACCGAGATGAGGAGAGGCTTCTTCACCCAGGGAGTGGTGGGCCTGTGGGATTCTCTGCCACGGAGAGTTGTTGAGGCCAGTTCACTAGATGTATTCAGGAGGGAGTTAGATGTAGTCCTTACTACTATGGGGATCAAGGGGTCTGGCGAGAAAGCAGGAATGGGGTACTGAAGTTGCATGTTCAGCCATGAACTCATTGAATGGCGGTGCAGGCTCGAAGGGCCGAATGGCCTACTCCTGCACCTATTTTCTATGTTTCTATGAAAAGGTCACGTAAAGCAGCATTGCTTGCTTGGGTCTTGCAGGAGCTTCTGCACAGCACAGCACCATTGGGTATGCATACCTCAAGGTCTGGATGGGACGTCTGTCGCCATAGACGTTATAGGACCTCAATACCTGTTGAATCCTGAGCTGAGCTCCAAACCCTATATTGCAGCTAACGTAATAGGAAATCCAAAAGTCTTCTATAGGCATATAAATAGTAAATGGGTAGTAAAAGGAGTGGTGGGGCTGATAAGGGACCAAAATGGAGACCTACGCAGGGAGGCAGAGGGTATGGCTGAGGTACTTAATGAGTACTTTGCATCTGTCTTCACCAAGGAAGAAGATACTGCTAAAGTCATAGTGAAAGAGGAGGTAGTTGAGATACTGGATGGAATAAAAATTCAGCTTCATAAATAGAGGCATAGAGTACAAAAGCAAGGAAACTTTATAAAGCACTGGTTTGGTCTCAACATAGAAAATAGGTGCAAGAGTAGGCCATTCAGCCCTTCTAGCCTGCACCGCCATTCAATGAGTTCATGGCTGAACATGCAACTTCAGTACCCCCTTCCTGCTTTCTCGCCATACCCCTTGATCCCCCGAGTAGTAAGGACTTCATCTAACTCCCTTCAAGGACTTCAACTGGAATATTGTGTCCAATTTTGGGCACTGCACTTTCGGAAAGATGTGAAGGCCTTTGAGAGGGTGCAGAAAAGATTTATAAGAATGTTTCCAGGGATGAGGGACTTCAGTACCATGGATAGACTGGAGAAGCTGGGGTTGTTGTCCTTAGAGCAGTGAAGGTTGAGAGGAGATTTGATCGAGGTGTTCAAAATCATGAGGGGTCAAGACAGAGTAGTTTGAGAGAAACTGTTCCCATTGGCAGAAGGGTCGAGAACCAGAGGACACAGATTTAAAGTGATTGGCAGAAGAACCAAAGGCGACATGAAGAAAAACTTTCTGGCGCAGCGAGTGGTTAGGATCTGGGATGCACTGCCTGAGAGGGTGGTGATGACTGATTCAATCATGGCTTTCAAAAGGGAATTGGATAAATATCTGAAGGAAAAATATTTTCAGGGGAAAGGGCGGGGGAGCCGGACTTGGAGAGCCAGCACAGGCTCGACCGGCTGAATGGCCTTCTGTGCTGTAACCATTCTATGATTCTATATCTGACCCATCTCCAAGATCCCACTTACTTCCAGCTCTGTCACATCAGTTGCCTTTGCACTTAACTCACATCCACAGCTGCTGAAACCCCATATACATACTTTATCATCTCTGCATTTGACTTGAGCGCCCTTCTTACTGGCCTCCTGAGTCCAACTTTACGCAAACTGCAACTTTTCCAACACTCCACTGTTCGTATCCTGCCCTGTACTAAGTCCCAATCACCCATCACCCTCGTCCTCACTCAACTCCATTGACCCACTTGCATTAAATTCAAAATCCTCATGTACAAGTCCCTCTTTGGACTCATTCCACCCTACCTTCTGCAATCTCTTCCAACCCTACATCCCTGACCATTGCTTTCAGACTTCTGATTCTGACGACCTGTCCTATCTTCTCTGCTCTCCTCCGCCTATGCTACCATCAGTTGCAAGCCTTCAGTCTCATTGCTTTTCTCCAATTTTCTCCCGTTTCTCTCTCTGCCTTTTAAACAAATCTCCTCAAGCCTATTCTTTCAGCCCTGCTTTTAGTCATCTCCCTCACTGCTCAGTGTCTGCTCTCCCTTGCTATATAAATGCAAATTGTTGTCATCCTGCACTGACTCCTTTCTCCCCAACCCACAAAGGACTCGGGTGGGCAGTCGTTTTGATGAACTTCACAGCTATTTGGGAGAGTCTGAGAGATCAACAATGTAGATTCCCTGTACATTTTTGAGGTATGGACCTTGCTCGATCATTTGAGACACGCCTGATTCGTGGTTGAGATCTAGTCTTTCATCTGCACCAATTGAGTGAATTCAGCCATCAATAATGGAATGGCTTTTAACTCTCAATATTTCATGGTGCCCAAAATGTCTGGGGGAACACATCCCATCCTAAATCTTTGAGCATGGAACAAGTTCCCTTGCAAGGAACAAGATAATAACACTTCCTCAGATCACAGACCATGTGACAGTCATCCTTTATGTGGCAGACATTTTGAGTTCTGGACTCTACCCCGCCCCCCCCCCCCCCAGTCCTGACTGCTACATGGTTCTTCTCTAGCATTGTGAAAAGGGTGCCATCTCTAGGAGAAAGAAAAGACTACCTTGCAGGGTCATCTTCATTCTTGAGTGTCCTGCACAATTTAAAAAATATAATTCTTGAGATGTGGGCGTCGCTGGCAAAGCTGACATTTATTGCCCATCCCTAGTTGCCCTTGAGAAGGTGGTGGCAAGCCGCCTCCTTGAACCGCAGCAGTCTGTGTGGTGAAGGTACTCCCACAGTGCTGTTTGGGAGGGAGTTCCAGAATTCTGATCCATGACACTCTTCCATCTGGGCGTCCCCTTATGTAATGTAGGGAATGGAAATAATGTCTTTTGGGAAATGTTTTGAGCAAATTGAACAGGCGCAAAAGGGTAGGCCCTTACTTTACTGTGTATGGATGAAACTGGTTCACATTAGGATGCCTCATGACGTAACAAAAGGTCTCCAAAGGGAGGTGTTCCCCTTTAAGATTTTTCTTCCCATTTACCCCCAAGCAGTGTCTGGAGGATGCTGTTCAGATGAACGAAGACCCTACAAGTGAGGTAAACTGGTTCCTACCTTCCTATCCAATGATAATGGACCGGCTATGCATTTCCAGCATTTTATGCTATTATTTCGAGTAACCGATTAATATCATCTTGTAGTTCTGTGATAAAATTGCGGCACAAACCTTGTAACTTGCACTCACCAACCTCACCCCTTTCCACAGCACAAGATCATGGGAAAGCCCTGCACACTGGTAAGTGGCCAGTAATTTCCACATTGACGAAATCAAACCTACTTCACCTAGCGCATGCATTGAAATCTAATTGCGTATTTAACTGATCGATACAGAATCGGCTTACCTGCAGCTTTTTTAAAAAAAATCCTGATGTTCCCCTTTTCATTTTTCTGTATTCTGTTTATATGCAACTCTGCACAAAAAAGTAGGTTAAAATAGACAAATCTTTGCAAACAGACCCATGCCCAACAGTAGGGGTGTGTACCACGTTCTAATCATGTTGGTCTACTTGGGATAGCCTGATAATCATAGCATATAACAGGAATTTGCTTACAGCAGACTTGCATATAAATGGATTGGATCGTAACTGAATTTAAGTATTCTGTGCAAAAGGTTTCCCCTTACTGTGCTCCTGGAATGAGGTGTGAATACTGCAATAATCCTGCTAGCATGAGATTGATGCTTTGGGTAATGGAATGAGGGGGCGAATCTCTGAATCTTCTATCACCTGTCCTTAAAAGTGGGATGAGAAATAAGAAGCCAACTGCTAAGCAGTTTACTTCTATATTAATTAGCAGAGTGCTGTGAACTCGCCCTGGAGTAAAACATAAAAATCTTCAGGAGATACAGTTATCTGTGTTACTGGTTTCCTAGTCTGTGTTGGTTAATACAGTGCTTGTGTTGGATTTCTCTATTGGTAAAACTAGCGTAGCAATGCAAGTCTCCCTCCTCCCCGTTTGCTGATCAGGCCCAGCGCATATCAGCGAGAATCTATTCATTTTTCTATTCATCTCATCTTTACCCTCCCCTCCTGCAGATGGCGACATATGTTGGCACATGGGCCTGTGGCTGTCGCCAGATGTTTGTCCAAGTGTGTCAGCCCAGACAGTGAGTGGTGGCAAGCTCTTGGTGGTGGGTGGCATTCTTGGCTAACGTCTGCACCCATACACTTTATGCGTCTTGCCACTGACCCACCACGGAGCTTGCTCTTGTGTCCATCAGACTAGGTGCTGTTTGGTGTTGGAGTTTAGCACGTTAATCATTTCAACATCAGGCACTCCCAACTCAGGTAAAGTGCAATTAGAATTAAGGCCATCAACTGTGCCCCAACAATATACCTTGGCCCCAACCTCAAGAACACCTCTACTGCAAAAATATGGAATTTTTTCTATTTCCTGTACCATTCTGAGGACTGTCTGAGTGATATTGTTCATTCGTACCAAATCAGGGGCACATTTTAGCTCTATGAACTGTACTGAGATTGCCCAATTTTATTTCACATGGTACCCTTGCAGCCAAGGGAATTTGATCCCAACAGTCTAGGCTGGATTGGAACTCTGGCCCCAGAGTTGAAAACCCACTGCACCACCTAGTTCTCTTTTTTTTTTAAAAACTTAATTTGCTGCTTAAATGTTGTGAGCTTTACAGTTAAGCACATCGGAAAGACCTGCAATAAATAAGGTGGACATGTTATTTGGCAATCGACCACTTTTCCTGCAACTCTTGGCCATGCTTATCACGATTTGATATGTTGACGTAATACAGTCGAGCGCCAACATATGGTGAACAGCGGCCTCTTGAGATACGGCTTCACTGTTCAACCTTGTGACTGAGCTGTGTGCATCTCCCGTGCTGCTGTGGCAGGCTTGAGACCAGGGAACAGTACTCTTGCAGGTGGTGCATTGTGAATACTGCAATAATCCTGCTGGCATGAGATTGGCACTTTGGGTAATGGAATGAGGGGGTGAATCTCTGAATCTTCTATCATCCTGTCCTTAAAAGTGGGATGGGAAGTAAGAAGTGAACTGCTCAGCAGTTTACTTCTATATTAATCAGCAGAGTGCTGTGAACTCGCCCTGGAGTAAAACATACAAGTCTTCAGGAGATGCAGTTAATAAGGTTCATACCCTTGGAAGTGTTATCCTGTGCCTCTTTCTCCCCCCCGCCCCCCCCCCCCGAAACAATCAGAATTAAAATTATATAAACAAGAGTAAATGATCATTTTTTTCGCTGCTTTAATTAAACTCGTCTTTCAGTTCAGAAGGATTCCATTTGTATTTTTTTTAAAGCATCAACACCTTGTGGCTTATATTTAACTCATTGATGAATGATCTCCTCCAATGCTGAAGAGGTTGATTCCTGCTGTGGTACAGTTTCATAGGTCTGGCCACTTCCATGCAGGTGATCATTCCTGTGCAAGCCTAGACCAAGAGCACTGGCAATCCATTCACCCACTCGGAGCATCCCGTACAAGCCTGTTTCCTCACCTCGCCCAAAGGCTGCAGCAGGAGTGACTGGATAGTCATCAGGAATGGGAATGCTAGCTGATGTTCTTGGGCAAGGGTAGTGCTGAGGTCCATGACTGTTGCTGCTTCCTGACTGGTCTTAAATCTATCAATCTGAAATTAAAAATTGACTAAGTATCAACTGCCATGTGCGGAAGAGAGTTCCTAACTTCTGCCACCCTTTGCCTGTAGAAGTGTTTCCTAATTTCACTCCTGGCTGTAATTGTTAGACTATGCCCCGTAGTCCTCGACTCCCCAACCAGTGGAAATGGTGTTTCTCTCTCTCTACTATCTGTTCACCTTAATATCTAAAAAAAACTTTGATCAAATCACCCTTTAAACTTCTAAATTCCAGGGAACACAACCTTACTTTGTGTAATCTCGCCTCGTAACTTAACCCTTGAAGCCTGGGTACCACTCTGGTAAACCTACGCTGCATTCCCTCCAAGGCCAATATATCCTCCCTAAGGTGTGCCCAGAACTGCTCACAGTGCTCCAGGTGGGGTCTAACCAGGGCTTTTGTATAGTTGCAGCACAACTTCTAGCCCCTTGTATTCTAGTCCTCTGGATAGAATGGTCAGCATTCCATTAGCCTCTTGATTATTTTCTCTACCTGTTCATTACATTTTAATGACCGATGTACCTGGACCCCCCAAGTCTCTTTGGACCTTCACCGTTTAGAAAGTACTCTGATCTCTCTTTTTTAGGTCCAAAGTGGATGACCTCGCAGTTATATTGAAATCCATTGCCACAGTTTTACCCATTCACTTAATCTATTTCTATCTCTTTGTAATGTTATGCTTCTATTTACGCTGCTTACAATGCTGCTCGCAATCAGGGCAGCAAAAACTTACACTCCTTCATGCAGCAAATGGGACCTCTCGATTTCTCTACATCCTTGCACTACTGTCCAATAACATTACTTCCTTATTGAAATATTTTGAGACTTGGGTTTTAATTTTTGTGCAGAAATATTACCTGTAAGATTCATTCATAAACAAGTCATTTTTCTTGTAGAAATTACAATATCGCTACCATTTGGTTTATTTTCCCCATAGAATCATAGAATAATACAGCACAGGCCGAATGGCTTCCTTCTATCATGCCTGTGTCAGCTCTTTGAAAGAGCGATCCCATTAGTCCCACTCCCCATCTCTTTCCTCATAGCCCTGCACATTTTTCACCTGCAAGTAATAATCTGATTCCCTTTTGGAAGTTATATTATTGAATCTGCTTCCACTGCACTTTTGGATGTGCATTCCAGATCATTATAACCTCCTGTTGCCTCTGGCTCTTTTGCCAATTATCTTAAATTTGTGTCCCCTGGTTACCGACCCTTTTGCCAGTAGAAACAATTTCTCCTTCTTTACTCTATGAAAACCCGTAATAATTTTGAACAGCTCTATCAAATCTCCCCTTAACCTTCTCCGCTCTAAGGAGAACAACCCCAGTTTCTCTAGTCTCTCCATGTAACTGAAGTCATCCATCCCCGCTACCATTCTAGTAATTCTTCTCTGCACCCTCTCCAAGGCTTTGACATCCTTCCTAAAGTGCGGTGCCCACTATTAGACGCCATTCTCCATCTGGGGCCTAACCAGTGCTTTATAAAGATTTAGCATAACTTCCTTGCTTTTGTACTCTACTAATTAAGCTTTATAAATGGCTGAAAATAACATGATAAAGGTTAAAGTGACAATCAGCCATGGGGGGATATTTGGGATTTTGCTTTGTTTCATCCCAAACCTGAAAATCTTTAGGTGCTGTGGTTTACTGATTGTAAATTCTTTGAAGAATCGTGAACTAAATATGAGCACACGAACAGATGGTGATCGACCACGGTTTATTTGAAATCATCTCCAAATGGTACTGTAATGATTGTGAGTTTATTTAAATAGTGACAGGTGAATTTAACCAGTCTGTTTTTTTTTAAACAGTCCAAGCCTCTACGGTGTGAGAAGGCAACAGAGGAGACCAACCCTGTGACACAGAAACTCATAACCAACACAGAAAGTGACCTGCAGCTCAGCTTTGCCAAACAGCGGCGCACGAAAAGCTCCATGTTGCTGCACAAAGAACTGGACACCCGCAGCAAGAGGACCGTGCGCGACTACCTCTATAAGGTCAACGAAGCCATCTCCATACTGTACGCCAGGCACGTGCTCGCTTCTCTCTTGGCTGACTGGCCGAGCCGAGTTCTAATCACCGAGGAAGTGCTGGGATTAAGCTGCCCGTCTCACATGGCCTACATACTTGACTTGCTCATGCAGCTGGAGGAGAAACCGCTCTGGGAAAAGGTTGGTGCCAAGTGTTGGGGCTGAGAGCTGGGTCAGCACTTTACTGGGCAGCATTTTAGTGAAGCATACCTACTTGTTTTCACACCTTCACATTCTTCCCTTGGAGAACAGTACGAAGTCGTGGAATGATTCGCAGGCCAATGGGGTTTCTCCGGCAGGAGGGTTTTTATGGGCTCCCATAAGCCATATGATGTGTGGGGGAGTGAGAGGTGGAGGGGGGTGGGGGGGAAGGTTGTATCCCCCTGGATGTCGACGCAAAATTCAAAGCCCTGATGCCCAGTCGCCGGGACTGTCTGGGGCGGGGTTTGAACTCGAGGTGGGAATGTTACCACTGAGCCAAAGGCTCTCTCCTCTGCCATGGGAAGTAAAAGGGGGTTATCAGTGAGCAGAACTTTTCATCAGTCTTAAAGAAAGGACTTTCATTTCTACAGCACCTTTCATCACTGTTGTAATGTAGCAAATGTGGCAGAAAATGTATGCACAGCAAGCTCCGCAAACTGTGATAATGACCAGATTATCTGTTTTCTGGTTATGTCCACCCGAGACGGAACCATGGTCTAAGTCCTTATCTGAAAGACGGCACCTCCGACAGTGCAGCACTCCCTCAGTACTGCACTGGGAGTGTCAGCCTAGATTTATGCTCTGAATTGGAACTTGAACTCACAAACTTCAGACTTGGAAGGTGAGAGTGCTACCAACCGAGTCATGGCTGACATTTGCTAGTATTTCGTAAAATAATCACAAGCTTAGAGCACTGGCTTTATTGCACATAAAACCTACTCCATTGAGAATGCCGAGTTTAGAGAGAACAATGATTGTCAAGGTGGTTGGGATGCAAAGCTGTGCGACTCGACTCCGACTATTGAGAGTTTAAGCACATTTTAAACTTCCGGTGACACATATGATCTCACCGAAAACATTGTTTTTTAAACTACCTTCCAGAAAGAAACATCCTTTTTGCTATTTTTTTTTTGATTGGGTTAAGCAAAAAAAAAATCACTTAAATGGCACGATTTTGTGGATGGACCAACTTTTGGATTTGTTTTCCTAACGCGTAATAACTTGCATAACCACATTAACTAGAGCTCTATTTTACAGGAATTCCAAACAGATTAAGTACAAATCGCTTTCCAACTAAAAACAAAATGCCTGGACAGATGTAAATCGCAAACACAGTCTGCGAATTTATCTACACATGATGAAATCCCTAAATATAATGGAGATAGAAATTAAGAATTTAATTGGCTAAAAGTTAAGCAGATTTTTTTAATGCATACAGAAAGATTGCTACTTGGAATTGGCTGGAATAGTGAGTCTTGAGTTGATAGTGGAGAGAAAAATGCAAGGTTAGGAGTTCTCGGTTTTAAAATGTGCTGGGTCTTGTATGTTTAGTAAGGGCAGAAGTACTTGCACTGGGATCAGTGAGCAGTCTGCTCAAACAATCTATTCCCCATCCCCCATTCTCTCTCTTTCCCGTCCCCCCTCCCCTGCGCTCTCCTCTTCCCCCCTCCCCCCCGCGCTCTCTCTTCCCCCCCTCCCCCCCGCGCTCTCTCTTCCCCCCTCCCCCCCGCGCTCTCTCTTCCCCCCTCCCCCCCACCCCTGCGCGCGCTCTCCCTCTCCCCCCCCCCCCCCCGCGCTCTCTCTTCCACCCCCCTCCCCGCGCTCGCTCGCTCCCTCCCTTGCCCACTCTCTTCTCTCCTCCTCTCCCCTCCCCTCGCCTGCTCTCTCTTCCCCCCCCCCCCCCCCCCCCAACCCTGTGGCCTGATCAAATATCTGTATGGCAAAATCAAAGTCTGTGATCAGCTTATCTCTTACCAATCCGATTGTATAAACAAATTAAAAGTGCTCATGCGGGAGGAGCCACCAACAGAAAACCAAGTAATTAAATCACAGTTATTTTCCCCCTTCCTAATATTATCACTAGTTGGAGCTGTAATAACTGCCACTCGGAGTTTTCCCATTGTGCATTCCGCATGTTTTTACCTGTCTTAATTTATTTTCTGTTTCACATGTTTACACTCTTCTTTTCCCTGTTTGCTTCAGATCTTGCAGCAAGTGTTGCTTGGTTGCAGTGAGAACATGCTGGGATCTCTGGCAGTGACTGCCTGCCAGTTTATGGAGGAGCCAGGAATGGATGTCCAGGTCAGGGAGTCCAAGCATCCCTATGACAACAATACTACCATTGAGGTATTGCAGTAGTTTTCATAGGCATTGTGGTTTATTCCCAATATGGTATCGGGCTCCCATAGACGATGGGACTTTGGTGTGAACAGTGGTATGAAACCCATAACTGAGCATAACTGAACAGTTTTCTGCGTAAATTAACATGCAACAAAGCACGTGCATTTATACAGCGCTTTTCAAATCTTCGGGATGTTTCAAAGCGCTCTAACCAATGAAGTACTTTTGGAGTGTAGTCACTCTTGTAATGTAGGAAATGCGGCAGCCAATTGACACAGAATAAGCCTCCACAAACAGCACGACCAATTAAATTGTTTCTAGTGATGTTGGTTGAGGGGTAAATGCTTGGCCAGGACACCAGGGAGAACTCGCCTCCCCTGCTCTTGTTCAAGTAGTGTCATGCGATCTTTTAAATTCACCAGACAGGTCCTCCGTTTAACGTCACATCTGTAAGATGGCACCTCCGACAGTGCAGCACTCCCTCAGTACTGCACTGGAGTGTCAGCCTAGATTATGTGCTCAAGTCCCTGGAGTGGGACTTGAACCCACAACTTTCTGACTCGGGTGAGGGTGCTGCCCACTGAGCCACGATTGACACTCAATGCCACAGGGGGGGGTCAGCTGGTAATTATAGATGATGTGGAATGGAATGATGAAATGAAAAATCTTTGTGAGCATTGAGTGGGCCAGTGCCTTCCATCAATAGACGGATAAGCAGCCTTACATTCTGGACAATCTTAATTTTAACCATAGCAAAAACAAACTTACAGTAGAAAATAAGAATTTGCAGGTCTGCATAGTTGCTTATGTTCCGAATGATGTCCGAGACTTTACGGAGCAGAGGTTAAAGGTGGGCACCGAGCAGAGTGGAAGAAGGGAAGGTTAGTAAGCTGGGACAGGTGAAGGGTTTTTTGGAGGCTGCCAAAGCTAGGAAGGGGGAGAAAGAACGTATTGAAAGTACAGGAAAAAAATAAATTTGATCAGCACGGAACGGGGTCCAACCGCCATTTTTCAGCCCATTGAATGGTAAGGATAAGAAGATCGATATGCTTCTACCCTAGCCATGACCACATTGACCTTTGACTGACAGACAAATCTAGGAATGGGGAAAGACGGTGTCCCAACGGAGCGTAACTGGATATGCAAACTTCTACAGTACAAAAACCTCTAACAAGTAGCCCTTAGAGCAGCACATCAAAAGGTGTGCAAGGCATAGTTTCCTGCTAAACAATTCATGGCACTTAACCATAAATCCAATATGGTTTATCAGTTCTTGCAAAGTGCTTTGCATATTTCCGTACTGAATATTTGGCAGGCTATTGAAAAAATCTACAGAAATAGTGACAAGCACCCAATAAAAGCTAAATATATATATTTTTAATCCTTAGGACAAAGTTCATATACCTGGTGCTATTTACCTGTCTGTGAAATTTGACCCTCATTGTGTGTCTGAGGATGGCTGTGATGAGTTATTGATGTCCAGCAGTAGTGACTACAAGCAAGATCGGCATACGTTCAGCGGCTCATCACACAAGTGGATTGACTTTGACATTCCAGGTAGAATTTTCATACAATCTGTCAGTCATCCTTTTAACCCTCATCAGGGTACAGAACAGAATATTTTATTAACAGTTTGATTTTGAGCATCTACCAGTTGAAGACTGATGTCCTGACCAGTATTTTCCAATCTCAATCGCAGCACAATAACCCCCTGACCCCAAACAAGTCTTGTATTCCATGTACGATCAGAGTGACTCTGCAACAGGAGTAATTTTGTATATTGCAATTAAAGAAAAAAAAGCAAATGCTTACATTTCCTGCAATGCAGATTGGTAAACGATTATAGAGAAAGAAAGACTTGCATTTCTATAGTGCCTTTCACGACCTCAGGACGCCC
This sequence comes from Pristiophorus japonicus, assembly GCF_044704955.1. Taxonomy (NCBI): domain Eukaryota; kingdom Metazoa; phylum Chordata; class Chondrichthyes; family Pristiophoridae; genus Pristiophorus; species Pristiophorus japonicus. The sequence continues at coordinate 60,812,775 of NC_091992.1, forward strand.
AAATGCACTTTACAGCCAACGAAGTACTTTTGAAGTATAGTCACTGCTGTAATGTAGAAAGTTTGCAGGCTTTCATTATAATTGTGAAAATTACAGCTACTTTTCGCTATCAGCTTTTGTAAATTAACCAGATGAAGAAAATGTTGTTGAAACTGGTTAGTTACTGAACACAAATGGCCTGTAACCCTATGGGAGCTTTCTATTCGAGCATCTTGGATAGATAGAATCTTGGTGAAATGGCTTGTCCGAAGGATGGTGATTTGCAGTGAAGTGCCCTCCCTTGTCACTGCAATAGGTGTAGGCTTGAACTACCTGCACTTGATGGTTGCCATACACCTTCAGAGTATATTTACTGTGGTTGTAATAACAGAGAGATCAACTAGGAGATCAAACCTTAATCCCAACTGGGAGAGCAAAGCCAGAATTCCAGTGCTTATTCGTGTTTCCACACTGGTTTCCTCTGAAAAGAGTGTGCTTTGTTGGAGTGAAGACTGTACTGCTGATAATGGGTAAGCCCTTTCCTGCACTACTTGCGTGCACTTCAGTCAGTCAACAAAGCCTTTATTAATGGTGTCTATATAGATGCCTTTGTGCACCAACCTGTCATCCCAACTTTGTGGGAGAGCGAGAGTAGGGCATAGGAACAGACTTTGGAAAAAAATAAAAATTGAAGGTGGGAGAGGTGAGGGGGTGGGAGGTTAAACGCCAACATAGACCATTAAGTCTACAATAGTGCTTAGGGTAACTGCTGTTACAAATTCAGGGTCAGTCGCTTCCTTACATGTCCTGAAGGCCAACCTGTTAAGGAAGGTGACTTGCACTGCTCTTGATGTTCTGGTGCAGTAGTGGGACCCAGGAGTGTGAAACTCCCTTGTGATCTGGTCTGGATCTTTGTCTTAGGCAGCTGTACTCCTTCAATGTTTATAAAGTTGGACTGTTAGCACTGGGTGAGGTGAAGTTTGAATTGTAAGCAGCTTTACAGTAGGTAAAATACGCAGAACAATGAGAATGATGCGAATTGTTCGATGCAATCATTACAATTTCTGTCCGTGTATTGTTAGAAAAATAAAAAGTAAGAGCATTAGCTCATTTCGGTGGGTCTAACTCGACATCTCAACCAAGCACAATCTCTCTTCACCTTGTGCTACTGTTTCTGTTGCTCTGATTTTTAAATCCTGTCTCTAAGCCCCCACAGAGATCAAAAAATGATTCCAACACCCATCTGTGATGTCTCTGAATAACCAGACATGGCTAACAAATTATCCATTATTGCATTCTCTGAAAGGACTTTTAAAAGAAAATTCATTCTTGAGATGTGGCTGTCACTGGCAAGGCCAGCATTTAATGCCCATCCCTGGAGTTAGAACTGAGTTTCTTGCTAGGCTACTTCAGAGGGCAGTCAAAAGTCAACCATGCTGGTATGGGACTGGAGTCACAGATAGGCCCGATAGGGTAAGGAACCAGTTGAGTTTTTACGACAATCCAATAGCTTCATGATCAGCTTTATTTAAACTGAATACCAATTCTCAAACTGCCCGTGGTGGGATTTGAACTTGCGTTCTCTGGATTGTTAGTCTGAGCCTCTGAATTACTGTTCCAGTAACATAATTACTACATTACCGTATTGTAGTTCTGCCTACAGATTCAAAACTCAGCATGAGGGTCTCGAGGTTGAGCAGGTTGGGCCTATATGCATTGGAGTTTAGAAGAATGAGAGGTGATCTTACTGAAACGTATAAGATTCTGAGGGGGCATGGACAGGGTAGATGCAGAGAGGATGTTTCCACTCGTGGGGGAATCTAGAACTAGGGGGCATAGTTTCAGAATAAGGGGCCGCCCGTTTAAAATGGAGACGAGGAGGAATTTCTTCTCTGAGGGTCGTGAATCTTTGGAATTCTGTACCCCAGAAGGCTGAGTCATTGAATATATGAAGATAGACAGATTTTTGAACGATAAGAGAGTAAAGGGATATGGGGAGGGGGCAGAGAAGTGGAGCTGAGGTCAAGGTCAGATCAGCCATGATATTGAATGGCGGAGCAGGCTCGAGGGGCCAAATGGCCGACTCCTGCTCCTATTTCTTATAATTATGTTGAGAAACTAGCCCCATTGCCAATAACACATCTTCATAGTCCTATCCACAATTGTTTTTAAACTGCTAGAGCCTTGAACCGTGACACTTCCAATGTCTCTGCAGTTCCAGGAGGGAGTTGTAGAGGGGCAGAATGAGTTGTCTATTTTGTATTCAGCCACATCTTTCACCAAAGAATGGGTGGCGCACGGATGTCGATTGCCTGATTATTTCTTGAATCAAAACATTTTTTTAACGTCCTTGAAGCGCTAATTGACAGGTCTGTGGGTAGCATTTAATTTTGCATCTCGGTTTTCCACAACAGCATTGAGCTTTTTTTAGTGGTAAGTTTCTCACCTGTCACTAGTATTTTTTTATTTCTTCCAGGAGATACACTGTATTACAGGTTTACATCCGACCTGGACACCAATGATTGGGGTTATAAGTTCACAGTGACGGGAGGCCACCGTGGGAGATTTCTGACTGGTGAGTGCATTGGTACATGGGGGAAAGTAATTTGATTTCTCTTATTTTATCATATAAACATAGAAATTTACAGCGTGGGAGAAGGCCATTGTGTCTGCGCCGGCCGACAAAGAGCCACACGGCCCTCGGGTCAGCAGCCCTGAAGGTTACATATAAACCTATGAACAATGGCGGAAAGGCAAAGAGCACCCGGCCCAACCAGTCCACCCCATACAACCGCGATACCCCATGCATTGCAACATTTTACACTCCGACCCACCCGGAGCCATGCGATCTCCTGCGAGAGGCAAAAAAACATAAAAACCCAGACCAACTGGGGAAAAAATCTGGGAAAATTCTTCTCTGACCCATCCAGGCGATTGTAACTAGTCCAGGAGATCACTCTGGCTATATTAGATTCCCTGAAGTACTTACCATCGTGTCTGTGCCAACCAACAAGAGGTTGTTCAGTCTAATCCCACTTACCAGCTCTAGGTCTGTAACCCTGCAGGTTTCGGCACTTCAAGTGCACATCCAAACACCTTTGAAAAGTGGTGAGGGTTTCTGCCTCCACCAGCCTTCCAGGGAGCGAGTTCCAGATCCCCACAACCCTCTGCATGAAGAAGCTTCCCCTCAAATCCCCTCTGAACCTTCCACCAACCACCCTAAACATATGCCCACTTGTAATTGACCCCTCCACCAATGGAAATAGGCCCTTGCTATCCACTATATCCAGGTCCCTCAAAATGTTGTACACCTCAATGAGGTCTCCTCTCAGCCTCCTCTGTTCCAAGGAGAACAAAGTCAACTTTTCCAATCTGTCCTCATGGCTAAGATTCTTCATTTCATGCAGTATCCTCATAACTCTCCTCTGCAGCCTCTCCAGTGCAATCACGTCCTTCCTACAATACGGCGACCAGAACTGCACGCAGTAGTCCAGCTGTGGCCTAACCAGTGTATTATACAATTTAAACATAACCTTCCTGCCCTTGTATTCTATGCCTCGGCCAATAAAGGCAAGCATTCCGTATGCCTTCTTAACCACCTTATCTACCTGGGCTGCTACTTTCAGGGATCTGTGGACAAGCACGCCAAGGTCCCTTTGCTAATCTACATCTTATTCACTTTCTCTTTTTTTTTCCCTCCCTCTCATGCTCTTCTGTCCTATTCTCTCTCTCTCTCATCTCCATTATCTGTCCGCTTACTCCTGTTCTCGCAGTCGTTTCTCCTCTGTTTTCTCCATCCTCTCTCTCTTACCTTCTGTCCTCTCTCTCTCCTGTGTCCGCTGTGCTGTTCTCTCTATTATCTCTCCTGCATTCTCAAAGCCGCTTAGTAGTATATACTTGAGTCTGCTAAAAGCAGTAGTGCTCCTTGTATAGAATTGCGAACATCAATATTTTTGGTATTGTGGTCAAGTAAATGATGGTGATGAAGCAACAATCCTAATTTTATTTAGAAGTTGCTAATATGATCAGAATTTGTCTTTAATTTAAATGTGATATTTGTTTTTAATGCAACTTCTCTCCCACATAGGTAATTTTCTATAACATTTACTCCACTAATTAGAACAGATGGCTAGACCTACTAAAATGATTTGTATATAATGCTGTACCATGTAATTGGGACTCATCGTTTTGAAGCATTCAGCCTATTTGTCACCACCTTCTATAGCCTAATGGCAATTCCACAGCACGGTACCTGGGTGCCACACTATTGGTCACATAGTGTAGCTGAATTTCTGAGGTCAATTCTTGGCAGTTATTTCTCTTCATTGAGGCTCCTGTTCTGACTCCGATGATGTGTTCCTCTCTTTCCCCCTCCAGGGTTTGAGATACTCAAGCAAATGCTGTCAGAGGCGAGGATTCTCCCGCACCTTCCACTAGCTGAAATTTGGGAGTGGCAAGTGGGCGTGGCCTGTCAGCAGATGGGGCATCAACGACTAAAGGCAGTTCATCTGCTTTTGAAGATATTACAGTGCGCCTCTCACAGGTACGGCAGCAGTCCTGAAGCGGAAAGAAATCAATTCATATAGGTGTCTTTATTTTATGATTGGGATGAGGGGACCAAATGTAATATATACATGTTTGCTGATGATACAAAGCTAGGTGGGAATGCAAGTTGTGAGGAGGATGCAAAGAAACCAAGATGATATAGACAGCCTAAGTGAGTGGGCAAGAACATGGCAAATGGAATACAATGTGGAGAAATGTGAAGTTATCCACTTTGGTAGGAACAATAGAAAAGCAGAGTATTTTTTAAATGGAGAGAGATTGGGAAATGTTGGTGTTCAGAGGGACCTGGGTGTCCTTGTACACGTGTCACTGAAAGTTAACTTGCAGGTATAGCAAGCAATTAAGCAAGCAAATGGTATGTTGGCCTTTATTACAAGAGAATTTGAGTATAAGAGTAAAGACGTCTTACTGCAATTATATAGGGCCCTGGTGAGACCGCACCTGGAGTATTGTGTACAGTTTTGGTCTCGCCGAAGGAAGGATATATTTGCCATAGAGGGAATGTGACGAAGATTCACCAGACTGATTCCTGGGATATGAAGATTGTCCTATGAGGAGAGTTTGAGTACACTAGGCCTATATTCTCTGGAGTTTAGAAGAATGAGAGGTGATTGCATTGAAACATAAAAATTCTTACAGGGCTTGACAGAGTAGATGCAGGGAGGATGTTTCCTCTGGCTAAGGAGTCTAGAACCAGTGGTCACAGTCTCAGAATAAGGGGTTGGCCATTTAGGATCGAGATGAGGAGAAACTTCTTCACTCAAAGGGTGGTGAATCTTTGGAATTCTCTGCCACAGAGGGCTGTGGAGGCTCAGTCTTTGAGTATATTCAAGACCGAGATCAATATTAAGGGAATCAAGGGATATGAGGATAGTAGAGTTGAGGTAGAAGATCAGCCATGATCTTATTGAGTGGCGGAGGAAGGTCAAGGGGCTGAATGGCCTACTTCTGCTCCTAATTCGTATGTTCTTATGTTAAAATTGCTGCGTGGATCACAAAATTCCATTTCAAAATGCATTCCCGAGGGGTTGCACCTTGACATGGTGAGAAGGCGATGTGCTCCTGAGAGCCATGCTGGCGGGAATATAACACCTGGTAGGGGACGCACAAACCAGACAAGTCAAAATGTAGGAGCCAGACTGAAGGCAGTGCACTGCCCTCCTGGTAGTGCCTGTCATCTTATCTGGGGATGGGGTGAGGGTCAGTTGGAGGGGGACCAGTAAGTTACCTCAGCTGGGAGAGGAGGCACCGGCCTCTGCCCAGGCTCTTGGAGTCCATCAGTTAGTTTGCGTCTCTTGTGTGCAGTGACACATGAGGCAATGCATTTCTTCCACTGCTCTCTGTCCAGAGCAAGCTATTTGACTCTAATCAGAGTGTCATCTTGTCTCACATTCATCAGATTGCGGTTCACTGCAGGTGATGTTTATATTTGGCAGTCTGTAACCGACCCCTTTTCCTCAATGAAAGGTATTTTTACGTGGACAGGTCATTAGCCTGACTCATAAGCCCCTACCAGGAGGGCAGTGCACTGCCTTCAGTCTGGCTCCTACGTTTTGACTCGTCTGGCTTGTGTGTCCCCTACCAGGTGTTATACTCCCGCCAGCATAGCTCTCAGGATCGTAGGAGCACATCGCCTTCTCACCACGTCAAGGTGCAACATCTCGGGAAGGTGGTAGTATGGGTCTCAAATGCTCTTGGGATGGATGTTGAGGATCAGGCCTCAAATTGTCTGGCGAAGTGCAGGGACCTCATACTCTCTTAGTGCGGAGTTTCAAGGAGCCTCTTGATCTATGTGTCCAAAAATCTATTGATCTCAGCCTTGAATATACTCACTGACTCAACATCCACAGCCCTTTTGGGTAGGGAATTCCAAAGATTCATAACCTTCTAAGTGAAGAAATTCCTCCTCACCTCAGGCCAACCACTTATCCTGAGACTGTGCCCTCTGGTTCTAGACTCTCCAGCTAGGGGAAACAGCCTCTCAGCGTCTACTGTCAATCCCCCACAGAATCTTATATGTTTCAATGAGATCACCTCTCATTCATCTAAACGCCAGAGAGTATAGTCTCAATCCTAAACTCCAGAGAGTTATAGGCCCAATCTACTCAATATCTCCTCATAGGACAACCCTCTCATCCCAGGGATCAATCTAGTGAACCTTCGTTGCACCGCCTCCAATGCATGTATGTCCTTTCTCAGATAAGGAGACCAAAACTGTGCCCAGTACTCCAGGGTCTCACTAAAGTCCTGTACAATTGTCATAAGACTTCCGTACTCTTGTACTCCAACCCCCTTGCAATAAAGGCCAACATGCCATTTGCCTTCCTAAGGCTGAGGGGTGACCTAATAAAAAGTCTTTAAAATTATGAAAGGTTTTGATAGAGTAGACACAGAGGGCCCAAGTTTCCACATGATTTGCGCCTGATTTTTAGGAGCAACTGGTGGAGAACGGACTATCTTAGAAATCGCAATTCTCCACATTTTTTATTCTGCAGTTCTAGTCAGGTAGAACAGTTCTACTTTGGAACAGAATTTTTCTTCAAAAGGGGGCGTGTCTGGCCACTGACGCCTGATTTCAAAGTTTCCACAGTGAAAACGTACTCCAAACTAACTTAGAATGGAACAAGTGAAGATTTTTGTAGAACTGAAAAAACCTGTTCTACACATTAAAAAATCAGGTGCAGGTTACAAATTAGGCGTCCAGAACGAGGTGGGGGGGGGAAGGGAAGTCATTAAATTCTACAATAAATCCTTATTTATACTTCTACAAATATTATACAAATAAATCCAACCTGAATAAACATTTATAAGCAAAGAAAAGATTAAATAAACCTTGTTCCTACCTGTGTGAAAGTGCTTCAGGCACGGAGAATGCTGCAGTCAGCCTGAGGCGCCCGTTCTTCCTGCGGGGGGGGGGGCGGTGGGGGGGAGGAGGAGGTGCCCGTTCTTTCCCGCGGGGGGGAGAGGAGGCGCCCGTTCTTTCCCGCGGGGGGGGGAGCAGGCGCCCGTTCTTTCCCGCGGGGGGAGGGGGGAGGAGGAGGAGGGTGCCCGTTCTTTCCCGCGGGGGGGGGGGGGGCGGGGAAGGAGGTGCCCGGTCTTTCCTGCGGTGGTGGGGGGGAGGAGGAGGTGCCCGTTCTTTCCCCGCGGGGGGGGGGGGAACCACGTTCTTTCCTGGGGGGGGGGGGGGGGGGGGGAGAGGAGGTGCCCGTTCTTTCCTGCGGTGGTGGGGGGGAGGAGGAGGTGCCCGTTCTTTCCCGCGGGGGGGGTGGGGAGGAGAAGGTGCCCGTTCTTTCCCGCGGGGGTGGGAGGAGGTGCCCGTTCTTTCCCGCGGGGGGGGGGGGGGGGGGGGGGGGGTGGAAGGGCGCCCGTTCTTCCCGCGGGGGGGGGGGGGGAGGAGGCGCCCGTTCTTTCCCGCGGGGGGGGGGGGGGAGGCGCCCGTTCTTCCCGCGGGGGGGGGGGAGGAGGCACCCGTTCTTTCCCGCGGGGGGGGGGGGAGGAGGCGCCCGTTCTTTCCCGCGGGGGGGGGGGGGAGGCGCCCGTTCTTCCCGCGGGGGGGGGGGGAGGAGGCGCCCGTTCTTTCCCGCGGGGGGGGGGAGGCGCCCGTTCTTCCCGCGGGGGGGGGGGGGGGAGGCGCCCGTTCTTCCCGCGGGGGGGGGGGGGGGGCGAAGGTGCCCGTTCTTTCCCGCGGGGGGGGTGGGGAGGAGAAGGTGCCCGTTCTTTCCCGCGGGGGGGGTGGGGAGGAGAAGGTGCCCGTTCTTTCCCGCGGGGGGGGTGGGGAGGAGAAGGTGCCCCGTTCTTTCCCGCGGGGGGGGTGGGGGAGGAGAAGGTGCCCGTTCTTTCCCGCGGGGGGGGTGGGGAGGAGAACGTGCCCGTTCTTTCCCGCGGGGGGGGTGGGGAGGAGAAGGTGCCCGTTCTTTCCCGTGGGGGGGGTGGGGAGGAGAAGGTGCCCGTTCTTTCCCGCGGGGGGAGGAGGGAGGAGGCGCCCGTTCTTTCCCGCGGGGGTGGGAGGAGGCGCCCGTTCTTCCCGCGGGGGGGGGGGGGAAGGAGGCGGCGCCCGTTCTTTCCCGCGGGGGGGGGGGGGGGGAAGGTGCCCGTTCTTTCCCGCGGGGGGGGTGGGGAGGAGAAGGTGCCCGTTCTTTCCCGCGGGGGTGGGAGGAGGCACCCGTTCTTTCCCGTGGGGGGGGGGAGGAGGCGCCCGTTCTTCCCGCGGGGGGGGGGGGGGGGGGGAAGGTGCCCGTTCTTCCCGCGGGGGGAGGATGGAGGAGGCGCCCGTTCTTTCCCGCGGGGAGGGGGGAAGGGGAGAGGAGGCGCCTGTTCTTTCCCGCGGGGGGGGGGGGGGAGGTGCCCGTTCTTCCCGCGGGGGGAGGAGGGAGGAGGCGCCCGTTCTTTCCCGCGGGGAGGGGGGGAAGGGGAGAGGAGGCGCCCGTTCTTTCCCGCGGGGGGGGGGGGTGGAGGAGGCGCCCGTTCTTTCTGGGGGGGGCGGGGGGGAGGGAGGAGGCGCCCGTTCTTCCCGCAGGTGGGGGGTGGGGGGAGGAGACCATGAGAAGGCTGCAAGTGCTCATGGCAATGTGCTTTTATTAAAAAAAATGTTCAAAAATTAAACAGCTACAAAGAACTACAAAAATGACCGAGCGCCAATGTTTTTTTCACACTGCGCGTGCGCGAACGCTCTAACGCGCACGCGCAGCATTGCCGGCAGGAAAAAAACTAATTTAAATAGTACCCGCCCCCTCCCACTTACAAAACCGGCGCGAGTGTAGGCTCCGCCCCCCTAGGCGCCGCGCCAGGCAGACAAGGAGCTGCAGAATGCCCCAGAATTGCGAGTTTTTTTTAGGCGCAGTTTTAGGCGCGAAAAATGGGCACCCAGCTCGGAGGGGCGCCCGTTTTTTATCGTGTGGAAACTTGGGCCCAGAGTGTTTCCACCTGTGAGGAAGAACAAACTAAGAGGCCATCAGTATAAGATAGTCACCAAGAAATCTAATAGGGAATTTAGAAGAAACTTCTTTACCCAGAGAGTGGTGAGAATGTGGAACTCGCTGCCACAGGGAGGGGTTGAGATGAATAGTACAGATCCATTTAAGGGGAGGCTAGATAAGCATATGAGGGAGCAGGGAATAGAGGGTTATGTGATAGATTTAGATGAGGATGGATGGGAGGAGGCTTGGACTGGTTGGGTCGAATGGCCTGTTTCTGCATAAAAAAGTTTCTGTATGTAAATGAACAACCTTTAAAAGGGGTTATCCCATTGGCAAAGCCAGATGTGGGTGTTGGTGTATTTTGAGACATAATGTTGCAATCCACTTGGGGGTATGTGTGCGCGTGCACATGTATACTGACACAGAGTGAGATATCTCTCTCAAAAATAGCATTTAGTGACCATAGCATTTGTTCCACGATGGTTAATTTGAATTACTGGCTAATAATTTTTTATGCAAAATCTAATTTTTGAATAATCAGGAGTACACCCTTCAAAATTGCAAGACCTGAAAGTCTGGCCTTTAACCTGTTACACACCAATAGGATAAAATACAATGATTGGCTCAAATAACCTCTTAATTACTAATAATGGGTCTGACTTTGTAATTAAATTAGAAGTGCGAATGAAGAATCCGAAAACCAAATAACCCAATCCTTCATTTAATTTCAAAACTACCTTTTACAAACCCGACCAATCAAATAACTCCAATTCTTTCTTCCTCCTGCCTTTGGTTGACATTTTTAATCATATGCAGCTAAAAGTGACATTTAGAACTAACAAATTTTTTAAAAGTTTCATTGTGGCGAATAAAATACTCTAGTTACCATAAATGTGTAATTTAATTATCTGCAAACGCCTGGGTCCTGAGGCTGGATTAGGAATTTCACCTGGGCTTTGGGTGCTGTGACTTTCTGGTTGCTGTGGACAAATTGTGTGTTGGAACTGGAACAATGCATCATGTCAGTCATCATTTGCTGCTTTGTGGAACCAGAGTACATCATGACAACCCAGGTCACACACGACAGTCCTACAGAAAAAAACCGGGGAGCTATATCTGCTGTCAACAAATATGTGGGCATTTTCTGATTGGCGTTACTTTAACACTGATGGCAATTCATTGATTTTAAATGGATTTCTTCCAAAGTTAAAATATCGCTGGTCAGGGAATAGAGTTTACCATGGGTGTTGGATTGTACTCTGCTCCTGTGCCATGTGTGCATGGAATAGTCTGGTGTAAAGTGGGTTTGAACAGCCTAAATCCAGTGGCCCTTGATCCACAACACAAAACACTGCGTTGCGAACCCAACTGGATTTAGAGCGTCTAAACTATTGACACTGGTTAGTGTGTGAAAAATAAAGGTTGCACTCGTGTAGTTGTCTGGGTTTTTCTAGGCGTAGTCCAAATATAACTGTTGCTCAATGAGTCCTGTATTATTTGCAAATGAACAATGCATTTGAATGCTTAAATAGAGCGTGATATTTGGAAATAGAGTCCCATTCTCTCCAAACCTTTTTTAAAATATATGTCATAAGTTAGTGTCGCCCATTCCTAATTCTACAATTGCATCCAGCCCTACAACCCTCCCGAGATCTCTGCACTCCTCCAGTACTGGCCTCTTGTACGTCCCCAATTTTAATCCAAAAAACGAAATACTGCTTTATATACTGCAAAATACATTTATAACGCAAGTTGTGAAGCAACGTCTTGCCTCATTGTGATGTTGCCTACTTAATATTGGTTTCAGTGTCTGGCCAACACAGAAAATTGTGGTTTGGGAAGGATCTACTTTCAAATTATCTTTACAAATTATATAAAATTGCATGTTCATCCATTCAGGTTTGATCACTGTTTTCTGCTGTGTCAGCTGATTACAACTGGGGTGTGTAGAGGTGCCAGACTTAGTCAGTGCGCCTGGGTTAGACAAGAAAATTGAAAGGCAGTTCACTCCTGACCATTGACTGATCCCTACTCGGGAATGCACTTTGTTAATTATATTCAGGTGTTTGGTATTAACTGGGGACTCTCTTGTGTTCATATATATGGGAGCAGGTTCAGGAAGGGTCGGAAGCTTACCTTGGAGATGCACGGTATGTAATGTGTGTCTCTGTAAATAAAGGCAGAAAGGTCGAGAATCAGAGGACACAGATTTAAGGTGATTGGCAAAAGAACCAAAGGCGACATGAAAAAACCTTTTTACGCAGCTAGTGGTTAGGATCTGGAATGCACTGCCTGAAAGGAGGCAGATTCAATCGCAGCTTTCAAAAGGGAATTGGATAAGTAACTGAAATAAATGTTTTTGCAGAGCTACGGGGAAAGGGCGGGGGAGTGGGATTAGCCGAGGTGCTCTTGCAGAGAGCCGACATGGGCTCAACGGGCCGCCTTCCGTGTTGTCACCATTCTATGATTCTATAAGTAACTGAAGAATAGGCTCCAGTATTCTATCCTTCACCACCTGGCTATCTGACTTTTACACACTTGTCGAATTCAGGCGAGGGCAAAATCAGGCTCAGCTGTGCTGTGCCCATGGGTAAATAGCCCACTGTCTAGATCGCTTGAATGAAGTATCGAAGGGCAGTCAGTCCCATAAGAGCCTACAGCAACAAGCATCATGAGGGGTAAAATACCAGCATATAGTCGATGAATAAATTGAGCAATCCAGAGACTTGGACAAATAATACTGAACGCACGTCCAAATCCCACCATGGGAGTTTAAGAACTTGACTTAGTTTTAAAAATCTGGAAATAAAAAGCTGGTGCCAGTAAAAGTGACCACGAAGCTTTAGGATTGTCGTGAATACCCAATTGGTTCACTAATGTCCTTTAGGGAATGAAACCTGCCGTCCTTTCCCAGTCTGGTCTTTGTGACTCCAGACCCACACCAATGTAGTTGACTCTTAACTGCCCTCTGAAGTGGTCGAGCAAACCACTCCGTTGCATCAAACCATTACCAGCGGTTCAAGAAGACGACCCCGCCACCACCTTCTCAGAGAAACTAGGGATGGACAATAAATGCCTGCCTTGTTAACGACGCCCCAATCCCGAGTGGCTGCAGTTCTCTTGATGAAAGAAAGACTTGCATTTATATAGCGCCTTTCACGACCACCAGACGTCTCAAAGCGCTTTACAGCCAATGAAGTAGTTTTGGAGTGTAGTCACTGTTGTAATGTGAGAAACGTGGCAGCCAATTTGTGCACAGCGAGGTCCCACAAACAGCAATGTGATAATGACCAGATAATCTGTTTTGTTTATGTTGATTGAGTGATAAATATTGGCCAGGACACTGGGGATAACTCCCTTGCTCTTCAAAATAGTGCCATGGGATCTTTTACATCCACTTGAAAAAGCAGACCTGGCCTTGGTTTAACGTCTCCTCCGAAAGACGTTAAACCAATTCTGATTCATGAAATGTTTGAAACCAGTTTTTTTTTTAAGTCACCCAGCTGCAGTTTGCTCCTATTTGCCACTAGTCTGCGCTATTGGTTCAGGCAGCTCTGAGTAACATCAGCTTGTTTTCACGGTTCACTGCCAGAATCGTATATTTCATAGCCCATACTTTCATAAGTTCTATTTGAAAAGTCGTGCTCGTGCTGAATGTGACTCCCAGATTCAGAGGTAGGACCTGAAATAGACAACAAAAATAAAAGGGGTGGAGAGACTTAAATGTCCTTGGTTTCAAAGTCATAAACATTTTTATTCCAATATTTATGTCTGCATAAATTTTTTAATTATCCTTGTAAAATAGTTTTGCGTTGTACCCTGCCGTGGTGAAATAAACACAGCGGCAGACAATTCCACAGCTGTGCGCAGAGGTTGCTGCAGCTGGTTGGAGGTAGGTGTGGGTTAATGCTCGCCTTTCCCACACGAGAGTTCCCAATCCCAGTCCTGTGAAAGCAGGGGGCTTGTGCTGAACTCTCGTGTCTCCACATTGGTGGCTGACCCCCTCGGCTGGGGAGCGTGCGGGCAGCGGGAGCGAGGGAAATATTTTTTGATAATTCCTGTGTGTGTGAGCATGTTTTGTAATGTGCCCTGTGGTAGTTAGTGTGCATGTTTGCAATGCAAATGTTCTTTTCTTTGTTTCATTTATATAGATGTAGCTACCATAAAAAATAGTCCAAATATAGCTGTTATCGAGTCCTGTATTATTTGCAAATGAACAATATATTTGAATAAACAGGACGTGATATTTGGAAATAGGGTCCCATTCTCTCCACACTTTTTAAAAAAAAAAAGAAATGTCATAAGTTATTGTTGCTCATATCCCTAATTCCATAACCTCCTCCAGCCCTATAGCCCTCCGAGATCTCTGCACTCCTCCAATTCTGGCCTCTTGTACATCCCCAATTTTAATCCAAAAGCAGAATACTGTGGGTGCTGGGAATCTGAAATTTAATAGAGAAAATGCTGGAAATACTTAGAAGGTCCCAGCCGATTGGAAAAACACAAATGTAATGCCTATAGTTAAAAAAGGAGGCAGTCAAAAAGCAGGAAACTATAGACCTGTTAGCCTAACATCTGTCGTTGGGAAATGCTGGAGTCCATTATTGAAGCAGTAGCAGGACATTTGGAAATGACGACGGTATTCACAGGAATTCACAGCTGACTTTGGATTTCCACACAAGTCCTTTGAACATGAGGAGAAAATGTTTCCACTGGTGGGTGGGGTGGTAACCAGACGGCACAGATTTTAAGATAAATTGCAAAAGTACCAGAAGGCAGATGAGAATCTTATTAACATAATGAATTACTATGATCTGGAATGCGCTGCCTGTAAGGGTGCTGGAAGCAGATTCAATAGTTTTGAAAACTGGATAGATACTTGAAACGGAAAACTTTGCACTGTGGGGACACGGGTCTAAGTGGAAAAGCTCTTTCAAATAGCTGGCACAGTCATGATGAGATGAAAGAATCATAGCGTTTTTACATTCATCATAGGCAGTCCCTCAAAATCGAGGAAGACTTGCTTCCACTCTAAAAGTGAGTTCTCAGGTGACTGAACAGTCCAATACGGGAATTGCAGTCTCTATCACAGGTGGGGACAGACAGTCGTTGAAGGAAAGGGTGGGTGGGGAGTCTGGTTTGCCGCACGCTCCTTCCGCTGCCTGCGCTTGGTTTCTGCATGCTCTCGGCAACGAGACTCGAGGTGTTCAGCAACCTCCCAAATGCACTTCCTCCAGGGACTCCCAGGTGTCAGTGGGGATATTGCACTTTATCAAGGAGGCTTTGAGCGTGTCCTTGAAACGTTTCCTCTACCCACCTGGGGCTCGTTTGCCATGTAGGAGTTCAGAGTAGAGCGTTTGCTTTGGGAGTCTCGTGTCAGGCATGCGAACAATGTGGCCCGCCCAACGAAGCTGGTCGAGTGTGGTTAGTGCTTCAACACTAGGGATGTTGGCCTGATCAAGGATGCTAACGTTGGCATGTCTGTGCTCCCAGGGAATTTGCAGGATCTTGCCAAGACATCGTTGGTGGTATTTCTATAAACATTGCTAATCAACTTATATATGATTTAAAGAACAATTGATGAGTTAATTTGTACTTTCGTGACAGACACATATGGTTACTTAGGACTACGCTACTTCTTTGCTAAACAGATGTTAGAAGTTGCCAAACCTCAAGCAGGTGGTAGAAGTTTTTGATGTGGATCTCCAGCCTGTCATTTGCCTATAGTTAGTCCATTGTATTCAAAATTATTCCAGGCCTCGGGCACATCTGCAATCTCTTGTCAATCAGTTCCTGTTGTCAGTTTGGAAACAACAAGCTATTCTTTATCATGGTGGTCCCGCCAAAGCATTCTGCTAGCAAGACTGTTTCGCTTTGTCGTGAAGGTGTGCTGCAGCTCGAGATGGTTATCTTAGAGCCTACCCTTATGTTTCTTATACCATTGAAATTTATCTTGATTGACAGTTCTATAACCAGACAGTTCTATGTCTGAATTTGGGCTTGCGTTTGTCCCGCTCTCCCTAGTTCTTTAATTCACTTAATGAAATTCCTTGCATGTACAGGTCATGGCAATGAGGCAAGACTTTGTCAGCAAAGTATTGTGCAGCTATCTAAAAAGTACTTTAAAAGATCTTTCTTATTCTGGTTCAAGAAAATAAGTGGAAAATTAATAAAAAAATTTTAAAGACAGTTAACTTATTTATTTTTCTGATTGTTAAATAAGCAATTTGTTTTTTCTTGAGCTGCATGGTCTGTCAGCGTGGTATTTGTTTATTGATGGATTGAAACTAAGAGGACATTGTGCACCCTGCCCCAATGCTATTCCTAATTACACACGGTCAAGTTTTGGTTCATAGGAAGTGAGGACTTCTTGCCCATTGTGCCCAGTGAGCACAAACAAAACATATATTGAGAAGTAACCCTAATCATAAGGCCAACTACTTATCACCTAACTGATTTATACTGCATTGTGTTGGTGGTGATGTGTTATTTATGCAACAGCTTGTGCAGAAGTGGGGATTACAATCATAGGAACATAGAAATTGTGAAACAAAAAAAGACACATGTACATCTAGCTCACCAGCTGCCTTTGTGGTGGTTACATGATGCAATGATAATGGAGTTGTTTACTAATCATCGCCATCAGCAACATTCCCTCTGAGATGCATGGCCGTGCAGCTATCTGCCGGTCCCACGATTCCCAGGACTGGCTTTTCCAATGTGACATTTTGCCAACGCACAGCCAATTTAAAGGCCCGGGCACCCAAAAACAAATTAGGGGTAACATTGGCCATCAGTTTCTCAATTAGTTTACAACAGACCCAGACTAGAGGTGAGTAAAACTCCAGAGCTGGAGCGCTTTGGGAACCACAGGTCCAACGATCCCCTGTTCCTCCCGTGCTCGCTACACTCACCGCATCAGGTCTCAAATGACTCACATATTGTATCCCACCAGGAAGAGAGACAATATGAGGTGGCCAGAAGAACATTTCAGAAAGTAGGGCAGGAGGGATGCATAGCTTCACATCCAACGATTTTTTTATTAAGTGCAGTCACTGTAATTTGGGTAAATGTACAAGCCAATTTTGCACGCATCATGCTTCCATGAGCAGCAGATGAGCTGAATAACCAGTAATCTGTTTTTTGTTGTCGTGGTTGAAGGAAGAATGTTGGCGTGGCCAGGACAGTGGGAGAACTCCCTACTCAAATTAGAATAGTGCTATGGGATCTTTTATGTCTGGCAGATGGGGCCTTGGTTTAGCATCTCATCTGACCATGCAGCACTCCCTCAGTGCTGCACTAAAGTGTCAAACTAGATTAGGACCTCAAGCACTGGAGTGAGGCTTAATCCTCCACAGCCTTCTGGCTCCGAGGCAAGAATGTTAGCACAGTGCCAAGTTTATTGTGATATTGTAGTGCGTACTCAACATTGCTGATTGGATTTTGGTGTCACATGTTAAACACAGATTGGAACTTGATTGCTCCATGCTGACTAAGTGACACTGGCAACCAATCAAATAATTGGGAGGAAGAATTCAACCCATACATCCTCCGTCAATCTTGCACCAAGAGTATTTTACCCCATCTGCTGTTTCTCTAGCTTTGTAATTGAACTGCCAAATCCTCAAAATAACGGAGGTACTATGGGGTCAAGTTTCAGCCGCCACACATCGGAGAGGCTCGCCTAATTTATAGAACAAAAATAGCGCCGAATACTTACCTCGCGATTCTCAGATAGCTGTAGGTCCAATTCCACCTTGGCGCTGCACAGCAGGAGCTGCTGGGGGCGGAGCTGCAGCCCTGTGCCGAAAACAGTGCCGGCAGCTGCACATGTGCGCAGTATCTCCCGGCGTCCTGTCTCCGGGGCGACGACCCTAACCCAGACCGAAAGGACGTCGCCCCTATCCCCGGCTGAGTGGCTTGCGCATCTTGCCTCGGCGGCGGGGCCCACCCGCCCGCATCTCAATGGGGCAAGCCCCGCCCGAAGAGACGTCGGCAGCTTGCATGCCCCGCCCGACGTCCTCAGCAGGGCCTGGCTTCTTCGCCGTCTTCTTTCTTCCCCCCCCACCCCCCCCTCCTATCTTCTACCCCCCCCATCATCATCTCTTCTCTTTCCCCCCCCCCCCGCCCCATCATCATTTCTCCTCCCCTCCCCCCCATCATCATTTCTCCTCCCCTCCCCCCCATCATCATTTCTCCTCCCCTCCCCCCCATCATCATTTCTCCTCCCCTCCCCCCCCATCATCATTTCTCCTCCCCTCCCCCCCATCATCATTTCTCCTCCCCTCCCCCCCATCATCATTTCTCCTCCCCTCCCCCCCATCATCATTTCTCCTCCCCTCCCCCCCATCATCATTTCTCCTCCCCTCCCCCCCCATCATCATTTCTCCTCCCCTCCCCCCCATCATCATTTCTCCTCCCCTCCCCCCCATCATCATTTCTCCTCCCCTCCCCCCCCCATCTTCTTTTCTCCCCCCTGCCCCCATCTATTTCTCTTCCCCCCCCCCCCATCATCTTCTCTTCCCCTCCCCCCCGCCCCCATCTATTTCTCTCTTCCCAACTCCCAATCTTCTTCACTCTTCCCCCCCCCCCCCCCCAATCATCATCTCTTCTCTCCCCCCCCCCCCACCATTTTCCCATCTTCTCTCCCCCCACCCCCCCCATCTTCTTCTCCCCACACGCCCCCCATCATCTCCTCTTGCCCCCGCCCCTCTTCCGTGGCTATCAAGGGAAATCAGGGATAGTATTAAAGCCAAGGAAGTGGCATACAAATTGGCCAGAAATAGCAGCGAACCCAGGGACTGGGAGAAATTTAGAACTCGGCAGAGGAGGTCAAAGGGTTTGATTAGGGCAGGGAAAATAGAGTACGAGAGGAAGCTTGCAGGGAACATTAAAATGGACAGCAAAAGCTTCAATAGATATGTAAAGAGAAAAAGGTTAGTAAAGACAAACGTAGGTCCCCTGCAGTCAGAATCAGGGGAAGTCATAATGGGGAACAAAGAAATGGCGGACCAATTGAACAAGTACTTTGGTTCGGTATTCACTAAAGAGGACACAAACAACCTTCCGGATATAAGAGGAGTCAGAGGGTCTAGTAAGGAGGAGGAACTGAGGGAAATCCTTATTCGTCGGGAAATTATGTTGGGGAAATTGATGGGATTGAAGGCCGATAAATCCCCAGGGCCTGATGGACTGCATCCCAGAGTACTTAAGGAGGTGGCCTTGGAAATAGCGGATGTATTGACAGTCGTTTTCCAACATTCCATTGACTCTGGATCAGTTCCTATGGAGTGGAGGGTAGCCAATGTAACCCCACTTTTTAAAAAAGGAGGGAGAGAGAAAACAGGGAATTACAGACCGGTCAGCCTGACATCGGTAGTGGGTAAAATGGTGGAATCAATTATTAAGGATGTCATAGCAGCGCATTTGGAAAATGGTGACATGATAGGTTCAAGTCAGCATGGATTTGTGAAAGGGAAATCATGCTTGACAAATCTTCTGGAATTTTTTGAGGATGTTTTCAGTAGAGTGGACAAGGGAGAACCAGTTGATGTGGTGTATTTGGACTTTCAGAAGGCTTTCAACAAGGTCCCACGCAAGAGATTAATGTGCAAAGTTAAAGCACATGGGATTGGGGGTAGTGTGCTGACGTGGATTGAGAACTGGTTGGCAGACAGGAAGCAAAGAGTAGGAGTAAATGGGTACTTTTCAGAATGGCAGGCAGTGATTAGTGGAGTACCGCAAGGTTCTGTGCTGGGGCCCCAGCTGTTTACATTGTACATTCATGATTTAGACGAGGGGATTAAATGTAGTATCTCCAAATTTGCAGATGACACTAAGTTGGGTGGCAGTGTGAGCTGCGAGGAGGATGCTATGAGGCTGCAGAGTGACTTGGATAGGTTAGGTGAGTGGGCAAATGCATGGCAGATGAAGTATAATGTGGATAAATGTGAGGTTATCCACTTTGGTGGTAAAAACACGGAGACAGACTATTATCTGAATGGTGACAGATTAGGAAAAGGGGAGGTGCAACGAGACCTGGGTGTCATGGTACATCGGTCATTGAAGGTTGGCATGCAGGTATCGCAGTCGGTTAAGAAAGCAAATGGCATGTTGGCCTTCATAGCGAGGGGATTTGAGTACAGGGGCAGGGAGGTGTTACTACAGTTGTACAGGGCCTTGGTGAGGCCACACCTGGAGTATTGTGTACAGTTTTGGTCTCCTAACTTGAGGAAGGACATTCTTGCTATTGAGGGAGTGCAGTGAAGGTTCACCAGATTGATTCCCGGGATGGCGGGACTGACATATCAAGAAAGACTGGATCAATTGGGCTTGTATTCACTGGAGTTCAGAAGAATGAGAGGGGATCTCATAGAAACATTTAAAATTCTGACGGGTTTAGACAGGTTAGATGCAGGAAGAATGTTCCTAATGTTGGGGAAGTCCAGAACCAGGGGTCACAGTCTAAGGATAAGGGGTAAGCCATTTAGGACTGAGATGAGGAGAAACTTCTTCACCCAGAGAGTGGTGAACCTGTGGAATTCTCTACCACAGAAAGTTGTTGAGGCCAATTCACTAAATATATTCAAAAGGGAGTTAGATGTAGTCCTTACTACTAGGGGGATCAAGGGGTATGGCGAGAAAGCAGGAATGGGGTACTGAAGTTGCATGTTCAGCCATGAACTCATTGAATGGCGGTGCAGGCTCGAAGGGCCGAATGGCCTATTCCTGCACCTATTTTCTATGTTTCTCCCTGGTGCTGCAGTAGGTGAGTAGAAATAATTTTTTATTTATTGAGTGATTTTTAATTTTATTAAAATTTTTAATTTTTTAATTTATTTGGATTGATTTATTGGTTTATTTATTGATTTATTTATCATTTATTATTGATGATGGCTCTTTATTTGTAAAAGTGAAGTATTTAATGTTTGTAAACCGCCCCCCCCCCCCCCTCCAATCTCTCTTCCTTTCCCCTGATTTCTAAGTGTACGCAAGGTTTTTCTGAGCGTACAAAAATCTACACTTACTCCATTCTAAGTTAGTTTGGAGTAAGTTTTCGCTGCCCAAACTTGCAAAACAGGCGTAAGTGGCAGGACACGCCCCTTTTGAAAAATAAATCTGCTCTGTTCTAACTCGAACTGGAGCAAACTAAATGCCGAGAATTGCAATTTCTAAGAATAGAGGTAAGAATAAACGTCCTCCATTCTAAAATAGTTGCTTCAAAAAAATAGGAGCAGCTCAGGCCGAAACTTGACCCCATAATCTCTAAATCAGAAGAAAGGGTACTACCATTGTAAAATGCACTATGTAAGAAAAAGCTGTTTTGATGCAAAGAAAATTACCCACTACCTGTTTCATGTTTAGCACAGACCAGCAGCGGTGAAGAGATAACTCAGTAAAAAACCCAGATTATCTGGTCATTATCACATTGCTGTTTGTGGGAGCTTGCTGTGCGCAAATTGGCTGCCGCGTTTCCCACATTACAACAGTGTCTGCACTCCAAAAGTGCTTCACTGGCTGTAAAGTGCTTTGAGATGTCCGGTGGTTGTCTTTCTTTACCGCAGCATACCATTTCATGTAATTGGACATGGCCCTGAAGGCTTTGTATCTAAATTGTTATTCCTCATAATCTGGCAACAGATCTGATGAGCATGTTTAAATCTCCCCATTGGTCTATCTATAGCTCAATCTATTTAAGCCAATGCCAAATTCAGAGGGGGTTGTAAAAAACAACTTTTGAGTCCACCCACAGGTGTGTTTCTCATCACAAACCAATGCTGGATCCATTTATGCGATGGGAGGGGAAAACAGGTGGTGATTCAAGTGCCACCCAGTCCAGAGATGTGCACTTGTCACTCGGGTGTTTTTGTGTTGCTTAGACCCATGCTACTGCCTTGCCTATTCTTTATGCCTCTATCTCTCCTAATGGCATTTCAATTATATTTTGTCAAGAAGAAAGAAAGACTTACATTTATAAAGCGCCTTTCACAACCACCAGACATCTCAAAGTGCTTTGCAGCCAATTAAGTGCTTTTGGAGTATAGTCACAGTTGTAATGTAGGAAATGCGGCAGCCAATTTGCGCACAGCAAGCTCCCACAAACAGCAATGTGATAATGACCAGATAGTCTGTTTTTTTGTTATGTTGATTGAGGGATAAATATTGGCCAGGACACCGGGGATAACTACCCTGTTGTTCTTCGAAATAGTGCCATGGGATCTTTTACACCCACCCGAGAGAGCAGACGTGGACACGGTTTAACATCTCATCTGAAAGACCGCACCTCCAACAGTGAAGCACTCCCTCAGCACTGCACTGGAGTGTCAGCCCAGATTTATGTCCCTGGAGTGAGACTTGAACCCACAACCTTCTCACTCAGAGGCGTGTGTGCTACCCACTGAGCCAGAGCTGACATTTGTCTGCAATACTTGCACACCCACTGCACAAATGTTTACACTTTGTTAAATGCAACATTTACCCAAACTATACCACAAACCAGTTGTGGCTAAAGTAAACATTTCTAAGTCATTTTTGAAACATATGTCACAAAGTGGGAATTACAAGCGCCGTAACCTTCCCGTTCCCCGAGCGCCGTAACCTTCTAATCTTCCCCTTCCCCGAGCGCCATAACCTTTCCCTTCCCCAAGCGCCGTAACCTTCCCCTTCCCCGAGCACCGTAACCTTCCAACCTTCCCCGAGCACGGTAACCTTCTAACCTTCCCCGAGCACGGTAACCTTCTAACCTTCCCCGAGCACGGTAACCTTCTAACCTTCCCCGAGCACGGTAACCTTCTAACCTTCCCCGAGCACGGTAACCTTCTAACCTTCCCCGAGCACGGTAACCACCTAACCTTCCCCGAGCACGGTAACCTTCTAACCTTCTAACCTTCTAACCTTCCCCGAGCACGGTAACCTTCTAACCTTCTAACCTTCCCCGAGCACGGTAACCTTCTAACCTTCTAACCTTCCCCGAGCACGGTAACCTTCTAACCTTCTAACCTTCCCCGAGCACGGTAACCTTCTAACCTTCTAACCTTCCCCGAGCACGGTAACCTTCTAACCTTCTAACCTTCCCCGAGCACGGTAACCTTCTAACCTTCTAACCTTCCCCGAGCACGGTAACCTTCTAACCTTCTAACCTTCCCCGAGCACGGTAACCTTCTAACCTTCCCCTTCCCCGAGCACGGTAACCTTCTAACCTTCCCCTTCCCCGAGCACGGTAACCTTCTAAATTTCCCCTTCCCCGAGCACGGTAACCTTCTAACCTTCCCCTTCCCCGAGCACGGTAACCTTCTAAATTTCCCCTTCCCCGAGCACGGTAACCTTCTAACCTTCCCCTTCCCCGAGCACGGTAACCTTCTAACCTTCCCCTTTCCCGAGCACGGTAACCTTCTAAATTTCCCCTTCCCCGAGCACGGTAACCTTCTAACCTTCCCCTTCCCCGAGCACTGTAACCTTCTAACCTTCCCCTTCCCCGAGCACTGTAATCTTCTAACCTTCCCCTTCCCCGAGCACGGTAACCTTCTAACCTTCCCCTTCCCCGAGCACGGTAACCTTCTAACCTTCCCCTTCCCCGAGCACGGTAACCTTCTAACCTTCCCCTTCCCGGAGCACGGTAACCTTCTAACCTTCCCCTTCCCCGAGCGCGGTAACCTTCCCCTTCCCCGAGCGCGGTAACCTTCTAACCTTCCCCGAGCACGGTAACCTTCTAACCTTCCCCGAGCACGGTAACCTTCTAACCTTCCCCGAGCACGGTAACCTTCTAACCTTCCCCGAGCACGGTAACCTTCTAACCTTCCCCGAGCACGGTAACCTTCTAACCTTCCCCGAGCACGGTAACCTTCTAACCTTCCCCGAGCACGGTAACCTTCTAACCTTCCCCGAGCACGGTAACCTTCTAACCTTCCCCGAGCACGGTAACCTTCTAACCTTCCCCGAGCACGGTAACCTTCTAACCTTCCCCGAGCACGGTAACCTTCTAACCTTCCCCGAGCACGGTAACCTTCTAACCTTCCCCGAGCACGGTAACCTTCTAACCTTCCCCGAGCACGGTAACCTTCTAACCTTCCCCGAGCACGGTAACCTTCTAACCTTCCCCGAGCACGGTAACCTTCTAACCTTCCCCGAGCACGGTAACCTTCTAACCTTCCCCGAGCACGGTAACCTTCTAACCTTCCCCGAGCACGGTAACCTTCTAACCTTCCCCGAGCACGGTAACCTTCTAACCTTCCCCGAGCACGGTAACCTTCTAACCTTCCCCGAGCACGGTAACCTTCTAACCTTCCCCGAGCACGGTAACCTTCTAACCTTCTAACCTTCCCCGAGCACGGTAACCTTCTAACCTTCTAACCTTCCCCGAGCACGGTAACCTTCTAACCTTCTAACCTTCCCCGAGCACGGTAACCTTCTAACCTTCTAACCTTCCCCGAGCACGGTAACCTTCTAACCTTCTAACCTTCCCCGAGCACGGTAACCTTCTAACCTTCTAACCTTCTAACCTTCTAACCTTCTAACCTTCTAACCTTCTAACCTTCTAACCTTCTAACCTTCTAACCTTCCCCGAGCACGGTAACCTTCTAACCTTCTAACCTTCCCCGAGCACGGTAACCTTCTAACCTTCCCCTTCCCCGAGCACGGTAACCTTCTAACCTTCCCCTTCCCCGAGCACGGTAACCTTCTAACCTTCCCCTTCCCCGAGCACGGTAACCTTCTAACCTTCCCCTTTCCCGAGCACGGTAACCTTCTAACCTTCCCCTTTCCCGAGCACGGTAACCTTCTAACCTTCCCCTTTCCCGAGCACGGTAACCTTCTAACCTTCCCCTTCCCCGAGCACGGTAACCTTCTAACCTTCCCCTTCCCCGAGCACGGTAACCTTCTAACCTTTCCCCTTCCCCGAGCACGGTAACCTTCTAACCTTCCCCTTCCCCGAGCACGGTAACCTTCTAACCTTCCCCTTCCCCGAGCACGGTAACCTTCTAACCTTCCCCTTCCCCGAGCACGGTAACCTTCTAACCTTCCCGTTCCCCGAGCACGGTAACCTTCTTACCTTCCCCTTCCCCGAGCACGGTAACCTTCTAACCTTCCCCTTCCCCGAGCACGGTAACCTTCTAACCTTCCCCTTCCCCGAGCACGGTAACCTTCTAACCTTCCCCTTCCCCGAGCACGGTAACCTTCTAACCTTCCCGTTCCCCGAGCGCCGTAACCTTCTAACCTTCCCGTTCCCCGAGCGCCGTAACCTTCTAACCTTCCCGTTCCCCGAGCGCCGTAACCTTCTAACCTTCCCCTTCCCCGAGCGCCGTAACCTTCCCCTTCCCCGAGCAACGTAACCTTCCCCTTCCCCGAGCACTGTCCCAAGCAGGCATCCATAACTAGTGCCTCAGCAGCCTATGGGTTTGCCTGTGGTCAAATCGATTAAAGATGTATGAGGCGTAGTATGTTTTAGCTGATGTGTGGTCCTGTAATAGTTAAAACTCTTGAGGTAAAAGACTGTATTTGCCATTTCAAGTCTCACTAATGGAAGCAGTTAGAATTCCACCATCTATGTATGCGAAGAGTTCTGATTGTCTGGTAGAGTTGTTTACTGGCATAAAATCTGATTCCTGTCAACTTTGACACAGAGTGAGGTGATCATACAGCCTCAGGTAAGTTCTATTCTGGCACACTTTGAGATTGCAGCATTGTGTTTGCCTGAATTAAATGCTGACCTTTTCTAGACCATGGCAATTACTAAAAAATAGCTGCATCAAATCTAGCCATTAGCAATTTTTGGACACATCTGATTAGTGAGAGGTCTGCTGGATAGTGCAGGTGTTTTCATTCGCTGTTAATCTGTAGGTTGAAAATAGCGGTGATTGTTTCAGGCACAAAAGTGCAGACGTTTCTTTGTGTTTGACTAAAGGGGTTAGAACAGTAAATGATGGGTTTTGATATGAAGGTGTCACTTGAGTTCTGAAGTGGATTTTTGGAATATGATCTTGTGTTTGGTTGCAGTAAGTGCCGTGATGATATGTGTGTTATCTGCATGCTATTGCCTTGATTACAGTCATGGGTTGTTCAGGGGTGCCTTGTAGTTTTCACGATGCATGCTGTGTGCTTTGCTATGGAGCTTTTTTCAGTGATTGGGAAGTGTGTTAACAGTGCTGGATTATGAGACAGGAGGTATGTTTTCTTAACACCATTGAGGAGGCCACCTATCTTCATACCCACGAAAGGACAGAGAGGTTCAGTTTGGGAAGGGACAGGATTTACTCAAAAAATGTGACTTTCGTTCTTTGCAAAAGATTAGTTCGTGCAATGGACCTTTTTAATCATAATCATGAACAAAGAGACCTGGGGAGTATATGTGCACAAATTGTTGGAAGGTGGCAGGGCATGTTGAGAAAGCGGTAAAAAAAGCTTACAGGATCCTGGGCTTTATAAATCGAGGTACAGAGTACAAAAGCAAGGACCTTTATAAAACACTGGAGGATTGTGTCCAATTCTGGGCACCGCACTTTAGGAAGGATGTGAAGGCCTTGGAGAGGGTGCAGAAATGATTTACAAGGATGGTTCCTTGCAAGGGGACTTAAGTTACGTGAATAGACTGAAGAAGCTGGGGTTGTTCTCCTTGGAGAAGATTGAGAGGAGATTTGATAGAGATATTCAAAATCATGAGTCTAGATGGAGTAGAGAGAGAGAAACTGTTCCCATTAGTGGTAGGGTCGAGAACCCAAGGACACAGATTTAAGGTGATTGGCAGAAGAACCAAAGACGACATGCAGCGAGTGGTTAGGATCTGGAAAGCACTGCCCGAGAGGGTGGTGGAGGCAGACTCGATCATGGGTTTCAAAAGTGAATTGCATAAGTACCTGAAGACTTTTTGGCGGGGGAGTGGGGCTAACTGAAATGCTCTTGCAGAGAGCTGGCACAGGCTTGACGGGGCGAATGACCACCTGGTGTGCTGTAACCAATCTATGATTCTAATGTATTTACTCCACATCTAGATATTGAATGTCTACTATCTGAATGTGATGCAGAATTAATTCAAACTGATAGCAAGTTGGTCTTGATTTTATTTGGTGCCTTACCAGGTTTTGTAAATAAACCCATAGTCTGCTCTCTTGGCTACATGTTCATCTATGCTTCGCGCGTCGAATCTATTTCTAGATTTTATCACGTACAGATCAGTTGTATTAGTGTGTCAGCTGTATTCATGCTGTTCTCCTTATGGTCCCACTGCAACTTATGCCCTGTAGCTTCCAGAGCATAATTTACTGTCAAAGTGATGGTCAAATACATAGATGACTGGGCCTGCTCATGTGTTATCCCAACTTGGGTCTTTTTTTTGTCACCTGAGCCACTAATTTTCGGTGAATTTAGTGATTGCATCAGAAATTGTGATACTGTTTGATGCTGTCAAAAAAAAAATTGAAACTTGGGCAATTAGTAGGATACACTGTGAAAGCATTTGATCCTTTTACTTAAATGGGAAAACCTAGGTTTATCAAGGAGCATAGTGTAGGGCAAGACCAAGGTTGAAAGAGTAGGAAGGAAGCCAAGAGTACATCAGGTAGAAGTTATTAGGTGATGCCAGGCTTGAGTATTAAAGTCTTGTCTATTGTTGGAGGGAGGAAATGATGAGGGAGGTAGTGAGATCTGTAATTTTGAGGACTTGGGTGAGAATGAGAGTAGGAGACTCTGGTCTTGATGGAAGAATGTGTAGGATGGCCTGTTTGCAGCTTGGGAGGAAGCAGAAAGGAGAGTTGAGAAAAGCATTGGCCATAATAGTATTGTTAAATTGTTATTGCAGCGAGAGGTTGGATGCTAGAGATGGGAAAAGGATTGCTCATCACATGACCAGCACTACTTCCTGTAGTCTTACGAGAGGTGAAAGAAAAAGAAAGGAAGACTTGCATTTATATAGCGTCTTTCACAACCTCAAGGCATGTTGTAATGTAGAAAATGCAGCAACAAACTTGCGCACAGCAAGCTCCCACAAACAGCAATGTGATAATGACCAGACAACCTGTTATTAGTGATGTTGATTGAGGGATAAATATTAGCCAGGACTCCCCTGCTCTTCGATATAGTGCCATGGGACAGATGCAGCCTCAGTCTCATCTGAAAGACTGCACCTCTGACTGTAGTACTGAGGAAGTGCTGCACTGGAGTGTCAGTTTAGATTTTTGTGCTCAAGTCTCTGGAGTGGGACTTGAACCCACAACTTTCTGACTCTGAGCCGAAAGTGCTTCCAACTGAACCACAAGTGTTTTGAGTCTGCCCAGATATGGGGAGCAGTGTTCAAGCTGAGAGTTATTGAGGAAAAGTGTTTGGCAAGGAAGAGGAAACTAAGCTTCTCGGCAGCAGCCTCAGCAATGGAGGAGATGTGAGGGCTCTATCTGAGATCAGAGGGCATAGGCTAAGAATATCGATGAATTAAAAAGGATCAAGGGTGGAACCACCAGAGATGAGATAAGCTACCCCTGGAGGGAACTTGATCTTAAAAACAAATCATTCTAATCTTTACATCAGTGGTGCTCAAACTGGGGTCATAGAATCAAAGGGCCCAAGTTTCGGCCTCAATTGCTCCTGATTTTTTGGAGCAACTGGTGTAGAACGGAGTATCTTAGAAATTCAAATTCTCGGCATTTAGTTTGCTCCAGTTCTAGTCAGTTAGAACAGTTTCACTTTGGAACAGAATTTTTTTTTCCACTTACGCCTGTTTTCAAAGTTTCGGCAGTGAAAACTTACTCCATACTAACTTAGAATGGAGTATGTGAAGATTTTTGTACGTTCGAAAAAACCTTGTCTACACTTTAGAAAATCAGGCGTAGGTTACAAATTAGGCATAGGGAATGGTGGGGGGGGTGGTTTAAAGGGAAGTTTACAAACATTAAACACTTCAGTTTTACAAATAAAGAGCTATCATCAATAATAAATGATAAATACATCAATAAATCAATCAAAAAAAATTAATAAAAAATAAAAAAAAATTTAAAAATTAATAAATAAAACATTTTCTACTTACCGACTACAGCACCGGGAGTCCTCCAACAGCGTGCTGGGACGGTCCCACCAGTGTGTCTCTGTCAGTGTCTCTATCTGTCTGCCTGTCTGTGTCTCTCTCACTCTCTGTCAGTGTCTGTGTTTCTGACAGCGAGAGGAGGGGGAGAAGGGAGATGAGGGGGAGGTGGGGGGGTGGGAGGGGGAGAAGGGAGGTGGGGGGGGTGGGGGGGAGCAGAAGTCGGGTCGGGAGGAAGCAGGAGCTGGGCGTGGGAGGAGCCTTATTCACGCAGCCCCAGTGAGGCCATTCGGCTAGGGGCTGCGTGCTTCGGGCCCCTCCCACACAGTTTTGGGCGCCTGGAGCTACTGCACATGCGCGCCCACTGCAGCACGCATGTGCAGAGGTCCCGGCACTGTTTTCGGTGCAGAGACCTGGCTGCGCCCCCAACAGCTCGTGCTGCGCTGCGCCCGGCTGCAGAAGACCTGCAGGGAGCCGGAGAATCTGGAAGTTTTTTTTAGGCACACTTTCTGGCGCGAAAAACGGGCGTCCAGGTCCGGGCTGCGCCGTTTTAGGCGCGTCCCGAAACTTGGGCCCATAGAAATTTGCAGCACGGATGGAGGCCATTTCGGCCCATCGTGTCCGCGCCGGCCAAAAAGAGCTATCCAGCCTAATCCTACTTTCCAGTTCTTGATTCGTAGCCCTGTAGGTTACGGCATTTCAAGTGCATATCTAAGTATTTTTTAAATGCTATGAGGATTTCTGCCTCTACCAACCTTTCAGGCAGTGAGTGCCAGACCCCCAGCACCCTCTGGGGCTCCGTAAAATAATGTGAACGGAACCCATTGCTGCGATGGCGCGGGTCAGGCGTGTGCTGTTGGCTGTTATGTTGATTTCCTACACCCACTCAAGCGGCACAGCCGAAAGCGCGCGCACCAGGGAGTTTGATGTCAGGCCCAGTGGCCTGGTGCACTCGCACACACCAGTAAGTGATTGCTGGACCGGCACTGGGGCCGAGGTGGCTCTGAAAACGGACACATAACCGGATTAACGGGGCCTCAGATTGACTGCGCAATCCTGAGAGAGGAGATGAGAGGCCCCAGGGACACTGGGAGTGGATTCGCGGGGCTCGGGCTGGGGGAGGGTAGGAAGGAGCCACCACGTCAGCCTTGTCCAAGGTGCCTGGAATGACAATCGAGTCAAACTTCATTCACAGAGTACGGCAGCTGGACCTGTGAGTGGACCCGGACTAAAGCCACGGTCCCGGTTACTGGTGATGACACGATGGCAGGAATGCCACACACCAGGCAGCGAGTCGGCAATATTCCAGCATAGACAGGCCAGTAAGTAGCAGAGGGGAGGGGGGGGACAAAGCCCTGGAACAGTCGGCCGCTGTGTAATGAGGAGGCGGGCGGGTAGGGTCCCACCTGAAATGGCGCCTGTGTTCCCAGCAGGAGTCACCGAGCCTAATCCCACTCCAGGAACAGCACGGAGTGTTGTGCGGTAAAGTATTGAACAGCAATGTTGCTGAACCTGTAGGGGTAGCTTTCAGCTGAAGGGAAGATAAAAGTTTTCACATCACCAATCACCTCAATGTTCACTTTATAGGACAGCCCACGCACAATTTCCTGCAAATCCCTTTAACAGGACTCTGATGAACTTTACATTCAGAAATATAAATGTGCAAGGAGTTTAGTATAATTTGGATAGGGGGGCCATGATTACTAATCTTTGAAAGGGGGTCCTTCAACCAGAAAAGTTTGAGAACCACTGGTTAAGATCATAGGTACAATATTGTGTGCTGTTCTTTGCACCATATCTTTAGATGGGCTTTGATGCATTGTAGAAAGCTCATAGAAGACTGTGATGATTTGTCATCTTAAGCCTCTAATTATGAGAAGGGTCTCTGACTCGTCATTAAAGGAAAGATTGAGAGAGGACATGTCCTGGACCTTTTAAAGTACTGAGGCATTTAGACACAATAGATGTTGGGTTATTTGATTTTGACCAGGGCTACAGGGCACATGTTCAAAGTGAGGCTCAAGGAAGCCCAAAGTTCGGAAAGATTCATCCATCCCATGGAGCAGTGGGATATGTGCATCAAATTCCAGGCATTCTTAAACTTGCAAATAAAAGCAGCTTTCAAAAATATAACCTGTTATTGCACACTCATACAAATTGTTCACATCACAGCAATGCACTGTAGTGCAATTCTAAGTATGCAGAAAAACTTAATTCAATCCCTATCTTGCTTTTTCCTTTCAATTTTCCAAGGCTTGGAATGGGAATATTCAAAGCCAGCTAATGCATTCACACCACGGAACAACCTTCCTTCACGTAAGACCACAGCTGGCCAGTGCATATTGAATATGAAGGGAATCAAGGGATATGGGGATGGGGCAGGAAGGTGGAGTTGAGGTAGAAGATCAGCCGTGATCTTATTGAATGGCGGAGCAGGCTCGGGGGGCTGAATGGCCTACTCCTGCTCCTAATTCTTATGTTCTTATGCCCAGAAAGTTCCATCGAGGCAAGATTTTGAAAGCTACTGTTTAACAGCGGAATTGTTGTGCATAACCTCACGGGTCAAACACACAATAAAAGTCTGCAAATGTGACCCTCCAAAGCCATCAACTCGTTTTAAAAACTTTTCTGCTTCAAGTTCATGCATGGCCAGTAATGAGAGAAAATAGCGGGTTCTAATGGGTGCCAACCTTGCATTCCAACCAATTTTGGTTCCAACTGCCTTCAGTCTCGCCCTCCGATTAATTTAACATTCACCAATCCCAATAGGAAAGCTGACTATTCTTGTGAAGTACTAACGAGCTACTTGTAAATCCTCAGCTATATTAAGGAGCACCTTGGGAAAACTCTAGCCAATATGTACGATTGAATTAAATGATACATTGGCTTATTCCCCCCCCCCCCC
Organism: Pristiophorus japonicus; assembly: GCF_044704955.1. Lineage (NCBI taxonomy): Eukaryota > Metazoa > Chordata > Chondrichthyes > Pristiophoridae > Pristiophorus > Pristiophorus japonicus. Next base: position 60,844,141 of record NC_091992.1, read on the forward strand.
CTGTACGAATAGTTTAATATTCTAAGCTTTCTGTTGTGACTGGATCTTTCATTGTATGAACTACATTAGACCCTCCAATCACCATGTTGCACTGCACTTAAAAGATTGTCTTTCAACAAATTAAATTTTTCTTAGTGTGACAGAAAGTTGAGCTGTACATGGATCAATGTTTCATGGTCTTGTTTAATATGTGTCTGTTGGATAGAGGGGCCAATTCACAACATTGGGGGATAAAATACCACAGTTGGTAATTTCCTGTATCCTATGAAAAAGTGTCATGGGCTCGTGGGACAAACAACTTGCATTTATATAACGCCTTTAACATAATAAAACATCACAAGGCGCTTCGCAGGAGCTTTATCAAACAAAATTAGACACTGAGCCACATGAGGTATTAGGTGAGATAAGATGGGTTTTATGGAGCATCTTAAAGGAAGAGAGATAGAGAGGCGGAGAGGTTTAGGGAGGGAATTCCAGAGCTTTGGGCCCAGGCAGCTGAAGGCATGGCCGCCATGGTTAGAGTGATTAAAATCGGGGATGCTCAGAACACCACCGAATTGGAGGAATGCAGAGTTCTCAGGGGCTGGAGGAGGCTGCAGAGAGAGAGGGGGGCGAAGCCATGGAGGGATTGAAAGCAAGGATAAGAATTTTTAAATTGAGGCATGGCAGGACCGGGAGCCAATGTAGGTCAGTGAGCACAGGGGTGATGGGTGAATGGGACGGTGCGAGTTAGGGCATGGGCAGCAGAGTTTTGGATGAGCTCAGGTTTACGTAGGATGGATGATGGGAAGTTGGCCAGGAGAACATTGCAATAGTCAAGTCTAGAGGTATGAAAGACATGGATGAGGGCTTCAGCAATGTATGAGTTGAGGCAGGGGTAGAAGTCGGGATAGAAGTCAGCGGCGGTGGAGTGGATATGTGGTCGGAAGCTCATCACGGAGTCAAAAATGCAAGGTTGCGGACAGTCTGGTTCAGCCTCAGACAGCTCCCTGGGAGAGGAACGGTGTCGGTGGCTAGGGAACGGAGTTTGTGGCGGGGGTCAAAGACAAGGGCTTTGGTCTTCCCAATATTTAGTTGGAGGAAATTTCTGCTCATCCAGTGCTGGATGTTAGACAAGCAGCGTGACAAATCAGAGACAATGGAGGGGTCGAGAGAGGTAGTGGTGAGGTGGAGCTGAGATGCAGCGTACATGTGGAACCTGATGTGTTTTCGGCTGATGTCGCCAAGGGACAGCATGTAGATGAGAAATAGGAGGGGGCCAAGGATAGATCCTTGGGGACTCGAGGTAACAATGCGGGGACAGGAAGAGAAGCCATTGCAGGTGATTCTCTGGCTACGACTCGATAGATAATGGAATCCGGGCGAGGGCAGTCCCACCCTGTTGGACGACGGAGCTGGAACAGTAAACTTGATGCTCCCATTGGAAGTGGGTGAGAAGTTCACCTTCAATCTTTTGATGTAGAATGGAAAGTTGAGCATTTAAATTTAAACAGGAGTGCTGCCATATATTTTTATGATTCATTAATCTCTGTTGGAGACAATTCATATATGTTTTTTCTACCCCAGCCGTAGATCTGCCTTAAAATCGTTTCTTGAGTAGAACATGATCGTCGAAGGAGTTAGCTGTGTCCTCTCTTTAATTCTGTTTTATTTCCCTTTCCCAGTGGCTGTGACCTCACCATGCTGAGGCCACTCTGGCAGCTTTTCACCAAGATGGAGAACAGTGCACGCCAAGACCAGGCTGGAGTTTTTATCCTTCCACCACTGCATCGAGCCCTGACTGAACTGTTCTTCATCGCAGAAAACCGGGCAGCGGTAAGATAGAATACTTTTAGCAATGTTTCCTTTGAAACACTGTCTACCGTTGGGATGTTACCTTGTGCAACTCACATCTGTTTTGTACAGTTAACATGGAGCTTCCTAAACCTGAAATATAATGGAGCCAGCACCTTTATGTAAAGACAGAAACCCTGACTGAATGCTCATTTAAGTACATCTGGAACACCTGATTGGCTTCCAATAAGTCACTAGATAATGAAGTATAGACAAGTATATAGCTAAGTGTGAGGTGGTGCATTTGGTAGGAAGAATAAGGAGGCTATATACTGCTTTGATAATGAGTCTGAATGGGGGAGAGGAGCAAAGGGATCTAGGGGTACAGATACCCAAATCACAAAGTGGCGATGGAGGTCAATAAGGCCATTAAAAAATAATTATCTCGCAGGATAGAATTCAAAAGCAGAGAAGTTATGTTGAATTTGTATCAAACCGTGGTCAGACCACACTTGGTAGAACTGCGCACAGTTCTGGTCTCCATATTATAAAAAGGATATAGAGGCAAAATTATACCAGAACTGACCGAATATACTTATCAGAAACAGAGAAGGCTAAGGGGTGAGCTGATAGAAGTCTTCAAGATAATGGGTTTGATAGGGTAGATGTAGAGAAAATGGGGGAGTCATAAACTCAGTCACAAATATAAGATAGCCACTAATAATCCAATAGGGAATTGAGGGGAAACTTCTTTACTCTAAAGTGTGGTAAGAATGTGGGTTGCGGTACCACGGAGTAGTTGAGGCGAATAGCACAGATGTATTTAAGGGGAAGCTAGATAAGTACATGAGGGAGAAAGGAGTGGAAGGATATGCTGATAGTGATGAAGTAGGATGGGACGAGGCTCGAGTGGAGCATAAATGCTGGTATAGACCAGTTGGGCCGAATGTCCTGTTTCTGTGTTATAGTCTTGATGTAAGTAAATAACTAAATGTCTCCAACCAGACCACGTCACATTTTTCTCATTTTGCACAATTTTTACACTTTGCGACCTCAATGTATACTAACATTTTTACAGACTGAGCGGGAGCAAACACTGATATGTGAAATGAGTTACTTTTTTTGTCATCTAGCGGAGCTATCCCAATTTGAAAGACAAAGCTATATTGGACTATTAATTCAGTTTTGCTGTCCTGAACATTTAGAATCTATAGAACCACAGATTTAGTATTGGATTGATCAGAAATTTAAATCTCTAAAAGGGTCCTAGCCGTCCTAGTAATAGTGTAATATTTACCAGTTAAGGTGTTTCAATGCTAGTTGATGGAGCACAACTTAAGCTGCTTTAACTTAGTCACTTTAGGCCCCGTTACCTGTTTTTTTTTCTCCTAAATTCTCCACCCGTTCAACCTTGCTCCCTCATTTCTCTCCTTCCATTGATTTTTTTCATGTCTTGTTGAATAATTACATTTTACTGCATACAGTGCAAATCGGCCTAAAAATATCTGGTAAAATATCACCTGGAAGATTTAAGCGTAATTAAACTTTGCCTTGTCATGTTGTCAAAATATTAATTCTATAGAGAATTGCCAGAGATTGTATGTAGCAGTCGGTCTAAACCGTTACAAGTCACTTTGAGAGGGAGAAGGAGGGCAATATCTTTTTCCCCCAATTCATCAAGAGTGGAGTGGCAAAAAAAATAGTGGACTCATTGATCCTTCAAGTTCGTGAAAATTTAGGGAGTTCAGAAAAGGAAGAACAAAGTTTGCGAGAACTCGAGTGAGACAGCAGCCTTCATTCTTTTCCCTTGTAGCCATTAATCAGCCAATTGGACTAGTCTGTATATGAGCAATGATCATAGGGTACATGAGAGCAGTCTTGCATCGGAGTGTCTATTGACACCACTATGTCAGCCAATGAGTTGAAGGCGGATGGGACTTAAGGCAGGACATCCAGCAAACAGTGGCCCGGATTTTACAGTCAGCGGTGAACGAATGACACTAGCCGTTCACGCACTTGCACTTGCCCACTGACTTTCTGCGGGATTGTGCACTGGAACTTAATTATTAGAAATCAAAAACAACACAGCGTCCTCTACAGAGGACCAAGAACCTGTGTGAACAGGATAGGCAACTGTGTAGCTCCTTAACCAATCAAATTGAAGAATCCTTACTGAGACACGTAGAGTCTAAACCAGGATGTGTCGAGTTAGAATAGTTAGTTCAATGTCAAATTATGTACAGCTTGCAATATAAAGAGACGGAAGGAAAGATGGGATTAAGAGGCAAAGAAAAATTAAAAACAACATTTATTTTAATTTTGTAATTCTTTAAAACTCTTAACAATAATTAAAATATGAATGAATGAGAGTCTACACTTGTAAAAGTTGATTTTCAGTGTCAGAGAGGTTCTTTGGCAGTAATTAAGACTGACCACGAATGTTGCACTGTAGAGGTCCTCCGCAGCCGGTGAGCTGGCTTTTAAACGCAGAAACCGTGCATGCACGTATTTTTGAATGGACTGCACAGTCCCTTAAAGGGGCCACACGGCCCAAAAAGAAATTGGAGGCAACATTGCGTATCACACAGTTTAAAGATTGACTCTCACTTGAATGGACAAGCCCCAACCTTTTTTTAATGTGTTTAGCGAGTATCTATCACGTAAATTCAGCAAATTCATGCCATTCCCTTTCAATGCCGAGTCTCTCGGTGAGATACTGTTATAGCGCAACTGGAGGGGCAGTGCAACTTCCTGATTTCCGTGTTTAACTGTGCTTGTTTGGACACTGGAAGTTACTGTCTGATTTACTCCATAATAACGGTGAGTGCTGATAGCCTTCTGTTATTTCTACTGCGAAATCTGAGCCTGTATCTTTCAGAGCAAACAGCAAAGAAAACAAAGTCTATTTACAGAGTCTATTTAAAATAAGTCTCTGTGAGCCGCAGCAAACAGAACTCAAGCAACAGCTTCCCCCGATTAAAAGCAGGGTGATTTCTCCAGCAAGGAGGATAGTTACACAATACAAATTCTGTGCGTAAAATCAATCCCAGTCACTGACAGCAGTGCAGTCCCCTGGCATGATTGACAGGTGAATTACCCAATAATCTCGATTCTGGCCGCGAATAGCGGTGCCACTTAGGAGTGCTGTGTCTTTCACACCTGAGATTTTGTTCCAACCCGTTCCCAAATTATGGGCTCAAAATTGGCCCACCCCTTTTTTCAGCGCACTCACCAGCGATGCGCCGACTTTGTGGGCTGAAAAGGGTGCCGAAAAAATGTCCCCCAATTCTGGCCGCTGTGTTGCCTCTCCCGGGGCTTGGCGTGCCGTGGCCAGTCGATTAGGGGGCGGAGCTAGGGCCCTGTGTCGGCAGCTCTCCACATGTGAGTTGGAGTGTGCACACATGCGCAGTAGCTCCTGCCCCCAGCCTCTGTGTGCGTGCTGCAGTGTGGGACCCTATCCCAGGCCAAGTGGCCTCCCGCACAGGCCGGCCCACTGCCTTCCCGAGCGAGAAGACCACAACAAGCAGGTTGGTGCGGGGCCCAAACTGGGGTGGGGAGAGGGGGGGGTGGTGGGATTTCGAACTGCAGGGTGGGTTCGATCATCGACCCCCATGGGGTGGGGGTAGGGGGCTCCGATCCTGTGGGCGGTCCAATCCCCGACCTCTAAGGAAGATCTGATCCCCAGACGTGTCCGATCTCTGAGCCCAAGTGCTGTTCTGATCCTGGAGGGTCTGATCCCCAACCCCGGGAGGTAGGGTTGTTTGTAAGGGGCAGGCTGATGGTGGGTGAGCTTAGGCGGCTGGGAGAACATAAGAATTACGAGCAGGAGGTACTTCTATTTTTTATTTGGATATTTTGAAAAAATTATGGAAATATGTTTTGCTCTTTTATTTTTGTAGTTTAAGCTTCCATGAATGCTTCTGTTGTATAGTAAATTAACTTTGCAAAGTTTGTCATATGATGTCCTGTATAGCTGTTTGATCCTATTCACAATCTTTAGTCAAGTCATTAAGTTCTGCTGGCCTCCGATGTACCTACCTGCGCTGATTTCTTAACTCTCAGCAAGAGTTTTCTGTGCGGCCACAAGTGGCCACATACGCTGGTCTAAGTTAGTTTGGAGTAACTATTAGCTGTCCAAAGCTAAATGGCCAAAACAGGCGTAGGTGGCTGGTAACGCCCCCTTTTGAAAAAAACTAAACTAAACTTTAAAAAAAATCCTAACCAACTCACGTACACTGGTGCAAATTGAATGTGCAAAATGGAGATTTTTAAGAGACTCCAGAGTAATCAAGTTGCTGCAAAAAAAACCGGAGTAACTCCTGGGCCATTTTGAGCCCAGTTTCAACATTAGAGTCCAGCTTTGCTCATCGTGCTGAGTGTTGTTAACCAACGAATGAAGCTGTAAAATTAATACACTAGAGTGAGTGAGAGTGCCGACAAAATTGAAAGGCGTTAAACAATTTTTAGCATATTCAAGGAATGTTTCAAATGTTCAGTGGCTCCCATGTCTTTTCAAAACATACTCTCTCATTAGTGTAAAAACAAATGTGGCAAATTAAATTCTAAATAAACCTGTGTGATTTGAAAGCCTCCGAGGAACATTCCTACCGAAAGATGATTCAGTTCCTCTTCAACCTTCGGACATGAGATTTCTTGAGCATCATTCTTACTGAATGATTTCATCACTGAGAAATAAAGAAACAGGTTTTTGTGGAAACACATTTTTTGGGTGCAGCACCCAGTCTGGTTTATTTACTGTGGTGGATCCACCCATCAAGTTATGTGCTTAAGATAATAAACTCTACACCTGTCAAATTAATCTTGGTGTGTTGGGTTCATGTATTGCCAGCCTCTCTCTGGAGAGATCCTGGATTCAAAGAAATGGAGATGAAGATATAAGAATTGACTGGCAATACTTTCCCCTAATTCCTTCACCTCTGGCACCAAATTGCAAAACAAGGGAAGCTTTCATCATTTAGTTGTTGCACTGGTGTTCTCCTAGGATCTTCCACCCCCAGTGATCTACACATTGTCTGGCAGCCATGATGGAATTGGCGATTCGCAGTTTGGGCCCTGGCATGGCCCGTCTGTAACTGGCAGGTGCATGGTAGCCGCTGGGGAAAACTGCCCAGCTTATTGTCTGGACACTGCCCGGCAACCTGCCCAAAGTCAGGAACTCGTGGAACAGGGAATCACTGGTAGACTGCTGCTTCCCGCTGCTATGTGCGGGTGTACACCAGCACTTTGCACAACTGGATCTTCCAGGCGGCAATCCTATTCTACTCCTTCAATAAGATGTCCTGCAGCACATTCATTTCTCAGGGCGGGCAGGCATTCCTTTGCCCTTCACAGCCTTGTATAGCACAGGGAAGTGACTCGACCAGCTACTCTCATTCTCCTGCCCTTTCCCCATACTCTTCGTTTTTTTTCTTTTTCAAATATTTATCCATTTCTGCTTCCCTCACTGTTTGTGGCAGGTCATTCCATACTTTAAAACCCCTCCGTATATAAAATAAAAAGTCCAGCCTTCTGTCTCACCAATCGGAAATCATTTTTCCCTGTTTATCTTATCAAAATCCTTCAAAATTTTGCAGCCCTCTATCTAATTGTTTGGAGCCTCTCCTTACAGTTTCACTAAAGAATGAGTCTATTAACCCTCCCACTCTGTAACAATACGCATGAACACACAGACTGCACTTTGCTACTGGACTGCCTCTGTGTGCCAGTGGTAACCAATTCAAAGAGGAAGAAACCTTTATGACATCAGCTTAGCAACCACGAGCGGCCTACACTCTAGCAACGGGCTAGTACAGTCTGCATTCTCTCACTTCCGTTCCCATACCAACAGTTATTGACTGTTGAAGTTTAAATGCAAACACTAGTAAGATAACCATTCTGTCAATAGGGCTCCCAGATAAAAGCTTCCTGGTGAATGTGTTTTCAGTTTGTATTTAAAGTCACATTGGATAGAGGAAATTAAATTGACTAAGGATTGACTCAAACGGATGAATTGCTGCCTTTCTGTTACAGAGACGGTTTAGAGCTCATTGATAGCTGTGCAAACCACAGCATCTTGTACAACTCAGCAGAGAGCTTTCTTTATCGCAGTCTACCACAAAGGAGGTACAGACTGATCAAGGGTAATCTTGTCATAGCAGAATATCCAGGCAGCTGGTTTTAACAGCAGCTATGTAATCTTATTAAATTGATTATATTGACAACTTCAGATCAAAACATCTTTTAATCAGACCATTTAAAACAAAAATCATTGAGTGTGTTCACATTTTAGTTGGGCTTAACAATATTTCAGTTAGTGGAATTTTAGCCATGAACTCATTGAATGGCGGTGCAGGCTAGAAGGGCCGAATGGCCTACTCCTGCACCTATTTTCTATGTTTCTATGTTTACTCTTAATTTATAAATGCCATAGAAGGATAAAATTAAGTAATGCACCTGTTGGTCCTTCGGCTCAAAGGTAAGTATTGATTTGCACGAGTAAACTATTTAAAACTCTTCCCAGTTCTAACCAAGTGCTTTTACTTCCTGCTGTTTTGAGTGCCTTTCGAACACTGAATTTCTTTTTCAACTCACGACGTGCGAGCTTGCAGTTTGTGTCTGAAAGGTGACCGGGGGAAGGTGACTTAGAAGTGCAAAGCGCACAGTACTTCAAGTGTCTGAGCAACTAGCGGGAAACGGATGCGATGGTTGTTATGACTTTGTACTGCCTACATTTGCATTGGGAAAACCCCGGTTTTAATTGAACTGAAGCTTTAGAGAGTTACCGATGTTGAATGCAGAACTTTAAAAAAAAGTTTTTCATAATGTCCCGATGATATGACACTCGTGCACTTTCCCTGCCAGTACTCCTCTCCTTCACATCCCACCTGTCAATGGGTGAGCCCAGGTGCAACTTATTGGCTTCTCTTTCACTCGTCCCATTACTAAACCGTGATCAAGGGGGTGAAAGTTGAACACATACCATCCTGCTACAGAGAGGATATATGAGGCCATGCTGAGGAAGAACTGGAGACATTTTGATTTAAAGTTTAAAAGTGATATTGTCCTGATAATTACATTGAATTTTACAGCACAGAATGAGGCCATTCGGCCAAACAGGTTTATGCCTGTGTTACTGCTCCACACGAGCCTCCTCCCACCTTCCTTCATCCCTCCCTATCAACATATCCTTCTATTCCTTTCTCCCTCGTACTTGTCTAGCTTTCCCTTAAATGCACCTATGATATTCGCCTCGACTACATGTGGTAGCGAGTTCTGCACTCGGACTACTATCTGGGTAAACCCGTTTCTCCTGAATTGCTGATTGGATTTATTTGTGGCTCTTATATTTATAGCCCCTAGATTTGGTCTCCCCCACAAGCGGAAGCATCTTCTCTATGTTTACCCTATCAAAACCGTTCATTATTCACTGCATAAGAATTGGCTTGTCTTTGTGTGCCTGCTGATGTGCATTGTAGCAGAGTAACGATGTTTCTGATTGGCTGCAGGAACGGGGTGTGCTGCAAGACTACTTTTTGGCCTTAACCACAGAAGATCACATCCACCATTGTGTCATGCAGGTGAGAATCGTGTGTAACTCTTGCAAAGCGAATGCAGTCGATTTGTGAACGAGAAAGGGTGCTGATTGCTGAAACGTTGTGAAAGTCTGATTTGGAACTTGTCACTCCTGAGGCTAATTCACTTTCTTTAGTCTATTTTTGAAGACTCTTCCTTAAAAGTACTTGCTGTAGTGGATTAACACACTGATCCACATGTGAATCAGATGGGATGGAAATCTTGCTCCCTTGGGTCACACATCTGATGAGTTCAAGGTTGTCTGACTTCAAAGGTCCCAGGTTGCAAATTTGCAACACAAAACTGTTGGTCATTCTGAGCAAATGGTTAGTCTCACTGCGGTCACACTCCCGATGTGGGATATGGAAAATCACGTGGGTGTAGCCAGGGATGCTGATCGAAGGTTGGGATTTGGATGACAATATATTGTTAGCAGAGTGGAGGAAGTTGCACCCTGTACCCATCCCATATTATACCTGTCTGGCGAATGCACTGTGTCGGCTGACAAAAGGGTAAAGCACCTCCATACCCCATTTTGAATGGAATATAAATTTAGCTACTAAGTTCCCACGTTTATGAAAGAGGCATTTTTATTTGGGGTGGGGGAAACCAGCACATGCAGGATTCATGAAAGTGACTTTATCTGGGTGCAATAAAATGCCAGCAATCCTATCCTATCCCTGTACTGTATCTGTGTGTAAATTAGACACACAGCATTGTTGATCGCAGCTCCTTCCCTGCTCTCCCAAAATGAGCACATATTGTACTCTGCTGAAATAGTGCATTACAGATGGCCCTTTCATGATACAAATCTTTGTTCTAAAACCGTCCAGTAACTAAACTGTGCCTTGCTGCTTTGCTGCTTTTTATGCCCTGTACATTAAGATTGCTCTTAAAATATTATTTAAACAAATTATTTAAACTCATCATTTTCATAATTTTAGTGCGGGTGTAAATGTATTCCTGTTCACTCTGAGAACACTCTGATTTTCACACTTGCCTTATAGTTAAGTGCCTGGCCTGCACCCTGCCTTGCCCTGCAGCAGCTTGGGAGTGAGTGGTGTGGGAGAATAGAGCTGGGTCTGCCCCTACTGTAGCACAATATCCTCATCTTCCAGTAGGTTGTGCTGTTAATGCAACCTGCTCAACCTCCTCCTCCATTGAAGCATCGGCCACAGAACTAACTTCTGGCTTGATTGCAAATCTAGGCAAATTCCTTCCAATCAAGAGCTATAGGTTGCACCTCTTGGTCAGCACATTTTTAAGGATCCACTCAGGAACCCCAGCTCACAATCTGTTGAGACCGCGGTGTACCTGTGCAAGGATGGGGCGGGAGGAGGGAGACGGGGATAAACCTGCCCGAGGACAGTTTGCTGAACCAGACTGAGAAGCTTTCAATGTGCTGTGCTCTATGTCCAGGGATCTCCAACCCCCAGTCGGACCCCTTAGATTCCCTGCAGACTGCAAACATCATCTCTCATCGGGTTTCTTCATTCTGCAAATGATGTGTGTTCCCCGCATACCACAACCCCGTCCAACCATCAGGATCCCGGAAAGCTGTAAGATTTTTTTTTTGTCAGTTTAGCTTCAGTTCAAAACAAATGGGTGCAAGGGTGCAGTTTCTGGAGCTTTCCGGGACCCTGGGGTAAGAGGTCATGTTTAGCACATGGTTTTCGGGAACCAACCTGTCAAGTTAGCCTCATTTGTATGGTGTGTGGAGAATGCTTAACCTTTGAAGAAGGGCTCGTCTAGATTGGCAACCTTGTTTTGTGTGTGCAACATTATCGTTGCTTTGTATGTGTCCGTCGGCAGCAAAATATGTAAACTTTTGAAATATTTTAGATCTTTCCCTATGCAAAATCCACATTTTGTTGCGGAACATATGGCAGAATATTAGAATGGCTTGCCGCAGTCTCTGGCATTGTAGCAAGAATAACCCGTCTGATGCTATAGATTAACCTTCATAGATGATGCATTGGGAAACAGTGCTGAATTAAAACTATGCAGGTTAAAGGAAAAGCACCTGCAGAGCCAATAGAAGAGGCTAGGGGCCAGAAAGAAATGGAGAATATCAGAGGGAATCCGGCAATGTAAAAGCCCCGATAAAAGTCCAATTTTATCCAAACAGATCACCAATGATAACACATATTTCAAAGTGCTTTCAAATAAGGAGTGGAGCGATATCAAACAACTAGCATTTTCTTTAATCTGCATAAACTGAAAGAACTTTCTGCGTTAACCTGCCAAACCTGTTGCAACATACAAAGGATTATGCAAATGTGTTCAGCTGAAACTGGCTGAGCAGCAATTAACTGCTTTATTCGGCTAGAATTAGCTTAACCATCAGCCCTGTCTTTTCTGACCTACATTGGCTCCCAGTCCCCCAATGCCTCCAACTTAAAAGTCTCATCCCAATGTTTAAATCCCTTCATCGTTTCTCTTTCTCCCCGGCTCTCCATTACCATCCATGCCTTCAGCCATCGAGCCCCACACTGGAATTCCCTCCCATAACCTCTCCGCCTCTCCACCTCCCACTTCTCCTTTGAGGTCCCTCCTTAAAACCCACCTTTTTAACCAGCTTCTGATCACCTCCTCCTAAGATCTCCTCCTTTGGCTCGGTGTGCATTATAGGAACAGGAGTAGGCCATTCAGCCCCTCGAGCCTGCTCTGCCATTCAATGAGATCATGGCTGATCTGCGACCTCACTCCATATAGGCACCTTTGGCCCACATGGCTCTGTGAAGCACCTTTGGACTTTTTTTTTATGTTAACGGTGCTATACATATATAAGTTGTTTTTATTCCTCTGGCACTTGATAAAGTGCAGAATTTCATCATTTACACTCCTTTTTAAAAGGAATTCCTCACAATGCTTATGTTTGTATTCATTGATTAAATATTTTTATTTAAAAAGCCAGCACTGATGCTATCAAGGCAACTGCCTTGGATGGCTGACTTACATCAGAAGAGCTCCAGCAATTAATCAAAAGGTGCTTCCTTGTTTAAACTGGGTTTGTTAAATTTAATTTCCTCCAGTAAAATCACTCTTTATGTAAACAAGTATCAGAAAATCAATAAACTGTTTAAAAGCAGTTATTTTTTTCCAAGAGTGAGACTCCCTATGACTTGCTTTATCTAAAGCAGAATGAAGTTGACCTATATAAATAAGATGTTTTATCATTTCTTTACTAATTTATTATTCAGAGGAGAAATGGAACATGTACTTGTAGAAAAGCTGATGCATTTATAGTTCAGCTGTAAAACTAAATATAAATTCGTAGGTAAAATCAAATGTGGCTCGAGATCAACTTTAAACCATTTTGAGTCGCACTTAATTGCTGCTTTTTCTCATTCCATTTAATTGCAGACATGTCTTCCCTCTATCAGATGTATAATGATAACGGTAGTCACCCAAATATTGTTGGCCAGTCTATTGCTAGATTAAGCACAATGTAACTGTTGCATTATACCCTAGAAAGAAAAAGAAAGACTTGCATTATATAGTGCCTTTCACAACCTCAGGACGTCCTTAAGCACTTTACAGCCAAAGTAGTACTTTTGAAGTGTAGTGTTGCAATGTAGGAAATGCGGCAGCCGACTTGCACACAGCAAAATCCCACAAATAGCAACGTAATAATGACCAGATAATCTGTTTTAGTTGTGATTGTTGAGGGATAAATATCGGTCAGGACTCACGCGCACTCATTTTATTTAGTGCATTCTCTGTTCAGTATGCTCAAGTTATTGTACCAAAAGAGCAGACCACAATCCATTTTCTGCTCTACTCCAGTGTACACACTAATAGTTTGGAATTTTATCGCAATGCTAGCTTCCGAGCTGTATGCGTGGTGGGTTTGCCTGCACTGGTGAAGGGATTTCAAATTGAAAATGTTTGATTTTCTTTCAGGGACTGAAGAATATTGCTGCCATCAGTCTCGCGATTAACTATCAGAATAAAGCTACCATGCTCCTGAGTGAACAGTCGACGTCTCAGACTAAGCCTGCTTAATGAAGTTCGTGACATCTTCAGACCACACAGTCAACGGAACTGAGACAAGCACAGTCATCTGAGAATTACATCACACACCAACTGACTGTTCAGATGTACTCAAACTTGCACTTTCTAAAGTGTGATGCGCTCATTCCCCCTCACTATTTCTTCTCTCTTTCCTCTTCCATGCACTGTGACAAGACCTCCTCCCCTCCCCACCCCACCCCCCTCCATGAGTGCTCCCTCAAAACCCCAGAGTTCCATGTTTACTGAAATTCGGACTAAAATTCCTCTTACTTGCCCCTGATGGCTAAAGGTCACTTTCTGTCAATCAGCAGCTTCTGTTGCAAACGCTTCTACCACATTGTATTCAGGACCTGGCAGTAACTGGGTGCAAAGTAAGGAGAAACTCAGCCTGTCCACAACTGCCCACTGCACGATTAATGGCTCGCCTATAATTGAAGTTTCACGTGGAATTGATTGTTTATTTCTGGCACTGAAGTTGTGGATTTTGCTGCTGATGGTTGGATTTTACAGTAGTAGGAAGGTAATTATCCTTTTATGAAGGTAAACCTTTTTTTTATATGTACCGAAGTAGAAATCTTTACCAGCTTAGTAAGTGGTTACTTAATTCTTCATTTGAGTATCTGGCAGAGATAAGTCACGGGTTGGAAAGGTCATATATTCACCTAATAAAATAGACTGTGTTACATTTTAACAAGTCCTCAAGTTCCCGGTTGCCCCCACGCTTCACTCTCCTAACCCAGCAGAGCTGTAAACGCCCTACAAAAGAAATCGAAAGAACACGTGCCTGACACCTGTTGTCTCTGTCATAGAGGATGTGTAATCTTCATTTAATTATTCGAGCTTATTTTTTATTTAAGTTAGTTCTAGCTTATAGTGCCATTTCTAACTTTGTACTGTTTTTGAAGCAGAAGGATTTTTTTGCTTCCATCTTTTCCCCTCTACAACCCGCCCCCTCCCTCCTCCCCAATTCCAATGCTGCATAGAATTTTGAATGTATAATGCTGTCAATATTATGTGATGCGGGTATCAATTATGCAGTTGAAAATAATGGACAAGTTTAAAATATTCACTCAGTTGTAATATTTGCTGAGCTCTTTTAAATAATATGCCAACTTGGTAATGTTCAATAAAATAGAAACTAAGAAATGTGCAATTAATCTTTTTTTCTGTGTGGAAATTGGAAGTATGCAAACCGCTTGAGGCAGTAAACAATACAGTGGGATCAAACGGTGTCTTGGGAGGTGTGAGTTTAACACTAATCTAGCAATATCTATCTAGGGTGTAGAGGTGTACTGTGGGGATGATGGGCGAGAGTCTGAGGGAAAGGATAGAGATAAAAAGGGAAGTATGAATGTTGGTAGGGTTAATGTATTTATCGGCAAATGTGTAAACCATTAAAAGTAAAGTGGGGCAAGCTAATTAGAAAGCAGCGATATGATGTAGCCATGGTGGAAACTTGGCTTGAGCCAGGGCAAGACTGAAGTAAATATTCCAGGCTGTAAATATTTTAGGAGAGTTGGAGAAGATAAAAGGGAGAAAGGGTGGTCTTAATTAATGACAGGATTACAGTTAAAGGAAGGACAGTTTTTATTGATGGTGTAGTGCTCAGACACCGTCTGTCTGGATTGAATTCGAAAATAATAAAGGGATCTGTTGGGAGTACGTTATAGGCAGCCGAAATTGGGAAAGATGCTGGGTTACCAGTGGAAGAACACATTTTATCAGAGCTTTGTTGGAAGGTGGGCTGCTTTTCAACAGATGCTGTTGAGGCAAAGACTGCAACATTTGTGAAAGGAACTGAAAGAATTGCTTGAAAATGAAGCAGATACAAGCATGTGGAAAAGGGAATAGAGTAAAGAGGCTTGAGGGAATAGATGGCCTCCTGTGCTGTAATTTCTATGATCTTTTTGTTACCATCTCTTGCTCTTGCACTGTTAATGTTACTTGTAATTATATGTATTTTCTCACCTTACAGCTGCTATGAATGAAACCACAGTCCATTGAGTGAATTAAGTAGTCGTTATAACATACTTTAAAAATGCATAATAGCTAATAGATCCCATCCGTTAGGCTCATTTTTTCTTTTCTCATGCTTTCTATCCTTGGCACTGAGATCTTTTCCGTACCAGGAGAGAGGTGAGTGTCATAAAGGTTTCTGGTGTTGTGAAAAGTTTTCAACCTAAATGTGAGATTGTACCATTCATTTACAGTTGTGTATTTTTAGAAAAGTAAAGTCTCGACTCCTATCCAGCACTCCGATACCTTTTGGCTTCAAATACCAAAACACAATTTTGTAATCTGTGAATTTCTCATGGCTTTTCAAGGTATGACATTAAAGGTCAAGTGGATGATCAGTCCCTGGAGTTGAGGGGAAATAGACAATGCTATCTGTGACATCTTGTTCAGAATGCATTCAATGACGTTGGAAGAAGTGACATTCCCAGTGGAATAAGGCTGCAATGATGCACAAAGGATCTCTCCAAGAGACGGCCATGATTCAGAACAGGATTTTTTTTTGAGTAAATATAATTGCAAACTGTATGTCTAATGTGCATTTTCTCCCTATGCAGTTATCTATAGACTGATGGGGTACAGGAGACCATTCGGCTCATCGTGCCTGTACCGGTTCTTTGAAAGAGCTGTTCAATTAGTCCCACTCCCCTGCTCTTTCCCCATAGCCCTGCAAATTTTTCCTTTTCAAGTATTTATTCACTTCCCCTTTTGAAAGTTACTGTTGAATCTGCTTCCACCTCCCTTTCAGGCAGCGCAAATCATAATCAATGCAGTCCAGATCATAATTTGCTGCGTAAAACAAAATGTCATCTTATGTCACTTCTGGTTCTTTTGCCAATTACTGACCTTCCTGCCAGTGGAAACAGTTTCTCCAGCTCGATCAAGTCCTTTATGTAAATTTATTTTGTCATAATTCAAAAAGGAATTGTGAGCCAATAGTACGCAATGTACAAAGAAAATGAAACTACTGTAATGCCATGGTAGCCAATAGCTGGTATTCCCTCTGTTATCACCAGCCCAAGATTTTCACACACAACGTTCATGAGAGAGTTAGGCGAGGTATCCTCGAATGGTCACAGCACGGAGGGAAGGCCATTCGGCCCATCGAGCCAGTGCCGGCTCTCTGCAAGAGTACCTCAACTAGTCCCACTCCCCCGCCCTTTCCCTGTAGCCCTACAAGCCTTTTTCCTTCAGGTACTTATCCAACTCCCTTTTGAAAGCCGTGACTGAGTCTGCCTCCACCACCCATTTGGGCCGTGCATTCCAGATCTTAACCACTCGCTGCGTAAGAGTTTTTTTTCTTGTGTTCACCTTAATCACCTTAAATCTGTGTCCTCTGGTTCTCAACCCTTCTGTCAATGGGAACAGTTTCTCTCTACTCTGTCTAGATCCCTCATGATTTTGAACACCTCTATCAAATCTCTCACTCTGCTCTGTTCCAAGGAGAACAACCCCAGTTTATCCATGTAACTGAAGTCCCTCATCCCTGGAATAATTCTCGTAAATCTTTTCTACACCCTTCACATCCTTCCTAAAGTGTGGTGCCCAGAATTGGACACAGTACTCGAGTTGAGGCCGAACTGATGTTTTATAAAGATTCTTCATATTTTCCACATTGTTTGTATTCTATACCTCTATTCATAAAGACCGGGATCCTGTAAGTTTTTTTTAAATCGCTTTCTCAACCTGCCCTGCCACCTTCAATGATTTGTGCACATATACTGCTCGGTAAGCCCTAGGCGAAAAGGATATGTTTTACAAAGGTTTTGGGGTTAGAGGAAGCTCCAGAGAGGAGGGTTGAAGGCTCTGCTGCCAATGAGGGCAGTGCAGTTGATATGTATATGGTTTTGAAAAGGCATTTGATAAAGTACCACATATTGGGCTTGTTAGCAAAACTGAAGCCTATGGATAAATAGGGCAGTAACAGTATGGATACAATATTGGCTCACCGATAGAAAGCAGAGAGTTATGGTGAATGGCTGTTTTTTTGGATTGAAGTGAGATATAAAGTGGCGTTCCTCAAGGTTCATTACTCGGACCACTGCTGTTTTTGATATATGTTAATGATTGGACTTGGGGATACAGGGCACAATTTCTAAATTTGCAGATGACACCAAACTTGGAAGTGCAGTAAACATAAAGATAGTAATAGACTTCAAGAGACAGGCTGGCGGAACAGGCAGACATGTGACAGATGAAATTCAACACTGAAAGGTGTGAGGTGATGCATTTTGGAAGGAAGATTGAGGAGATACAATACATGCTAAATGATACAATTTTAAAGAGGGTGCAAAACAGAGAGACCAAGAGGTGTTTGCACACAAGTCAGGGGTCACAGTCTAAGGATAAGGGGTAAGCCATTTAGGACCGAGATGCGGAGGAACTTCTTCACCCAGAGAGTGGTGAACCTGTGGAATTCTCTACCACAGAAAGTTGTTGAGGCCAATTCACTAAATATATTCAAAAAGGAGTTAGATGAGGTCCTTACTGCTAGGGGGATCAAGGGGTATGGCGAGAAAGCAGGAATGGGGTACTGAAGTTGAATGTTCAGCCATGAACTCATTGAATGGCGGTGCAGGCTAGAAGGGCCGAGTGGCCTACTCCTGCACCTATTTTCTATGTTTCTATGTTTCTATGTTTCTAAGTCTTTGAAGGTGGCAGGACAGGTTAACAAAGCATTTGGGGTCCTGGGCTTTGTAAATAGAGGTCTAGAGTACAAAAGCCAGGAAGTTGTGATAAACCGTTATATAAAACACTAGTTCGGCCCTAGTCGGAGTACTGTGTGCAATTCTGAGCACCACACTTTAGAAAGGATGTGAGGCTTTGGAGAGGGTACAGAGAGGATTTACTGGAATGGTTCTACGGATGAGGGAATATAGTTATGTGGATAGCCTGGAGAAGCTGGGGTTCTTGGAGAAGAGAAGACTGAGAGAAGATTTGATGGTGTTTAAAACCATGATGGGTTTAGATAGAGTAAATAAAGAGCAACTGTTTCCAAGGGTCTATAACCAGAGGGCACAGATTTAGGATAATTGTTAACGAACCAGAGGCGACAAACAACTTTTTGACACACCGGGTGGTTAGGATCTGGAATGCACTGCCTGATAGGGCAGTGGATACAGATTCAATAGTAGCCTTCAAAAGGGAATTAGATATATACTTGAAGGAGAAAATATTGCAGGGATATGGGGAAAGAGCGGGGGAGTGGGACTAACTGGGTTGCTCTTCGAAAGAGCCGGCGCAGACTCAATGCTCAGAATGGCCTCCTTCCGTGCTGTACTATCTTTGATTCTACGATTATATAATGGTGCGATGGGTAGGAGATACAAAGAAAGACAGACTAAGAACTGGATGTGGTTGGAGAAGATTGCAAGGATAGGGTGGGGTGAGGAATTGTAGATGGCGATCCGATATGTTGGTGACAGAGCCAGAGTAGGTCAGGGGGTGTCTGAGGGTGGGGGGTAAATAGTGAAGTTTTGGATAATTCGGAAGTTTATGTCGGTCAGGAGGCCATGAAGGAAGGTGTCTGAGAAATGGTCTAGAGGTGTGGAATACAGATTTGGCAGCATGTTATGATCTGGAACACACTGCCTGAAAGGGTAGTGCAAGCAGATTCAATATACATTTCAGAAGGGACTTAGATATATACTTGAAAAAGAACATTTTGCAGGGCAATGGTGAAAAAGCAGGGGAGTGGGACTAATTGGATAGGTCTTGCAAATAGCTGGCACAGGAACAATGGGCCGAATGGCCTGTCATTCTGTGATGATATGGGGTGAGGTAGAGCCAGAGCAAAGCAATGTAGTGAAGGCAGTCTTGGTGATGAGTAGGGTATCAGCTCTGGGTTAAACAAGATGCCAAGATTACTTTTCCTACCTCTCATAACACGGCTCAGCATCCATTTCTTCTTTTTTTCCTCCTTATCCCCTATTAAAGATGCTATATCTGTTTAAAGGTGCAAGTAGTAATCGAAGGAAGCGAGAGGGTGACGTGCTCGAATAAGGATTAATTCCCAAGTAATAAGTGGAGGGGGGGTCTCCATGCTGCCATCTCGGTGGTTTACCTGGGGCACCAAGTGGAACCTGTAACCGGGAGGAGATACTTTGATGGAGAAGCAATCACTGCTAGTAAGCTAGGTCCTTGTCGGGGCCAGGAGGC
Organism: Pristiophorus japonicus; assembly: GCF_044704955.1. Lineage (NCBI taxonomy): Eukaryota > Metazoa > Chordata > Chondrichthyes > Pristiophoridae > Pristiophorus > Pristiophorus japonicus. The sequence goes on from NC_091992.1 coordinate 60,863,674, forward strand.
CTAATATGAGGTTATGGATGGCGAAGGAGCAAGCATTATGGAAGGCAATTCAAGGTGAGTTAGGGGGGAATGAAATGAGCCAGGAAAGAGTTTAGCGAGGTTAACCCCTGGGGAGTGAGCTGTGTGGAACGGATGCAGGAAGTGAATGAGACATTTTGAATAACCTGGAGTAGGGCAATGCTGAGTGCTACAATGGGTAACGCACAACATAGCAAGGGCACAGTAGACACTAGGCTGCGGTATTGCCCAAAAGAGACTCAAGCCTGTGATGGCGACAGGACATGAAGTTGGTTGAGGAGTAGGATCATATGGGGTGGGGATTGAGTGAGGCATGCTGATAAAAGGGGCGGTAAGAGGTGGAGAAAGAGAATGTGGAGCAGGGCTGTGAGGTCCAGGGTAGCAACACTTAAATTACATTGTCGAGCAACAAAATCTTAAGCATAGAGTTGGAGCTTGATGATTGGAAGCAGCCAGGTCCGGTGGTCGATCAAGCTGTGCTCTGTGAAGAGGTTGGAGAAAGACACTTTGGATACCTCCAGCTGTCAATCGCTTGCATTTATATGCTTTGTACAATCTTCATAACTTGACTCTTGGGAATCCCTGGCCCAAGACTGCTCAAAGTGGAGGAGAAATATCTGAGAAAGCACCGAACACTTCGAGTCTCTTCGCCGGAAGCACAGAAGCCAAGTACAAACAGCGGAAGGAGCGTACGACAAATCAAGCACCCTGCCCTCCAACCACCACCTGTGACAGAGACTGTAGTATAAAAGCAGAGAAGTCCTGCTGCAACTGTACAGGGTATTGGTGAAGCCACACCTAGAGTACTGCGTACAGCTTTGGTCTCCGTATTTAAGGAAGGATATACTTGCATTGCAGGCAGTTCAGTGAAGGTTCACTCGGTTGATTCCGGAGATGAGGGGGTTGACTTATGAAGATAGGTTGGGCCTATACACATTGGAGTTCAGAAGAATGAGAGGTGATCTTATCGAAACATATAAGATAATGAGGGGGCTCGACAAGGTGGATGCAGCGAGGATATTTCCACTCATAGGGGAAACTAAAACTAGGGGGCATAGTCTCAGAATAAGTGGCCACCCCTTTAAAACTGAGATGAGGAGGAATTTCTTCTCTGAGGATTGTAAATCCGTGGAATTCACTGCCCCAGAGAGCTGTGGAGGCTGGGTCATTGAATATATTTAAGGTGGAGATAGATTTTTGAGTGATAAGTGAATAAAGGGTTACAGGGAGCGGGCAGGGAAGTAGAGCTGAGTCTATGATCAGATCAGCCATGATTTTATTAAATGGCGGAGCAGGCTCGAGGGGTCAAATGGCCGACTCCTGCTCCTATTTCTTATGTTCTTATCCCGCATTGGTGTAATCGCTCACCTTAGAACCCATTTTAAAGTGGAAGCAAGTCATTCTCTACTCCGGAGGACTGCTAAGAAGAAGGACTTGAGGAAGTAGGCTGCCCACTTCTCCCACTCACTGCTCACTTTGCCCTTTGGAAGCAGCTCTATCTTGCTGCCATTCTTTTACTTGTTGCTTCAAAATTGATAACTTCGTGCTATTTCTGTGTGTCATCATCATAGGCAGTCCTTCATATCGAGGATGACTTGCTTCCACGCCAAAAAGCGATGAGTTCACAGGTGTTTCAGTGAAGGACCTAATATTCCAGGTCGCAAACTACATGTTGAAGGGTGGAAGATGCTTGTGCGTGGATTTTTTGAACTTGTGACCGTTGCACACCAGCCACCACATGGGCTCGACAGAGCTAGGCCTTAGTCCAGTGGCAAGGGTTAACCAAGATGACTGGAGACCTGCTCTGCTGCACGGACACCTCTCCTGGGCCCAGATCACGTTGCTCCACGATCACATGCCACTCCTGCTGTACCTGCCCACGCTCCAATCAGCGAGCTGTGTACTACAGTGGATTAGATATAAATTCTGAACAAATTAGAAATATGAAGGCTAGGACAAAGAACTAACATTGTAGTTGAGACTTATGCTACTGGCACACTGTACTAAACTACCAAAAAGATAAATATGAGAAAAAGAAGCCTCAAGTCCAGATGTACATCATGTTAAATCAAAGTTAAGCATAAAGGAACGACAAACATCAACTCAACATGCAATGCCCCTTTAGGTTCAAAAGTGTAAAAATATAATTTGGCTAATGTCCTGCAGAAGAGGTGGTTTTTTTTGCTGGTAAGCAAGTGAACAATATCATGAATTTTCATTGGATTTAAGTTGGTATTGCTGGTAAGGTAATATTTCTAAATTATTTTAATTAAATATGCATGAAAAATATGGAACTATTTATGGATGCACATCTTACAAATTCATGGTAAAATCTGTGCATCTGAAAGTGTCTCGTGCATGTCTACTGTGTGTAGGTGTATTACAGTTGCTTTTAGATCAGCGATGTAAAACGAACCCAAGGATTCCACAAAAAATGGTAATTTTTGTTAATAATTGCAAGAAGCTGTATTTTTTTAATCTCTTGTCCGCCCTCTTAAATATCAATGCAGTACATTTCATCATCTCACTGTGTGTTTGGATTTCTTTCTTCATAACTTCACCCAATCGAACACAGCACAAATACAGCCACAGTATGTATTTATTCATCTCTATATTGTTCGATTGGAGATGATACATTTTGGAGGATTCCGATGGTCATACATTTGGGTTCTGGGACACGTCTATTCCTATACCAGTCACACGACACCCCCAGGGCACTCAGAGCCTCTCCAAAGATCTAGAAATGCCCCCCACCCCCCGCAAGCCCAAGAAGCACCTGGTTCTCAATCCTGACAGCTGCCCTCAGGCCCCAGAAGATGGGGCTCTCTTCCACCATGAGGAGAGCCAAGGACTGAGAGAGATTGAGGCCTACGATCCACCACACAATGCTCTGAAGGAGCCTGCTACAATGGCCAGACCTGTTGTTCCAGTCGGCTGTGTTGGGATGGGTTTTATTGATCTCTGTTAGGTTGCTAGGGTGGATGATTTTGTGAAAGAATGGAAAATTATCTTTGGGAGGGTTAGGGGAGGAGGAGGAGGATTCAAAATGGATGACTCAGTTTAATATTCAAGGCCTCAGCCTGAACTACAGTTCTCTTCCAGCTGACCAATGAGGCATGGAGGTGAGTGGGCTCTTCAGAGGGGAACAGAATCTTTGGGTAATGGTTGAGAATGCAGTTTTGAGGCCTTTGCAAAGGTTCTGAGCAGCATTGTCAGCTTGTACAAGGGTCTGAATTCCTAGAGCTAGAAGTTTGTTGTAGCCCATCCCCTCTCGGGCAGATTACTTCTGTTCCTGGTGGATACTTGTACTATGCAGAATTTCTCACCAAACAGAGTAAATAAAAGAATTTACTGCAGAACTGACAGTGTGCCAGCAGATGGGATGACTAGTCAGAGTATAAATGTAATTGCTTAATATTGTCCCACCCAAGTACAGTAGTATTTTTATCCTTTGTTCTGTAGCAGACTTGATAATCACGCTCAGAAACCTTGGGGCAAACTAAAAGGTACATTCCTGTAGTTTCTCCTATTAGTCCACACCCAGGTTATTAACCAGACATGTTGGTTTCCAAGAGTTGACACATTCCTTAGCATTGTTCCATGTGACTAATTCACTGCCCTTTGACAGCTCGGTAAATAGAATATTGCACAATATTTTGCAGACAAAATTCTTGTTCACAAAACACTATCAACTAAAACAGTAATTTTTCTCAATGCAACTTTCTCCCACTTTACTCGCAAGGCTGCCCTTTCTACGATTGGAAAGCTAACCTGTGTGTGGGACATTGAGAAAGCAATCCTCGCTGAAACTGTAAAGGTGCTACTTGATAGCTTATGGTCTACAGGGCTGTAGTGATACCCGCCCTCCTGTATGGCTCAGAGACATGGACCATATACAGTAGACACCTCAAATCGCTGGAGAAATACCACCAACGATGTCTCCACAAGATCCTGCAAATCGTCTGGGAAGACAGACACACCAACGTTCGCGTCCTCGTCCAGGCCAACATCCCCAGCATCGAGGCATTGACCACACTTGATCAGCTTCGCTGGGCAGGCCACATTGTCCGCATGCTCGACACAAGGCTCCCAAAGCAAGCACTCTACTCGGAACTCCTACATGGCAAGCGAGCCCCAGGTGGGCAGAGGAAACGTTTCAAGGACACCCTCAAAGCCTCCCTGATAAAGTGCAATATCCCCACTGACACCTGGGAGTCCCTGGTCAAAGACCGCCCTAAATGGAGGAAGTGCATCCGGGAGGGCGCTGAGCATCTGAGTCTCATCGCCGAGAGCATGCAGAAACCAAGCGCAGACAGCGGAAGGAGCATGCGGCAAACCAGCCCCACCTACCCCTTCCTTCAACGACTGTCCCACCTGCGACAGAGACTGTAATTCCCGGATTGGACTTTTCAGTCATCTGAGAACTCACTTTTGGAATAGAAGCAAGTCTTCCTCTATTTCGAGGGACTGCCTATGATGATGATAGCACATAGGATTCCGTGTTGCGTCACTTTAGCTACACCAGACACCTTTCGTAACAGGCCAAACTATTCAACGGGTTGAATTGGGAGCAGGAGTAGAATAGCGAGGAGGATGCTATGAGGCTGCAGAGTGACTTGGATAGGTTAGGTGAGTGGGCAAATGCATGGCAGATGAAGTATAATGTGGATAAATGTGAGGTTATCCACTTTGGTGGTAAAAACAGAGAGACCGACTATTATCTGAATGGTGACAGATTAGGAAAAGGGGGAGGTGCAACGAGACCTGGGTGTCATGGTACATCAGTCACTGAAGGTTGGCATGCAGGTACAGCAGGTGGTTAAGAAAGCAAATGGCATGTTGGCCTTCATAGCGAGGGGATTTGAATACAGGGGCAGGGAGGTGTTACTACAGTTGTACAGGGCCTTGATGAGGTCACACCTGAAGTATTGTGTACAGTTTTGGTCTCCTAACTTGAGGAAGGACATTCTTGCTATTGAGGGAGTGCAGCGAAGGTTCACCAGACTGATTCCCGGGATGGCGGGACTGACATATCAAGAAAGACTGGATCAACTGGGCTTGTATTCACTGGAGTTCAGAAGAATGAGAGGGGATCTCATAGAAACGTTTAAAATTCTGACGGGTTTAGACAGGTTAGATGCAGGAAGAATGTACCCAATGTTGGGGAAGTCCAGAACCAGGGGTCACAGTCTAAGGATAAGGGGTAAGCCATTTAGGACCGAGATGAGGAGAAACTTCTTCACCCAGAGAGTGGTGAACCTGTGGAATTCTCTACCACAGAAAGTTGTTGAGGCCAATTCACTAAATATATTCAAAAAGGAGTTAGATGTAGTCCTTAATACAAGGGGGATCAAGGGGTATGGCGAGAAAGCAGGAATGGGGTACTGAAGTGCATGTTCAGCCATGAACTCATTGAATGGCGGTGCAGGCTTGAAGGGCTGAATGGCCTACTCCTGCACCTATGTTTCTATGTTTCTATATTCATCCCCTTGAGCCTGTTCCACATTTCAATTCGATCGTGGTTGATCTGCACTTCAAGCCCATTTATCTGCTTTGATCCAAATCCCTTGATACATTTACCTAACAAAAATCTATCCCGGTCTTAAAAGTTTCAATTGATCCCCAACTTCCACAGCCTTGTGGCGGAGGGAGATCCAGATTTTCAATACCCCTTGTGTGGAAACATGCTTCCTGGTTTGCATCCTGAACGACCTGGCTCTAATTTTAAGATTAAGCCGCCTTGTTCTTGATTCCCCCACCGGAGAAAATAGCTTCTCTGTATCTACCCTCTCAAATCTTTATAACCTTTTTTAACACGTCAATCAAGGGAATGCAAGCCATGTTTATGCACCTTTACAGAAGCAAGCAGGTGGAATATTGAACCATGCAGTGGAGGAGTTTGGAGGCAGATTGCAACAGGTTAATCAAACGTTCAGTCTTGTTCCAAAGCCCAAACAGAATAATAGTGTTTGTAAGAATTAAGTAAACACAAGAACTTAACTCCTCCATGGCAAAATTGTTCATTTTTCCACACGTTAGATTTATTGAAACATGCTGCTTTTGAACAAAGATTTAACAATTTTCTTGAGGATAGCGTTTGAATTATCTATTTAAAATTTACCATTAACGAGAAAAATCATGGACAAAATATTCCACTTTTAGCACACAGCCACCTGAGCAAGGATGCTTGTTTGGAATAGGGAGCTAGTCGGGGTTGTATATAGGAGGGGTAGTAACCGAATACAGCTCACATTAGTTCCCTGATAGCTTGGTGAGTAATCAGGATCAAGAAGGTCATCCTCCTCCGTGAATCATTTTCACAACTTTTATTTCCATTCCCCTGTGTCTGAACATGGCCATTGCATCTCCTTGAACAACATTTCCTCCCACACCTGTATGGTTGCCTCTGCTGTGCCTCATGGCTTCATGCTCAGTCCCCACTTACTCACCATCTAGATGGTACAGGCACCTCATAGTGATGTCATACCAGCAAATTCTAGCTCTCCTCCATTAACTTCAGGGCTGTGTTAATGTAGGATAGGCGCACCAACGTCCGCGTTCTCTCTCAGGCCAATATCCCCAGCCTTGAAGCACGAACCACACTCGATCAGCTCCGATGCACAGGCCACATTGTCCACCTGCCTGATACTAGACTCCCGAAACGAGCGCTCTACTGAGAGTTCCGTCACAGCAAGCGAGTCCTAAGAGGGCAGAGAAAACGCTTCAAGGACGCCCTCAAAGCCTCCTTGAAAAAATGTAACATCCCCACCGACTTTTGGGATTCCCTGGGCCAAGACCGGTCAAAGTGGAGGAGAAGCATTTGAGAAGGCGCTGAACACCTCGAATCTCTTCGTCGGGAGCACACGAAGTCAAGTACAAACAGCGGAAGGAGCGTATGACAAATCAAGCACCTCACCCACCTGTGACAGAGACTGTAGATCCTGCATAGGACTCAGTAGTCACCTTAGAACTCATATTAATGTGGAAGCAAGTCACCCTTGACTTAAGAAGAAGGAAGAGTTGCTGTGCTAGTCAACTGCCTGTCTAACATCAAGTGCTGGACAAGCCCAAACCTCCACCTTCAGTTCACGTCGGCACTGTTATCTCTGCCGGATTCCTGCTCCAGCCGAACAAGCTGCCACACAATCTTGCCTTTAACCCTATGCTGTGACTGCATTTTTCTGCTTGTGTTCAGACCTTTCCCTCCATTGCCTAAATCCTAATACCAGTCATCATCACAAGAATCGGTTTCTCAAATTTTTTTTGTTGGCCTCTTTATCCCTCGTCCCTCACAAACTTCAGTTAATCCAGAACTCTGCAGCCTGTGTCCTGCACCCCCATCAACCTTACCCTACGATGAAGGATGCAAAATTCACTAGAACTCCACACCCATTGTTTGGGCTCATTCGAAAGGAAATTTAACTTGGGACTATCTACCGAAAAGTTTGGAACTCTAAAATGCTTATGGAAGAAACTACGAACTTTAATAGAATTTTGGATTTTAAAAGACAAATTCAAGGCTGTGGGAGGACCTAAGGAACTGGCAAGAGACAGTCAGATTAAGTGAGACTACCTGGGTGTGAGGACTAAGTTAACCTGTCTGGAGGAATGAGTATTCAAGAATCCTTCTCCACAAGAGGCATTAACATCACAAAATCACCCAGAGATAGCTACCCATCAACATGAGTCTGTAAAACCATCTCAGCATATACATCAAAAGAGGCCCAATCCAGCCTGCATGCGAAAACTAAGCACAAAAGGACATTGCAATTACCAAACTAATATTTCCATCAGGAAACAGTTTTCGAACATCAACCCACCCAAGACATATCAACTTTTAAGGAGCCTGCCAAAATATTACAAAGAAGAGACAAGCCCGCTAAATTTATACAAAGGATTTTGAACTGATTTGGCGCCAAGATTAGAACCACTGAAATCGCATAACTGACCCCTGTTTTCAACAGAGGTTAGGTTGCTAAATAGCTACAAGGTTGCTACTACCTCAGATGACACACTTTGCCATACAACTGAGACCAAGCTGTGTCATCACGACAAGGAGAGAAACCAACGCGACAGTTGTAAACTAACTTCTCCAGCCTCGAAGTCCTGAAGTCCTGAAGGAAGGACGAACATCACCATCGCGGCAGCAACCGACCACAGTCAACGTGTTATCAACAGAAAACCCACCGAGATCGACCAAACTCGAACAAAACTCCAACGGGAAAAAAGCGAAGAATCGAAAAGTTTCCACTCTACAATCTAATCCTGACCTACCAACGGGTAAAACCTTCCCTAAAAGACTGTAGAAACCTATTTCTAATGAAGAAAACCAGGTACTTGCCCCATAGATCCAAAACGCACCTTACCGCATCAGCGGACTCAACCCAACTGAAAATTGCACAGCAAGAAGTCTTCTCTGACGTTCGGGGTACGGAAAGCAGACTCTACCGCATCCAGCGAACCCCAAAACCGCGATCTACCGTTAACTGTCAAAAGGATTGGTAAGCATAGTCCCTGCCTGCCCTGGAGTCCAACCTAGCTAGAATTAGGTATTGGGAGGTGGGAGGTGTAATTTTACTGTAACCCCCTTTGAATATGTAGTGTATGGTTCTTTATTAGAGGGATTATAAGTTTGACCTTGTACCTTTCCTTGTATTGTCCTTTATTAGAGTGATTGTAAGTTTGGCTGTGTTTTCTCTTACTAGAGTAACAAGCTTGTATTACTTTGACTGTAATAAAAACAAAGTTCTTTGCATCAAACCAGTGTCCTTTGCACTTTTGTCACACCCCCCAAATAAATCCAGAGTCTAGAACCCAAGGGAGTGGGAGCGATTCGAACCACTCAAGTTGGTCAGAAGGTAATCTGACCCCCTCATAGAGACCACCCCCTGACAACGATCAGTGGCCAATATTCTGCACACTCTTCCCCAGCTCTTTGAAACATTCTCCCCAAACCACGTTGCATTCCTGTCTCTCCCCTGCTTCAAATCTAACTCTTCCACTGTATTTTAATGCCTGTCCTTCTGCTCTCCCATTATTTCTTCCCATCTTCTCTCAGTGTTGTCTCTCTCTTCTTCCACTTGAGGGCCACTCTATAAATGCTCATTGTCCTTCAATCATAGGATGTTACAACACACGAACAGGCCCAGTTGGCCCAACAAGTCTGCAGATATTTTCACCACTTTCACACTCTACTCGCTCTCCCTACCGGTTAACATTCCTCTGTTTCAAGCAACTGGCTGATTTACTTTTAAATTAACCAAGATCTCCCCTGTAATCTCCACCATCAATTGAGATAAGAGCAGATGGGAACACCATCACCTTCCGCGTTCCCCTCCAAGTCACACACTTTCCCGAAGAACATAAGAATTAAGAGCAGGAGTAGGCCATTCGGCCCCTCGAACCTGCTCAACCATTCAATGAGATCATGGCTGATCTTCTACCTCATCTCCACTTACCTGCACTATTCCCTTATCCCTTGATTCCCTTAATATCCTAAAATATATTGGGCTAGACTTTCCATATCACATTGCTGGGCTATTGTCCTTATAGCACTCAAAAACACCTGGCTATAGCCCATTTTGACTGAAAAGGGGAAAGTTGGGCTGGGACAATGCCGGAAAATTGCTGGCCTAACTTTCGGCTCACATCACCGAGTTGATCGCTGAGGTGATCGCCCACATATCGCCCGGCGCAACTTTAGGCACATCACCCGCCGAGAACATCGCTGGAGAAAAGTTGCTTTTACCTGGCCTTCCTCACAGAACTCGGCCCAACGGATGCCATTCTGAACATCGGAGGAAGAGAGGAGGCTGCTTAAAAAAGCGGGCATTTATAATTTGTGAGTCTTTTACTGATAGATCCACTCACATTTATGCTTATATTTATATATATAATTATATTTATATTTATTTTAGTAGAAAGGACATTTTAGTAGAGAGGGCATTTATATCAACAGTGAAAGTGATAGTTATAATAGTGATAAAGTAATGGGGCCTGTAGCATCTCTACCATTACTTGTAAATGCTCAACTGCTGGTGCCTGAGGTTGAGTTAAGTGAAGGGTTCAGTGAAGGGGCCAATCGAAGAGGCGGAGGAGAACGTATAGCCGACGAACTTACAGGGAAAAGCAATCTTACCTCAACTTGTCTGATAACACGTATCTTAGGAGGCTGCGCTTCCGAAAGGAGGCCATCGATGAGATATGCCAGCTCATCAAGGGGCATCTCCAGCCTACCAGCACCATCAGGACCGGACTGCTCGTTGAGGTAAAGGTTACTGCTGCACTATCCTTCTATGCATTGAACTCCTTTCAGGCTTTCAGGCGACATATGTGGTATCTCTCAGCATGCCACACATTGCTCCATTCGATAGGTGACTGAAGCCCTTTATGCCCGCAGGATAGACTTTATAAACTTCTCTATGACCAGGGAGGCACAGACTGGGAGGGCTTTTGGTTTCTCAAGAATAGCCAATTTCCCCAAGGTGTAGGGAGCAATAGACTGTACGCACATCACCCTGAGAGCACCTTTACAGGATGCAGAGGTATTTCGGAACCGAAAGGGATTCCACTCCCTGAATGTGCAGCTCGTTGTCGACCACAACCAAATAATCATGGCAGTTAATGCTAAATCTTGCATGAGAGCGCTGTCTCTGACCTGTTTGACAGTCATCCACAAGGTCATGGTTGGATGCTGGGGGATAAAGGATATAGCCTTGCCAGCTGGCTCATGAACCCCTGCCTAATCCCCTGATGGAAGCTGAGAAGTGTTACAATGAAAGCCACATAGCTACACGCAACATCATCGAAAAGGCAATTGGACTCCTAAAGCAGTGCTTCAGATGCCTGGACCACTCTGGTGGCAGCCTACAATACCATCCTGACCAGGTCGCTGAGTTTATTGTGGTGTGCTGCATGTTGGATAACCTAGCTATAAGGAGAGGACAAGAATTGCCAGTTGGGGCTGCCGGTCCACCTCAGGAGAGAGTGGATGCGGAAGAGGCAGATGATGATGAGGAGGAGGAAGAGGCTGGTGAGGACCTCGGGGAGGACAATCAGCCTGGCAATGGACCCATGCCCCCACGCTACCCCCCCCTCAAGACGGAAAAAGCCCGTGGGAGTTACGTGGCTGCAAAACTGTTGCGTCAGCAGCTCATAAATGAACGTTTTGCATGAACTTACATTGGTGACAGTCACAGTTACAGTTATAGTTAACGCAAAATTACGGTTGTGTTTGCATTGAGTTATGTTTCATCCATACCTGGTCTGGCCTGGCCATTGTTTTACAACAGCTTTTCCTTAGCTTACATTATCAGAAGTCACTGCACAACAACTGAAAATTGAAATAATTAAAAAAAATTAAATTAGCAAAATTTAGTAATTATTTCTATTGTGTTCCTAACACAGATGAGATTGCACACAGGGAGGTTAAAGGAACAGTGACCTCAGTCTTTATTAAGACACTCCAGAGTAACAGGCCTCCGGGGCCGGCTTATATACAGTGCTCCCAAGGGATGCTGGGATCCCTTGGGACTTCAGGGGATGCGCTCCCTGGTGGCGGAACATGGGAGTGCATGCTTTACAGATACACAACATCACTCCCCGCCCCCTCCCCGCCGCCAAAGTCAAAGTGAAAACTATTTACAAGGTGAGGCGGTCGGGAGCCTTTCTTTCCCTGGTGGACCGCCTCAGTACAAATGCCTGTTCTGGTATGTTGGCTGTGCCCTCGCTGGGCTGGCATATTGTTGGCCGTGAAGGGCTGCTGGGTGAGCCTGGCCCTGGACGTGATGGGTTTGATTTCCTGGTCCGGCGTGGTGTCGTTGATCCTTTGGGTGTGTGTTGTGGGCTCGAAAAAGGTGGTGTCTGCTGTGGGTTGTTCAGGGCAGTCTGTGAACCACAGCCTCGTTTGGTCCAGGTGCTTTCTGCAAATTTGTCCATTGTCTAGTTTGACTACAAACACCCTATTCCCTTCTTTAGCTATCACCGTGCCTACGATCCACTTGAGACCATGTCCATAGTTTAGCACATACATAGGGTCATTCAGATCAATTTCCCGTGACACAGTGGCACGACCATCATTTACATTTTGTTGCTGCTGCCTGCTCTCTACCTGATCATTCAGGTTGGGGTGAACCAGCGAGTGTCTGGTTTTAAGTATCCTTTTCGTGAGTATCTCAGCCAGAGGCACCCCTGTAAGCGAGTGGGGTCTTGTGCGGTAGCTGAGCAGTACTCGTTGGAGTTCAGAAGGATGAGGGGTGATCTTATAGAAACATTTAAAATAATGAAAGGGATAGACAAGATAGAGGCAGAGAGGTTGTTTCCACTAGTTGGGGTGACTAGAACTAGGGGCACAGCCTCAAAATACAGGGGAGCCAATTTAAAACCGAGTTGAGAAGGAATTTCTTCTCCCAGAGGGTTGTGTATCTGTGGAATTTTCTACCCAAGGAAGTAGTTGAAGCTAGCTCATTGAATGTATTCAAATCACAGATAGATAGATTTTTAATCAATAAGGGAATTAAGGGTTACGGGGAGCGGGCGGGTAAGTGGAGCTGAGTCCACGGCCAGATCAGCCATGATCTTGTTGAATGGCGGAGCAGGCTCGAGGGGCTAGATGGCCTACTCCTGTTCCTATTTCTTATGTTCTTATGTACTCGGGACAGGCGGGTTTGGAGTGAGCCTTCTGTGACTCGTTTGAGGCTCTGTTTGATTGTTTGTACTGTCCGCTCTGCCTGCCCATTGGAGGCTGGTTTAAAAGGGGTGACATGTTTGATCCCATTGCGGGTCATGAATTCTTTAAATTCGGCACTGGTGAAACATGGCCCGTTGTCACTGACCAGTATGTCAGGCAGGCCGTGGGTGGCAAACATGGCCCTCAGGATTTCAATGGTGGCGATGGTGGTGCTTCCCGACATTATTTCACATTCAATCCATTTTGAAAAAGCATCCACCACCACCAGGAACATTTTACCAAGACACAGGCCCGCATAGTCGACATGGATCCTCGACCATGGTCTGGAGGGCCAGGACCACAAACTTAGTGGTGCCTCTCTCGGTGTGTTGCTCAACTGAGCACACACGCTGCATTGCTGTACACAGGACTCCAAGTCAAAGTCAATACTAGACCACCACACGGGATCTGGCTATCGCTTTCATCATTACTATACCCGGGTATGAGCTGTGGAGATCCGAGATGAACGTCTCCCTGCCCTTTTTGGATAGCACTACGCGTTTACCCCACAACAGGCAGTCTGCCTGAATGGACAGTTCGTCCTTTCACCGCTGGAACGGATTGATTAGCTCTTGCATTTCAACGGGGATGCTGGCCCAGCTCCCATGCAGGACACAGTTTTTTACTAGGGATAGCAGAGGATCTTGGCTGGTCCAAGTCCTAATCTGGCGGGCCGTGACAGGTGATTCATCATTTTCAAACGCTTCCATGACCATCAACAAGTCTGCGGGCTGTGCAATTTCCACCCCCGTGGTGGACAATGGTAGCCGACTGAGAGCATCCGCACAGTTCTCGGTGCCTGGCCTGTGGTGGATGGTATAGTTATATGCTGATAGCGCGAGTGCCCACCTGTGTATGCAGGCTGAGGCATTAGTATTTATTCCCTTGTTTTCAGCGAACAGGGATATGAGGGGCTTGTGATCGGTTTCCAGCTCAAATTTGAGACCAAACAGGTACTGATGCATTTTCTTTACCCCGAACACACACGCTAATGCCTCTTTCTCAATCATGCTGTAGGCCCTCTCGGCCTTAGACAAGCTCCTGGAAGCATAGGCGACAGGTTGCAACTTCCCCGCAACGTTTACTTGTTGTAATACACACCCGACTCCGTATGATGACGCATCACGTGCTAGCACGAGTCTTTTACACGGGTTATATAATACAAGCAGCTTGTTGGAGCATAAAATGTTTCTGGCTTTCTCGAAAACAATTACTTGTTTTTTTTCCCATACCCAGTTCTCACCTTTACGCAATAATAGGAAGTTACCAAAATAGTTGAGGAGTCCCAGGAAGGACTGCAGCTCTGTGACGTTCTGTGGCCTGGGCGCATTCCTGACAGCCTCTGTCTTAGCATCTGTTGGCTGAATGCCGTCCGTCACGATCTTTCTCCCCAAAAACTCCACTTCTGTTGCCATGAAAATGCATTTCGACCTCTTCAGCCGCAGCCCTACGCAATCCAGTCGCTGGAGGACCCCCTCCAGGTTTTATAGGTGCTCGACGGTGTCCCGACCCGTGGCCAATATGTTGTCCTGAAAAACCACCGTGCATGGTACCGACTTGAGTAGGCTCTCCATGTTTCTCTGGAAGATCGTCGCAGCCGACCGAATTCGAAACAGGCATCGGTTGTAGATGAACAGTCCCTTGTGCGTGTTGATGCAGGTGAGGCCCTTTGAAGACTTCTCCAGCTCCTGCACCATGTAGGCTGAAGTCAGGTTGAGCTAGGTGAACGTGTTGCCTCCTGCCAGCGTCGCAAATAAGTCGTCTGCCTTAGGCAGCGAGTATTGGTCCTGTAGCGAGAAACGATTAATAGTTACTTTATAATTGCCGCAAATCCTGACCGTGCCATCATTTTTGAGTACTGGAACAATCGGGCTGGCCCACTCGCTGAATTCCACTGGGGAGATGATGCCCTTGCGTTGTAACCCATCCAGCTCGTTTTCCACTCTCTTCCTCATCATGTGAGGTACCGCTCACGCCTTGTGGTGGATGGGTTGTACCTCTGGGACCAAGTGAATCCACACCTTCGCCCCGGAAAAGTTTCCAATGCCTGGCTCAAAAAGGGAAGGACATTTGTTAAGAACCTGGGTACATGAGGCCTCATCGACATGTGATAGCGTTCAGATGTCATCCCAGTTCCAGCGGATTTTGCCAGCCAGCTCCTTCCAAGCAGTGTGGGGCCATCACCCGGGACAATCCATAGTGGCAGTTCGTGCACTGTGCCCTTGTAGGTGACCTTGACCATGGCGCTGCCCAAGACAGTGATAAGTTCTTTGGTGTATGTTCTCAGTTTCGTGTGGATGGGGCTCAGGGCTGGTCTGAGTGTCTTGTTGCACCACAGTCTCTCAAACATCTTTTTACTCATGATGGATTGGCTAGCGCCAGTGTCCAGTTCCATGGCTACGGGTAAGCCATTCAATTTTACATTTCGCATTATAGGTGGACATTTCGTCGAAAATGTGTGCACCCTGTGTACTTCAGCATCTGCCTCCCCTCTCTGAGGCTTGAAATTGCTTTGATCCACCATGGACCGATCTTCCACTGCCACGTGGTGGTTAGCAGGTTTTGCAGAGCTTGCAGCTCGTCTGCAAGCTCGTTGGAGGTGCCCCATTGTTCCACAGCTCTTGCAAACATACCCTTTGAAGCGGCATGAACAGGCTGAATGGAAGCCTGCCCAACGCCAAAAAGGTGTGAATTGCCTTGCATTCATCCTTTGTTGCGGACTCTGAGTCTTCTGGGTCACCTGAGACCTGCTGGCAGTTTCAGACTCGTGGTTTCTGCCCTGTACATTTCTGCTTGCAAACACAGTTTCAGTTAATTTATGAGCAATGCTAGCACTTGTGTGCTGAGAGTTTTTTTTGGTGTTATCACTGGTGGACATAAAGGCCTGTGCTATCGCAATGGCCTTGCTGAGGGTCGGTGTCTCTACACTCAAAAGTTTTCGTAGGATGGTGTCGTGACCAATGCTCAGTACAAGAAAGTCTCTGAGCATTTGCTCCAGGTAGCCATCAAACTCACATTGTCCTGCAAGTCACCTAGCTCAGCCTCGTAGCTCGCCACTTCCTGACCTTCAGATCACTGGCACGTGTAGAACCGATACCTCGCCATCAGCAGGCTCTCCCTCGGGTTAAGATGCTCCCGAACCAGTGCACACAGCTCCTTATATGACTTATCTGTGGGTTTCACCGGAGCCAGAAGATTCTTCATGAGGCTGTAGGTCGGTGCCCCGCAGACTGTGAGGAGGACCGCTCTCCTTTTTGCAGCGCTTCCTTCTCCATCTAGCTCATTGGCTATAAATTACTGGTCTAGCCGTTCGACATAGGCTTCCCAGTCCTCACCCTCCGAGAACTTCTCCAGGATGCCCACAGTTTGCTTCATCTTTGCATTGGATTCGTATACTCGTCGCCAGTTATTGTGTTCCTAACACAGATGAGACTGCACACAGGGAGATTAAAGTAACATTGACCTCAGTCTTTATTAAGACACTTCTGAGTGAGTAACAGGCCTTAGGGGCCGGCTTATATACAGTGCTCCCAAGGGATGCTGGGATCCCTTGGGACTTCAGGGGATGTGCTCCCTGTTGGCGGAACATGAGAGTGTATGCTTTACAGATACACAACAATTTCAACACCCACCCACCCGATAAACCCACTCACCCACCCCCCAGCAGGTGGAATCTAAACGGGACCTCACTGGGTGACTACAAATTTTCTGCAGTGTCCTATCATATTTTGTATTTTTCCCCCTGATACAACCCTTAGGTTCAGCTGGGGCTCGTCCAGCACTCTCTGGTGCTATGATCGACGACCTCTGCCTCTCACCCTGCAGGCAGTATACACCGTAGATAAAGAATAATCGCGAGCTGGCAGATAACTAAACCATGGGAATCTATTCTGATCCCGGCAGGGACCTCTATATTTCTGAAAATATCCCACCAGGGTAGAACTGTGATCTCTGAAATCTCGACCCCTATCTCAATTGTTTTCTGTTTTAGTGTGTAGAAGTGTTTGGGCGGTAAGATGTTCGGGTCGAGGGGGAATTGCATAGGCAAAATGTGTAACATAATCCTGCAGGTTTGTAATGTTTTCCTTCGCAGTGAGGTGAACAGTGGAGGGTTCAGGAATGGGGACAATCTGTTCCTGGGCCATTTGAACTTCTGCCTCGGGTTTAAAACAGAAACTGCTGTCACTGACCGGACACCAGAAGTGTCCATGCTGGTAGTGGGGCGCACTGGTGGTGACACAATATGTCCCACCACCTATATATGCTACCTGTGGAGGAACATGGTCTTTTTGTGCCATCACTTCCATAGTGCATTTGATAGGCTCCGCGCCTGCAGAAGCAAACCCACATTCTGATCGAGCAAAACCATCATCCATGCTATTAACAATACCCGTTCCGTACTGAACACTGTGGCTACATCGTTCCAGGTCCCTCTTCTCTGCCTCCTGGACCCCACACTATTCCCAATATTCAAATCACAAAGCTGTTCTTTATCGACACGTCCATAGTCCAGTTCATAACACTCCTAAAACATCACTTTTAACAGAGCTTCGTAAAGCTTCTCCGTCTTCTTCGGGCACCACTCAGGCAGGTGGACTTCAGTCAGGTTCAGGATCACAGATGCCACGGAGTAGTGCCCGTTCTGAAACAAAACTTTGTCAGTAGGGAATTAACACCAACCCATTCCCCGGACCCCTGGTGGTGGTGGGACACCTATCTACAGTCGTCTGTACCATCGGGGCTCTGGGCGGGGGCTTCCTGGTGTATGAGATGAGCTCTGTGGCGGTGATGGGACTTGGGATCACACAGATATTGGGCCTCAAATCCACACAGGCAAGACAGATAAATCATGACATGGATCTCTTGTTTCTCCTTCCACCACCATTCTCAACACAATCTCGTATCTTTGGCTCGATTCGTTTCTATTAAGACAAAAAATGAAAAAAATCATTTGCTCTGTTGGGGCTGCCCCCTCACAGGTCCTTCTCCAGTTATTCACATTTTTTCATCTTTAAATCAATTTAGTTAAGTCAAATGTCCAACCTTTGTGATCTAAATTACTGGAGTTCACATAACACTGCCCCATCCAGGTTCAAGTTCAACTACACCTTGAGGCCATTTCCCTATAAATCAATTACACCTCTCTGGTAATTGCCTGCTTGAAAGAAAAAGAAAAGAACACCCATTGTGGCTTTTCTGTCTGCCCAATGGGTTCATTCATCCAGCTGGTTTTTCTTTACTGGTACTGAGGAAAAACATCCACTCAATATAACTTAAAATATTAACTTCAAAATTTTACAAATGCTCGGAATAATTATTTCAGTTATGACAAGGTGTTGCTTTCTGCTTGTACAGAGTGTTACCTTTTTTTTTCGACAAACACGCATACTAATACATGCTTCCACGCATACCCATAGCTTACACATTACAACGGTTCTCTCCTTCATGCATAATAGCAGCACACAGCCTTTTCTCCACTGGTCACATTCTTGAATTGGTCAGAAAATTTTTATTTTAAAATACCAAATATATGTAATTGCCTCTTGTCCGGAACTAGAGGTTTTTCACACAATTTAAACCAACCGAAATTCCACCATGGCCATAATGAAAGTTTGGTTTTCCCAGGTTAATTAACCTCAATTCCAAATTAATTCAAACCAATTTCAAACTAAGCAGTGTCAGTTGAAAAAAAAACCTATACAGACACACATACATTTAAAGACAAGTTACAAACCATCCACGTGCTTTTAATTTTACCATTCGCACTGAAACATCAGAGATCGTCCAATAACGCTATGTACATTCGCCACCCATCTCTGGGTGGCGAGGCTAAATCCTGTTCTGCTCCTTCCTTTTGCGGCCTCTGGGCAGCTTGTATGGCTGGATGTAAGGTGGTCTGTACCGCAGGACCCGGAGAACTGGGGCTTTCCCTGAGTCCCAGATGATCGGGGGAATGGCCCCTCCGGTACTACAGCACACTACCCCCTTTCTGTGTAGCTGCTGGGTCCATGTTGTTCCCTGTGGGTTCCGTGCAGCCTGAGCCTGCAGGCTGGGGACTCTCAGTTGGTGGCTGGTCCACCACTACCTCTCCCGTCAGTCCTTCACCACAGAAGGCTGCTGGCTGGGGGTCCCTGTCCGTAGAACGGGTCACTGTTCCCAACGGTAGCGGGATGGAGAACAATCCGGTCTGTTCATTCCCTGTGAAACCCACTAGACTGGTTGCTTTGTGAACCTCTTGCTGCCGCGGCGTCCTGGTTGTTTGGTGTCCTGGTCATTTGCGATGCTGCCTTGGCTGATGTTCTAAAGAACCAGGTTAGCGAAGCTGGTGTGCTGGTCTTGAAGTCTGCCAGGTCTGAAGCATACGAAGCTGGTGTAGAAGCCAAGTGCAGTCCTGGCTTTAAAACAGGCCTTAATTATGCTTTGCGAGACTTCCTTATCTGTCCCCAAATCAATCTTGGTTCTTTGTTTAAGTTTTGCAGCCCAGCTAACTGAAACTTGATTAAGTTTTAATCTGGCATTGATAGAGTTTTCTGAGTTGATGAGCTCTTGTCCATTGTGATAGCACTGCTTTTTGCTTCCGGAAGTCTGGCCTGAACCAGATATTTCTATGCCTGTTGAAAAGGTGTTGGAATATGTATGTGACATTTGGGTCCTCTGGGTGGGGTGATAATGTTTCTTCTGTGGTCGATTGTTTAAATGCTAATGTTTTCTAGGGGCAGGTTTCGGGGGTAAACAGTTCCCAGAAAATTTGATTAGCTCCAATGTCCAAACTGGCCTTTTAGAGATTGACCCCACCCGTTTTCTTGCAGATCCAACATTCACCTTCCATAAATCCCAAACTTTCTGGTAGATAGTTCCAAATTAAGTTTCCTTTTCAATGAGTCCAATCACTGGGGGTTCTCCCATGAATTTTGCAACTCTACAGGCCCTTGGACTCAACTTCAGATAGACTATGTAGGACCTTTACCCAACTGTCCCGGTGGTAAGAAATACATCCTAGTGGTATTGGACGTATTCTCCAAATGGATCGAAGCATTTCCAACTAACAATAACTCGGCTGCCACAACCGCAAAAATACTTCCGGAAGAAGTGTTCTTCAGATGGGAATTGCCCGAGGTCATTGATTCTGACCAGGGAACACATTTCATGGGACAAATTATGCAGCAGGTCATGCAATTGGCAGGGGTAAAACAGAAATTCCATATCGCCTACCACCCGGAATCAAGCGGAGTGGTAGAGCGCATGAATCGGACATTAAACACAATGTTACAAAAATTAGTACAGCAGAACCACACGTCCTGGAACAAGGTCCTCCCTTATGTATTAGTGGCCATCCGAAACACAGTGGTAGCCTCTACCCCACGAGCTAATGACCGGAAGAGTCATGAGAGGTGTCCAAGCCTTCATGGAATTAGATTTGAACGAGATCCAGAAAACTTCCCTGTCCTCAGAGAAATACATGTCAAGTATTTGGAAGCTGCTAGAATGATGCCACAGTGAAATTGGGAAAAAAACATAAAAAAAGTAAGGCCTACTTTGATGGGAAGGTACACCCATGGGAACTAAAAATCGGAGACCAAGTAATGGTAAAAATCCAGAAGGAAGAAACTTTCCTTGCCCCTAAATATAATGGAAAAGGTTAGCGTCTCAGTGTTCAAGGTCATGGATGGCCAAGGGAAGTATAAGTGGCACCACCTTAACCAGCTCAAACCCTTTGGGAAAATAAACAGCCACATGTACCACATCATGTTAGATTCAGAAGAGACAGGGCTTGCCCCACCCAACCCAGCAGCTAACCCGATCCCAGCCCAAGGTATAATACCCGTCTTGCTGCCTATCCAAAATTTAGAGGCCGCAAGTAGCTCAGTGGAAGCCACCAAAGAAGAAGATAATGATTCAGAAGATGACCAGGTAGCCGCCCCAGGGACACCTGACGAAGCCCATGCCCCTCACGATGAGACGGCACCAAGTCCGACAGACGGTTTGCCACGGAGTTTTGAAGCTATGAATCTCACACCTCAAGGCACCCCCCGGCCAGGAGAAGGAAGCAAGGACGACGGTTCCCAGAGAGAGAAAGGAACACAGTCACATGGACTAGAAACCATCCAATACCATTGCCTGGCTCTACCCCGGGATCGAGGAGATGGAGAAAACCTACTCTGTAAGGAGAATAACTGATACTGTGTTTTATTATCCTACAGGGTGGAATCAGAACATTTTTGGGTTTCGTGTGTTTTTTTATTTCTGTAATTTGATGACAATATACAATATGCGTTGATACCTGTTGTACTTAACATACATAATATTCAGTTGCCTAACTGGGTGCCCGGACAATTTAAGGAAATTGTATCATGAAGGATGCAAAATTCACAAGAGCCCCCACAGTGTTTGGGCTCATTTGAAAGGAAATTTAATTTGGGACTATCTACTGAAAAGTTTGAAATTCTAAAGTGCTTATGGAAGAAACTATGAACTTTAATTGAATTTTGGACTTTTACAAGACACTTTCAAGCCTGTGGGCGGACCTAGGGAACACAAGAAGCCACAAGAGACATTAACATTACAACAAATAGCCCAGAGATAGCTAACCATCAACCTGAATCTGGAAAACCATTTCAGCATATACATCACAAAGAGGCCCAATCCAGCCTGTATGCGAAAAACTAAGCACAAAAGGACATTACGATTACCAAGCTAATATTTCCATCAGGAAACAGTTTTCGAACATCAACCCACCCAAAACATATTAACTTTTAATGAGCCCGCCAAAATATTACAAAGAAGAGTCAAGCCCGCCAAATTTAAACAAAGAATGCTGAATTGATTTGGCGCCAAGATTAGAACAACTCAAACCGTATAACTGGCCCCCTGTTTCAACAGAGGGTATGACATACTTTGCCATACAACCAAGACCACGCTTGTGTCATCAAGAAGGGAGAGAAACCAATGCGACAGTTGTAAACTAACTTCTCCAGCCTCGAAGTCCTGAAGCCCTGAAGGAAGGAAGAACATCACCATCGCGGCAGCAACCCACCACAACCAACGTGGTTCCAACGAAAAACCACCGCGATCGACCAAACTCGAAACAAAACTCCAACGGGAAAAAAACGAAGAATCGAAAAGTTTCCACTCTACAATCTAAGGCCTGACTACCAACAGATGAAAACATTACCTAAAGAGACTTTGAACCTATTTCTAACGAAGAAAACCGGGTACTTACCCCATAGATCCAAAACGCACCTTACCGCATCAGCGGACTCAACCCAACTGAAGATTGCGCAGTAAGAAGTCTTCTCCGACATTCGGGATACGGCAAGCAGAACCTATAGAATTCTACGAACCCCGAAATCGCGAACTAACGTTAACTGACCAGAAAGGATTGGTAAGCATAGTCTCTGCCTGCCCTGGAGTCTAACCTAGCTAGAATTAGGTATTGGGAGGTGGGAGGTGTAATTTTTACTGTACCCCCCCTCCCCTTTAACTGTTCCTTATTAGAGTGATTATTAGTTTGACATTGTATTTTCTTGTTTGTAATAAAGTCAAAGTTCTTTTGCACCAAACCAGTTGTCTTTTGCACTTTGTCACATCCCCCAAATAAACCCAGAGTCTAGAACCCGAGGGAGTGGGAGCGATTCGAACCGCTCAAGTTGGTCAGAGGTGAACCTGACCCCCGGGACCACCCTCTTACAATCAGGACCTGACTTCACTACTGTTGAGACAAGAAATAGGTCTGAATAAGACGGAAAGTAAGAGTAGGCGGAAAAGACGCCTTGCAAATGACATAGGTACAGCGTTCGGGGCAGGAATGGCCACAGTCAATACCTTAGATATGACTAATCTGAACACTAAGATAAAGGGATTGACCGGACAAATAAAGCAGGTTTTAAATAGTTTAAATAATAATCAGAGACAGATAATGGGGGCAGGAAAAAATGAGGGTAAGCTGGAGAAAAGAATGGTCACCATATTGGAAAGTCACGCTCAGACAATCAACCAATTAATCAATACTGCCAAGAAAGCAGAGAACCAAATTCAGGTGCAAGTTATGGAAACTGGACGATAATTACGGGAAAACCTGCAGGAAGCCAATGAGGGTAAAGTCCTCAGCTGGATCAATAATACCCAAATTCAGAGTCTGACCTCGAACAAGGAACCCCATCCTCGAGATGGATACCAGCTGCGAAAACACCTCACAGTGTGGTTTCAGGAACAGCACCGCCAAGAACTGTACTCTGACCATGTCAAATGTGACCCCAAACATTCATCAGGAATGCCTATTTGGGAAATGGGACTTATTGTTTCACTGCCACCAAAAGGACCTACCATTACGGAACACAAATTTGCACAATACCCAAACCAAGTTTCTGCACTCACCCGTTGAGACCTATGAGAATTGGAAACAAAGAAATTATTAATATCGAAAGAAGAGGACAAGTACAAAGAGGACCCCGTATCGAAGCTGAAAACCTACTGTGATCAAGTCATTATAGATATATATATGATGATTGATCAAAGGGAGGGCTGTGGAAGTACTGGCCATAAGGTCACTGGTCTGGGCAGCTAAAGCGGACCCAATTTTCCCCAACATAAAGACCGAGTATGCACTGTCAATTTCAGCAGGAAAGACCCTGATCTCCTCAGAATTACTGGCACCAACTCGACTAATTAGGCATGAAAAGGAGGGTATAAAGGTAGAGAGGTTCGGACAGTCCATAGTGAGGACCTAGGAGTAACACTCAGCAGAAGTAGGCACCAGGGAAGAGACTCTTGACGGAACGGTGTTCGGACGGACTGATCATCCGCGGACCTATTGGGTAACTATAAAGTATAAGTGGTGAGTCTTGTACTTCTTCTGCATTAAATGAACATTAACAGTACCGCCATTGTCTAGTGTGTCATTTGGTATTTAACTCAAGAATGGTCGCAGGCAACTACTAGTCACATGACTAGCAAAATTGCCATTTGAGCAACAAGGAAAGGTTGAGTGGGTTGGGCCTCTACCCATCGGAGTTCAGAAGGATGAGAGGTGATCTTATCGAAACGTATAAGATTATGAGGGGGCTTGACAAGGTGGATGCAGAGAGGATGTTTCCACTGATGGGGGAGACTAGAACTAGAGGGCATGATCTTAGAATAAGGGGCTGCCCATTTAAAACTGAGATGAGGAGAAATTTCTTCTCTCAGGGTTGTAAATCTGTGGAATTCGCTGCCTCAGAGAGCTGTGGAAGCTGGAACATTGAATAAATATAGGACAGAAATAGACAGTCTCTTAAACAAGAAGGAGATAAGGGGTTATGGGGAGCGGGTGGGGAAGTGGAGCTGAGTCCATGATCAGATCAGCCATGATCTTATTGAATGGCGGAGCAGGCTCGAGAGGCCGTATGGCCTACTCCTGCTCCTATTTCTTATGTTCTTATAATCTAGCAGATGAATTATAAATGCAATTTGCATCTTCACAATAAAAAATCCTACTTACTCTTGCTGCAGCAACCAGGCTGTTCCATCGCTTCCGGCACTGATCAGCACCCCTCGCCTCATGGGACGCCGAGGATACGATGTCAGCAATCTCGCCCCAAGTATGTTGGTAAACCCGGGGTGGAGGTTTCCCTTTTGCCCCCTGGGTTAATTGGGCCCACCAGGAGTGCACCTCAGCTACGAGGGCCTCATTCGCCTCGTCAGTGAAGGGTTTTGCCCTCTTCCTCCCCCCTCCACATCATGCTGACTTTGCTCTGAATCAGACATCTTTTATAAGTGACAGCGAACTGAAAAATGTCTGTGATATATCCTGCTTCTCTTTCCTCTCCTTCCTCCCTTCCTCGCACTCTCTCTCTCCCCCTCCCTTTGCCTTCTGCGCTAGAGTGGATGACCCCCTGACCTCCCTGAACGTGGGAAAACATGTCCAGCAAAAAAAAACGCATGTGCAGGAGGCCGTTGCTAGGGAAGCTTTTGCCTTCCACATCGCTGGGCTATCGCTGGGCCGAAAGTCGCGATCCAAAAGATGGCCGCTGTTCCAGCGATCATGAAGGCTGACACATCACCAAGGCTGGAACGTCGCCCATTTTTTGGGCGATAGCCAGCAAAGTGGAAGGTCTAGCCCATCGATCTCTGTCTTGAATATACTCAGTGACTGAGCCTCCACAGCCCTCTGGGGTAGAGAAGTCCAAAGATTCACCACCCTCTGTGTAGTGTATGGAGAACGAGTCAGACTGAACACTGTGAGCTCAAAGTGAAGTGTGACCTTAGTCTTTTATTGCATTCTCCAGAGTGCCTCTGCAACCTGTGAAGCTTTCTTAAATACCTGTTCTCCCAAGGGATTATGGGATCCCTTGGGACTCCGGTGAATGAGCCCTCTGGTGGCTGTACAGAGTAAATACAAGTCCACATATATAACAACATTCTCCCCCAAAATCAATAGGGTAACTGTTTAAAATGTGAGTCGATATGGAGCCTTCTTGTCCTGGTTGATCGTCTCAGTGTGAAGGCTGGTGTTGTTGAATCATTCGTTGGGCCCTCGCTGGGCTGCTGTGCAGCTGACCTTGCTGGGCTGCCTGGTGTGTTGGGCCCTGCAGGGCTGCTGTGGATGCTTCGTGGTCAACCGTGGTGTCGGTTGCCACTGGTGTATATGTTGGGGGATCAAAACAGATAGGGTCCAAGGTGGGTTGCTCAGGGTAGTCCGTGAATCGGAGTTTGATTTGGTCCAAGTGTTTCCGGTGAATGAGTCCATTTAAAAGATTGACCCGAAACACCCTGCTCCCCTCTTTGGCCACGACAGTTCCGGGAAGCCACTTGGGACCCTGTCCATAATTTAATACAAATACCGGGTCATTGACTTCAATCTCGTGTGACACATTTGCGCTATCATGGGTATGCACTTTGTTGAAGCCGCCTGCTTTCTACCTGTTCATGTAGATCAGGGTGAACTAATGAGAGCCTTGTCTTAAGTGCTCTTTTCATGAGCAGTTCAGCAGGTGGGATCCCAGTGAGTGAGTGGGTTCTCATGCGGTAGCTAAGCAGGATTCGGGATAGGCGACTCTGCAGTGAGCCTTCAGTTACCCTCTTCAAGCCTTGCTTGATGGTTTGCACTGCTCTCTCTGCCTGACCATTGGTCGCTGGTTTAAATGGGGCAGATGTGACATGTTTGATCCCGTTACGGGTCATGAATTCTTTGAACTCAGCACTGGTAAAACATGGCCCATTGTCGCTCACCAGAACATTGGGTAAGCCATGAGTGGCAAACATGGCCCACAGACTTTCAGTAGTGGCAGCGGACGTGCTACCTGACATTATCTCACATTCAATCCACTTGGAGTACGCGTCTACAACCACAAGGAACATTTTACCCAAGAACGGGCCTGCATAGTCGACGTGTACCCTAGACCACGGTTTGGATGGCCAAGACCATAAACTTAGCGGCGCCTCCCTGGGTGCATTGCTTAACTGCGAGCATGTATTACATCTGTGAACACAGGACTCTAAGTCCGCATCGATTCCGGGCCACCACACGTGGGATCTGGCTATCGCTTTCATCATTACGATGCCTGGGTGGGTACTGTGGAGGTCATTGATGAAGGTGTCTCTGCCCTTCTTGGGGACCACTACTCGAT
Organism: Pristiophorus japonicus; assembly: GCF_044704955.1. Classification (NCBI taxonomy): domain Eukaryota; kingdom Metazoa; phylum Chordata; class Chondrichthyes; family Pristiophoridae; genus Pristiophorus; species Pristiophorus japonicus. Next base: position 60,890,023 of record NC_091992.1, read on the forward strand.
TGCCCCACAGAAGGCAGTCTGCCTGTATAGACATTTCATCTTTGCGCCGCTGAAAAGGCTTTATCTCTTCCTGCATTTCCACTGGGACACTGGACCAGCTCCTGTGAAGCACACAGCTTTTGACCAGGGATAATAAGGGGTCCTGGCTTGTCCAGGTTTTGATCTGCCGGGCAGTGATGGGTGATTGCTCACTCTCAAATGTTTGCATAACCATGGCTAGATCTGCGGGCTGTGCCATTTCCACCCCCGTGGTAGGCAATGGCAGCCTACTGAGAGCATCGGCACAGTTTTCTGTGCCTGGCCTGTGGCGGATGGCGTAGTTGTATGTGGACAACGCGAGCGCCCATCTCTGGATGTGGGCCGATGCATTGGTATTTATCCCTTTACTCTCGGAAAACAGGGAGAAAGTGGCTTATGGTCCATTTCCAATTCGAATTTTAGCCCAAACAAGTATTGATGCATTTTCTTTACCTCATAGACATATGCTAACGCTTCTTTTTCAGTTATGCTGTAGGCTCACTTGCCCTTAGACAGACTCCTGGATGCATAAGCAACTGGTTGCAATTTCCCAAAATCATAAGCTTGTTGCAATACACACCCGACACCATATGACGACGCATCACATGCTAGTACCAAACGCTTACATGGATCATACAACACAAGAAATTTGTTTGAGCATAACAATTTTCTTGCTTTTACAAAGCCATTCACCCCCTTTTTCGTAGTAAGACATGCAGTGGTTCTAGCAGGATGCTGAGACCTGGTAAGAAGTTACCAAAGTAGTTCAAGAGTCCCAGAAACGACCGCAGCTCTGTTACGTTCTGTGGCCTCGGTACGTTCTCGATTGCCTCCGTCTTCGCGTTGGTTGGCCTGATGCCATCCGCCACAATCCTCCTTCCCAGGAACTCCACTTCAGACACCAGGAAAACGCACTTCGAGCGTTTTAACCTGAGCCTCACGCGGTTGAGTCGACTAAGAACCTCCTCCAGGTTCTGCAGGTGCTCGACTGTGTTCCGACCTACGACCAAGATGTCGTCCTGGAAGACCACGGTGTGCGGGACCGACTTCAGTAAACTTTCCATGTTTCTCTGGAATATCGGCGCCACTGATCGGATTCCAAACGGACATCTGTTATAAACAAAAAGACCTTTGTGCGTGTTGATGCAGGTGAGGGCCTTCGATGATTCCTCCAGTTCTTGCGTCATGCAGGCTGAAGTCAGATCCAACTTCGTGGACGTCTTTCCTCCCGCCAGCGTTGCAAAGAGGTCGGCGGCTTTTGGTAGTGGGTATTGGTCCTGCAGGGAGAAACAATTGATAGTCACTTTGTAATCGCCACAGATTCTGACGGTGCCATCTCCCTTGAGGACTGGGACAATAGGACTGGCCCACTCGCTGAACTCGATCGGTGAGATGATGCCCTCTCATTGTAGCTGGTCTAGCTCGATCTCTACCCTTTATCTCATCATATACGGTACTGCTCTCGCCTTGTGATGGATGGGTCGCGCCCCTGGAATTAGGTGGATCTGCACTTTTGCCCCTTGGAATTTCCTGATGCCTGGTTCGAACAGCGAAGGAAATTTGTTTAAGACCTGAGCATACGAAGTGTCGTCAGCGGGCGATAGTGCTCAGATGTCGTCCCAGTTCCAGCGTATCTTTCCCAGCCAGTTCCTGCTGAGCAGCGTGGGACCATCGCCCAGTACCACCCAGAGTGGTAGCTTGTGCAATGCTCCATCGTAGGAGACCTTTACGGTAGCACTGCCGATTACAGGAATCAGTTCTTTCGTGTAAGTTCTTAGTTCCGTGCAAATTGGAGTTAAGACTGGCCTTGAGGCCTTGTTGCACCACAACCTTTTGAAAGTCTTTTTGCCCATGATGGACTGGCTCGCGCCCATGTCTAGCTCCATTGACACCGGGAGTCCATTTAGTTCAACATTCAGCATTATCGGGGGACAATTCATGGTGAATGTGTGTACCCCATGTACCTCTGCCTCCTCTATCTGAGGCTCTGTTTCATCATGATCCTCCTCTGCAACCTGGTGGTTTGCAGGTTTAGCAGGCCTAGCAGCTCGCCTGCACACTCGTTGGAGGTGTCCCATTGTTCCACAGCCCTTTCAAAAGTATCCTTTGAATCGGCATGAATGGAAACGATGATCACCCCCGCAGCGCCAACAAGGTGTTAATGGCCTTGCATTCATCACCCTTGATGGTGGACTCTGAGACATCTGCGAACGTGTAGCTGCAGGTATGTGTGACCTGCCCTATACATTATGATTCAAACACAACATCACTTTGTTCACAGTACTTGTAGCAGCACTGCTGAGAGATTTGCTTCATATTGTCACTGGTGGCAATGAATGCTTGGACTATCGCTATGGCCTTACTCAAGGTTGGGGTCTCTACAGTCAAAAGTTTGCGAAGTATGGTTTCGTAGCCAATGCCAAATACGAAAAGGTCTCTGAGCATATGCTCCAAATGTCCTTCAAATTCGTAATGTCCTGCAATGCATCATTACTCGCCACTTCCTGGCCTTCAGATCTTTTGTAGGTGTAGAACCGGTACCTCGCCTTCAGAACGCTTTCCTTCAGGTTCAAATGCTCTCGGACCAGCGTGCACAAATCGTCGTACGATTTCTCCGTGGGTTTCACTGGAGTGAGCAGATTCTTCATGAGGCCATACGTTGGTGCCCCACAGACGGTGAGAAGGATCGCCCTTCGTTTGGCAGCGCTCTCTTCCCGTTCGTTGGCCATAAAGTATTGGTCGAGTCGCTCCACAAAAGTTTACCAATCATCTCCCTCCGAAAATTTCTCCAGGATGCCCACTGTTCTCTGCATCTTTGGGTTCGCTATTTGTATCTCGTCGCCAGTTGTAGTGTATGGAGAAAGAGACAGACTAAACACTGTGAGCGCAAAGTGAAGTGTGACCTTAGTCTTTTATTGCAGGTCTCCAGAGTGCCACTCCAACCTGTGAAGCCTTCTTAAATACCTATGCTCCCAACGGATTATGGGATCCCTTGGGACTCCGGGGAAGGAGCCCTCTGGTGCCTGTACAGAGTAAATACAAGTCCGCATATATAACACTCTGAGTGAAGACATTTCTCATCATCTCAGTCCTAAATGGCCGACCCCTTATTCTGAGACTGGTTCTAGACTCCTCAGCCAGGGGAAACACCCTCCCTGCATCTACCCTGTCGAGCTCTGTAAGAATTTTGTATGTTTCAATGAGATCACCTCTCATTCTTCTAAACTCTAGAGAATATCGGACTAGTCTACTCAATCTCGCCTCATGGGACAATCCCCCCATCCCAGGAATCAGTCTGGTGAACCATCGTTGCTTTCCCTCTATGGCGAGTATATCCTTCCTTAGGTAAGGAGACCCAAACTGTACACAATACTCCAGGTGTGGTCTCACCAGGGCCCTGTATAATTGCAGTAAGACATCTTTACTCTCATACTCAAATCCTCTTGTAATGAAGGCCAACATACCATTTGCTTTCTTAATTCCTTGCTGTACCTGCCTGTTAACTTTCGGTGATTCGAGTACAAGGACACCCAGGTCCCTCTGAACACCAACATTTCCCAATCTCTCTCCATTTAAAAAATACTCTGCTTTTCTATTCTTCCTACCAAAGTGGATAAATTTACATTTCTCTACACTTGGATATATGTCAGCATTCCTTCATCGTCGCTGGATCAGAATCCTCGAATTCCCCAGTTAGCAGTATTGGTGGAACACCTTCGCCGCACGGACTGCAGCGGTTCAAGGGGAAGGCCGGCCACCATCTCAGGACAACTAGGGGGAGGCAGCAAATGAAGCCCAGCCAACAGCACCCAATCCCAAGAGCAGATTTTGAAAAGAGTATGGATTTGTGGAGTCTGCTTCAACTAATGGCACTGCCACTCTGTGCTGTCTCTGGTTTGCCAATCTCAAACGTGGTGGCAGTGCTGCAATTGGGGAGCGAGAGGAAAAACCAGACCAGTCTAGCACCTAATCATCACCTGCCGATGACCACTGATGCGTTTCTATGTGGACTATTGGTGTATAGTGGATTGAACTTGTTTGTGACATCCCCCGTGGGTGAATAGCTGGTTGTCACTCACTTTCCAGGCTTCAGACACCAGAGGGCTGCTGGGCATGTCGCTATGCTCCGGATTGAACATTATCCACAGGACATGAGCGCAATAACTTGGCGGTGTTTTCTTAAATTTTGGTCATGTGCAGGTTTTGAGTGTCTCATCTTGCCCCCCCCCCCCGCCCCATCCTCCAAGCTCCAGCCTTAATAGTCGTATAATGTTAAACAGCCTCAAAAGTAGGATGCTGGTAAACAATGTTTCCATGGAGACTCTACTTTGGAAGTGGTTCAGGGCTACGTTCCATGCAGAAATCAGCCTTGTACCTGCTTTGCAGACACTCACGGCACGAGTGTCACTCACACAGGCCGAATATTTGTCACAGGATGAAAGTGTGCGAAATTCAGCACACATGCAGAGAACACGCAGCGAGCTCCTGTCGCAGGATCAGAATCATTTGCTGTAAATTCTGGGATAATAATAAGGATGCCAACAATCCGAGCACTCCCATCCGTCACTCCAGCAGCAGGGCAGCTACAATTGTTGTGTAGCGAGAAGCAAATGATGCTTTTCAATGAGATGAGGGGCCGTGGAAGGAATGCTGGGCAGTCAAGCGAAGCTTTCAATAAATATCTTTTTAGAAATAGTTAGCATTAACTTTGATCTTGTATTCCTGTTCCTTGAAAATACAGGTCTCCAAGTAGCGAGTGTGGTTATTGCCGGAGACTGGCTCGAGGGAGTTTCTGAGCCCAGTATTGCGAGGGAGTTGTATTATCATCAGTGCACATGCCTCATTAACTCAAAGAGAAGACCTCGGTGTCTGTGTGGTCTCGACCACATGGGATCAGAATTTAACTCCCTCGCATTGCTTGACTCAGCTCCTCAAAGCAGCACCGCCGATAGCATCAGCACCGACAGTGCGAACCAATCTCTCTAAAACAGGATGCGGGGGTAAGCTGATAGCTAATGACAATTTGTATCTGCGTCATCTTACAAAGAATGCAGATGGCAGGACCCTCCGTTTGTAGTCTGGTCCTGGATTGAAGAAGCGTGTCTGATCACTGAGATATTCTGCTCATTATAATGTCCCACTTATTGATAGAACATGCAGCAAGCGGTGCATTACAGATAAACAAAACAGTGACCCTGCATTTGTGGTCTAAACCTAGGTGACTGCACTGTTTGAGAATGAGCAGAGCTTCTAGTCCAGGAAAACTGCCAATCCTGAGGTCGTAGAGCATCCCCTAATGTACCAGTAGTACAGTAAAGACATTTCCCAATATCCATCAGTGTGTGTGACATGCTGAAGGTCACCATAACCAGTGCGTTTCAGTGTGGTGTCGGCATGTTTCAGTGCCTTAGTGAGGGCCAGCTGCTTTCTCAGTGGTGCTTTCCTTCATTAGCCGAGGCATAGAATACAAGAGCAGGGAGGTTATGCTTGAACTCTATAAAACACTGGTTAGGCCACAGCCGGAGTATTGCATACAGTTCTGGTCACCACATTACCATCATAGGCAGTCCCTCGGAATCGAGGAAGACTTGCTTCCACTCTAAAAATGAGTCCTTAGGTGGCTGAACAGTCCAATACGAGAACCACAGTCCCCGTCACAGGTGGGACAGACAGTGGTTGAAGGAAAGGGTGGGAGGGACTGGTTTGCCGCACGCTGCTTTCGCTGCCTGCGCTTGATTTCTGCATGCTCTCGGCGACGAGACTCGAGGTACTCAGCGCCCTCCCGGATGCACTTCCTTCACTTTGGGCGGTCTTTGGCCAGGGACTCCCAGGTGTCGGTGGGGATGTTGCACTTTATCAGGGAGGCTTTGAGGGTGTTCTTGTAACATTTCCTCTGCCCACCTTTGGCTCATTTGCCGTGAAGGAGTTCCAAGTAGAGCGCGTACATTACAGGAACACCATATTACAGGAAAGATGTGATTGCACTAGAGAGGGTACAGAGGAGATTTATGAGGATGTTGCCTGGGCTGGAGAATATTAGCTATGAAGAAAGATTGGATAGGATGGAACAGAAGAGGCTGAGGGGAGACCTAATTGAGGTGTATAAAATTATGAGGGGCCTGGATAGAGTGGATAGGAAGGACCTATTTCCCTTAGCAGAAGGGTCAATAACCAGGGGGCATCGATTTAAAGTAATTGGTAGAAGGATTGGAAGGGAGTTGAGGAGAATTTATTTTCACCCAGAGGGTGGTGGAGGTCTGGAACTCACTGCCTGAAAGAGTGGTAGAGGCAGAAACCCACACCACATTTAAAAGTACTTGGATGTGTACTTGAAGTGCCGTAATCTACAGGGCTACGGACTGAGAGCTGGAAAGTGGGATTAGGCTGGATAACTCTTTGTCGGCGGTGGGACACGATGGACCGAATGGTCCCCTTCTGTGCCGTAAATTTCTATGATTCTATGATTTTATGGGTCATTAAACAGAGGTAATGTTCTAACTCTTCCAGTGAACATTAAAGATCGCATGGCACTGTTTGACGAACTGTAGGGAGTTCTCCTGATTTCCTGACCAACCTTCTTCCCTCAACCAAAGGTACCAAAAACAGATGAGCCACTCATTCATCTCAGTGCTGTTTGGGAGATTTTGCTGTGCATTGCCTGCATAACAATAGTCACTGCATTTCAATGTAGTAAATATACATGAAGTGTTTTCAGACATTTCTGAGACATATTACAAAATATAATACAAATAAAAGTAATTGACTTAGTCTGTTGTTTACCTTTAAAGGTTGGGGAAAGCTGTATCTTGCTCAGACATCAAGCAACAGAAGCTCAACGATCTTCATTACGGATTATTTATTACAGACAGAAATTTAATAACCGTAATATTTAATATTTTGCAACCAAATTGTCCATGTGTTATGGTCTGTGTTCCAACTGTGAATAATCGAATGTAGGGGTGTGATTGATCCCCCATCACATTCAGGGCCAAGCTGACCACTTTCCATTGTTATCTCCGCCTCTAATCTAATGCAACAAGGGGAAATGTGAGCTTGCTTTGGCTTCGGCTCAGTAATTGAAATCTTCAGACAGCACACTGCTATATTTCAAGTATCAGAGGCTTATTTGCTTCTCTTTTAGCAACTATAACTGCTGCAGTCATCACGCTGTTGAAATGCCTCGTGGTTGACGCGCGTAGATCAATGCATACTTCCCAGTGACAGTGAGAAAACAAGGTGTGTCCGCGTTATAATAAAACCTGTTATTTCAAACATGTGAGGATTGTCACTTGTTCTGTTTAAAACTCGGGTTGGCTTTATGGCGATAGGGTTTATGCGTTGGGCCTTGTGTTAGGTTACTTTTGATTGCTGGTCTCGATATCAGTTATTTGAATTGCCTGATTCAGCATTCGTTGTTCATGGTGTAGACTATGTTGGGGGAGGGGTTATGGAATAGGGAGAGTCACTGTCCAACCTGGAGGTCCCCAGTAATTTGGAAGATTGATGGTTTGGTTTTATAAGGAATTGTAAAGCAGGACTATTGCATAGATTGTGATGTGGGTTAAGATCTGGCCTGGGGCAGGACTGCACCACATGAGTGAGCAGCTTGTCTGGTTACTAGTTTAGAAACAAACCATGTTCTGCCTTTGCCATTTTGCCATTGGGAATCCATGCTCGTATTCAGCCAAGCTTGGTTGGATTGGGATTTCACATCTGCGTGAGCCTGCATCACATTCTGTGCAGTCTCGGTTCAATTCTCCATGGTGTGGAAAGGTGTTACCGATAGTTGTGCTGAAGTTCTTTCTGGGTTTATCAGAGTATTGGTTTCGATATAGTGCAAATGAGTCAAAAGGAAGCTTGTTAATAGTTACATAAGGATGTACAGCACAGAAACAGGCCATTCGGTCCAACGGATCGGTGCTGTTCATGTTTCACACCAGCCTCCTCCCACCACTCCTCATCTCACCCTATCAGCATATTCTTTTATTCCTTTCTCCCTTGTGCTTATCTAGCTTTCCCTTAAATGCATCTGTGCTATTCGCTTCAACCACTCCCTGTGGGACTGAGTTCTACATTCTCACCACTCCCTGGATAAAGAAGTTTCTCCTGAATTCCTTATTTTTATCAGTGACTATCTTACATTTATGACCTCTAGTTTTTAACTCCCTCACAAGTGGAAATATTTTCTCTACATCTACCCTATCAAACACTTTTGTGATCTTAAAGACCTCAATCAGGTCACTTCTCAGCCTTCTTGGAGAAAAGAGTCCCAGCCTGTTCAACAGTTCCAGATAAGTATAAATACCCAGTTCAGATATCATCTTTGTACATCTTTTTGCACCTTTTCCAATGTCTCGATATCCTTTTTATAATATGGAGACAAGAACTGTGTCCATTATGCCAAGTGCGGTCTAACCAAAGTTCTATACAAGTTTAACACAACTTCCCTGCTTTTCAATTCTATTCCTCTAAAAATGAACTCCAGTAATTGGTTGCCATTTTTATGGCCTTATTAACCTGTGTTGCTACTTTGAATTATTTGTGAATGTTTACCCCTCGATCCCTCTGCCCCTCTGCCCCATTTAGACTCTCATTTTCGAAGGAGTATGTGGCCTCCTTATTCCTCCTACCAAAATGCACCAACTCATCATGCCTATTTTGAAATTTATTTGCAATTTATACGCCATTTCTGCAAGTTTATTAAAGTCGCCTTGTATCTTGTCGCAGTCTTTTGAAGTTGTACTTCAGATTTTTGAGTCCAAATTGTTAATGTAAATTGTGAACAACAGTGATCCCAGCACCGATCTCTGTGGAACACCATTACCCACCTTTTGCCAGTCTGGGTAGCTGACCTTAACCCAGACTCTCTGTTTTCTGTTTTGTAGCCAGCTTGCTACCCCTTCCATTACTTGTCACCTGACTCCACATACTCTGAGCTTATGGACATGCCTACTGGAACACCAATTCATTCTCAATATTTTGAAGTGTTTGTTTAATCGGAGCAAGCAGATAAAGGGAAGCACGTGCTGTTCCAGCACGTCAGTGTATCAGTACACCGTCCCCTGAATGCTAGCATGTTATGGGTTGGGTGATGGAGGAGGGGAAGCCCAGCAATCTGCTGTGACACATCACCTTGCAGTTAGTTCAAGAGAGGGAGAAACTTTTATATTTGTTGGACAAGTTAGGTCACTTTACTTCTCACTTCATGTCCTTGTTAAGCACCTTTCCGCCAAATTCTCCCTCCTCCCTGAGTCCTTACTGTGTTCAAAGCAAGACTCATCGCACTCTCTTCCATTCTTTCTTAGGCACATTATGTCCCTCAGCACAGGATAGAAACATAGAAACATAGAAACATAGAAACATAGAAAACAGGTGCAGGAGTAGGCCATTCGGCCCTTCGAGCCTGTACCACCATTCAATAAGATCATGGCTGATCATTCATCTCAGCATCCCGTTCCTGCTTTCTCTCCATACCCCTTGATCCCTTTAGCCGTAAGGGCCATATCTAACTCCCTCTTGAATATATCCAATGAACGGGCATAAACAACTCTCTGCAGTAGGGAATTCCACAGGTTAACAACTCTCTGAGTGAAGAAGTTTCTCTTCATCTCAGTACTAAATGGCTTACCCCTTATCCTTAGACTTCTGGTTCTGGACTTCCCCAACATCGGGAACATTCTTCCTGCATCTTACCTGTCCAGTCCCATCAGAATTTTATATGTTTCTATGAGATCCCCTCTCATCCTTCTAAACTCCAGTGGATACAGGCCCAGTCGATCCAGTCTCTCCTCGTATGACAGTCCTGCCATCCCGGGAATCAGTCTGGTGAACCTTCGCTGCACTCCCTCAATAGCAAGAACATCCTTCCTCAGATTAGGGGACCAAAACTGAACACAATATTCCAGGTATTGGCACTCAAGCTTTGTGCTGGCAAACCACTACCTCTTGCCGCGCATTGTCTTCTCTTTTACTCTCTTCATCCTTGTCCTGCATCTTAGGCCTTGACCCTTCACTATAAGTATCTCAATTTAATAATAACAAATTAAGAGGCATCTACATACAACTTGCAAATACTATATTCTCTCAATTGAAAGAAGAATTTGGATTTACATAGCGCCTTTCACAACCTCAGGATGTCCCAAATCGCTTCACAACCAATGAAATACTTTTGAAGTGTAGTCACTGTTATAGGAAACGTGGCAGCCAATTTGCGCACAGCAAGCTCCCACAAACAGCAATGAAATAACCCAGCGCATATTCTGCTATAGTGATGCTGGGTCACAGATAGATGGTCTCCTTACCCAAGGAAGGATATACTTGCCATTGAGGGAGTGCAACGAAGGTTCACCAGACTGATTCCTGGGATGGGGGGATTGTGCTATGAGGAGAGATTGAGTAGACTAGGCCTATATTCTCTAGATTTTAGAAGAAAGAGGTGATCTCATTGAAACATACAAAATTCTTACAGGCTTGACAGGGTAGATGCAGGGAGGATGTTTCCTCTGGCTGGGGAGTCTAGAACCAGGGGTCACAGTCTCAGAATAAGGGGCTGGCCATTTAAGACTGAGATGAGGCGAAACTTCTTCACTCAGAGGGTGGTGAATCTTTGAAATTCTCTGCCCCAGAGCACTCTGGAGGCTCAGTTTTTGAGTATATTCAAGACAGAGATCGATAGATTTTTGGATATTAAGGGAATCAAGGGATATGGGGATAGTGCAGGAAAGTGGAGTTGAGGTCGATGATCAGCCATGATCTTATTGAATGGTGCAGCAGGCTCGAGGGGCCGAGTGGCCTACTCCTGCTCCTAATCCTTATGTTCTTATGTTGTCTGCGACAGCAGCAAGGGAGAAAAAACTCAGGCGACAGCTTTGAGTTGAAATCCCTGTTTAAATTAAAAATAATTCTTACAGTCGTCACATTGGGGCCAGCCTCATGCTTATTAAACTGTTAGGATTGCAACATTTCACCCTTTATTGTGTCCATCAGGCACCCCTTTATCAGGTGTTCACATGTACTGAAATCCCTTAGTAATAATTCCTCAATAATTTCACCCAGTGGGTTTTACTGGTTCTCACCCCATTTCATCATTTTTATAACTTCAGAGCATCTTCAAATCTAATACTTTGTCCACTGCTAAAACCATAACGTCTCCATTTAAACCCCCCCCTCAGAAAATCACCCCTCCCACACCAGTTTCCAGTTCTAGCACAAGCCACCCTGAATGAGGTCCCAGTAAGTGTTAAACAGCGGGCAGGTTTGAACTCTGCACGTATGCTCACTGCAAACCATCATCGACTCAAAACTTCCACCTAGTGAGTTGGGGCCGAGTTGAAACACAAGTCTCACAGGGGAGAATTCAATGTATATTTCTATTAGACTATTTCTGTTGAAATAGTGAGTGATGGTTGGGTAGAGTTATGTTGGAAAGGTTATACAGCTTGATAGTTGTATGAGGATCTGAATTGATATTTATAGAAATAGCAATTAACCCGGGGTGCCTCAATTCAATTGCATGTGTTGATTCAATTTCCTCACATCAACCAGCCCAATACCTTTTGGTCTGGTTCCCTAAGGCTCCCTGTGCAGCCACCAAGGATCAACGAGAAGTGGAAAATGCTGGCTGTCACTTTTAAAATTCCAGGTTAAATCTGAATTGTAGTTACCCCAAGGTGCAGCTCGTGGTTCAGTGACAGCATTCTTGCCTTTGAGTCAGAAGGTTGTTGTCATGTATGTAACTTTTATGTAACAACACTGCAATACTGTATATACATAAGAAATGCACACCTTGACCACAGGGGTGAACTTGTGGGAGGCACTCCTCACCTGGTCATCCAGGTATATAAAGGGACGTCCCAGCAGGGTCATCACTTCTTGGTCCTGTGAATAAAGGTTCAGGTCATAGAATGACCTTGTCCATAGAATGTGCCTCGTGTGGATTTGTGGTATTGTGTTAGGACTTTACATTGGCGACGAGAAACGGGAATGGCCACCGGCAACACAGATGAACGGTACTGTGTTGGTGAGGACTGGGACGATTTCATTGAGAGGCTCCAGCAGAATTTTGTCATGAAGCACTGGCTGGGAGATGCAGTGGCCGACAAGCGAAGGGCTCATCTACTGACCAGCTGTGGACCTAAGACTTACGCGCTCATGAAAGACCTGCTAGCACCCGAGAAGTCGGCGGACAAAATCTTTGAAGAGCTCAGCAAACTAATCAGTGAGCACCTCAAACTGGCGAGCAGCGTACACATGGCCCGACACTGGTTCTATACCCACCGACATCGGGAAAGACGGAGCATACCGGACTTCGTTGCGGTCCTCCGGCGCTTGGCCAGCCTCTGTAAGTTCACAGACGCCTGCAGGGGGGAGATGCTAAGGGATTTCTTTATTGAGGACATCGGTCATGCTGGGATTTTCAGAAAGCTAATTGAGACCAAGGACTTGACCTTGGAAGCGGCGGCGTTGATGGCTCAGACTTTTATGGCGGGGGAGGAGGAAACCAAGATAATATGCGTGCTCAATTCTGCCTCCAACGTAGCGATGGATCAGGGAGTCAATATCATAAATGTGACACAGAGCCCCGCAGGCAGGCAAGGGTTGTTCGACACACCCCAGGCAGCAATAGACCCAAGAGTAAGTCTCCAACAGAGACAATGGCAGGCTGAACGGACATCTACGCCCCCCCCAGTGGACAATGTGGCCCGGGATGGGGCCATTGACACCCACTAACAGGGTGCTCAGGAGCAGTCAAAGGGACAATCAGCGAGGAATGCCTTGTAACAGCTCTTTTGTTCACAACAATTGGAATCTCAGTTCATGCTGGAGGTGTGGGGGCAGACATACTGCCAGGACTTGCAGGTTTCAACAGTTCGTCTGCAGAAATTGTAACCTCAGTGGCCATTTAGCCAGAATGTGCAGAAAGCCTGTAACCAGGCTAATATACGAGGTGGATGAACCATAAGAACATAAGAACATAAGAATTAGGAACAGGAGTAGGCCATCTAGCCCCTCGAGCCTGCTCCGCCATTCAAAAAGATCATGGCTGATCTGGCCGTGGACTCAGCTCCACTTACCCACCCGCTCCCCATAACTCTTAATTCTCTTATTGGTTAAAAATCTATCTATCTGTGATTTGAATACATTCAATGAGCTAGCCTCAACTGCTTCCTTGGGCAGAGAATTCCACAGATTCACAGCCCTCTGGGAGAAGAAATTCCTTCTCAACTCGGTTTTAAATTGGCTCCCCTGTATTTTGAGGCTGTGCCCCCTAGTTCTAGTCTCCCCAACCAGTGGAAACAACCTCTCTGCCTTTATCTTGTCTATCCCTTTCATTATTTTAAATGTTTCTATAAGATCACCCCTCATCCTTCCAATGAGTAAAGACCCAGTCTACTCAATCTATCATCATAAGGTAACCCCTCATCTCCGGAATCAGCCTAGTGAATCGTCTCTGTACCCCCTCCAAGGCTAGTATATCCTTCCTTAAGTAAGGTGACCAAAACTGCATGCAGTACTCCAGGTGCGGCCTCACCAATACCCTGTACAGTTGCAGCAACACCTCCCTGCTTTTGTACTCCATCCCTCTTGCAATGAAGGCCAACATTCCATTTGCCTTCCTGATTACCTGCTGCACCTGCAAACTAACTTTTTGGGATTCATGCACAAGGACCCCCAGGTCCCTCTGCACCACAGCATGTTGTAATTTCTCCCCATTCAAATAATATTTCCTTTTACTGTTTTTTTTTCCAAGGTGGATGACCTCACATTTTCCGACATTATATTCCATCTGCCAAACCTTAGCCCAGGGGTCTGCGAGGCAGGATGACGCTTGGGGCAAATCACTGGACATTCAGCGGGTTCATGTGGCTAACATTCGCAGCTCATATACCAAAACGCCACCCATGATGATGAAAGTCCTATTAAACGGCACCCCTGTACACATGGAGCTGGACACGGGGGCCAGCCAGTCACTGATGTGTGTTCAACAATTCGAAAAGCTGTGGCCACTCAAAGCCAGCAGACCCAAACTAGAACGCATTGAGACGCAATTACGGACGTACACCAAAGAAATCATTCCAGTGCTAGGCAGTGCAATGTTGGCGGTCACACACAATGGATCGGTGAACCGGCTGTCTCTCTGGATTGTCCCGGGCAATGGTCCCGCACTGTTGGGGAGGAGCTGGTTAGCTGAGATGAACTGGAAATGGGGGGATGTGCACGCCATGACATCTGTGGAGCGAAGTTCATGCTCACAGATCCTACAGCAATTTGAGTCACTATTTCAACCTGGCATGAGGATGTTCAAAGGTACCAAAGTAGTGATGCACATCACCCCAGACACCAGACCAGTGCATCACAAAGCCAGAGCGGTGCCGTATGTGATGCGGGAGAAAATTGAGGGCAAGTTGGACCGGTTGCTGAGAGAGGGCATCATCTCGCCTGTTGAATTCAGCGACTGGGCGAGCCCCATCGTTCCCGTCCTAAAAGCGGATGGCTCGGTCAGGATCTGTGGCGACTACAAGGCCACTATCAACCGGGTGTCCCTACAAGACCAAAACCCGCTCCCGAGAGCAGAGGACATTTTTGCCACGCTGGCAGGCGGCAAGCTGTTCACCAAGTTGGACCTCACTTCAGCCTACATGATCCAACAGCTGGCCGATGAATCTAAACTACTGACCACCATCACTACGCACAAGGGACTGTTTGTTTACAACAGGTGCCTGTTTGGCATTCGATCAGAGGCCGCGATTTTTCAAAGAAACATGGAAAGCCTGCTCAAATCCATTCCCGGAACAATCGTATTTTGTATTACATCCTCATCACCGGTTGTGACACCGAGGAACACCTCCACAACCTGGAGGAGGTGCTACGCCGACTGGACCGGGTCGGCCTGCGACTCAAGAAGTCTAGGTGTGTGTTTTTGGCTCCCGAGGTCGAGTTCCTGGTCAGGAGGATTGCTGCAGACAAGATTCGGCCTACCGAATCCAAAATGGAGGCGATTCAACGAGCGCCCAGGCCCTGCAACACATTAGTGTTGCGTTCATTTCTGGGACTCTTGAACTATTTCGGGAACTTTCTGCCGAACTTAAGCACATTGTTGGAGCGCTACACGTGTTCCTGCGTAAGGGTTGTGATTTGTTTTGGGGGGACTGTCAGGAATGGGCTTTCAATCGGGCACAGAAGCTACTTTGTTCAAATAAGTTGTTGACCCTGTACGACCCCCGTAAGAAATTGGTTCTGACATGTGATGCATCGTCCTATGGGTATGGATACGTGTTGCAGCAGGGTAACACTGAGGGCCAACTACAACCTGTGGCTTATGCCTCCAGGTTGCTCTCTTAAGCTGAACGGGGATATGGGATGGTTGAGAAGGAAGCACTTGCATGTGTCTATGGGGTGAAAAAGATGCATCAGTACCTTTTTGGCAGGAGGTTCGAATTAGAAACGGACCACAAGCCATTAACATCCCTGCTGTCAGACAGCAAAGCTGTCAATGCCAATGCGTCAGCTCGCATACAGCGATGGGCTCTCACGCTCGCTGCGTATGACTACACCATACGGCTCCGGCCAGGCACCGAAAATTGCGCTAACGCGCTCAGCAGGCTTCCACTGGCCACCACTGAGGGGGCAGCGGAGCAAAGCGCTGAGATGGTCGTGGCTGTCGATGCCTTTGACAGCACAGGCTCCCCCATCACAGCCCTCCAGATCAAAATCTGGATCAACAGAGATCCCCTCCTATCTCTGATTAAGAAATGTGTCCTGACTGGGGATTGGGCACCCGCACACGGAGCATGCCCTGAGGCGGTCAGATCGTTTCACAGATGGATGGATAAGCTCTCCATCCAACCCGACTGCCTATTATGGGGCAGCCGGGTAGTCATGCCCCAGAGGGGCAGGGAAGCATTCATCAGGGAACTCCACAGCGAGCACCCAGGCATCGTGCTGATGAAGGCCATTGCCTGGTCACACGTGTGGTGGCCGGGAATTGATTCAGACCTGGAACACTGTGTTCGCAGGTGCACGACGTGTGCCCAGCTAGGTAATGCCCACAAGGAGGCCCCGCTCAGCCCGTGGCCCTAGCCCACCAGGCCATGGTCATGTATTCACGTAGACTACGCGGGCCCGTTCATGGGAAAAATGTCTTTCATTGTTGTTGATGCGTACTCGAAATGGATCGAGTGCATCATTTTGAATTCGTGCACGATATCCACCACCGTGGAGAGTCTGCGTGCGTTCTTTGCGACCCACGGCTTGCTGAACATCCTTGTTAGCGATAATGGCCCATGTTTCACAAGCTACGAGTTCCGGGCGTTCATGTCGGGTAATGGCATTAACCATGTCAAGACAGCACCATTCAAGCCGGTCTCCAATGGCCAGGCGGAACATGAGGTCCAAATCATAAAACAAGGCATGCTCCGGATTCAAGGACCCTCCCTTCAATGCCGCCTATCGCGCCTCCTGCTGGCCTATAGGTCCCGACCTCACTCATTCACGGGGGTCCAGCCCGCGGAGCTACTCATGAAACGAACACTCAAAACTCCCTCATTCATCCAGTCCTGTCCGACATTGTTGAGGGCAAGCGCCAGTCCCAAAACGAGTACCATGACCAAAATTCAAGGGGGCGATGTATAGAAATTGATGACCCCGTATTTGTTCTCAATCACGCCGTGGGGCCCAAATGGCTTGAGGGTACTGTAATAGACAAAGAGGGGAATAGGGTCATAGTGGTTAAACTTAACAATGGGCAGATATGTTGCAAACATCTGGACCAAGTAAAAAAAAAGGTTCAGCATGGACACTGAGGAACCTGAGGAAGATCATGAGATGGTATTCACACCACCGCCAGTGAACGAGCAACAAGAACATTCAGCAGTATGCTCAGTCCCGGCGGTCAGCCCGGACAGGCCAGAATCACCACAGGTGACAGACACGCATACCAAGGCTCAACAACCAGAGCCCCAACTGCGGCGCTCCATGAGAGAGCGCAGACCACCCGAGAGACTTAACCTATGATCCCAATAAGATGTTGAGAGGGAGGTGATGTCATGTATGGAACCTTTATGTAACAACGCTGCAATACTGTACATATGTAAGTAATGCACACCTTGACCACAGGGGGTGAACTTGTGGGAGACACTCCTCACCTGGTCATCCAGGTATATAAAGGGAGGTCCCACTCAGGGTCATCACTTCTAGGTCCTGTGAATAAAGGTTCAGGTCAAGGAGTGACCTTGTCCATAGAATGTGCCTCGTGTGGATTTGTAGTTTTGTGTAAGGACTTTACAGTTGTGGGTTCAAGTCGCACACCAGAGACCTGAGCCACTAATCCAGACTGAGGGACTGCAGCACTGTCAGGGGTGCCGTCTTTTGGATGAGACTTTCAACTGAGGCCCCGTCTGCTCGCTCAGATGGACATAAACGATCCCATGGCATTATTTGAAGAAGAGCAGGGAAGTTCTTCCGGTGTCCTGGACAAACATCACTGTTGCCCACACCCTGGCCATTTATTTCATTGCTGTTTGTGGAATCCTGCTGTGTGCAATTTGGCTGCCATGTTTTAAACATTGCAACAGTGACTGCTCATTGGTTGTGAAACATTTTCAGATGTCCTGAGGTTGTGAAAGGTTCTTTATAAATGCAAGTTCCATCATTTTTCCTTCCTATCCCCTCTGTCTCTTCCCATCCCTTTTGCAAAATATAATATTGTTAGAAATGTTATATTAATTTCTCTTCGTAGCCTTCACTTTAACAATTGGGTGAGTTATTTTCTCACCCTGAGATTCCCTGAATGCCCATCCGTCACTCTTTATCGGTGAGCAGAAAGCGTTGTTCCCAGGTTGCCCCCTCCCCTCACGGTACACGCACCTCCCTCAGTGCAGTGTCACAACACCTTGTGCTGTTTCCGACTTTGACTAGGCTTCGATCCCATCACAGTCAGAAAGGAGACTTTGATCCAATTCATTGGGATTGGTCTTGAGCGGAGGCCAATTGTGGCAAGCTGGCCTTCACATGAGAGAAAACAAGACAATAGACCCCACAGTCCTGTCCTTGGATCATGTGGGACTCAAAACCATCAAACACACACTTGTGATATCCCAGTCAAGCACTTTATTTTACCACCTAGCCAAATCATTTCATATTTTAAAAAAATAAGACACCTACTCACGAGTGTTACAAACAAAAACTGTCCTGGGGGTTGGCTGCGATTTTTATATTTCTGCGAGAGGTTGACAGTGATGGTTTAAACCGCTCCCTCACATGTCAAACTAAATATCAGCTCGCTTGCTTCAACCCCCACTCCATCCTCCCTCCATCTCACCCTCTCACCCTGGCTCGGGCCTATATTCCACTGTGTCTACTCACATGCAAAGCGTGTGTGTGCGCTATGGGTTATTATGCACCTGCTGTTAGGGGGGAATTGGGTATCACAGAGATCGGCTAAGGTCCGTGCCTTCAACTTAGCAGTAGAGCCTGAATTATTTCTCCAGCCTAAACGTGACTCAGCTCATCACAATGTCACCACCTCTCCTTAAGTGAACACTCCAAGATCAAGTATTGTCGCGTCGGGAATAAATCTGCCTTATTCATGCCTCGGGCACACGTCAGATTTATTGCTAAACGTGTATTCTTGCAGAAAGTGTCGTTACTGTGATATGCGTGACACTGAACGTGTTTAGACTCCAAAACTAGTGAAATTGGGGCAGGTAAAAATCAAATATATACCTGATCGTGTGCTTGATTTTCTAAGCGAGTTTATACAAGGGTGTCGAGGCCTTTGAAAGGGAGCAGAGGAGATTTACCAGAACGGTACCAAGGATAATGAGGGTCTTCAATTATATGGAGGGACTGGAGAAGCTGGGATTGTTCCTCTTGGAGCAGAGAAGGTTAAGGGGAGATTTAAATAGAGGTGTTCAAAATCATGAGGGCTTTAATAGAGTAGATGGGAAGAAACTGTTTCCACTGGCAGGAGTGTCAGTAACCAGAGGGTCCAGATTTAAGATCATTGACAAACATCCCAAAGGGGGAGAAGAGGAGACATTGTTTTACGCAGTGAGTTATGATCTGGAATTCACCGAATGAAAAGGTGCTGGAAGCAGATTCAATAGTAACTTTCAAAAGGGAGTTAAAAAGGAAACATTTGGAGCTATGTGGAAAGAGTAGGGGGAGTGGGACTAAGTGGATAGCCCTTTCAAAGTGCCAGCACAGTCACGATGGGCCGAATGGCCTCCTTCTGTGCGATAAGATTCTAATTGACTTGGGGCTCGATTTTCCATTTTTTTTGCAGCTTAACGCCCACGTAGCGCCCATTTTACCGCTGAAATGACGTATAACGCCCGTATATCGCCCATTTAGTCACTAAATGGAAACTGGCGGGCATTTTTCGGAAACTTATCGCTGAGCGTTACTTTCCCCATGTGCTTAACACCGGGAAAAAATAATACCGCCCGCCCACTTTTTTTGGGCGGAATCATCAGAATGGGCGAAATCAACGCCCATAATATCGGCCAGCGTTAATTTCCGCACAGAATTAACGCTGAGATTCAATAATACCGACGCCCACTTTTTTTTGTCGTAAAGATCATATTTACCAAAACTAGCGGCCATGAGATCGCCCAGCCTCACTTTCACCACCTCGCACACATATCGCCCTCAATATCGCTCGCCCAAAAAACCGCCCAGAACTACTCACAGCGTTATGGATGCCATGTTCTACATCACATGTCGCATCCTTTAAAAGGCTGCTGTGCTTCAACCTCGGGGGAGTTCGGATGTACTCTGGAGGTCATTGGAGTTGATGTGAACATCTGTACAAACATCTTGACCATACTGTGACCGATTGGAATTTAATAGTTGTCTTTGTCGGGACATTCCTTGTTTGTGACCACTCGGTGGAAAACAGAGAGTTACTGCAATGAGGCCTGTCCTTTATCACCCTCTCTTTGTGACCAAATACATGCAGCAGACTTGAGATGGCCGAAGGTACACTCCACAGAATTATGTGCCCAATTTAAGACGTGCCAGACTAGTGAGGAGGACCAGACGTTACACCCGCCGCAAGTACAGGGACAAGCGGTCTTACCTCGACTTGCCCGACACCACCTGCCTTCGGAGACTGCGCTTCCACAAAGAGGTTATCACTGAGGTATGCCAGCTCATAAGGGGAGATCTGCAGCCTACCAGCACCATCAGTACTGCACTGTCTGTCGAGGTCAGTCACCACGGCACTGTCGTTCTAAGCGTCGGGTTCTTTTCAGGCCTCAGCTGGCGACATTTGCGGTGTATCTCAGCATGCCACACATTGCTGCATTAGACAGGTCACTGAAGCCCTGTACGCACGCAGGAGGGACTTGATCAGCTTCCCTATGACCAGGGAGGCACAGAGTGAGAGGGCTCTAGGATTCTCCAGAATTGCAAACTTCCCCAAGGTGCAGGGAGCAATAGACTGTATGCACATCGCGATGCGGGCACCTTTTCAAGATGCTAAGGTTTTCAGGAACCACAAGGAATTCGACTCCCTGAATGTCCAACTCGTTGTCAACCACCAACAAATTATTATGGCAGTGAATGCTAAATTTCCGGGCAGCATCCATGATGCTCACATCCTGCGTGAGAGCACTGTATCTGACTTGTTTAACAATAAGCCACAAGGTCAATGCTGGATGCTTGGTGACAAAGGATATGGCCTCGCCACCTGGCTGATGACCACCCCTGCGTGACACCCACACCGAGGCCGAGAGGCGATACACCGAGAGCCACAGAGCCACTCACAATATTGTGGAGAAAAGCATTGGAGTGCTGAAGCAGCGCTTTAGATGCCTGGACCACTCAGGAGGCGAGCTCCAATACCATCCTGAGCATGTAGCTCAATTCGTGGTGGAGTTCTCCATGCAGCACAACTTGGCTATCAGGAGGGGACAAGAATTGCCTGATGAGTTTGACAGTCCACCTCACCAGAGAGAGGACGAGGAGACGGACGCTGACATCAGCCCAGACAATCAGGCTGACGCTGAAACCATTCCCCCGCCCCCCTGTAGACGCATGAAAGGGCCTGTAGTGGCATGATAGCTGAAGAGCCTTACGTCAGGAGCTCATCAATGAGCGCTTTGCCTGAAAGAACGTTGGTGTTATTTACAAGTCTGACACACTGCTGGATGTGCAGGTCATACAACAATGGTGGGCATCATCTTGGTGACAGATGAAGTTTAAGTTGATTGAAGTTAAGTGTAATTATACCCTTTGATGTAAAGGAATCACCAGGGTGTAACGGTGCAGCTATCTGAGCCAATGCGCAACAAGGTTTTGTTAAATAAAAAACATTTAAACCGAACAGTTGTCTGAAATCATCAATATTTATGTAAAAATCAACCTCTCCCCCCCGCTTCTCCTCCCCACCTCTACCCCTTCCCCTCCTGACTACAAGCCGCCTGGCCGAGGAGCTCCTCTGGCGATGCTTCATCTGCTTGGACGGATACGGGAGAGGACGGTCCCGAGGTGGGAACCTGCTCCGAGCTAGAAGCAAGATGTTGCTGCTGGCTCTCGTGTGGTTGGCAATGGGGGCGTGTCACCTTGGGGTGCAGTGCCACGCTCCGGGACCACTGGGAGCCCTCTGCCACCAGTGTTCCTGGCTACCAGCTCCAGGGCCTTCTCCATCACTTCCATGTTATATCTTATTTGTAGGACAAAAACTCGGTGCCAACTATGTTCTTGGTGCTAAGCAGGCTTTTTGCTACTGGTGAATCTCCGTCGTGCCTCCCACAACAGCCAGAAAAACACACACCACACCCACACACGCTTTCAGTCCCTCTCAGCTCCCTCTCTCTCTATCTCCTCTTCTGCGCATGTCATGATGACCCTTGATCTCCTGAATCATGAGAATTGAATGTTGCCATGCCATTGCTAAGGATGGCCACACTTTACGGCAGAAGGTCAAAAAAATGTAACGCTACCGCCCATTTCATATCGCTCGCGGTAACGCCCATTTTCAAAAATGGAGTCTAGGTGCTTTGAGAATGGGTGAGAAGCCGGCGATCTGAAAACCCATATTTACTGCCCACGCCGGAAATAAGGACCATTTTTGGGCGATAAGCACAAAAGTGTAAAATCTAGCCCATAGAGTTTATTTTGTGCCCCACGTCTGCTCTGTTAATACAAGGGGTGGCACATTTGTCATTTCAGGAGGTCTTTTTTCAGCATCAGACAGTCCCAGGTCAGGCAAAGCATGGTGAGCAGTTGAGTAAATCTCTCCACAGTCTGCCCCATCAATATCCCTCAGTCTCAGGTTCACTCCCAGCCTCGACCATCCCGGAGCTTGCTAACAATGTGATTAGTGCTGAGCTAGAGGCCGTTTTATGGTGTGGGC
Organism: Pristiophorus japonicus; assembly: GCF_044704955.1. Classification (NCBI taxonomy): domain Eukaryota; kingdom Metazoa; phylum Chordata; class Chondrichthyes; family Pristiophoridae; genus Pristiophorus; species Pristiophorus japonicus. The sequence continues at coordinate 60,912,401 of NC_091992.1, forward strand.
ACGAGATCACAAATCCACAAACCTATTTCAGATATAGGAACCGTTAAAGACAACAAAGAGGGCTGGAGGGGTTCATTGTCGTATATTTGCTGGTATAACAACAATGGAGTGATGCTAATGAAGACAAATACCTCATGGGAAAAGCTAGAAACAGCAGAGGTCCAAAGAGATTTAGGGTTCCATGTACACAGTTATTAAAATGTCATGATCAGGTACAGGAAATAATCAAAAAGGCTAATGGAATGCTGGCCTTTATATCTCGAGGACGAGAACACAACGGGGTAGAAGTTATGTTGCAGCTGTACAAAGCCCTGGTTAGACCACACCTGGAGCACTGTGAGCAGTTCTGGTCACCACACCTGAGGGAGGATATATCGGCCTTGGAGGGAGGGCAGCGAGCGTTTACCAGAATGATATCCAGACTCCAAGGGGTTAAGTTATGAGAGAGACTGCACAAACTAGGGTTGTATTCCTGGAATTTAAAAGATTAAGGGGTGATTTGATCGAGGTTTTCAGGATATTAAGGGGAACTAATAGAGTAGATAGAGAGAAACTGTTCCCGCTGGTTGGAGAGTCTAGGACGAGGAGACATAGTCTAAAAATTAGAGCCATGCCTTTCGGGAGTGAAATTAGGAAACATTTCTACACACAAAGGGTGATAGAAGTTTGGAACTCTCTTCCGCAAAAGGCAATTGATGCTGGGTCAATTGTTCATTTTAAATCTGCGATTGATAGATTTCTGTTAACCAAAGGTTTAAAGGTATATGTAGCTAGGTCACAGATCAGCCATGATCTCATTGAATACCAGGCCTAAATGGCCTCCTCCTGTTCCTATGTTCCTGTGACAAGTAACTCATGAATTGACCCTGGAGAATTTGTCCTGAGGATAACATGGGATGAGCCTCGAGCCTCAGCAGGATCTAATAGTTACTTCAACAAGCCCACCAGAAGTCCCACCATCCTACCTTCTCAGGGCAAATCGGGATGGCCAATAAACTGCCGGCCTTGTCAGTGACGTCCACATCCCGAGAGTTCATTATTTCAAAAGCCCTGGGGCAGTGCGAAGAGGGTAAAAGCTTCAGACAGGCAGAAGGACTGCAGACCGGCAACTGGTACAGTGTGGGGATTGATGCAGAATCACTAGGTCCAGTGCAGCAGCTCCCGTCTGCCACAGACATCGCTGGCCACTTTGTCCCAGCCGTGATAGTGTAGAGGGCTAAAGTGGGATAGTATGGTTGTGACTAAACCCCACACAAGCAGCTTGTTCCTGGACCTCACTTGATGCAAAGAGCTATCAGTCTGGTAATCCAGTTCCACTTCATCCTCTATGTCAATTATATCAGCCTGTGCGGAAGGAGCAGCGTGGAGGTATACCACTCTAGGGAGCAGCGCGAGATGGTGCAGGAGAGCAACGGCAGCGAAGAGTGACGTCATCAAGATCCAGGTCGGTGATTGGAGCGTGGGCAGGTACAGCAGCAGCGGCGAGGTCGGGGCGAAGGAGCGGCGAGAGATTGTAGAGGGATGTGATCAGGGCCCAGGAGAGGCGTGAGTTTGGGGCCCAGAAGAGGCGAGTGCCCAGGGGCAGCACGGGCCAGCCCACACTGCGATATGTGCGTGCACTAGGTTCGCGCAGCAGAGCAGGTCTCCAGTCGTCTTGGTTAACTCTTGCCACTGGACCAAGACCTAGCTCTGTCAAGCCCGTGTGGTGGCTGGTGTGCAACGGCCACCACATGTTAAACATATCTACGCACTGGCATCTTCCACCCTTCAGGATTTAGTTTGGGATCTGGAATACTAGGTCCTTCATCGAAACACCTGTGAACTTTTTGACGTGGAAGCAAGTCCTCCTCGATTCGAGGGACTGCCTATGATGATGATATATCATTCTAAGAGGAAAAGACGTTTTAATCATCTGAGTATGAGAGGGATTGTGAAGCCAAGAACCGTGAACAATAGGAAATTGTACAGATACGTTGTCACCTCTGCACATAGTTTCACTGACCTGTCCATTGTCATCCAGAGAAACCTAATAACTAGCCAGTGTCAGCTGTGGCTCAGTGGGTAGCACACTCACTTCTGAGTCAGAAGTTTGTGGGTTCCAGTCCTAACCCCAGGAACTTGAACTCAAAAAAATCTAGGCTGGCACTCCAGTCCAGTCTATCGGATGAGATGTTAAAACAAGGCCCTGTCTGCTCTCTCAGATGGATGTAAACGATCCCATGGCACTGTTTTGAAGAAGAGCAGCGGAGTTATCCCCAGTGTCCTAGGCAATATTTATCCCTCAATCAACATAAAAAACAAAGAAAATAGGAGTAGGCCATTCGGCCCTTCGAGCCTGCACCACCATTCAATAAGATCATGGCTGATCATTCCCTCAGTACCCCTTTCCTGCTTTCTCTCCATACCCCTTGATCCCCTTAGCCGTAAAGGCCATATCTAACTCCATCTTGAATATATCCAATGAACTGGCACCAACAATAAGGGAGGGAATTCCACAGGTTAACAACTCTCTGAGTGAAGAAGTTTCTCCTCATCTCAGTCCTAAATGGCTTACCCCTTATCCTAAGACTGTGTCCCCTAGTTCTGGACTTCCCCAACATCGGGAACATTCTTCCCGCATCTAACCTGTCCACTCCCATCAGAATCTTGTATGTTTCTATGAGATCCCCATCTCATTCTTCTAACCTCCAGTGTATAAAGGCCCAGTCAATCCAGTCTCTCCTCATATGTCAGTCCAGCCATCCCGGGAATCAGTCTGGTGAACCTTCGCTGCACTCCCTCAATAGCAAGAACGTCCTTCCTCAGACTAGGAGACCAAAACTGAACATAATATTCCAGGTGCAGTAAGACCTCCCTGCTCCGAAATTCAAATCCCCTAGCTATGAAGGCCAACATACCATTTGCCTTCTTCACCGCCTGCTATACCTGCATGCCAACTTTCAATGACTGATGTACCATGACACCCAGGTCTCGTTGCACCTCCCCTTTTTCTAATCTACCACCATTCAGATAATATTTTGCCTTTGTGTTTTTGCCCCCAAAGTGGATAACCTCACATTTATCCACATTATACTGCATCTGCCATGCATTTGCCCACTCACCTAACCTGTCCAAGTCACCCTGCAGCCTCTTAGCATCCTCCTCACAGCTCACACCGCCACCTAGTTTAGTGTCATCTGCAAACTTGGAGATATTACACTCAATTCCTTCATCTAAATCATTAATGTATATTGTAAAGAGCTGGGGTCCCAGCAGTGAGACCTGCGGCACAAAAGCCTTTTGAAAGTCCAAATACACCACATCTTGTCCACTCTGCTAGTTACATCCTCAAAAAATTCCAGAAGATTTGTCAAGCATGATTTCCCGTTCATAAATCCATGCTGACTTGGACCGATCTCTGTCACTGCTTTCCAAATGCAGTTATTTCATCTTTAATAATTGATTCCAACATTTTCCCCACTACTGATGTCAGGCTAACGTGTCTATAATTCCCTGTTTTCTCTCACTCCTTTTTTATCTGGTCATTAACACATTGCTGTTTGTGGGAGCTTGCTGTGCGCAAATTGGCTGCTACGTTTCCTACATTACAACAGTGACTACACTCCAAAAGTACTGCATTGCCTGTAAAGTGCTTTGAGACGTCCGGTGGTCGTGAAAGGCGCTATATAAACCCAATTTTTCTTTGGTGCAGATATTGTATTCCATTCCATTTATCTTGCATCCTGCCCTCTTCTCCCATCTCCAATGAACGTGCTGACCCTTGCTGCCATATTGTTCGACAAATGCCAGCAGCTCTCTGGGACCTCATCGAAAGTCCACTCTGCACGGTGCGACCTTGGGAATAGCAGCAACTCAATTTGTGCAGCACCTTTAAGATAAAGAAATGTCCCCAAGGCGCATCACAAATAGGCACAAGGCTGCTCTGTCAGGAAGCATGAATGTCTAGCATGCTATTTGACAATAGGTGGCATCACTTCCAAGTCCAGTTCGGATTCCAGCACAGGTCAGGGAGGCCAGGCTGTGTTTGCTGTTCACCTGTCGCTAGCACCCTCAACTTTGAGTCAGAAGGTCGTGGGTTTGACCTCTACTCCAGAGACAGAATCCAAGCTGACACTTCAGGGCAGTACAGAGGGAGTGCTGCTCTGTCAGAGGTGCTGCCTTTCAGAGGAGAAGTTAAACTGAAACTCTGTCTATCCCCTCAGGTAAACGATCCCATGGCACTATTGGAAGAGCAGCAGAGGAGTTCTCCCCGGTGTCCTGACCAATATTTATCCTTCAACCAACACCAGAAACAGCTTATCTGGCCATTACCTCATTGCTGTTTGTGGGGCCTTGCTGCTATACTTCAAAAAGTATTTAATTGGCTGTGAAGCGCTGTGGGACGTCCTGAGATTGTGAAAGATGTCGTAGAAATGTAAGTTCATTCTGAAAAGAAAGTTGGTGCTGAAATAAGAGAGGAGGAGAAATCATGAACAGATAGCTTGAAATGAGAAGACAGAAGTCGAGAGATCTGGAGGGACGGAAGAGAAAGGAGGGATCTCATTAGAATTTAACATTAAAGGGCCAGGACAATTGGGAGCGAGAGATATGACGGATAATCAGGTAAAATAATATGGGCTAAAAATTCGGCAACCTTGCGCCCGGTTTTTCGGCGATATTTCACTGTTTTTGGCGAGGAATGGTGAACCGGGAAATTTGGAGAAGTCTTGCGCCGAAGGTTTTAAGTACCGCTGGGGAGAGGACAAGACTTGAAATAGCACTTTCGGCAAAAATTTGGCTCACAGCGCACCCGTAGTTAGGACGAAAAAAACCTGCCTGGGAAAAACATGCGTTGCAGCCCTTGGAACGGCGGTCGGTATGGAGACCTGCAAAAAAGGTAAGTTCATGTTTTTATTTTTAATTCTTTTGCAGGGATTCGCTAGTTAAGTATCTTGTGAATGTTTTGTGATTTTTTTTATGTTTTGTTTTTTGCAATTTTGTTTTTGGTGTTTTCCGCCCTTTCTAGGCCTCTCTCGCAGCGCTGTCGGCCTCGGAGATACGTTACAGAACATTCGCGGTTTGTGCCACGAATCCTCGTGCAATGCCAATTTTTACCGCTGGGCACATTGAAGCCTGAATTTTAGGCCTCATAGTGGTAGCGCTTTCACCAAAAAGCGAATATCTAGCCCTATATGTTTTGCCCTGGTCTACTTAGGGTGCGATGCACACTGGCTAAAGTTTGACACTCCTATAAAGGAACCAATCTCAAAAATTCCCATTCGCATAAATTACTTCTCATGTATCCTACATGGCTACTGTTGGTACTATCACAAGGTGTGCCACCAGAGGGCACAGCAGTGGGAGAATTGTAGGTTACCTGTATAGGTGTGCCTGGCCTAGTATGAAAGGCAGGCCACCAGGTGTGATCCTCACTCTGGAGTTAACTAATAAAGGACTAAGATCACTACAGTTCAAGTACAACACACTGCCTCGTGGAGTCATTATTAGAGCATCTAAGGACACAACAATTGGCGATGAGATTACGAACTTTCACGCGAAAATGACTACCCTTGGTACGTTGCAGTAGTTTGCCGATGGTGATGATTAGGACGCCTTTGTGGAGAGGCTAGAACACTTTTTCACAGCAAACGACCTGGCAGGAGACGACCCGGCCACACTGGCTGATAAGCACCGAGCTATCCTGCTAACCAGTTGTGGGCCCACTGTCTATGGCCTCGTCAGGGACTTGCTGTCACCAGCGAAGACAACGACCAAGACATACAAGGAGCTCGTAACCCTGATCCATGAGCAACTCAAGCCCAAGGAGAGCATCCTCACAGCCAGACACCGGTTCTATACCCACCGACGGCCCGAAGGCCAGGAAATCGCGAAATACGCCGCAGACCTCAGGAGGCTGGCGGCTACGTGCGAGTTCGGCAACCACCTCAACGAAGCGCTGCGGGATATCTTTGTCATTGGAATCGGCCACAAACTACTGTCGGCGGATACCACAGTCACACTGCAGAAGGCCATTTCTGAGAGTCAGGCATTCATGACCTCGACCTGCGGTTCTAGGCAGATGACTCATCCTCAGGACTCAAACCTGGCAGGTACTGTGCACCGAGTGGTGCCGTTTAGAGGCTGGACTGTAGAGCGCGAACCCTCTCACGGAAGGGAGAACAGGCCTCCGAGTCCCTTAACTCAGAGTCTGCCGAGGGGGGCTAATCGAGTAGCCCCATGCTGGAGTTGTGGAAGGAATCACAGGGCTCACCAGTGCCGCTTTAAAGACTATGGCCCCAAGTTTCCACACGCGGCAAAACAGGCGCCCCTCCGAGCTGGGCGCCCGTTTTTCACGCCGAAAATGGCGCCTGAAAAAAAACGCGTTATTCTCGAGTGCTTTGCAGCTCGATGTCAGCTTGGCGCGGCGCCCAGGGGGCGGAGCCTACCACTCGTGCCGATTTTGTAATTAGGAGGGGGCGGCTACCATTTAAATGAGTTTTTTTCGTGCCGGCAACCCTGCGCGTGCGCGTTGGAGCGTTCGCGCACGCGCAGTGTGAAGGAAACATTGGCACTCGGCCATTTTTGTAGTTCTTTGTAGCTGGTCAATTTTTAACATTTTTAAAAAAAAGCACATTGCCATCAGCACATCAGCACTGAGGCTTCTTGCAGCAGTGAGAAGGCTGCAGGAAGCCTCAGAAGTTGAGCAGCCTTTCCCGACGGCAGGGGGGCCTCCCCCCCACTGCCGTCGGGAAAGGCTGCCTCAACTTCTGAAGCTTCCTGCAGCCTTCTCCCTGCCTCCCCCCCGCTGCCGTCGGTCGGGCCCTCACTGCCTCCCCCCCCCCACTGCCGTCAGGAACGGCTGCCTCCTCACTGCCTCCTCCCCCCCCCCGCACCTGCCGTCGGGAATGGCTGCCTCAACTTGTGAGGCTTCCTGCAGCCTTCTCCCTGCCTGAAGCACTTTCACACAGGTAGGAACATGGTTTATCTTTTCTTTGCTTATAAATTTTTATTCAGGTTGGAATTATTTGTATAATATTTGTAGAAGTATAACTAAGGATTTATTGTAGAATGTAATGACTTCCCTTCCCTCCCCCCGCCCCCACCCCCCCACATCGTTCCCGACACCTAATTTGTAACCTGTGCCTGATTTTTTAATGTGTAGACAAGGTTTTTTCAAGCGTACAAAAATCTTCACTTGCTCCATTCTAAGTTAGTTTGGAGTACGTTTTCACTGTGGAAACTTTCAAATCAGGCGTCAGTGGCCGGACACGCCCCCTTTTGAAAAAAAAATTCTGTTCCAAAGTGAAACTGTTCTACCTGACTAGAACTGCAGAAAACTTAAATGTGGAGAATTGCGATTTCTAAGATACTCCGTTCTCCACCAGTTGCTCCTAAAAATCAGGAGCAAATCATGTGGAAACTTGGGGCCTTAGTATGCAAAGGCTGCAGCACAAAGGGCCACCTCCAGCGAATGTGTAAGAGAAATATGACTCACTGTGTCGATGAAGAGTCTGCAGATGGCCATGAATCCAGTGCGGATTCTGAAACGATAGGCAGAGAGGCAGCTCAGCCCCACGATGTGGTATATATCATGTTTACCTGCACCACCGAGTGTTCTCCATTGAGGATGGAAGTCGAGATAGATGGTGTTCCAATCTTCATAGAAGTGGACACGGGGGCGAACCAGTCAGTAATGAATCAAGAAGCTTTTGAGAGGCTATGGGACAATCAAGCTGAACAACCCAAGTTGGTCCCGGTTCAGGCAAAGCTGCGCACCTACACCGATGAAATTATCCCAGTCGTTGATAGGGCGAATGTAAAGGTACTCCATGATGGCGCGGTGCACAAGTTACCTCTGTGGATTGTTGCAGGTGATGGACCAATGCTGCTCAGCAGAAGGTGGATGGAGAAGATCCATTGGAAGTGGGAAGACTTCACCCCTCCAGCGATCGCCATCCTCCGCGTTCAGAGGCACAGCAAGCCCTCACCTGAGGGTGGACCCGGCACCAGAGAGCAAACCAGCACGTCACCCGAGGCATAGACCACTCAGCACCACTGAGTGGAGATGATCCAGCTGAGACGACCCAAATGCACCTTCCAGGCTCCAGTGGCAGGACTCCAGGGGATGAAAATCGGATCCAGAGGCGACTTCCCAGCTTCGGAGGTAGAACCCGGGGAGAAGAGGATCACCACAGTTGACATCGTGGATGGAGGAAAGATGGCACCCAAATCACAAGGTGATGCGCTGAAGAAAAAGATGGCGGCGGCCAGACCACGAGGTGCAGCGCTGATGGAGCAACACGTGGCACCAAACGGAGAAGCAGATTGGCGTAAAGAAAGCAAGGCCCTCTTAAAGGAGGGATGCAACCCACCACAATTAAAGGGACAGTTCCACACACTCAAACAATCTAATTGTAATTGTAAGTCAGAGTCAAAATGTGTAACTGACGATCAGAGTTGTTTACATGCAACTGTCGAGGAAAAGTCGATCGATTGCGATCGGAGCTACAGAGCATCCACAACAAGTAATGAAAAGTTGTGCGATGGAGGATTTCAACTGCACACAGCCAATGCAGCGGGCAAACACCCATCGGGAGCACACAGGTCCAGCGAGCTACCCAATGCAGTAGCCTGCGTCCCAGGGACCAAAGTTATGCACCGTGGAGTGTGGCCACAAGCAACTAACAACACGAGCTGCAGAGCAAGTGACCTCAGGAGGGCAAAGGCACTGGTATCGATACCCTGCCCCTGATCGACTCCACCTCTCAGGCACCCGATGGCACCAACTGCCACGAGCCTGAAAGAGCAGACTGTGCTAAGGTGCAGCCCCCAGACCCCATCACCACCAAGGCCATACCCGGAAACGAAGGGTCACCCGCTACAGTTCCCCCCAAAGGGGAGCAGGACCGGCCAGGATCCCAAACCAAACAACGCCCAGGCTAGCGAGTCAGCAGTCCCCTGCGCACTGCTAGACGACTGCTCCTCAGGAAGCAGCAGCGACCCGGAGCGCAAGGAAAGGACAGGGAGGTCACAGGCATCTGTGAACCTGCCCAACGCTAGGAACCATGGCAACAGCCCCAAGAGCAGGCAACTCGAGCCAACTGGGTTCCCACTTCCAGCACTGGGCACCACGCCGCCACCAGACTGCCGGAACACCATGCAGCAGCTATGGAACTAGTTTATCCTTACGCACCGGTCACTGCATCGATAATGTATCTCACCAGTCTAATGTACTTGTCTCACAATGGAACCATAAATGTAATGCAAACCTGTTTTCCTGAACTTGAATGTATATGAATGCAATGTGCCTCCAGCATAATCTATATGTGTGTGTGTGTGGCGGGGGGGGGGAGTGGCAGCAGGGTGGGGGAGAATGGAGTGGTCAGGGACACACACAAACAGCAACCACCAGCACTCTACGACACCAACCACTCACCCAAGATTGAAACGACCTGCCAAGGGTCAATCAGATAGAGCCCAGATAGAGCTAAGCCCAGAGTACAGTCAATGCAGAGCCGATTTGCACTAAAGACTTAGGGGAGAGTGATGTCATGTATCCTATATGGCTACTATCACAAGGTGTGCCACTAGAGGGCACAGCAGTGGGAGACTCGTAGGTTACCTGTACAGGTGTGCCTGGCCTAGTATAAAAGGCAGACCACCAGGTGTGATCCTCACTCTGGAGTTAACTAATAAAGGACTAAAGTCACTACAGTTTAAGTACAACACATTGCCTTGTGGAGTCATTATTAGAGCATCTAAGGACACAACATTACTGTTTTAAGACTTTGGGTGGCCATGTTAGTTCACTACCTTAAAAATAAAATTAGTAACACAAAATAAATATGATGAAAATCTTGAAGAAAACTGACAAATCGAGCGATATTAGAATGCTTTTTTTTCTCTCCTTCAAGGCGGTGTTGAGGGGTGGAAGTGGTCTTGCAACGGGGCGGGCGTCGGTCGGAGTAACAATGTCCCTCCCCTTCAGTTACAGGGGAGGGCCGATGTGAACTCTGCAGCCACTTTAGTGGCACCCACTGGGACAGCAGAGAGGGTTTCGGCCGGGCCAGTGGCCCGGTACCCAAGAGGGGGTGTCAGGCTACCTGTTGGAGGCCTGGCTGAACCCGTGGCCCCTATTGTCGGGCCAACCTGGCAGTCGGCCGACAATTAAAATAAAATGGCGGCTGTAGCTGTGAGCCCTCTCCTTTAAGGGCGGACGCGCGCCCAGCCACTGGCAGCTTCCCGCCGGGGAAAGCAGTCAGGGGCACTGAGTGGCGACGCCGCTCCTGCGGGGCAATTTATCTCGCGGGGCGGGAAGGGGTCATCAGCGAGCGGTGTGGGGTCGGCGCATGCCCGGCGGGGAGGCAACATGTGCGGCGTCGAAACCCGATCCCCCCGCTCCCGGCCCGGGGGCAATTTGGGCCGGGTCGACCCATCCGTCTGACCCCGGTCGGTGAGGCCTATCCGCTCCACTACCACCTCTTAGAGGCGGTAATGGACATAAGAACATAAGAACATAAGAATTAGGAACAGGAGTAGGCCATCTAGTCCCTCGAGCCTGCTCCGCCACTCAACAAGATCATGGTTGATCTGGCCGTGGACTCAGCTCCACTTACCCGCCCGCTCCCCATAACCCTTAATTCCCTTATTGGTTAAAAATCTATCTATCTGTGATTTGAATACATTCAATGAGCTAGCCTCAACTACTTCCTTGGGCAGAGAATTCCACAGATTCACAACCCTCTGGGAGAAGAAATTCCTTCTCAACTCGGTTTTAAATTGACTCCTCCGTATTTTGAGGCTGTGCCCCCCTAGTTCTAGTCTCCCCGACCAGTGGAAACAACCTCTCTGCCTCTATCTTGTCTATCCCTTTCATTATTTTAAATGTTTCTATATGATCACCCCTCATCCTTCTGAACTCCAACGAGTAAAGACCCAGTCTACTCAATCTATCATCATAAGGTAACCCTCTCATCTCCGGAATCAGCCTAGTGAATTGTCTCTGTACCCCCTCCAAAGCTAGTATATCCTTCCTTAAGTAAGGTGACCAAAACTGCATGCAGTACTCCAGGTGCGGCCTCACCAATATCCTATACAGTTGTAGCAGGACCTCCCTGCTTTTGTACTCCATCCCTCTCGCAATGAAGGCCAACATTCCATTCGCCTTCCTGATTACCTGCTGCACCTGCAAACTAACTTTTTGGGATTCATGCACAAGGACCCCCAGGTCCCTCTGCACTGCAGCATGTTGTAATTTCTCCCCATTCAAATAATATTCCCTTTTACTGTTTTTTTTTCCAAGGTGGATGACCTCACACTTTCCGACATTGTATTCCATCTGCCAAACCTTAGCCCATTCGCTTAACCTATCTAAATCTCTTTGCAGCCTCTCTGTGTCCTCTACACAACCCGCTTTCCCACTAATCTTTGTGTCATCTGCAAATTTTGTTACACTACACTCTGTCCCCTCTTCCAGGTCATCTATGTATATTGTAAACAGTTGTGGTCCCAGCACCGATCCCTGTGGCACACCACTAACCACCGATTTCCAATCTGAAAAAGACCCATTTATCCCGACTCTCTGCTTTCTGTTAGCCAGCCAGTTCTCGATCCATGCTAATACATTTCCTCTGACTCTGCGTACCTTTATCTTCTGCAGTAACCTTTTGTGTGGCACCTTATCGAATGCCTTTTGGAAATCTAAATACACCACATCCATCGGTACACCTCTATCCACCATGCTCGTTATATCCTCAAAGAATTCCAATAAATTAGTTAAACATGATTTCCCCTTCATGAATCCATGTTGCGTCTGCTTGATTGCACTATTCCTATCTAGATGTCCCATTATTTCTTCCTTAATGATAGCTTCAAGCATTTTCCCCACTACAGATGTTAAACTAACCAGCCTATAGTTACCTGCCTTTTGTCTGCCCCCTTTTTTAAACAGAGGCGTTACATTAGCTGCTTTCCAATCCACTGGTACCTCCCCAGAGTCCAGAGAATTTTGGTAGATTATAACGAATGCATCTGCTATAACTTCCGCCATCTTTTTTAATACTCTGGGATGCATTTCATCAGGACCAGGGGACTTGTCTACCTTGAGTCCCATTAGCCTGTCCAGCACTACCCCCCCTAGTGATAGTGATTGTCTCAAGGTCCTCCCTCCCCACATTCCCGTGACCAGCAATTTTTGGCATGGTTTTTGTGTCTTCCACTGTGAAGACCGAAGCAAAATAATTGTTTAAGGTCTCAGCCATTTACACATTTCCCATTACTAAATCTCCCTTCTCATCTTCTAAGGGACCAACATTTACTTTAGTCACTCTCTTCCGTTTTATACATCGGTAAAAGCTTTTACTATCTGTTTTTATGTTTTGCGCAAGTTTACTTTCGTAATCTATTTTTCCTTTCTTTATTGCTTTCTTAGTCATTCTTTGCTGTCGTTTAAAATGTTCCCAATATTCTAGTTTCCCACTAACCTTGGCCACCTTATACGCATTGGTTTTTAATTTGATACTCTCCTTTATTTCTTTGGTTATTCACGGTTGAAAACATAGAAAACATGGAAAATAGATGCAGGAGTAGGCCATTCGGCCCTTCGAGCCTGCATCGCCATTCAATGAGTTCATGGCTGAACATGCAACCTCAGTACCCCATTCCTGCTTTCTCGCCATACCCCTTGATCCCCCTAGTAATAAGGACTATATCTAACTCCTTTTTGAATATATTTAGTGAATTGGCCTCAACAACTTTCTGTGGTAGAGAATTCCACAGGTTCACCACTCTCTGGGTGAAGAAGTTTCTCCTCATCTCGGTCCTAAATGGCTTACCCTTTATCCTTAGACTGTGACCCCTGGTTCTGGACTTCCCCAACATTGGGAACATTCTTCCTGCATCTAACCTGTCTAAACCCGTCAGAATTTTAAACGTTTCTATGAGATCCCCTCTCATTCTTCTGAACTCCAGGTTGGTTATTCCTTCTCTTACCGCCCTTCTTTTTCACTGGAATATATTTTTGTTGAGCACTATGAAAGAGCTCCTTTAAAGTCCTCCACTGTTCCTCAATTGTGCCACTGTTTAGTCTGTGTTCCCAGTCTACTTTAGCTAACTCTGCCCTCATCCCACTGTAGTCCCCTTTGTTTAAGCATAGTATGCTTGTTTGAGACACTACTTCCTCATCCTCAATCTGTATTACAAATTCAACCATACTGTGATCACTCATTCCGGGAGGATCTTTTACTAGGAGATCGTTTATTATTCCTGTCTCACTACACAGGACCAGATCTAAGATAGCTTGCTCCTTTGTAGGTTCTGTAACATACTGTTCTAAGAAACAATCCCGTATGCATTCTTTGAATTCCTCCTCCAGGCTACCCCGTCCCACCATGAAGTTATTATTTGGGGGCTATAAACTACGCCCACCAGTGACTTTTTCCCCTTACTATCTCTAATCTCCATCCACAATGATTCAACATTTTGTTCATTAGAGCCAATATCATCTCTCACAACTGCCCTGATATCATCCTTTATTAACAGAGCTACCCCACCTCCTTTCCCTTCTTGTCTATCCTTCTGAATTGTCAGATACCCCTGTATGTTTAATTCCCAGTCTTGGCCACCCTGCAACCACGTTTCTGTAATGGCCACCAAATCATACCCATTTGTAATGATTTGTGCCGTCAACTCATTTACTTTATTTCGAATGCTGCATGCGTTTAGGTAAAGTGTTTTAATACTAGCTTTTAAACCATGATTTTTAGTTAAGGAAGAGGGTAATTTTTGGCTGGAAACACATCATCGATGATGTCACCAGACCCACACCAATGAATAGGGTCGGGCGGGCTCAATAAGCCCTATTAAGGGATAGTCGTTTTCAACAGTGGGATGGAGCCAGCAGCGGGGTTGTGACCTGCCTTGGCCACTGCCGCACCACACCTGCCCAGGTAGGCAATATTCCGGCCTGTATTTCAGTTCTAACTGCAATGCACGGCATAGCATCAGGCTGATCTACTCAAAGCAGCAGCAGGAAATATTTTAAAACTGTATTCTCGAGATATGTGCACCGGTATTAAGGCCATCATTTATTGTCCATCCCTAGAGAAGGTGGTGGTGAACCTTCTTCTTGAACCGCTGCAGTCCGTGCGGTGAAGGTACTCCCACAATGAAGGAAGTTCCAGGATTTTGACCCAGCGTCGATGAAGGAACGGGAATCTATGTCCAGTTTGGGATGGTGTGTGACTTGGAGCAGAACCTGGAGCTGGTCGTGTTCCCATGCGCCTGCTGCCGTTGTCCTTCCAGTTTGTGGAGGCTGCGGGTTTGGGAGGAACTTAGCGAACTCTTGCAGTGAACGCTGGGCATGGCAGCACTCCAATGTCATGACTGAGCTGGCAACCTATCACCCCGATCTGAAACACAATTTCAACTACAATACGTTCCGTGTTAGTCAAGAAGCAGAAATTCCATTTATTTTTTGCATTGATGCATGAAGTCTAATTCGATATTACCCACTCTCGGGCCAACAGTATATTCATAACATAAATTGCTCAGACAAAAAGTATATTCACAAAATCTTCCAGTGATGTCCAATATTCATCATAGTGAGTCATGAAATTAGATGAAATGGCTGCGTAATTTTGTCATAACATTTGTGCAATACTTCGCCTTTGAGGCTATGACTATAATTTTAACAGAAAAAGCTACATGAGGCATGGAGAGATATAGTGATGGGTTGAATTAGAAGAGAAATCAATGTAATTAAATGGAGGAGTTCTAGGAATGTAGCCAGCCCTGGCATTAACGGTGTTAATGATAATTGAAGATGCCAGGTTCTATAATAATTGAGCGAGAGGATGGTTTTCACTGTAACTCAGTCCTGAATTCAATATGAGGCTATGGGAGGGGGTTAATCCTCCCCATCACACTCCTCTTCGCCTTCTCAATAACCCAATGATGCTTGTTGGCTGGAAAGGGCCAGTTTAAATAGATTTCCTCCATCGTGGGGAGAAGTAGGGTAAACATATTTTACCTTTCTGCATCTCCCCTTCAAGCCCATCTTTAGCTCAGTGACAGGGGTTCTCAGTCCTGGCGATGGGCAATGACTTTGGCCCACGGGTCTCGGACAGTGAAAGCCAACTTCAGGGGAAAATGACCAAATCAATTCTTTTATTTTGGAGCAGAGGATAAAGTAGTCAGTTTGCCCATTTTTCCATCTGAATAAAAACATTTTGTCGTTACTTAAGATAGGATCTTTACTTGGTGCCCTGCTCATTAATCTTGAGTGTTATAGTTTGGTGGGTGCAAGTTTATTCCTCCCTCTCCCCCATCATTGTAAATGCTTGTTTAGAGAGTTTGTGATTTAAGGCAGGTGGTCTGGTAGAGAAGCTGAACTTGGAAGCAGTTGGACTGATGAACTTGCACCTTTGAAAGAGAAGATCTCAGTATGTCCCAAAGCACTTTACAACCGATGAAGCACTATCAGTGTTGGCTAATGTAGGAAACTGTGCAGTGTTCCCTCAACAACAACTGGTATTTATATAGCACTTATAATGTAGTAAAATGTCCCACAGGTACTCCAACGCATTCCTGGTTGGCCTCCCACATCCCTACCTTACGTAAACTAGAGGTGATCCAAAACTCGGCTGCCCTGTGTCCTAACTCGCACCAAGTCCAGCTCACCCATCACCCCTGTGCTCGCTGACCTACATTGGCTTCCGGTTAAGCAATGCCTCGATTTCAAAATTCTCATCCTTATTTTCAAATCCCTTTATGGCCTCACCCCTCCCTATCTCTGTAATCTCCTCCAGCCCCACAGCCCCCGAGATGTCTGCACTCCTCTAATTCTGCCCTCTTGAGCATCCCTGATTATAATCGCTCAACCATTGGTGGCCGTGCTTCTGTTGCCTGGGCCCCAAGCTCTAGAACTCCCTGCCTAAACCTCTCCACCTCTTTACCTCTCTTTCCTCCTTCAAGACGCTCCTTAAAACCTATCTCTGTGACCACCTGCACCATCGTCTACTTATGTGGCTTGGTGTCAAATTTTGCCTTATAATACTCCCGTGAAGCACCTTGGGACATTTCACTATGTTACTGAGTTGAGAAGCAAACATCATTAAAACTGCAGAGACTCTTGCTGAATAAGTTTTCACGAACTAAGGAAAATGATGAGCGGCTTTGCTAATCGCCGACGGTCACGTCAGTTGTTGCTGATATTCAAATCAACTCCTATGCAAATGTCCTGTTTTGTTTTGTTTATAATATTCTCAGTTCCCCTCCTATTTATTTCCATGACTTTATGCCTGCAAATAGGGCTCATTCAAATTGTTTAAAAAAAATTCAAACAATAAATTCTTAATTTTTTTCAGGTGGAAAATGATTAAAAATAAAAATACCCATTGTTTTCTCACTAGTGGAAGGTGTCAGCTGTGGCTCAGTGGTCAGCGCACTTGCCTCTGAGTCAGAAGGAGCATAACATTCTAGGCCGACACTCCCAGTGCAGTGTTGAGGGAGTGTTGGAGGTGCTGTTTTTTGGATGAGACATTAAACTGAGGCCCCGTCTGCTCTCTCAGGTGGATGTAAACGATCCCGTGGCACTATTTGAAGAAGAGCAGAGCAACTATCCCCGGTATTCTGGCCAATATTTATTCCTCAACCAACATCACGAAAACCGATTATCTGGTCATTATCACATTGCTGTTCATGGAGCCTTACTGTGAACAAATTAGGTGCTGCGTTTCCTGCATTACAACAGTGACAACACTTCAAAAGTACTTCATTGGCTGTGAAGCACTTTGGGACATCCTGAGGTTGTGAAAAGCGCTGTTGAAATACATAAATCTTTGAAGGTGGCAGGTCAAGTTGATAAAGTTGTTAAAAAAGCATCCTTGGCTTTATAAGTATAAAGAATACAAAAGCAGGGATGTGATGGTAAAGCTTTATAAGTCACTGGTTAGGCCTGAGCTGGAGTATTGTGGCCAGTTCTGGGCACCACACTTTAGGAAAGATGTCAAGGAGAGGGTGCAGAGCAGATGTACCAGAATGGTACCAGAGAGGAACTTCAGTTCTATGGAGAGACTGGAGAAGCTGGGGCTGCCCTTCTTCGAGCAAAGAAGGTTAAGGGGAGAGGCGTTCAAAATTATGAGGGGTTTGATGGAGCAGATAGAGAAAAATTGTTTCCAGTGGCAGAAGTGTAAGTAACCAGCATAGATTTAAGACAATAGGCAAAAAATCTAGGGAGAAATGGAGAGAATGTTTTTACGCAGCGAGTTGTTATCATCGGGAACACATTGTCTGAACGGGTGGTGTAAGCAACTTCAATAGTAACTTTTAAAATGGGAGTAGATCTGTGCTTATAAAGGAGAATTAGCAGGGCTTTGGGGAGAGAGCAAGGGAATGGGACTAATTGGGTAGCTCTTTCAAAGAGCCGGCATGATGGGCAAATGACTTCCTCTGTGCTGCACAGTTCTGTGATCTATGATTCTATAAGTCCTTTCCTTTAAAAATTGGGACCTCTGTCCATTGCATTGGTAACATCAGCATGCGTATTGCTTGCTGTATGCTCCCACACCAATGGACAGGTCATCAATCAAGGGCTGCCTTACATCACACACCAAGGCATTGTTTAATAAAAGCAAGATTGCAACTATTCCCCTGTTCATAATTTCCCAACAACTTTTATTATCTCACCATCATTGTGGCCGTTAAGTGACTAGCTGCACAATAATAATCAGAGGTTCTTCAATTTTACTGTTAATTTAAAAACAACGATCAAGGGACTCAGTGAGAGACCGGAGATGGGGTCCCTGAACTGTGTAAATTATTATGGTTTGCCATTTAACTCTACCTCCTGCTTGTTTTCTCCACTTTTAGTAAAGTTCAAAATAAAAATGGTTTAATTGGGTTTGCTGTCTCCAAACTGACCTGATTTGTGGGACCCAATAGTTTCCAGATTGTCTCTTCTTTTGTTACATTACACGCCTTCCAATCGTATTGGCATGCTTTCAATCTCTGCCTTGGAATTCGAGAACTTGAACTTTGGAGTTCCCGATATATTCCCTCCAGTATTTACAGGGTTGAACAAGGGCTTGGTCTCATACATTCCCGTCTAGAAAGCCAACTCAAACTGACAACAACCCCTCCAAAAGCTGGCAACTCAAGAATGACTCTGACATGCGAAAACACGCAATTATCCAGGCTTTGTAACCGAGACTGTAGGTACAGACAGCACTCTTTTAAAATGATAAATGGATTTGACAGGGCAGATACATAAAACCTATTTCCTCTGGTGAGAGAATCCAGAACAAGAGGACACAATCAATATTAGAGCTAGAATGTTTAGGAGTGAAATCAGGTTGGACTTTTTCACAAATTGGGTAAATGGAGTTGAGGTACAGAGCGCCATTACCTGATTGAATGGTGGAACAGGCTCGAGGGGCTGAATGGCCTCCTCCTGTTCCTCTGACATGGTGACCAGGTGACCAAAGTGATTACTGCAGCTTGAAACGTATTCTGGCTTAGTACCATGGAGCAAATGGGATGTATAGTGCTTCAAAAATTACTTAGGCTTGCCCAGACTTTCCTACGCTCTTCACATTGTGCTGGGGTTTTGGATCTTGATTATCTTCCGCTGGGTTAAAAGCTCGAGATTTCTCAGCCTCGGCTCAATCACACCCATGACTTCCTGTCTCTCTGCCTCGAGACTTTCTAGTAAATGACAATTCCATTTGTTTTCTAGCTCTGGATCTTTATTCTGATCTCCGCTGAGTAGTAACGGTCTTGTCCCTGAGTCTGAAGGTTGTGACATCAAACTCCACTCCACATAATCTGTCACTCCCAATGCAGTACTGAGGGAGTGCTGCACAGTCGGAGGTGCCATCTTCCAGGCGAGAAGTTAAACCGAGGCCTCATCTGCCCTCTCCGATGGAAGTAAAAGATCCCTGCTGCCTGTCACTGAGTCATCTCTCAGTCCTCCTCCTTCCTACTCCCTCCGGCCATTTTTATTATTTTTTTTATTCGTTCCTGGGATGTGGGCGTCGCTGGCAAGGCCGGCATTTATTGCCCATCCCTACTTGCCCTTGAGAAGGTGGTGGTGAGCCCGGCAAGAGAAACTGGCAAATCGGACAGTGCGCTGAGAATGGGAACGATTCAAACAACGGGCGAGGAAGATACAGACTAGACATATTCCCACATGCAGTAACAGCAGGACAGAAGAGCGAAATTACAATTTAAAATAAATTAAATTAAGCCTTAAAAAGAGGCGTGGGACAAATCAAGGGCCAATAATACAGAAGACAAGGGGAAGTTAAAATGGTCGATTAGAAAGGCCGAGGGGGTATGAAGCAAGGCGGCAGAGAAATAGTAAAGAATTTTGTAAAGGTATAAAACGGAAAAGAAAGGTTAAAGAGAGGGCGGGGCTGATTCGAGATTGGAAGGATGCGAGATATTAAGTGAGTATGTTGTTCTGGTTTTCACAGTACAATGAGGCAGTGGTAATGAAAGGGAAACGAGGAGCAATTAGAGAGGATATTTTTCGAGCCGGATTTGTACTGAAAGCAAGTGATTGAAAGTGTAAAAGGCAGCAAGCCCGGAGAATGCTGAGGGAATTCCAAGGCTCTAACCACAATCCTTCAAACACCCATGGGTAGGGAAGGTGTGCCAGAGGACTGCAGAGCTACCAATGTAACATCTCTGTTCACAAGGGACAAAGGAATGAACCATATAATTATAGATCAGTGAGCCGAATGTTGGTAGTGGGTGAGCTTCCAGAAGCCACAATACAGGACAGGATTAATACTCTCTGAGACAGGCAAGGATTCGTCATCATCATCATAGGCAGTCCCTCGGAATCAAGGGAGACTTGCTTCCACTCTTAAAATGAGTTCTTGGGTGGCTGAACAGTCTCTGTCACAGGTGGGACAGACAGTCGTTGAGGGAAGGAGTGGGTGGGACTGGTTTGCCGCACGCTCCTTCCACTGCCTGCGCTTGATTTCTGCACGCTCTCGGCGATGATTAATTAGTGACAGACAACATGTAGAAGGCAAGTCATCTCTGAGGAATGTAATAGAATTCTTTGAGGAAATGCCTGATTGTACTGATAAAGGAAATTTGGTGGCTGTTGTGTATATGGATTTTCAAACGACGTTTAATAAGGTGCCGCATAGGAGGCTTGTTAATCACACGAAGGCCCGAGGGAGTGTGGCAGTCAAAGTTTCCCGTAATTTGTTTGTGGGTGCGTGGCCCCTTTAAAGGGCCGCGCGGCCCGTTCTAATTCCCGTGTGTGCGGTTATTTCCACTGTAAAGCTGGCATGCGGTCTGTGTAGGAGCTGTGCGGCCTCGAAGCTGAAAGGGAACATTGGAGGCCATGTGGAAAAGATGCTGAGGGAAGGTGGAGTGGTTAATGGAGGTTTTCAGCCATGGGGGATGTAAACAGTGGAGTTTCTCAGGGGGTCAGTGTTGAAACCATTGCACTCTCTACAAATGATCTGGACATGGCTATGTGGGCACAACGCCAATATTAGCGACAGCAGGAAAAGGAGGAGCTTGACTAACTGTGAAAGAGTTGTAGGGGGCTTCAGGAGGTCACACACAGGCTTGTAGATCGGGCAGGTAGATGTCAAATGGAAGTTAATGTGGGGAAATGTCACACGATACATTTTGGGAGGAAAGATGAGGAGAAAATATACACTAACTTGTAAAACATTAAAAGGAGCAGAGAGACCTTGGGGTTCAGATAGTTAACTCTTTAAAAGTGGGAGAGTAAGTTGATAAATCTGAAATAACATGAGATGGGGCTGGATTTTTGGCTTTGCTGTATACGCAGGCGGGGCGGGAAATTTACTGCCCGATTAACGTTTGCGCTGCATGGAGTCATTTTTGTCATCTGGGCCCTGGCGCAATGCAAAGGGAGGCGTTGTACGACCTTCACGGAGCACTAACTTTAGTGCGGGGCTGGGAGCATCCCAAGAGAGGCCTTGGGAGGGGGAAAAAAATCGCTAAATCGTTCAAAAAAACATTGCAACACCCTTACCGCACAAATCGCTACAAAAAAATAAACGAATAAACACTGGAACTTACCCTTTTTGCAGTTTATCCACCTCACCACCGCCGGCAGGGCTGCACTGCTGTGTTTTCCCCGGCAATCATCGCAGGGCGCGTTTCGGGGCGTATGGGTCGGGTGATTGCCGAAACCTTGTGCCGGTGTCGCAATGCGAGCCGTTGCACACCCAGCGCTGCTCTCACCAGCGGTGCTTCTAAACGCAGCCACAAAACCCGACCCGAGGATTGCGACCAGATGGTAAAGACGTCATCGCCCCATTTTTCACCGCGGAGGGTCAAAACCCGGCGAAACCCGGGGTCGCAAACGACCCGAAAATCCAGCCCTGGTTTTATCAGTCAGGGCATAAAGTATAAAAGCAAAGAGGAAATGTTAAACTTATACAAACCACAGGTTGGGCTGCAGTTAGAATACTGTGCCTAGTTTGGAGAGCCCTATTTAGGGAAAGAATCAAGGCCATTGAGAAAGAAGAAAAGAAAACTTGGATTTATATAGCACCTTTCACGACCATTGGATGTCTCATAACACTTTACAGCCAATGAAGTACTTTTGGAGTGTAGTCACTGTTATAATGCAGCAGCCAATTTGCGCACAGCAAGCTCCCACAATCAGTAATGTGATAATGACCAGATAATCTGTTTTAATGATGTTGACTGAGGGATAAATATTGGCCAGGACACCAGGGAGAGCTCCTTTGCTCTTCTTTGAAATAGTGCCATGGAATCTTTTACATCCACCTGAGAGAGCAGACGGGCCTTAGTTTAACAATCATCTGAAAGACGGCACCTCCGACAGTGCAGCACTCCCTCAGAACTGCAGTGTTAGCTTAGAATTTTTGTGTTCAAATCCCTGGGGTGGGACTTGAACCCACAACCTTCTGCCTATGAGGTGAGAGTGCTGCCCACTGAGCCACAGCTGAGGGTGCAGAAGAGATTCTCTAAAGTGATGGCAGGGATGACGGGCCTTAGTTATTTAGTGAAATGACAGAAACTAGAGCTCTTTACCTTAGAACAAAGTAGGTTAAGAGGAGATCTGATAGACCTGCTCAAAATGATGAGAAGGTAAATTGGAAAAACCATTGGTCAGTGAATCAGTAACTAGAAGGGTATAAAAAGGTGAAAGGAAAAGTTAGACTTAAAAAAATTCCCATTGGTTTTTACACACAGGATTGTTGGGCCAGGAGGCTCATGAGGTGATTCCTGAGATGAATGGCTTGTCTTATGAAGAAAGGTTGAGCAGGTTGGGCTTATACTCATTGGAGTTTAGAAGAATGAGAGGTGATCTTATTGAAACATATAAGATTCTGAGGGGGCTTGACAGGGTAGATGCAGAGAGGATGTTTCCCCTTGTCAGGGAATCTAGAACTACGGGGCATAGTTTCAGAATAAGGGGTTGCACATTTAAAACTGAGATGAGGAGGAATTTCTTCTCTCAGAGGGTCGTGAATCTGTGGAATTCTCTGCCTCAGAGAGCTGTAGCTGCTGGGTCATTGAATATATTTAAGTAGGAGATAGACAGATTTTTGAACGATAAGGGAGTGAAGGGTTATGGGGAGCGGGCGGGGAAGTGGAGCTGAGTCCGTGATCAGATCAACCATGATCTTCAGTACCCCATTCCTGCTTTCTCGCCATACCCCTTGATCCCCCTAGTAGTAAGGACTACATTTAACTTCTTTTTGAATGTTAAGGGAATCAGGGATATGGGGATAGTGCAGGAAAGTGGAGTGGAGGTCGATGATCAGCCATGATCTTATTAAATAGCGGAGCAGGCTCGAGGGGCCGAATGGCCTCCTCCTGCTCCTATTTCTCATGTTCTTATGTAGAAGGTTTACTATCATTGTCACTGATGAGAATTCTAAATGAGCAATACACACCTAAGGAAGCTGATCATAGAATCAATTTTGAGCCAAGAAAGCGATTGATGAAGAGTGACGCACAAATGAAAAGGAACAAATCTCACCCTTCTCACTCCCCATTCACTGAGTAAAACCAATATCGGCCACTCCTTCCAAGTAGATCCAACAGCAGCTCCATCACTGAAATGAATTACATCACTCAACTCTCGAGATCAGCAAACGTATACCAGGAAAAAGGATAGATCAAAAGATACAAACTGAAGATAAATTGCTTCACTCCCCACCTGATTCAGGACTCTCAACCCTCGAGATCAAATGGACACGTAGATCACTGCAGGAACCTTACACCATCCCAGCACCTCCACTTGGTTTGTGGAATGGGAGCACGCATTCTCAGAAAGAAAGACTTGCATTTATATAGCACCTTTCACGACCATTGGACGTCTCAAAGCGCTTTACAGCCAATTAAGTACTTTTGGAGTGTAGTCACTGTTGTAATGTAGGAAACAAGGCAGCCAATTTGCGCACAGCAAGCTCCCACAAACAGCAATGTGATAATGACCAGATAATCTTTTTTTGTTATGTTGATTGAGGGATAATTATTGGAAAAGATACCGGGAATAACTCCTCTGCTCTTCTTCGAAATAAAGCCATGGGATCTTTTATGTCCACTTGAGAGAGCAGACGGGGCCTCGGTTTAACATTTCATCTGAAAGACGGCAACTCCGACAGTGCAGCACTCCCTCAGCATAGACCACCATCCTGCTCATAACATTCTCCTTCCTTTACTGACCCTGCCTGTAACACGAACGTTGGAGACACTGGTGGCTGCTGTTGATTTGGTGTCTGATACTGTGCATTTACAAAATCCACAGCCCAAGTGTGAGCAGGTAGTCACGTGGACAGTTTTACAGCAGCATCAATTGTCTGACGGTGGTACCTGTTAATAAGTTATCCATGTGGTGGACCCTTTACTGACTGAATCAATGAGAGAGAAAGCAGTGGGACACATCCAAGAATCATGCTTAAATATCAAACTCACAAATACTGGCTGTAGGCAAACTGTTGAAGCCAAAGTGACACCTCATGCCTGAAAATTAGCAAACATTAAATTTTAAAATAGGAAACCTTTTCTCGTTAACTTGAGCCAACTGCAATTTGCTGATGAGCCACCTTCTTGAACTGTTGCAGTAGTGGTTTGGTACAACTAAGTGGCTTGCCTGGCCATTTCAGAGGGCAGTTAAGAGTCCATGTTGGTGTGGGTCTGGAGTCACATGTAGGCCAGACTGGAGAGTGATTGGAGCGTGGGCAGGTACTGTAGGAGTGAGGTTGGGGCGCAGGAGCGGTGAGAGTTTGTAGAGGGATGTGATCAGGGCCCAGGAGCGGCATGAGTTCAGGACTCAGGAGCGGCATGAGTTCGGGGCTAGGGGCCCAGGGGCAGCACGGGCCAGCCTACACTGCGATATGTGCATGCACTAGGTCCGTGCAGCAGAGCTGGTCTCCAGTCGTCTTGGTTAACTCTTGCCACTGGACCAAGACCTAGCTCTGTCAAGCCCGTGTGGTGGCTGGTGTGCAACGGCCACCCCACGTTAAAAAAATCCATGCACAGGCATCTTCCACCCTTCAGGATGTAGTTCGGGATTGGGAATATTGGGTCCTTCATTGAAACACCTGTGAACTCATCCTTTTTTGGCGTGGAAGCAAGTCATCCTCGATACAAGGGACTGCCTATGATGATGAGGCCAGACTGGGTAAGGAGGGCAAATTTCCTTCCCTAAAGGACATTAGTGAACCCGATGGGTTTTTATGACAATCCGATAGTTTCATGGTCACCATTACTGATACTAACTTTTTAATCCAGATTTATTTAATTAACAATTTAAATTCCCCAGCTGCCGTGGTGGGATTTGAACTCATGTCCCCGGATTATTAGTCTAGGCTTGTGGATTACTGGTCACATGTGTTGACACGGCCTAACAGGTGACAACTCGAGAATGCCCCTGACCTGTGAAAACAAGCAGTTACATGGTCGCTGTAGCGTAGGCAGTAGGTACCCAACGGGAGAGTTCACTGACACGGTGCATAGCTGAAAGTGTCACACCTCAGGGAATCGCACTTTTATAGGGCAACAATTACCAACTGACCGAAAATGATATTTTACCTGTTCAATCACCAATCAATTATTTATCCTGAATGAAGCAAAAACAGTTCGAGTCAGTTGGTAAGTAAGAATTAGTAATGAATCAGCAGTAAGTTGATTTATTTATAAAAAATAACTACCAATAGCAAACTCACAAGCAAGAAATGGCCAAACATATTGCTAAATATAATTTTGTGATGTCAGTTTGAGCGGCCATCTTGAATTTTTCATCTACCTGAAAGTCTGCTGGTAAAAGTAATAGTTATACCATAAAATACCCACCAAAACATTAAACAATTTAGAATAAAATGCATATATTTACTCTTAATGTAGTGTATTTTGAGTTGTAACCTTTCTCAGAAATGCCTCCTGTGTTGGGCTGGGCCTTGTATTATTGGGTGGAGTTTGTTGCTTGTTCTGATGATTCCCTGGTTCCTCCTGATTGGTTACAGTCAATCGGAACCATGACCTCTCTGTACTCTGCCTGTATTCACTACCTTTGCTGATGTTGTGATGACCTGGGTCACTCCCTCAGCGGCACGACAAATGACTGAGAAGAAGGAGAAAGTCTGACCAGTTTCCACAGCTAGAGGGACGGGAGGGTTTTTTGGGGGCAAGGGCTTGAACTCAAAATGTTTGACAACTACCGAATTTGATTATTCTTGGTAATATACTCAATATTGTACTGGAGTGACAGCTGTGGCTCAGTGAGTCGCACTCTCACCTCTGGGTCAGAAGGTTGTGGGTTCAAGTCCCACTCCAGGGACTGGAGTACAAAATACTAGGCTGACATTAAACTGAGGCCCTGTTTGCTCTCTGAGATGGACATAAAAGATCCCATAATACTATTTTGAAGAAGAGCAGGAGAGTTGTTTCCATTGTCCTGGGGCCAATATTTATCCCTCAACCAACATCACTAAAACAGACTATCTGGTCATTAACACAGTGCTGTTTGTGGGAGCTTGCTGTGTGCAAAATGGCTGCCGTGTTTCCCATATTACAACAGTGACTACATTCCAAAAGTACTTCATTGGCTGAATAGTGCTTTGGATGCCCGGTGGTTGTGTAAGGCGGTATATAAATGCAAGTCTTTATTTTTTTTCCTTTTTTTTATTGAATCAAGATGCAGGCCATGCGTTCCTTTCATAACACCTCAAACATCACTTTCAAGAATGACAGGTTAATGGAAAACACGAGAAAATAAAACAAAAAATTGCCAGGTTACCAGAAAGTATGACATGTCCCAGCTGTGCCCTCTTCAAGAGGAAGTAAAAGCAGATCTCGAGCGACATGAAAGAACCGGAGCTTTTAATAGGGTTCTATGGTCGACCAGTTGACCTGGTGTCAGTTCCAGCCGTCCATCTCCACGGCAACAGCCTCCGCTCCTGCCCAGTGCACCTGTTTGTTCTCCAGGCCTTTGTCATCCTTTCGAACTCCGCTGGAGAACAGGTGAGGGTTCTTAGTTTAAGCTAGTAAGTTGCAGAGCAGTGATATTATTGGGGAAAGCAGCTTCCACACTGAGCAGGACTTCCGAAGTGCTTAGGTAATTTTGAATTTTGACAAGGTCGCTGTTGTGGGAGCCTGTTAAAAAATAATTCACGTTTCTTTTCTGCCTTGCGGTTAGACAAGTGGATCTGTCTCGACAGAGTCCCAGGTAAAACAGTTAACTAACGGCTTTTATAAAGAACAAGAAGATTGAGGGATAAATATTGGCCAGGACACCAGGAAGCACTCCCCTTCTCCAAAATAGTGTCTTTTATATATACTCAAGAGAGCAGACAGAGCCTTGGTTTAACATCTCATCTGAAAGATGGCACCTCCGACAGTGCTGCACTCTCTCGATACTGCACTGACCACGCCCGGTAGCTCTGTACTGTAGCAGTGACATTATCCACACACGTGATGTCAGCTTCCATATTTAGGCGGAGTGAATTTTGGCACCATGGCATTGGTCAATGAGCTGGAGGCTGGGGTCGGACCTGAGGTTTCAATTGACAGAGTCTCTGAACTCATGACTGAAACTACACCAAACAGAATCTCCCGACTACAGGAGGATCATTTCTCCAACAAACTGCAGTGACTGGAGGAGAGTCACTAAACAAATTGTGTGCATAAAATCAAGCCTAGTTATTTATAGCAGGCGTGGTTAACGAGGGAATTAACCAATCCACTCCATTCTGTCCGGGACTTGTGGTGTCATTATTTGCTGCCATATTTATGTGAGTCAGCAGGTTGTGGGTTCAAGCCCCACTCCAGGGACTTGAGCACTTAAATCTAGGCTGACACTCCAGTGCAGTGCTGAGGGAGTGCTGCACTGTCGGAGGTGCCGTCTTTCAGAAGATGTATAAGATCCCATGTTACTATTAAAAAAAAAACAGTACATTTTCCCTGGTGTCCTTACCAATAAATATCAGAACCAACACCGAAGACCAGATTATCTGGTCATTATCGCATTGCTGTCTGTGAGAGCTTGCTGTGCACAAATTAGCTTCTCACATTACAACATTGACTATATTTCAAAATATTTTATTGGCTGTAAAGTGCTTTGGGATGTCCTGAGCAGGGAAAGGTGCTATAGAAATGCAAGTCTTTCTTTTTTTTCTTTGTAACACGGGTCTGCTTTACCTCTCCAGACCAGCCTTGATTACTTCTGTGTTGCTGGTTGACTGACGTCAAGTCATGGATGAGCCAGGATTTCTCCCAGCTCAACAGCAGCCGTCATTTCAGTTCTCCCCAGAAGTTCCAAACCTTTGCCTTTAGAGTCCATTGCCCCTTCCCCAGCAGAGTGCTGAGGCTTTACCTGACAGCCCACAACCTCGATGTCCTGCTCCATCTCGAGCTGAATTTGAGCCCATGTTCATCAGTATGCCCGCCTCTTGCCACCGACGCAATATCAGCTGCCTCCATCACTACCTGACCCCACCATCACTCAAATCCTCATCCTCACCATTGCCAATTCCAGATTTGACCTTTCCATGATGAGACTTTAAACCGAAGCCCTGTCTGCTCTCTCAGGTGACGTAAAAGATTCCATGGCACTATTTCGAAGATGAGCAGGGGAATTATCCCCGGTGTCCTGGGGCCAATATTTATCCCTCAATCAACAGAACAAAAACAGATTATCTGGTCATCATCACATTGCTGTTTGTGGGAGCTTGCTGTGTGCAAATTGGCTGCCGCGTTTCCCACATTACAACAGTGACTACACTCCAAAAGAACTTCATTGGCTGTAAAGCGATTTGTGACGTCCGGTGGTCGTGAAAGGCACAAAATAAATCTGAGTCTTTCTTCATTCTTAGCGAACACCTCAAGCTCCACTCTACATAAGTCACCCGGAAATTTGCTGCTTATCCCCCATTGAGGCCCATGTGCCCACCCCCCCAATCCTCGTTGCTTGCCACTCTATGCCCGTCCCTCAGTGCATTAATTTTCAAATCGTTGTCCTCATTTACAAGTCCCTCCAAGCCCTCTCTCCACCCTACCTCCATCCCTTTATCCCAGCTCACTCCCTCCACCCTTCTGAGTCTGGATCACTGTGAGCCCTCTCCACCCTCCCCTCCACCATCTGTGACAAGATTCAGTCATTATGGCCCCACACTCTGCAATGTTATTGTTAGGTAAGGTCAAGAGGTATGGAGCGGAGGTGAGTAAATGGAGTTCAGCCAGGCTCGAGGGGCTGAATGGCCTACTCCTGTTCCTATCTTATCCACCTTATCTATCTGGCCTGCTACCTTCAGGGATCTGTGGACCTGCACTCCAAGGTCCATTTGTTCCTCTACACTTTTCAGTGTCATACGATTTAATATATATTCCTTTGCCTTGTTAGATCTCCCCAAATGCATTACCTAAGCTTATATTCACTGGAATTTAGAAGAATGAGAGGGGATCTCATGCAAACATATAAAGTTCTGACGGGATTGGACAGGTTAGATGCAGGAAGAATGTTCCCGATGTTGGGGAAGTCCAGAACCAGGGGTCACAGTCTAAGGATAAGGGGTAAGCCATTTAGGACTGAGATGAGGAGAAACTGCTTCATTCAGAGAATTGTGAACCTGTGGAATTCTCTACCACAGAAAGTTGTAGAGGCCAATTCGTTAGATATATTCAAAAGGGAGTTAGATGTGGCCCTTACGGCTAAAGGGACCAAGGGGTATGGAGAGAAAGCAGGAATGGGGTACTGAAGTTGCATGATCAGCATGATCATATTGAATGGTGGTGCAGGCTCGAAGGGCCGAATGGCCTACTCCTGCACCTATTTTCTATGTTTCTATGTTCCGATGCTCCTAACTTGCTCCCTAGCACTCTCTCTCTACCTTGCCATGTCTTTCCCCACCTCCAGAAGCCTCCTCAGAACCTGTCTTTGGAACCGTATCCATGGTTACCTCCTGTAACTCTTCTCCCGATTCTCTGTTTGCTGTCTGTAGAGCGTTTGGCTATGTTAAAGGAGCTTTACATGTGTAACCTGCAAGTGTAACATCAGTCAGGTTGGCTTTTACCATTACCTTGAAATGTGCCTCCCCCATGATGCCTTTATTAATCACCCACACGTTTGGAAACTGGATCACTGTAAATTTCCGATGATATAAAATGCGATTGGGGAATGGCACGCAACAAAACACCACTGATCGCAAAAACTGTGTGAATTGACTGCACAGAGCAAAACTGGCGTAGCATTGAGGTTTTGACTGGAAAACTCTGGGACCGGACCTGTACAGTTGGATTGAATGACAGACAGCACCTATCCAGCAAGCCACTGACTGAAGAAAAATGGTCTTTCAGTTGGATCAGCTCCCAGACATAGCCCATAAAAATGGAAAAAAAAATCCATTGCCCTCCCTTAACCAATGGTCACATAACTTGATCCCTTATGGATGTTGCACAGTTCCCGTAGAATCCCAAACTAATGTGTAGAAAAAACTCCATCAAACATGGGTGCATGTCCCTGCTGTACTATGCAGAGTTAATGCCATTCCTACATTTGTGATACTGTTACCCAAACTCTTTAATCAGTCACCCCAGTCCCCAGATGGCACAGATACATGAGACCATTAAATGTCCTGTAAGGAGCTGAGAATAATTCACGTGTTTACTAATGCGACTTATTCTGGATAATTGCATAATATCTGGCTACAGCGGTGCAAGTATTAGGTACTCCAGTGCAGTACTGAGGGAGCACCGCACTGTCGGAGTGGCAATACTGAGGGAGTGCTGCACTGTCGGAGAGGCAGTACTGAGGAAACGTCGCACAGTCGGAGGGGCAGTGCTGAGGGAGTGCCGCACTGTCGGAGGGGCAGTACTGAGAGAGCGCCGCACTGTTGGAGGGGCTGTACTGAGGGAGTGCTGCACTGTTGGAGGGGCAGTACTGAGGGAGCGCTATACTGTCGAAGGGGCAGTACTGAAGGAGTGCCGCACTGTCGGAGGGACAGTACTGAGCGAGTGCCGCACTGTTGGAGGGGCAGTACTGAGGGAATGCTGCAGGAAGGGCAGTACTGAGGGAGTGCTGCACTGTCGGAGGGGCAGCACTGAGGGAGTGCTGCACAGTCGGAGGGGCAGGACAGAGGGAGTGCTGCACAGTCGGAGGGGCAGTACTGAGGGAGTGCTGCACTGTCGGAGGGGCAGTATTGAGGGAGGGGCACACTGTCGGAGGGGCAGTACTGAGGGAGGGGCACACTGTCGGAGTGGCAGTACTGAGGGAGTGCTGCACTGTCGGAGGGGCAGTATTGAGGGAGGGGCACACTGTCGGAGGGGCAGTACTGAGGGAGGGGCACACTGTCGGAGTGGCAGTACTGAGGGAGTGCTGCACTGTCGGAGCGGCAGTACTGAGGGAGGGGCACACTATCGGAGGGGCGGTACTGAGGGAGTGCTGCACTGTCGGAGGGGCGGTACTGAGGGAGCTCTGCACTGTCGGAGGGACAGTACTGAGGGAGTGTTGCATTGTCGGAGGGGCAGCACTGAGGGAGGGCCGCACTGAGGGAGTGCCGCACTGTCGGAGGGGCAGTACTGAGGGAGTGCTGCATTGTCGGAGGGGCAATACTGAGGGAGTGTTGCATTGTCAGAGGGGCAGTACTGAGGGAGTGCTGCACTGTCGGAGGGGCAGTACTGAGAGAGTGCTGCATTGTCGGAGGAGCAATATTGAGGGAGTTCCGCACTGTCAGAGGGGCAGTGCTGAGGGAGTACTGCACTGTCGGAGGGGCAGCACTGAGGGAGGGCCGCACTGAGGGAGTGCCGCACTGTCAGAGGGGCAGTGCTGAGGGACTACATCACTGTCGGAGGGGCAGTACTGAGGGAGTGCTGCACTGTCGGAGGGGCAATACTGAGGGAGTGCTGCACTGTTGGAGGGGCAATACTGAGGGAGGGGCACACTGTCGGAGGGGCAGTACTGAGGGAGGGGCACACTATCGGAGGGGCGGTACTGAGGCAGGGGCACTCTGTTGGAGGGGCAGTACTGTGGGAGAGCCGCACTGTCAGAGGGGCAGTACTGAGGGAGTGCTGCACGGTCGGAGGTGCAATACTGAGGGAGTGCTTCACTGTCGGAGGGGCAGTACAGATGGAGGGGCACACTGTTGGAGGGGCAGTACTGAGGGAGGTGCACTCTGTCGGAGGGGTAGTACTGAGGGAGAGCCGCACTGTTGGAGGGGCAGCACTGAGGGAGTGTTGCACTGTTGGAGGATCAGTACTGAGGGAGTGCCGCACTGTCGGAGGGGCGGTGCTGAGGGAGTGCTGCACTGTCGGAGGGCAGTACTGAGTGAGTGCCGCACTGTCGGAGGGGCTGTACTGAGAGAGTGCTGCACTGTCGGAGGTGCAATACTGAGGGAGTGCTGCACTGTCGGAGGGGCAGTACTGAGAGAGTGCTGCACTGTCGGAGGAGCAATATTGAGGGAGTTCCGCACTGTCGGAGGGGCGCTGCTGAGGGAGTGCCGCACTGTCAGAGGGGCAATACTGAGAGAGCGCCGCACTGTTGGAGGGGCTGTACTGAGGGAGTGCTGCACTGTTGGAGGGGCAGTACTGAGGGAGCGCTATACTGTCGAAGGGGCAGTACTGAAGGAGTGCCGCACTGTCGGAGGGACAGTACTGAGCGAGTGCCGCACTGTTGGAGGGGCAGTACTGAGGGAATGCTGCAGGAAGGCCAGTACTGAGGGAGTGCTGCACTGTCGGAGGGGCAATATTGAGGGCGTGCCGCACTGTGGAGGAGCAGTACTGAGGGAGTGCCGCACTGTCAGTGGGGCAGTATTGAGGGAGTGCTGCACTGTCGGAGGGGCAGCACTGAGGGAGTGCTGCACAGTCGGAGGGGCAGGACTGAGGGAGTGCTGCACAGTCGGAGGGGCAGTACTGAGGGAGTGCTGCACTGTCGGAGGGGCAGTATTGAGGGAGGGGCACACTGTCGGAGGGGCAGTACTGAGGGAGGGGCACACTGTCGGAGTGGCAGTACTGAGGGAGTGCTGCACTGTCGGAGGGTCAGTACTGAGGGAGTGCTGCACTTTCGGAGGGTCAGTACTGAGGGAGCGCAGCACTGTCGGAGCGGCAGTACTGAGGGAGTGCTGCATTGTTGGAGGGGCAGTACAGAGGGAGTGCCGCAATGTCGGAGGGGCAGTACTGAGGGAGTGTTGCATTGTTAGAGGGGCAGTACTGAGGGACTGCTGCACTGTCGGAGGGGCAGTCTTGAGGGAGTGCCGCAATGTCGGAGGGACAGTACTGAGGGAGTGCTGCACTGTCGGGGGGGCAGTACTGAGAGAGTGCTGCACTGTCGGAGGAGCAATATTGAGGGAGTTCCGCACTGTCGGAGGGGCAGTGCTGAGGGAGTACTGCACTGTCGGAGGGGCAGCACTGAGGGAGGGCCGCACTGAGGGAGTGCCGCACTGTCAGAGGGGCAGTGCTGAGGGACTACTGCACTGTCGGAGGGGCAGTACTGAGGGAGTGCTGCATTGTCGGAGGAGCAATATTGAGGGAGTTCCGCACTGTCAGAGGGGCAGTGCTGAGGGAGTACTGCACTGTCGGAGGGGCAGCACTGAGGGAGGGCCGCACTGAGGGAGTGCCGCACTGTCAGAGGGGCAGTGCTGAGGGACTACTGCACTGTCGGAGGGGCAGTACTGAGGGAGTGCTGCACTGTCGGAGGGGCAATACTGAGGGAGTGCTGCACTGTTGGAGGGGCAATACTGAGGGAGGGGCACACTGTCGGAGGGGCAGTACTGAGGGAGGGGCACACTATCGGAGGGGCGGTACTGAGGCAGGGGCACTCTGTTGGAGGGGCAGTACTGTGGGAGAGCCGCACTGTCAGAGGGGCACTACTGAGGGAGTGCTGCACGGTCGGAGGTGCAATACTGAGGGAGTGCTTCACTGTCGGAGGGGCAGTACAGATGGAGGGGCACACTGTTGGAGGGGCGGTACTGAGGGAGGTGCACTCTGTCGGAGGGGTAGTACTGAGGGAGAGCCGCACTGTTGGAGGGGCAGCACTGAGGGAGTGTTGCACTGTTGGAGGATCAGTACTGAGGGAGTGCCGCACTGTCGGAGGGGCGGTGCTGAGGGAGTGCTGCAATGTCGGAGGGCAGTACTGAGTGAGTGCCGCACTGTCGGAGGGGCTGTACTGAGAGAGTGCTGCACTGTTGGAGGGGCAGTACTGAGGGAGCGCTATACTGTCGAAGGGGCAGTACTGAGGGAATGCTGCAGGAAGGCCAGTACTGAGGGAGTGCTGCACTGTCGGAGGGGCAATATTGAGGGCGTGCCGCACTGTGGAGGAGCAGTACTGAGGGAGCGCCGCACTGTCAGTGGGGCAGTATTGAGGGAGTGCTGCACTGTCGGAGGGGCAGCACTGAGGGAGTGCTGCACAGTCGGAGGGGCAAGACTGAGGGAGTGCTGCACAGTCGGAGGGGCAGTACTGAGGGAGTGCTGCACTGTCGGAGGGGCAGTATTGAGGGAGGGGCACACTGTCGGAGGGGCAGTACTGAGGGAGGGGCACACTGTCGGAGTGGCAGTACTGAGGGAGTGCTGCACTGTCGGAGGGTCAGTACTGAGGGAGTGCTGCACTTTCGGAGGGTCAGTACTGAGGGAGCGCCGCACTGTCGGAGCGGCAGTACTGAGGGAGTGCTGCATTGTTGGAGGGGCAGTACAGAGGGAGTGCCGCAATGTCGGAGGGGCAGTACTGAGGGAGTGTTGCATTGTTAGAGGGGCAGTACTGAGGGACTGCTGCACTGTCGGAGGGGCAGTCTTGAGGGAGTGCCGCAATGTCGGAGGGACAGTACTGAGGGAGTGCTGCACTGTCGGGGGGGCAGTACTGAGAGAGTGCTGCACTGTCGGAGGAGCAATATTGAGGGAGTTCCGCACTGTCGGAGGGGCAGTGCTGAGGCAGTACTGCACTGTCGGAGGGGCAGTAGAGAGGGAGCGCCGCACTGTCGGAGGGGCAATACTGAGGGAGTGCTGTACTGTCGGAGGGGCAATACTGAGGGAGTGCTGCACTGTCGGAGGGGCAATACTGAGGGAATGCCGCACTGTCGGAGGGGCAGTACTGAGGGAGGGGCACACTATCGGAGGGGCGGTGCTGAGGGAGGGGCACTCTGTCGGAGGGGCAGTACTGAGGGAGAGCCGCACTGTCAGAGGGGCAGTACTGAGGGAGTGCTGCACGGTCGGAGGGGCAGTACTGAGGGAGTGCTGCACTGTCGGAGGGGCAGTACTGAGGTAGTGCTGCACTGTCAGAGGGGCAGTACTGAGGGAGCACTGCACTGTCGGAGGGGCAGTACTGAGGGAGTGCTGCACTGTCGGAGGGGCAATACTGAGGGAGTGCTGCAGTGTGGGAGGGGCAGTACTGAGGGAGTGCTGCATTGTCTGAGGGGCAGTACTGAGGGAGTGCTGTACTGTTGGAGGGGCAGTACTGAGGAAGTGCTGCATTGTTGGAGGGGCAGTACTGAGGGAGTGCCGCACTGTCGGACGGGCAGTACTGAGGGAGTGCTGCATTGTCGGAGGGGCAGTACTGAGGGAGTGCTGCACTGTCGGGGGGGCAGTACTGAGGGAGTGCTGCACTGTCGGGGGGGCAGTACTGAGGGAGTTCCGCACTGTCGGAGGGGCAGTGCTGAGGGAGTACTGCACTGTCGGAGGGGCGGTACTGAGGGAGTTCCGCACTGTCAGAGGGGCAGTACTGAGGGAGTGCTGCACTGTCGGAGGGGCAATACTGAGGGAGTGCTGCACTGTCGGAGGGGCAGTGCTGAGGGAGTACCGCACTGTCGGAGGGGCAGTACTGAGGGAGTGCTGCACTGTCGGAGGGGCAATACTGAGGGAGTGCCGCACTGCCGGAGGGGCAGTACTGAGGGAGGGGCACACTATCGGAGTGGCGGTACTGAGGCAGGGGCACTCTGTTGGAGGGGCAGTACTGAGGGAGAGCCGCACTGTCAGAGGGGCAGTACTGAGGGAGTGCTGCACGGTCGGAGGTGCAATACTGAGGGAGTGCTGCACTGTCGGAGGGGCAGTACTGAGGGAGTGCTGCACTGTCGGAGGGGCAGTACTGAGGGAGTGCTGCACTGTCAGAGGGGCAGTACTGAGGGAGCACCGCACTGTCGGAGGGGCAGTACTGAGGGAGTGCTGCACTGTCGGAGGGGCAATACTGAGGGAGTGCTTCACTGTCGGAGGGGCAGTACAGATGGAGGGGCATACTGTTGGAGGGGCAGTACTGAGGGAGGTGCACTCTGTCGGAGGGGCAGTACTGAGGGAGAGCCGCACTATTGGAGGGGCAGTACTGAGGGAGTGTTGCACTGTTGGAGGATCAGTACTGAGGGAGCGCCGCACTGTTGGAGGGGCAGTACTGAGGGAGTGCAGCACTGTCAGAGGGGCAATACTAAGGGAGTGCCGCACTGTCGGAGGGGCGGTGCTGAGGGAGTGCTGCAGTGTCGGAGGGGCAGTACCGCGGGAGTGCCGCACTGTCGGAGGGACAGTACTGAGGGAGTGCTGCACTGTCGGAGGGCAGTACTGAGTGAGTGCCGCACTGTCGGAGGGGCTGTACTGAGAGAGTGCTGCACTGTCGGAGGTGCAATACTGAGGGAGTGCTGCACTGTCGGAGGGGCAGTACTGTGGGAGTGCTGCACTGTCGGAGGGGCAGTACTGAGGGAGCGCCGCACTGTCGGAGGAGCAGTACTGAGGGAGCGCTGCCCTGTCGGAGGGGCAGTACCGAGGGAGTGCCGCACTGTCGGAGGGGCAGTACTGAGGGAGAGCCGTACTGTCGGAGGGGCAGTACTGAGGGAGAGCAGCACTGTCAAGGTGTGATGATTGCCCAGATGGTGGTCTTTACTTTTTTCGATTGAAAACAATTAACAAAAGATTCAATTAGTCATTCTGTTTTCCGGCAGCTGAGTGCTTGTAAAACATATTTAAAGGGCCGACAAAGGGCTTAAGAACATAAGAACATAAGAAATAGGAACAGGAGTAGGCCATCCAGCCCCTCGAGCCTGCTCCGCCATTCAATACGATCATGGCTAATCTGATCATGGACTCAGCTCCACTTCCCTGCCGTTTCCCGTAACCCCTTATCCCCTTATCGCTGAGCAAACTGTCTATTTCTGTCTTAAATTTATTCAATGTCCCAGCATCCACACTCTCTGAAGCAGCGAATTCCACAGATCCACAACCCTCTGAGAGAAGAAATTTCTCCTCATCTCTGTTTTAAATGGGCGGCCCCTTATTCTAAGATCATGCCCTCTAGTTCTAGTCTCCCCCATCAGTGGAAACATCCTCTCTGAATCCACCTTGTCAAGCCCCCTCATAATCTTATACGTTTCGATAAGATCACCTCTCGTTTTTCTGAATTCCAATGAGTAGAGGCCCAACCTTCTCAACCTTTCCTCATAAGTCAACCCCCTCATCCCCGGAATCAACCTAGTGAGCCTTCTCTGAGCTGCCTCCAAAGCAAGTATATCCTTTCGTAAATATGGAAACCAAAACTGCACACAGTCTTCCAGGTGTGGTCTCACCAATACCTTATATAGCTGTAGTAAAACTTCCCTGATTTTATACTCCATCCCCTTTGCAATAAAGGCCAAGATACCATTGGTCTTCCGGATCACCAGCTATACCTGCATACTAACCTTTTGTGTTTCATGCACAAGTACCCACAGGTCCCGCTGGGGCACTTTGCAATCTTTCTCCATTTAAATAATAACTCGCTCATTGATTTTTTTCTGCCACACTTTCGGACATTATACTCCATCTATCAAACTTTTGCCCACTGTTTTAGCCTGTGTCCTTTTTCAGATTTTTTGTGTTTTCCTCACACATTGCTTTTCCTCCCATCTTTGTATCATCAGCAAACTTGGCTACATTACACTCAGTCCCTTCTTCCAAGTCGTTAATATAGATTGTAAATAGTTGGGGTCCCAGCACTGATCCCTGCGGCACCCCACTAGTTACTGGTTGCCAACCAGAGAATGAACCATTTATCCCAACTCTCTGTTCTCTGTTATTTAGCCAATCCTCTATCCATGCTAATATATTATCCCCAACCCCGTGAACTTTTATCTTGTGCAGTAACCTTTTATGTGGCACCTTGTCAAATGCCTTCTGGAAATCCAAATACACCACATCCACAGATTCCCCTTTATCAACCCTGTTCGTTACATCCCCGAAGAACTTCAGCAAATTTGTCAAACATGACTTCTTCTTCATAAATCCATGCTGACTCTGCCTGACCAAATTTTGCTTTTCCAAATGTCCTGCTGCTGCTTCTTTAATAATGGACTCCAACATTTTCCCAACCACAGATGCTAGGCTATAGTTTCCTGCTTTTTATCTGTCTCCTTTTTTAAATAGGGGCGTTACATTTGCAGTTTTCCAATCTGCTGGGACCTCCCCAGAATCCAGGCAATTTTGGTAAATTACAACCAATGCATCCACAATCCCTGCTGCTACTCCTCTTAAGACCCGAGGATGCAAGCCATCAGGTCCAGGGGATTTATCTGCCTTTAGTCCCATTATCTTACTGAGTATCACCTCCTTAGTGATTGTGATTGTGTTAAGTTCCTCCCCCGCTATAGCCCCTTGACTATCTACTGTCGGAATATTGTTAATGTCCTCTACTGTAAAGACTGATACAAAATATTTGATCAGAGTTTCTGCCATCTCCATGTTCCCCATTACTAATTCTCCGGTCTCGTCCTCTAAGAGACCAACATTTACTTTAGCCACTCTTTTCCTTTTTAATACCTATAGAAACTCTTGCAATCTGTTTATATATTTTGTGCTAGTTTACTTTCAGTCTATCTTCTCTTGCTTAATCATTTTTTTAGTCGTTCTTTGCTGGCTTTTAAAAGCTTCCCAGTCTTCTGTCCTCCCACTAGTTTTGGCCACTTTGTATGCCCTTGTTTTTAATTGGATACCATCCTTTATTTCTTTAGTTAGCCACTGGAATATATTTTTCTTGAGAGTTGTGAAATATCTCCTTAAATGTACACCACTGTTCATCAACCGTCTTATACTTTAATCTATTTTCCCAGTCCACTTTACCCAACTCTGCCCTCATACCTTCATAGTCTCCTTTAGTTAAGCTTAATACGCTGGTTAGAGATCCAACTTTCTCACCCTCCATCTGAGTTTGAAATTCAATCATGGTATGATCACTCATTCCAAGGGGATCATTTACTAGGAGATTGTTTATTAATCCTGTTTCATTACACAGGACCAGATCTAAGATAGCCTGCCCCCTGGTTGGTTCCGTTACATACTGCTCAAGGAACCCGTTCCTTATGCACTCTATGAACTCCTCCTCAAGGCGACCCTGACCAATTTGATTTGTCCAGTCAATATGGAGGTTAAAATCACCAATGATTATTGCTGTTCCCTTTTTACAAGCCCCCACTATTTCCTGGTTTATGCTCCGACCAACAGAGTTGCTACTGTTAGGGGGCCTATAGACTATTTCCCCTTATTGTTCCTTTTCTCCACCCAAACTGTTTCAACATCCTAATAATTTGAGCCAATATCATTTCTTACTATTGCAGTGATTCCATCCTTTTTCAATAGAGCTACCCCACCTCCTTTTCTTTTCTGTCTGTCCTTCCGCATTGTCACGTACCCCATAATATTTAATTCCCGGTCCTGGTCACCTTGCAACCACATCTCTGTACTGGCTATTATATCATACCCATTTGTCTCAATTTGTGCCGTCAACTCATCTATTTTGTTACAAATGCTACGAGCA
Organism: Pristiophorus japonicus; assembly: GCF_044704955.1. Classification (NCBI taxonomy): domain Eukaryota; kingdom Metazoa; phylum Chordata; class Chondrichthyes; family Pristiophoridae; genus Pristiophorus; species Pristiophorus japonicus. The sequence goes on from NC_091992.1 coordinate 60,951,597, forward strand.
TTTAGACAAAGTGCCTTTAAGTTTGTTTTTTTACCCTTTTTTTCTGCTTGTTTCCTCTCTCCTTCAAACTCACTTTCTTTATTTTTGCTTCCTAATTCCAGCTTTACTCCCCTCCCTACTGTATCTATTTTCAGGTTCCCATCCCCCTGCCAAGCTAGGTTAAACCCTCCCCAACAACACTAGCAAACCACCCCGCAAGGATACTGGTCCTGGCTCTGTTGAGGTGCAACCCGTCCGGCTTGTACAGGTCCCACCTCCCCCAGAAGCGGTCCCAATGCCTCAGGAAACTAAAGCCCTCCCACCTGATTCATCTCCAGCCACGTATTCATCTGCTCTATCCTCCTATTTCTGTACTCACAACTTGTGGCACCGGGAGTAATCCAGAGATTACTACCTTTGAGGTCCTGCTTTTAAATTTCTCTCCTAGCTCCCTAAACTCTGCCTGTAGGACCTCATCTCTCTTCCTACCTATGTCATTGGTACCGATGTGGACCATGACCTCTGTCTGTTCACCCTCTCCCCCCAGAATGCCCTGCAGCTACTGAGTGACATCCTTGACCCTGGCACCAGGGAGGCAACATACCATCCTGGAGTCACGTCTGCGGCCGCAGAAACACCTGTCTGCTCCCGTGACTATTGAATCCCCTACCACTATAGCTCTTCCATTCTTCTTCCTCCCCCCCCCCCCCCCCCCGTGCAGCTGAGCCACCCATGATGCCGTGGACTTGGCTCTGGCTGCACTCCCCAGAGGCACCATCGGCCCCTAAGAACAGAGTACCGTTTGGAGAGCGAGATGGACTCAGGGGACTGCTGCACTACCTGCCTAATCCTCCTCGTCTGTCCAGGTGTCACCCACTCCCTCTCTGCCCGCACACTCTTAAGCTGAGGGGTGACCGCCTCGAGAAACATGCTACCCACGTAGCTCTCAATCTCACGGATGCACCGCTGTGACCCCAGCTGCTGCTCAAGCTCCAAAACAGGGAGTTCGAGTTGGTGCAACCGGAGACACCTCCTGCACACATGGTCGCCCCAGCTGCGCGAAACATCCGGGACGTCCCATATGCCACAGGACATGCAAGCCACGCGACTGAGCTGCCCTGCCATCCCTCTAGTTACACTTGCAACTATCGAGCAGAACTAAGCTCTAAGTCTTAGCACAACACACCCAGCCGCTACTCAGCAAACAGCCGATTTAATTATCTAGCTCTCCTTAGATAATAAAGATCACACATATTTACTTGCAGTTCCTACTTACAGCTGGGAAAAGTTCCTTCATCACCTCACCGGGCGAATGCAACATCTGGGTGTGGTATTAACCCATACAGACTAGGAGATCCTAGATTAGATCCTCAGTTAATCTGGGCTGGTAGTGGGGGGCGGAGGGCAGTGGTCATGGTACAATGGAAGCCAGGAATCCCACTCCCGGTGATGATACGATTCTCCCACAGTGCCACTGCTGATACATATTATGTAGCGCATTGGACACTGTGCTTGAAGGGATGTCAGTGCAGGCGTACTCCAGATACATGACCAGATCATAAGTTTTCTTGGTGATGTTGGTTGGGAGATCAATGTTGGCCACGACACTGGGGAGATCTCCCCTGCTTTTCTTCGAATCATGCCATGGGATCTTTTGCACCCACCTGAGAGAGCAGACGGCCTCTTGGTTTGAAAGACGGCACCTCCGACAGTGCAGCGCTCCCTCAGTACTGCACTCGAGTACCTGATTCTTGCTGTGCTGTCTGGGGTAGTTGTGTTAACAAGGGGCCACTTGTTCACTCGGCTGATTTCTCAGAATAAGAACTGACATGTATTTAACTGTCATTGTAATCCATGTATAAATTGACCTAAGTTGTACACCGTGAGAACATTGACCGCTAGGTGGTGAACTTGTGGGAGACACTCCTAACCTGGACTTACAGGTATAAAAGGGGAAGTTCCATCCATCTTCATCACTTCAGTGCTGGCTAATAAAGGTTACTGGTCACAGAGTGAGCTTCTCTCGAGTATGGGCCTCGTGTGCATTTATACTGTGTAGTAAGGACATATTATTGGCGACGAGAAACCGGGATTTAAACCACGCGAGCATGGCCACTAGCAGCACAGACGAGAGGTATTGTGTTGGTGATGATTGGGACGATTTCATTGAGAGACTACAGCAACGTTTTGTCACTGAGGAATGGCTGGGACAGGATTCGGCCGACAAACACAGGGCTCATCTCCTGACGGTTTGTTGATCTAGGACGTACTCCCCGATGAAGGATCTTCTAGCGCCAGAGAACCAATGGACAAGACTTTTGAAGAGCTCAGTAAGTTGATCGGGGAACACTTTAAACCGGCGAGCACCATGCACATGGCGAGCCACCGGTTTTACACGCACCGGTGGCGAGAAGGGCAAAGCGTTCCAGACTTCATGGCAGATCTCCGGCGACTATGTAAGTTCCCAGATGCATGCAGAGCGAAGATGCTGTGAGACTTTTTTATTGAGGGCATCGGGCATGCTGGGGTTTTCAGGAAACTGATTGAGACCAAAGACTTGACCCTGGAAACGACGGCTTTGATGGCCCAGACATTTATCTCAGGGGAGGAAGAGACCAGAATGATGTTTGACAAAAATCTTGGTTTAAATGCAGCAAATGGACAGGGAGTCAATATTGTTAACGCGGCACACAGTTCTCCAGGCAGACAGGGGCAATCGGACATGCCCGAGCATGTAGTCGAACCCAAAGGGGGAATTCAACAGAGACAATGGCTAGCTGAACGGAGATTCATGCCATCGCAAGGGACAATGCGGGCAGTAATGGGGCCATCAACACCTGTCAATGGTGCATTTAAAGACAGTTATAGAGACAGTCAGAGACGATCGACTGGTAATGGACCTTTTGTTTCCAACAACGGCTCATGTTGGAGGTGTGGAGGCAAAAACATAGCCAGAGCTTGCAGGTATCAGCAATATACCTGCAGAAACTGCAATGTCAGCGGTCACTTGGCGCATATGTGCAGGAAGCCTGCAGCCAGGTTGATGTACGAGGAGGACGGGGACGATGTAAGCCCTACGAGGCCAAATGGACACTGGGGGAAATCGCTGGAAGCTGAAGTTCAGCGAGTTCATGTGGAGCACATATACAGTTCATACACCAGGATGCCACCGATAATGATGAAAGTGCTCCTCAATGGCATCCCAGTATCAATGGAGCTAGACACAGGGGCCAGCCAGTCCCTGATGAGTATCAAACATTTCGACAAGTTGTGGGCGTCCAAGGCCAGGAGGCCAAAATTATTGCCAATTGACGCACAGCTACGGACATATACAAAGGAGATCATTCCGGTGCTAGGTAGCGCCACGGTAGTCGTGACCCACAAAGATTCGGAGAACAGGTTGCCACTCTGGTCCCACATTGCTGGGGAGGAGTTGGCTTGCTGTCATGAACTGGAAATGGGGCGATGTCAATGCAATTTCTTCTGCGAACATCATGCTCACAGGTCCTGGACAAATTTGACTCACTCTTTCAACCCGGCATTGGCACTTTCATGGGGACCAAGGTAGTGATTCACATAAACCTGGACGCCAGGCCAGTACACCACAAGGCCAGAGCGGTGCCTTACATGATGCGGGGAAAGATAAAAGGCGAATTGGACCGCCTGCTGAGGGAAGGCATTATCTCGCCAGTCGAATTCAGTGACTGGGCGAGCCCGATCGTGCCGGTGCTCAAGGCGAATGGGTCGGTCAGGATATGTAGTGATTACAAGGCCACCATCAATCGGGTGTCACTCCAAGACCAGTACCCGCTATTGAGAGCGGAGGACCTCTTTGCGACGCTATTCGGTGACAAACTTTTTTCAAAATTGGACCTGACCTCAGCTTACATGACCCAGGAGCTGGCGAGTGAGTCGAAGAAGCTGACCACCATCATGACACACAATGGGTTGTTTGAGTACAACAGATGTCCGTTCGGGATTCGCTCGACTGTCGCGATCTTTCAATGAAATATGGAAAGCCTCCTCAAGGACAGTGGTTTTTCAAGACGACATCCTCATCACAGGTTGTGATACTGAAGAACACCTCCACAACCTGGAGGAGGTGCTACGCACACTGGACCGGGTAGGTCTGCGACTGAAAAAGACGAAGTGCATCTTCCTAGCTCCAGAGGTAGAATTCCTAGGGATGAGGGTAGCAGCAGACGGGATCAGACCTACTGCGTCCAAAACAGAAGTGATCCAGAGAGCACCCAGACCCTGCAACACGACGGAGCTGCGTTCGTTCCTGGGGCTCCTGAACTATTTTGGTAACTTTCTTCCCAAATTGAGCACGATGTTAGAGCCACTACACGTGCTCCTATGCAAAGGTCGCGATTGGGTCTGGGGGGAATAGCCAGGAAAGGGCTTTTGATAGAGCACAAAATTTGTTATGCTCCAACAATCTGTTAACGCTATATGACCCGTGTAAGAAACTTGTTTTAACGTGCGATGTGTCGTTCTATGGGGTCATGTGTGTGTTGCAGTATGTGAATGCCAAGGGTCAGTTAGAGCCGGTAGCTTATGCCTCCAGAAGTCGGTCCCAGGCAGAACGGGGCCACGGGATGGTAGAAAAGGAAGCGCTTGCACGTATATATGCTGTAAAAAAAATGCACCAGTACCTGTTTGGCAGGAAATTTGAACTGGAGACAGATCACAAACCCCTAACGTCCCTTTTGGCCGACAACAAGGCCATAAATGCAAATGCATCAGCCCGCATACAGAGGTGGCCACTCACGTTAGCTATCTATGACTATACAATTAGGCACAGACTGGGCACTGAAAACTACGCCGATGCACTCAGCAGGCTCCCACTAGCCACCACCGAAGGGGCAACCGAGCATGCTGCTGAGATGGCCATGGCTGTTGAAGCTATCGAAAGCGAAGGCTCACCAGTGACAGCCCGTCAGATTAAAGTCTGGGCAAATAGAGACCCGCTACTGTCTTTAGTCAAGAAATGTGTCCTGAATGGGGACTGAGCAGCCACGTACGGGGCACGCCGTGAGGAATTTAAACCATTTCACAGGCGCAAGGGTGAACTCTCGATTCAGGCCGATTGCCTACTGTGGGGAAACCGCATAGTCATGCCCCAGATGGGCAGAGAGATGTTCATCAGAGAACTCCACAATGAGCACCCAGGCATTGTCATGATGAAGGCAATTGCCAGGTCACACGTTTGGTGGCCAGGGATAGACGCAGATCTGGAACTTTGTGTTTGCAACACCTGTGCCCAGCTGGCAATGCGCCCAGGGAAGACCCCTTAGGCCCTGGTCCTGGACCGCCAAGCTATGGTCACGCATACATGTGGACTACGCAGGTCTTTCATCGGAAAAATGTTTTTGGTTGTAGTAGACTCCTACTCCAAATGGATCGAGTGTGACATTCTCAATTCGAGCACATCCTCTGCCACGGTAGAAAGTCTATGGGCAATATTCGCCGCCCACGGTCTACCGGACATCTTGGTCAGCGACAATGGCCCGTGCTTTACAAGCATTGAATTCCAGGACTTCATGGCAGGAAATGTATCAACCATGTCAGAACGGCACCGTTCAAGCCGGCCTCAAACGGCCAGGCGGAACGAGCAGTGCAGATAATCAAACGGGATGCTCAGAATCCAAGGGGGTTCCCTACAAAGCCGCTTATCACACCTCCTGTTTGCCAATAGATCCCGACCACACTCGCTCACATGGGTCCCATCCGCAGAGCTGCTAATGAAAAGGATGCTCAAAACCAGGTTATCCCTTATACACCCCACCATGACAGAAATTGTTGAGAGCAGGCGCCAGTCACAATGTATCTACCATGACGGGAATGCGAGGGCGTGATGTATTGATGTCAATAACCCTGTCTTTGTCCTCAACTACACTGCAGGGTCTAAATGGCTCGCAGGCACTGTAATTGCCAAAGAGGGGAATAGGATTCTGGTAGTTAAACTTACCAATGGACAAATCTGCCGCAAACACGTGGATCAAACAAAAAGGAGGTTCAGCAACCCCATAGAAGAAGCAGAGGAAGAACATGATGTAGAATTCACTCCACCACAGGTGACCAAACACCGGAACCAAGCGGAGGAGAGCCCAGTCACTGTGGACAGTCGGACAGGCCTGAGGCACCGCAAACAGCAGACACTCAGGCCAGCGCCCAACAACCGGAGCCCCAACTCAGGCACTCTACAAGGGAGCGTAAACCACCAGAGAGACTTAACCTGTGAGCCCAATAAGACTTTGGGGGGGAGATGATGTCATATATTTAACTGTCATTGTAACCCATGTATAAACTAACCTAAGTTGTACACCATGAGAACATTGACCACTAGGTGGTGAACTTGTGGGAGACACTCATAACCTGGACTTTCAGGTATAAAAGGGGAAGCTCCACCCACCTTCATCACTTCAGTGCTGGCTAATAAAGGTTACTTCTCTCAAGTATGGTCCTCATGTGCATTTATATTGTATAGTAAGGACATATTAAGAACATCACCTGTTTTTGAGCATAATGAAACCGAGTTTTTCAGGAGAGCAAAAATAACAGCGATGCAGCTAACAGGCAGGTGTGTTTGACAGGACAGGCTTACGTGGACAACCCTTACAATGACTGCCTCACTTGGGAAGAGGTGAAGGGGACACTCCACCAGTGAAAGGTTGCTCCTCAGAACAGATTCTCAGCTAACATTAACTGAACGAACAAACAGATTATCTTGTCAGGCATCTCATTGCTGTTTGTGGGAGCTTGCTGTGCACAATTTGGCCTCCACATATGTGAAGAACAAATAATGCACTATGGTCACAGTCACATAGGATGTAATTTGAAGAAGAATGAGAGATTGCTCCTGGTGTTCCATCCAATATTTATTCCTCAAGCAACACCAGCAAAAAACAGATAATCTGGCCACGTACCTCAATGCTGTTTGTGTGATCTTGCAGTGTGCAAATTGGGTGATGCATTTCCCTACACTACAACCGCGACTACTCTACAGAAGTACGTCATTGGCTGTAAAGTGCTTTCGGATGTCCTGAGGTTGTGGAAGGTGCTATGGAAATGCAAGCCATTCTTTTAGGATTCAATCTGTTGCGCGCTAGTTAGCTGCTGGCTTTTAGAAATCTATTCTCATAAAAATATCAGCTGTGTTGACCAAGGTCCCAATGGTGACTGGCCAGCTGCACTGAGAAGCACACTTCACTGTGGCTCGGTTGGTCCTGCAAGTCTGCGTCGGCACAAAATGGGATCTTACTGGGTCTCTAGAGGACCCCCGAAACCTGTCTAGGGGTATGTGACCCCCTTCTCCTCAAATTGTGAACAAGATCACTGAGCGTTTTCACATGTCAGTAAAGATCCGGAGGATAGTTGTTGAGTAAAAATATTATAAATGTCTTTTTTTTAATCATAGGATGAGTGTTGCTGGCAAGGCTAGTATTTATTGCCCATCCCTAATTGGCCTCTTGTGGTGGTGAGCCACCTTCCTGACCACAACTGAGTGTCTCGCTGGGCCCTTTCAGAGGACAGTTAAGAGTCAACCACATTTCGGTGGATCTGGAGCCATGTCTCGGCCAGATTTCTGTCCCGAAAAGACATCAGTGAACCAGATGGGTTTTTACAACAATCTGGTGGTTTCATGGTCACCATTTCTGACACCGACTTTTTAGTTAACTTTTACTTGCCACAAATGGGATTAGAATTCATGTCCCTGGATCATTAGACCAGGCCGACTGGATTACTAGTCCAATAACATAAGCACTGTGCTACCTTACTCCCATTTAGTGACCTCACTCTCGTGCCCAGTTGGAATAAACCCACATCACAAAGCAGCCCATCGATTGACACTGAGGAGCAATCTCAGTCACAGGCCGCAGCAACAACAATCTGTTCAGCACCTTCAACTTAGATGGAGTTCTCGATTTTCCTGTCCTGTCCGCCTCGGTTTTCATGGCAACGGCGGCAGTGAGCTCTTCTGGGTGGGCGGCCAGCTTCCGGCGCCCCCCCGCTGGAGTTTTCGGAGCCGGTATCTCTTAAAGGGGAGGTGCATTCTGACTGCAGCAGGTGCTGGAACTGGTTGTGACGGCAAGCGTGACTGATTGATGGGTCAACAGGCCAGAGAACAGGCATATTTACGAAAGGATATACTTGCTTTGGAGGCAGCTCAGAGAAGGTTCACTAAGTTAATTCCGGGGATGAGGGGTTTGACTTATGAGGAAAGGTTGAGTAGGTTGGGCCTCTACTCATTGGAATTCAGAAGAATGAGCAGTGATCTTATCGAAATGTATAAGATTATGAGGGGGCTTGACAAGGTGGATGCAGAGAGGATGTTTCCACTGATGGGGGAGATTAGAACTAGAGGGCATGATCTTAGAATAAGGGGCCGCCCATTTAAAACAGAGATGAGGAGAAATTTCTTCTCTCAGAGGGTTGTAAATCTGTGGAATTCACTGCCTCAGAGAGCTGTGGAAGATGGGACATTGACTAACTTTAAGACAGAAATAGACAGTTTCTTAACCGATAAGGGGTTATGGGGAGCGGGCGGGGAAGTGGAGTTGAGTCCATGATCGGATCAGCCATGATCTTATTGAATGGCGGAGCAGGCGCGAGGGGCCGTATGGCCTACTCCTGTTCCTATTTCTTATGTTCTTATGTAGAACGGGCGCCAAGTTTCCTGGCGCAGCACTAGAGGTCTTATTCTTCCTTTTTCTTTCTTTATTGCAGGGGATGGAAAGGAAGGGACAGGTCCTTTACCCGCAGGATGCCAGGAGGCTCTCTAGACACACACTGCGAAGGCAGTGGGAGCAGATAGCCGAAGAGGTCAGTGCCAACAGTCTTGCCTCGAGTACATTGTCGCAGTATCCAAACACGAGTGGTCAAGGTCAGTGAATGCATCCTCAAATGTCGTCTCCCACCAGCCTCACACACTGCTCCGGACACCACACCCCCATCACACACCCACCAACAATCGCTATCAATCACCACTCATACCTCACAAGCACAGCTTCACCCCACCCTCACCTTTACCCCTGCTGCGAGCCTCACACCCACATCTCACACCTTGCACACACTGACAGCTATTCAACCATGACAGCCACATCACACAAACACATTGCACCATACTCACAGACACACTTCCCGCTCCCTCGCAGGGCAAGATGGCCCATAACCGGAGTAAGCAGCAGCTTTCCGGCAGGGGACGGGCAAGCCTGCATATCCTTACCCAGGAGGAGGAGACGGTGCTCACCATTATTGGAGAGGCATCACTGAGGCCGTGGCGATTGTGAGGCTAAAACCATTGATGATGATGGTATGCGCATACCTACTACTCCTTCTCACGTCCCCCTCATCCTACAATCTCCTCTCACTCACAAGCTGCTGACGGTGTAAACATGCATATCTTGTTCCCCGCCCCCACCCCTTCCCCCTCCCCTCACCACAACCCGACCCTTGTACCTTTCTCCTCTCAGATACTCCATCCTGGCCAGTCAGTGCAGGAAGAGCAAGAGGAGAGTGATGGAGAAGAGTAAACACCATCGCTCGACCGGACACTCCCAGGCAGCAGCTCAGAGACTGGCACTGTGCGTAGATTAGAGGGTAGTATAGAGGCAGGATCTGCACAGGGTGAGTCACCGGGCATGAGCGGGCTGTAGCCAGGGCAGTGGGAAAGGGTAGCTCGGGGGCCAGCTCCCCGGAGGGTGAGGTCACACACGGGTTCTGCTGCAGAGAGCTCAGATGAGGACTTCGATGTGGCGGCCTTCAGAAGAAGGCTGATGGGCCTGCACACAGAAACACTCAGTGTATCGGCAGGCCTGCCAGAGAGCCTGTTGTCAGTGTCAAAGAGCATGGAGGAGTCCGGCTCCAACAATGCACGGCTGCACGGGGCTTTGCACGGAGCATTTCCCAGGATGGAAACGTTGGACATCTCCATCAATTCCATTAGGATACTTGTGGACCTGAGCAGGATGCTGGGTCTCAGCTGATGTCTCAGCTTCCATTGCAGCACAAGTGGAAGCGACCCAACGTCTGAGTGCTGTAGTGGAAGCTCAGACTGCTCACATACAGGCTCAGCTTGCTGCCACACCAGTGCCCTTGGAGTTGCCCGTCAGCCAGCCCAGACTGCTGCCACCCGAACCGAGGTGGTGCAGTCTACCGCCGGGCCTTCCAGGCCCAGAGCTGCTCAGGGCATCCTGCAAGGCCTATCTGCAGTGTCCCCCACTGAAAGTCAGCAGCCTCCCAGCAGCCTTGCTGCAGTCACTGGGGAAACACTTCATAGGAGCATTAGGACAATGAAAGGCACATGGAAGACAGACACTAAGGGAATGTACAAGGGTGATTAGTTGACTTTGTTATGTAATATTGGATTGATTGCTTTATAAATTTTGTTTGAATCGTTTGTTTTGTGATGGCTTTCATTTCAGCATTGTGCCCAAGAGAACACTGATGTTTTGTGACAGAGGGTGGGGAAGTGTTGAGCAACAGGGATGTGCGGTTTCATTCAGGGGAAATGAAGTTTGATGATGAGCTCACGGACAGACCATCTGGAACATGGATGTGCAGGCTGCCTCCTCCTTTCTTCATCTTCCTCCTCCTCCTGAGGCGGTCTGGGAACCCATGGGCTGTCACGATGATGGCCAAGTTATGGAGCATGCAGCAAACCACCATGAAATGGAACACCCGTTCCGGCGAGTATGTGCAGGTGCCTCCCAAGCGGTTAAGGCAGTGGAACCGTTGCTTCAGAACACTGATGGTCTGCTCGATGACGTTCCTCATAGCACCAAGGCTCTCATTATATGAGTGATGGTGACGAGTGGTGGGGTTGGAGAGGAGAGTCATCAGCCAGGTGTAGAGCCGATAGCCCTTGTCTCTGAGTAGTCACCCTCGGGTTCAATTGCTGGATGATTGCTGGCACAGCGGACTGGCGCAGGATGAAGGCATCATGACTGCTGCCAGGAGAGCGGGCATTCACCATCATGATGCACCGGGCGTGGTCACTCAGCCACTGCACGTTAAGTGAGTGGTAACCTTCGCAGTTACGGCACAATTCAGCAAAGCCACATATGTGCAGTCGATTGCACCCTGCACCATGGACTGCGTTGGCGCACTGGTGGCGGTGTTGGACCTTGTCGTCGATGTCTGCCCTTGCTGATAATAGGCTCCCGAGGTATGGAAAGTGGTCCACATTGTCCAAAGCGTCGCCATGGATCTTGATGACCGGGGGCAGTGCTATGTGGCGGGGTCAGGTTGGTGGAGGACCTTTGCCTTACAGATGTTTAGTGTAAGGCTCATGCTTTCGTACGCCTCGGTGAAGATGTTGACGATGGCTTGGAGTTCAGCCTCTGAATGCGCGCAGACGCAAGCGTCATCCGCGTAATGTAGTTCAATGACAGAGGACAGGATGGTCTTGGATCTAGCCTGAAGGCGGCGAAGGTTGAACAGGTTCCCACTGGTTATATAGTTTAGTTCCACTCCAGCGGGGAGCTTGTTGAGTGTGAGATGGAGCATTGCAGCGACGAAGATCGAGAAGAGGGTTGGCGAGGCCCTGCTTGACCCCGGTCCAGACGTGGATTGGGTCTGTGATGGATCCTCATGTAGTTGCCTGAGGAAGAGAGTGTTTGATGACCAGGCCCTCAAATCTGGCACCAAGCTTCTTTACAGGGCTGTAATGATACCCGCCCTCCTGTATGGCTCAGAGACGTGGACCATATACAATAGACACCTCAAATCGCTGGAGAAATACCACCAACGATGTCTCCGCAAGATCCTGCAAATCCCTGGGAGGACAGACGCACCAACGTCAGTGTTCTCGATCAGACCAACATCCCCAGCATCGAAGCACTGACCACAGTTGACCAGCTCCATTGGGCGGGTGACATTGTCTGCATGCCCGACACAAGACTCCCAAAGCAAGCGTTCTACTCGAAACTCCTACATGGTAGGTGATTCCCAGGTGGGCAGAAAAAATGTTTCGAGGACACCCTCAAAGCCTCCTTGATAAAATGCCACCGACACCTGGGAATCCCTGGCCAAAGACCGCCCTAAGTGGAGGAAGAACATCCGGGAGGGCGCTCGGCATCTCAAGTCTCGTCACCGAGAGCATGCGCAGGCAGCGGAAGGAGCGTGTGGCAAACATGTCCCACCTACCCTTTCCTTCAACCACTGTCTGTCCCATCTGTGAGAGAGACTATGGTTCTTGTATTGGACTGTTCAGTCACCTAAGAACTCACTTTTAGAGTGGAAGCAAGTCTTCCTTGATTCCGAGGGACTGCCTATGATGATGATGATGATACACCATGGAGCCCGATGTACTGGCAAAGCAATGTGCGCACTCCTCCTGCTTCTGTCTGTTCAGAGAGAAGACAATGAAGTCCCCTTGCCTAGCGTACAGAGCCTCTGTGACCTCCCGGATGCAGCGATGGACGACGAGCTGCGAGATATCTGTTATGTCGCCTGTTCCAGCCTGGAACGATCTACTGGCAAAACAATTCAGGTCCATGGTGACCTTGAGGGCCACTGGCAGTGCCGTGGTCACCCGGCTCTGAGGCTGCAGGTCTGGGTCCAGGAGGTGGCCGAGTTCTGTGACCACCTCCTTGGTGAAGCGGAGCCTTGGAGCACACTGCTCCTGGTTTAGGTGCAGGAAGGAGAGGTGCTCCCTGAAGACCCGAGGTGGGTAAGGCCTCCTGCTGAGGGTGCCCCTCGCCCGCCCCCTCCCTCTGCCAGCAGCTTGTCTTTGCTGCCCCTGCTCCATCTCCCTGTCGGGCTACAGTGCGAGGGGGACTGCAACTAAAGCCCCCATGACTGCGAGCAATTTCTGTGGTCAGAGGCCTTCCAGTAGCTGCCAATGCCTTCCCAATGGCCAGCAGCACTCCCTGCACGCTTTACAACTTTTCCAGCAACTCAATTCTCTTACACAGTCTGCAAGAGCCAGTACAAAGTGACAAGTAGCTTACCTGTGAGTTGGATGTAGCATTGGTGGTGGGCGGGTCCCTCAAGCAGCTGTGTGTGTTTTGGAGAGGGCATTGAATGGAGCGGTGATGTTTAACACGGCAAGTCATGCATCAAATTGGCGCTACATGCTGACTGACCTCGCGATCGCCCAACTCTGCACACTGTCACCACGCACGATCACCCGCGTTAGCGCCCTCACCAAGCTGGGCCGAAGCGAGGCGGATGCCATTTTTTCTTCAAAACTACCGCCGCTATGGAGCCGAATTTCGCGGCCTTTAGTTTACTGTAAGAGAGCAGCACGCGATTATTACAGAGGGAGTTTACTGGAATTGTCTGATTGAGTGTCCTTCCAATTAAACTAATGGAAGGAGGAGTTAGATTGCTCTTAGGGGGCTTTTGATCAGCTCTGTCTGCACCTTTCCTCTCCCTGGGCTGTACCCAGGCATTGATTGATGCCCAGGAGCTGACCAGAAATAGCCATCTCCGGGCGTCAGAAATGGAAAATGTTCGGTCACCAACACTAACCACTGTGAGCAAAGAAAATGACAAAAATGTGTAATAAATACACACTTTTATATTGGAGCGGAATCTCCAACAGTCAGTAATCTCAAGTTATTTAATACCTTGGCAGTAAGGTCAATGTGAGTCAGGTGGCCAGTTTGTGCTAAACTAAGGAGCATTTTGTGGGGTTTTGCCAGTTATTTGATCATTACTCTGACCTGGCGATAGATGAAACTAGCTGGAGATTGCTGAACTATACACAAAATATACCTTGTGCTGTCCGGAACCATGTAATCTAGTTGTGGTTCAGGTGATAAGGGTTTTTTATATATCACAACGGCCTGTCAATTATTCCATTATGATACACATTGACTGTGTCACTCCTTGCTCGCAAACAGTGGATTAAACTAGTAGTGACTGTGTCACTATCCTGAATCACTCAGTGTGCTGTACCTACAGTGAGACCTAGGGGTACTTGTGCATGAAACACAAAAGGTTAGTATGCAGGTACAGCAAGTGATCAGGAAGGCCAGTGGTATCTTGGCCTATATTGCAAAGGGGATGGAGTATAAAAGCAGGGAAGTCTTACTACAGCTATACAGGGTATTGGTGAGACCACACCTGGAATACTGCGTGCAGTTTTGGTTTCCATATTTACAAAAGGATATACTTGCTTTGGAGGCAGTTCAGAGAAGGCTCACTAGGTTGATTCCGGGGATGAGGGGATTGACTTATGAGGAAAGGTTGAGTAGGTTGGGCCTCTACTCATTGGAATTCAGATGAATGAGAGGTGATCTTATCGAAACATATAAGATTATGAGGGGGCTTGACAAGGTGGATGCAGAGAGGATGTTTCCACTGATGGGGGAGACTAGAACTAGGAGGCACAACCTTAGAATAAGGGACCGCCCATTTAAAACAGAGATGAGGAGAAATTTATTTTCTCAGAGGGTTGTAAATCTGTGGAATTCACTGCCTCAGAGAGCTGTGGAAGCTGGGACATTGAATAAATTTAAGACAGAAATAGACAGTTTCTTAAATGATAAGGGGATTAAGGGGTTATGGGGAGCGGGCGGGGAAGTGGAGCTGAGTCCATGATCAGATCAGCCATGATCTTATTGAATGGCGGAGCAGGCTCGAGGGGCCGTATGACCTACTCCTATTCCTATTTCTTATGTTATGTTCTTATGATGTCTCGTAACTGCACAGAATGCACTGAAAAACATTCGTCGCAGAAGTGGAAAAGGTCGTCGCTGTAAAGCCCCAGTCTGTGTATTAATAAATGGGAGGTGTGCGAGTAATTTCAGGCTGTAATCTTACCTGGTGTCTCAGCTTACTATATTAAAGCTTTGCTTTCAACGGTTAATGATTTCATCCGAAGCCCTTAATGAGATTACTGCCTGTAACACTGCTCAGGTATCCATTATTCACTCTATAATTGGTGCACGACACAAAGCCTTGGTTATGCATGCGTTATTTTGAATCAGGTTCATTTTGTAACCAAGTCCATATGACTGGGTTGAATAAATTGAAGTTGGATTCTATCATCACAATACGAATCCTGTCGGCCAGTCTCAATATGACCTGTTTCTCCCTTCGCTACCACAGTGGAAGATCAATTGTACACATGAGACTTTTTTATTTGAACCATTAATTTAAATGGGACAAGGATGCTTAAAGGTTAGTCAGCCGCTTGCAGTTTATGTGCCGATGTGAGAGCATGGCATCTTCACAATTGAGCACTTGCCCCCCACATCCATACTGATACACCTCGCACTTTGAATACTGACTGCATGCATCTTTATTCAAGTGAGTGCTCCACTCGGAACTCCTTCATGGCAAACGAGCAAAGATGGGCAGAGGAAACATTACAGGGACACTCTCAAAGCCTCCCTGATAAAGTGCAACATCCCCACCAACATCTGGGAGTCTCTGGCCAAAGACCGCCCGAAGTGCTGAGCACCTCAAGTCTCGTCGCCGAGAGCATGCAGAAATTAAGCGCAGGCAGCAGAAAGAGCGTGCGGCTAACCTGTCCCACCCACCCTTTCCCTCAACACCTATCTGTTCCACCTATGACAGGGACTGTGGTTCTCATATAGAAACATAGAAACATAGAAAATTGGTGCAGGAGTAGGCCATTCGGCCCTTCGAACCTGCACCGCCATTCAACAAGATCATGGCTGATCACTCCCTCAGCACCCCCCTCCCGCTTTCTCTCCATACCCCTTTATTCCCCCCCAACCGTAAGGGCCATATCTAACTCCCTCTTGAATATATCCAATGAACTGGCATCAACAACTCTCTGCGACAGGGAACTCCACAGGTTAACAACTCTCTGAGTGAAGAAGTCTCTCCCCATCTCAGTCCCAAATGGCCCACCCCGCAGCCTAAGACTATGTACCCTGGCTCTGGACCTCCCCAACATCGGGAACATTCTTCCCGCATCTAACCTGTCCAGTCCCGCCAGAATCTTATGTGTTTCCATGAGATCCCCTCTCATCCTTCCAAATGCCTGTGCATAAAGGCCCAGTTGATCCAGTCTCTCCTCATATGCCAGCCCAGCCATCCCTGGAATCAGTCCGGTGAACCTTTGCTGCACTCCCTCAATAGCAAGAACGTCCCTTCTCAGACCAGGAGACCAAAACTGAACACAATATTTCAGGTGAGGCCCCACCAAGGCCCTGTACAGCTGCATTAAG
The DNA here is from genome assembly GCF_044704955.1 of Pristiophorus japonicus. Lineage (NCBI taxonomy): Eukaryota > Metazoa > Chordata > Chondrichthyes > Pristiophoridae > Pristiophorus > Pristiophorus japonicus. Next base: position 60,967,733 of record NC_091992.1, read on the forward strand.
ACCACCCTGCTCCTATATTCAAATCCCCTAGCTATGAAGGCCAACATACCATTTGCCTTCTTCACCGCCTGCTGTACCTGTGTGCCCACTTTCAGTGACTGATGAACCATGACACCCAGGTCTCGTTGCACCTCCCCTTTTCCTAATCTGCCGCCATTCAGATAATATTCTGCCTTCGTGTGTTTGCCCCCAAAATGGATAACCTCACATTTATCCACATTATACTGCATCTGCCCTGCATTTGCCCACTCACCTAACCTGTCCAAGTCACCCTGCAGCCTCTTAACGTCCTCCTCACAGCTCACACCGCCACCCAGTTTAGTGTCATCCACAAACTTGGAGATATTACACTCAATTCCCTCATCCAAATCGTTAATGTATATTGTAAAGAGTTGGGGTCCCAGCACTGAGGCACCCCACTAGTCAATGCCTGCCATCCTGAAAAGGACCCGTTTATCCCGACTCTCTGCTTCCTGTCTGCCAACCAGTTCTCTATCCACGCCAGTACATTACCCCCAATACCATGCGCTTTGACTTTGCACACCAATCTCTTGTGCGGGACCTTGTCAAAAGCCTTTTGAAAGTCCAAATACGCCACATCCACTGGTTCTCCCTTGTCCACTCTGCTAATTACATCCTCAAAAAATTCCAGAAGATTCATCAAGCATGATTTCCCTTTCATAAATCCATGCTGACTTGGTCCGATCCTGTCACTGCTTTCCAAATGCGCTACTATTTCATCCTTAATGATTGATTCCAACATTTTCCCCACTACTGATGTCAGGCTAATCGGTCTATAATTACCCGTTTTCTTTCTCCCTCCTTTCTTAAAAAGTGGCGTTACATTAGCTACCCTCCAGTCCATAGGAACTGATCCAGAATCAATAGACTGTTGGAAAATTATCACCAATGCATCCACTATTTCTAGGGCGATTTCCTTAAGTACTCTGGGATGCAGACTATCAGGCCCTGAGGATTTATCGGCCTTTAATCCCATCAATTTCCCAAACACAATTTCCCGCCTAATAAGGATATCTTTCAGTTCCTCCTTCTCACTAGACCCACTGTCCCCTAGTACATTTGGAAGGTTATTTGTATCTTCCTTTGTGAAGACAGAACCGAAGTATTGGTTCAATTGGTCTGCCATTTCTTTGTTCCCCATTATAAATTCACCTGAATCCAACTGCAAGGGATCTACGTTTGTCTTTACTAATCTCTTTCCCTTCACATATTTATAGAAGCTTTTGCAGTCAGTTTATATGTTCCCTGCAAGCTTCCTCTCGTACTCTATTTTCCCCCTCTTAATTAAACCCTTAGTCCTCCTCTGTTGAATTCTAAATTTCTCCCAGTCCTCAGGTTTGTTGCTTTCTCTAGCCAATTTATATGCCTCTTCCTTGGTTTTAACACTATCCTTAATTTCTCTTGTTAGCCACGGTTGAGCCACCTTCCCCGTTTTATTTTTACTCCAGACAGGGATGTACAATTGCTGAAGTTCATCCATGTGATCTTTAAATGTTTGCCATTGCTTATCCACCGTCAACCCTTTAAGTATCCTCTGCCAGTCTATTCTAGCCAATTCACGCCTCATACCGTCGAAGTTACCTTTCCTTAAATTCAGGACCCTAGTTTCCGAATTAACTTTGTCATTCTGCATCTTAATAAGGAATGATACCATATTATGGTCACTTTTCCCCAAGGGGCCTCGCACAAAAGATTGCCAATTAGTCCCTTCTCATTACACATCACCCAGTCCAGGATGGCCAGCTCCCTGGCTGGTTCCTCGACATATTGGTCTGGTACATTCCAGGAAATCCTCCTCCACCACATTGCTACCAGTTTGGTTAGCCCAATCAATATGTAGATTAAAGTCGCCCATGATTACTGCTGTACCTTTATTGCACACATCCCTTATTTCTTGTTTGATGCTGTCCCCAACCTCACTACTACTATTTGGTTGTCTATACACAACTCCCACTGTCTATCTCCACCTTAAACATATTCAATGACCCGGCAAAAAACGCTCTCTGGGGTAGAGAATGCCAAAGATTCACAACTCTCTGAGAGAAGAAATTCCTTCTAATTTCCATTTTAAATAAGCGACCCCTTATTCTGAAACTATGCCCCCTAGTTCTAGATTCCCCCACGAGGGGAAACATCCTCTCTGCATCCACCCTGATTGTATTATGATTTTCTAAATGTCAGGATGCTGAGGAACTGACAAAATGGTTAAATAGTGAAGTGACAGGGTTTTTAAAGTAGGGAGTGGAGGGGGCGGGGTTGGGGGGAGACGAAATCCGCTCAGAGGGAATGGGGAAATAGATGAGGATAATATTCATGCAGGAAACAACAGCAAGAGGGAAATGGAATGGAGGAATACAATCAAACGGATCAGTTATAAACAGGGAAAAGACTGATATCAAGGAAGCATAGACAAAACAATCCTGGGAAAAGGCACAGTTTTAACATTAGCAACAAAAGGTTACAATGCACAGAGTGTGGGAAATATATCGAGGAACTGGAAACAATTACTTTGCAAGAAGATCTCGACTGAATAACATTAACGGAAACATTAATCTGAACAAGAATGGCAAATAAACATCAGAATTTAATATAGTTAGGAGGGATAGTAAAGATAAGAACAACCAGAACTTGTATTTATATAGCGTCTTTAACGTAGTGAAACGTCCCAAGGCGCTTCACAGGAGTATTATGAGATTAAAAATTTGACTCTGAGCCGCATACAAAGAAATTAGGGCAGGTGACCAAAAGCTTGGTCAAAGAGGTAGCTTTTAAGGAGTGTCTTGAAGGAGGACAGAGAGGCGGAGCATTTAGCAATGGAATTCCAGAGCTTGGGGCCCAGGCAACAGAAGACACGGCCACCGATGGTTGAGCGATTATAATCAGAGATGCTCAGGAGGGCAGAATTTGAGGAGCGCAGACATCTCAGGGGGTTGTGGGACTGGAGGAGATTACAGAGATAGGGAGGGGCGAGGCCATGGAGGGATGTGAAAACAAGGATGAGAGTTTTGAAATCAAGGTGTTGCTTAACCGGGAGCCAATGTCGGTCAGCAAGCACAGGGGTGATGGGTAAATCCCAACACAGACTAGTTGGGCCGAATGGCCTATTTCTGTGTTGTAACTTCGATGTATACTTTGCATCGGTCTTCACCACAGCGAAGGATATTGGGAAGCAAAGTTGTGCAGGGTGTAAATGGGCAGCTGATCCGATCCCGACAGTTTCCCGCTGGGTGTTTTCGGTTAAAATGACCCTCCTTGGTTTTGTATCTAGAGCGGTGGAATTCCGACTCAAGGAAGTAACACTCAACTTATACGAGACCTTGGTTAGGCTGCAGTTGGAGTATTGTGTGCCGTTTAAGGCAGCCCATTCTAGGAAGGAGACAAAAGCAATGAGGTAGATTCACTGGGATGTTAGCAGGGATGAGGGTATCAGTTACAAAGAGAGACTTGAGATTTTCTTTTACTGCAGCTGACAATATTTAGGATTGAAGGTTAAGATTATGAACGGTTATGTTACAGTAATTAGTGATAGGTTATCTCCACTGGTCAGAGATTTTAACAAGAGGGCGCTAACTTAAAATAATAACAACACAATTAAAGATTAGAAACAATTTCTCTGCCACAGGGCTTGTTGAAATAAAGTCCATCAATTCTTTTCAAAGACAATTAGACAGTTCCTCAAAAAAGAATATGAAAGGGTGCGGGGAGTGAGGGGAGAGTGGGATTAGACTGGGTGGGATATTAAAGGGCATGGGGAGTGAGGGGGAGAGTGGGATTAGATTGGGTGGGATATTAAAGGGCACGGGGAGTGAAGGGGAGAGTGGGATTAGACTGGGTGGGATATTAAAGGGTACGGGAAGTGAAGAGGAGAGTGGGATTAGACTGGGTGGGATATTAAAGGGTACGGGGAGTGAGGGGAGAGTGGATTAGACTGGGTGGGATATTAAAGGGCATGGGGAGTGAGGGCGAGAGTGGGATTAGACTGGGTGGGATATTAAAGGGCACGGTGAGTGAAGGGGAGAGTGGGATTAGACTGGGTGGGATATTAAAGGGCATGGGGAGTGAGGGGGCGAGTGGGATTAGACCGGGTGGGATATTAAAGGGTACGGGGAGTGAAGGGGAGAGTGGGATTAGACTGTGTGGGATATTAAAGGGTATGGGGAGTGAGGGGGAGAGTGGGATTAGACTGGGTGGGATATTAAAGTGCATGGGGAGTGAGTAGGATTAGACTGGGTGGCATATTAAAGGGTACGGGGAGTGAGGGGGGGGGGGAGTGGGATTAGACTGGGTGGCTGATGTGGATAAAAACACCAGTACAGATGGGCCGAATGCCCTGTTTCTGTGCTGGAACTTTGCATGACCCCACCACTGGATCCAATTAAAAACAGTAACAGCTCGTGGTAGAGATTTTGAAATGAACAAAATTAATTGTAATAAAATTTTCATTTTGATACTCTGGCAGGTTAGTTCAGGACTCTGGGTCAGAGACATACTTTACATAATGTGGTGTATCCTCAGCTAATTCCTCTCAATCAGATCTTTCCATTCTATGTCTGTTCCTTCCTTGTCGTCTTGACACAGAACCTGTGTGGAACAGCTACTACAACAGGAAATGCAGTCCATCCCAATAGTTTAATCAGACGCATAATTAGTGATAGAGAAAACGTTGCACTGCTCAAGTTTCAGTTTAGATTTTAATTATCAATGGAAGCCCCAAAAATAATGACAGATGAAAATTAATCATTAGCATCTTTTAATAAAATGATTTGTGCAGTTACTAACAGTGACTCCTTTAATGTCATTATCATAGGCAGTCCTTTGAATCGAGGATGACTTGCTTCCACGCTAAAAAGGGATGAGTTTACAGGTGTTTCAATGAAGGACCTAATATTCCAGGTCCCGAACTACATCCTGAAGGGTGGAAGATGCCTGTGCGTGGATTTTTTAACGTGTGGTGACCGTTGCACACCAGCCACCACACGGTGCCTTGACAGAGCTGGTCTTGGTCCAGTGGCAAGGATTACCCAAGACGACTGGAGACCTGCTCTGCTGCACGGACCTAGTGCGCACACATATCGCAGTGTGGGCTGGCCCGTGCTGCCCCTGGGCCCTCGCCTATTCTGGGGCCTGTAACAATACTATATCAGGAATATTGATTCAGGAGGGAGACGTAGATTTGAATGGGTTGTGAATGATCTATCCTGCTTTATGTATGAATGTTTCAACAGTGTGGTCTAACTGATTGGATGAATTGACAAGCTGATACAATGCTGAAAGTGACAACTTAGAGACAAAGAAACACCTTTGTTACATTCCAGTTTGTTTTTCATGTAACGTTTTGTGTATTGAGGAAGATCTCCCTTTACCAAGAGCGTTATGTCCGGGCTGTCTCACACACGTGGCTCTGAGGCCCTTGCTGAGATATTAAAGAGTGAGAACGTACATTTTGTCAAAGTGGTTTTCATGAATTGGCTTTTAGTTCCTGGCCCGCTTTATTCTCCCTCCCTTTTAGTCTCCTCTCCCTCTCAGTGCCACAGGCCACTTTCTGATTGATGGGTCTCACTGGGACACTCGGTAGGTGATGTGCAATGATGCTGAAAGATTAATGATGTGCAAATAATTGGCGTTGAGTGATGTGAGGTGCAGGATGCTGTGGTGCTACACCTCTATCAGTAGAAGTTAAAAAGTTAGCTCATCAACTTGCCGGTGATGGAGGTGGATTGAGTGATTTGGTTGCTTGTGGGAGTATGGGGCCTGGACAAGGGGGCATGTTTAGGCCCAGCTCAAGTCACCTCCTGTGTTGTAATGCAGAGCTAGTTTAAGATGACTAAGCAGATTGTGCATCTGACGTTTATTGGCCTTTCAGACGCTTACATTCACTGGAGAAAAGGGGAAAGGAAAGAATTTGCATTTCTGTAGTGCCCTTCATGAGCTCAGGATGTCCCCAAGCGCATTACAGCCAAGGAAGCACTTTTGAAGTGTGGTCACTGTTGTAATGTAGGAAACACGGCAGCCAATCTTCTCACAGCAAGCTCCCACAAACAGCAATGGGATAATGACCAGATCATCTGTTTTAGTGATGTTGGTTGAAGGATAAATATTGGCTTCAAAATATTGGCCCTCAAAGCCTCCTTGATAAAGTGCAACATCCCCACCGACACCTGGGAATCCCTGGCCAAAGACCGCCCTAGGTGGAGGAAAAGCATCCGGTAGGGCGCTGAGCACCTCGAGTCTCGTTGCCGAGAGATGCAGAAAACAAGCACAGGTAGCGGAAGGAGCGTGCGGCAAACCAGACTCCTCACCCACCCTTTCCTTCAACGATGCAGAAACCCTCACCACTTTTAAGAGATGGTTGGATGGGCACTTAAAGTGCAGTAACCTGCAGGGTTACGGACCTAGAGCTGGCAATTGGGATTAGACTGGATGACCTTTTGTTGGATGACGCAGGTGTAATGGTAAGTACTGCAGGGAATAGAATACGGCCAAGGTGATCTCCTGGACTAGTTTCAATCACCTGGATGGGTCAGAGATGAATTTTCCCAGATTTTCTCTCCGTAAAATGGCCTGGGTTGTTAATCTGGTTTTTGCCTCTTCCAGGAGATCACATGGCTCTGGGCGGGGTGGAGTTTGTATAAGAGGTGTCGTAGTTGTGTGAGGCAGACTGGTTGGGCTGGGTGCTCTTTGCCTTTCCGTCATTGTTCATAGGTTTATATGTAACCTTTAGGGCTGCTGACCAAGGGCCGTGCAGCTCTGTGTCGGCCGGCGCAGACACGATGGGCCGAAATGGTCTCCTTCTGCGCTGTAAATTTCTATGTTTCTGACTGTCTCTCCCACCTGTGAGAGAGACTGTAATTCCCATATTGGACTGTACAGTCACCTGAGAACTCACTTCTAGAGTGGAAGCAAGTCTTTCTCGATTTCGAGGGACTACCTATGATGATGATGAAATATTGGCCCCAGGACACTAGGAGAACTCCCCTGCTCTTCTTCAAAAAGATTGTTTACATCTTCGGAAGATTTCCTGATGACACACTGTCCCTTTTTTGCAATAGTCCAGTTTGGGTTTGGTGTGGGGAAAATGAAATCTGGGATTATCACTAATTGTCACTGTGTAGGCATGAAATCAACTTGAAATGACAGCTTGGCTGGACAGGAAACACTGCAGCTCAACCATGTGACAGCCCAAACATTTATTATTGATAGGATTTTGTCAGTGAAACAATCACTTTCTCCCCACAATCAGTTTCCATTTGTTCCACGGTTTGGATCATTTAATCAACTGCACTCACAAGAACTGTCCACCTAACAGTATTAACGTCGTTTAATGAGAAGGAACATTTCTCTCTTCCTCAGCCACTTTTCTTACTTTTCCCATTCTATTTGTTTTTGGCTCAGTGGGCAGCACCCTCGCCTCTGAGTCAGAAAGTTGTGGTTCATAAGAACATAGAATAAGAACATAAGAAATAGGAGCAGGAGTCGACCATTTGACCCCTCGAGCCTGCTCCGCCATTTAATAAGATCACGGCTGATCTGATCATGGACTCAGCTCCACTTCCCTGCCTACTCCCCATAACTCTTTACTCCCTTATCGCTCAAAAATCTATCTCCGCCTTAAATATATTCACTGATCCAGCCTCCACAGCTCTCTGGGGCAGAGAATTCCATAAATCTGAGAGAAGAAATTTCTCCTCATCTCAGTTTTAAATGGGCGGCCCCTTATTCTAAGACTATGTCCCCTAGTTTTAGTTTCCCCTATGAGTGAAAATATCCTCTCTGCATCCACATTGTCGAACCTCCTCATTATCTTATAAGTTTCAATAAGATCACCTCTCATTCTTCTGAACTCCAATGTGTATAGGCCTAACCAACTCAACTTATTCTCATAAGTCAACCCCCTCATCTCCGGAATCAACCTAGTGAACCTTTTCTAAACAGCCTCCAATGCAAGTATATCCTTCCTTAAGTACAGAGACCAAAACTGTACGCAGTACTCCAGGTGTGGCCTCACCAATACCCTGTACAGTTGTAGCAGGACTTCTCTGCTTTTATACTTTATCCCCCTTGCAATAAAGGCCAACATTCTATTTGCCTTCCTGATCACTTGCTGTACCTGCATACTAACATTATGTGTTTCATGCACAAGGACACCCAGGTCTCTCTGTACTGCAGCACTTTGCAATTTAAATTATAATTTGCTTTTCTATTATTTCTGCCAAAGTGGATAACCTCACATTTTCCCACATTATACTCCATCTGCCAAATGTTTGCCCACTCACTTACCCTGTCTATATCCCTTTGCAGATTTTTTATGTCCTCCTCACAATTTGCTTCCCCACCCATCTTTGTATCATCAGCAAACTTGAATACATTACACTCGGTCCCTTCGTCCAAGTCATTAATATAGATTGTAAATAGTTGAGGCCCCAGCACCGATCCCTGCGGCACCCCACTAGTTACTGTTTGCCAACCGGAAAATGAACCATTTATCCCGACTCTCTGTTTTCTGTTAGTTAACCAATCCTCTATCCATGCTAATATATTACCCCCAACCCCGTGAACTTTTATCTTGTGCAGTAACCTCTTATGTGGCACCTTATCGAATGCCTTCTTGAAATCCAAATACACCACATCCACTGGTTCCCCCTGCTCGTTACATCCTCAAAGAAATCCAGCAAATTTGTCAAACATGATTTCCCTTTCATAAAACCATGCTGACTCTGCTTGATTGAATTATGCTTTTCCAAATGTCCCGCTACTGCTTCCTTAATAATGGACTCCAGCATTTTCCGAATGACAGATGATAGGCTAACTGGTCTATAGTTTCCTGCTTTTTGTCTGCCTCCTTTTTCAAATAAGGAAATTATAATTGTGGTTTTCCAATCTGCTGGAACCGCCCCAGAATCCAGGGAATTTTGGTAGATTACAACCAATGCATCCACTATCTCTGCTGCCACTTCTCTTAAGACCCTAGGATGTAAGGCATCAGGTCCAGGGGATTTGTCCACTTTTAGTCCCATTATTTTATCCAGTATTACTTCATTAGTGATAGTGATTGTATGAAGTTCCTCCCTACCTATAGCCCCTTGATTATCAATTATTGGGATGGTTTTAGTGTCTTCTACCATGAAGACTGATATAAAATATTTGTTCAACGTCTCTGCCATTTCCCTGTTCTCCATTATTAATTCCCCAGTCTCATCCTCCAGGGGACCAACATTTACTCTAGCCACTTTTTTCCTTTTTATGTACCTGTAGAAACTCTTACTATCTGTTTTTATATTTTGTGCTAGTTTACTTTCATAATCTATCTTCCCTCTCTTAATCACTTTTTTAGTCGTTCTCTGCTGACTTAAAAAAGTTTCCCAATCCTCTGGCCTCCCACTAGTCTTGGCCAACATTATATGCCTTTGTTTTCAATTTGATACCCTCCCTTATTTCTTTAGTTAGCCATGGATGGTTATCCCTTCTCTTACAGTCTTCCCTTTTCATTGAGATATATTTTTGTTGAGAGTTATGAAATATCTCCTTGAATGTCTGCCACTGCTCCTCAACCGTCCCATTCTTTAATCTATTTTCCCAGTCCACTTTAGCCAACTCTGCTTTCATACCTTCGTAGGCTCCTTTCTTTAAGCTTAGGAGCCTGGTTTGAGAACCAGCTTTCTCACCCTCCAACTGAATTTGATATTCAACCATATTATGGTCACTCATTCCTAGAGGATCTTTTACTAGGAGATCATTTATTAATCCTGTCTCATTACCCAGTACCAGATCTAAGATAGCCTGCTCCCTGGTTGGTTCCGCAACGTACTGTTCGAGGAAACTATCCCGGATACACTCTATGAACTCCTCCTCAAGGTTACCCTGGCCACTTTGCTTTGTCCAATCAATATGAAGGTTAAAATCGCCCATGATTATTGCCGTTCCTTTCTTACAAGCCTCTATTATTTCTTGATTTATACTCCATCCAACAGTGTAGCTACTGTTAGGGGGCCTGTAGACTACGCCCACCAGTGACTTTTCCCCTTATTATTCCTTATCTCCACCCAAACTGATTCAACATCTTGATCCTCTGAGCCAATATCGTTTCTCACTAATGCACTGATCCTATCCTTTATTAACAGAGCTACCCCACCTCCTTTTCCTTTCTGTCTGTCAAGTCCCACTCCAGTGCAATGCTGAGGGAGTGCTGCACTGTCAGAGGTGCTGCCTTTCAGATGAGACGTTAAACTAAGGCCCCTGTCTGCTCTCTGAAGTGGATGTAAAAGATCCCATGGCACTATTTCGAAGAAGAGCAGGGAAGTTATCCCTGGTGTCCTGGCCAATATTTCTCCCTCAATCAACATAACAAAAACAGATGATCTGGTCATTATCACATTGCTGTTTGTGGGAGCTTGCTGAGCGCAAATTGGCTGCCGCATTTCCCACATTAAAACAGTGACTACACTCCACAAGTACTTAATTGGCTGTAAAGCTCTTTGAGACATCCGGTGGTCATGCAAGGTACTATATAAAGCCATGGGGCCTAAATTGTTCAAAGCCAAGTTCTGTCCATTTACCGTTGAAAAGACCGCTAAGATCCTGATGGTACTTTGGCTGGAAGTTTGGTCAAAAATGAAGGAAAAAAGCGCCCGGCAGCAAAAATGGGTGTTACACGCCGATTCTGGGCGGTAGAGGGCAGTAGGTGGGATTCTGGGCGGCCAATGCAATCCTGGAGAAAGTTACACTGAGGCTGGAGTCGGGCTCAGGGAGGGGGGGAACGCACAAAAAAAAAATGTTCAAAAAATAAAAAAACAAAACATCACCAAACCTTCAAAGGGCCTTTTCACGCAAAATTGTTGCAAAAGAAGTAAAGAAAGAAATCTCACGAACCTTTTCTTGCAGGTCTTGATACCGACCGTCCCTGTAAGACCTCCTCCCATGCGGGTCTTTCTCCTGCAGGAGCTCGGATAAATCCCGGGTGGGAGGACTTTTTACAGCGTTACACGCTGGCGCACGCTCTCCAGTGGTCCTTCCAAACCGCCGGCGCGAGGGCCTCACCAAACTCCCACGGAGCGCCAAAAAAACAGGGAGACCGCCGAGAAAACTCGCCGGCAGCCGATAGTAGGACCATCAATTTCTGGCCCCAAGTCTTTCTTTTCTTTTTCTAATTTTAGATTTTATTCATTTCTCTGCGGTTCTAATTTTCTGACTTGTTCGGATTCTATCCTTTGTTCTCTCGTTAATTTGTCCGCTGTTCTTTTTGTCCTTGCCCTTTCAGTTTTATTTCCTTTGCCACCTCCCATCTTGCTCCCTTTTCCACCCTGAAATCTGTATTCTCGCAATGACCCAGCTCTTCATTATTACTAATGCACAGTTTGTCAAGGGCCAATCTGCCGTCTCCCCACACTTCCGAATCTACAGTCCTGCCAATGTCCCTACTGATACGAGCCTTCGCGAACACCGAGCACAGCACCTGGTGTCTAAGGCTCTGTCTGAGCTGGTATTATGGGTTGGCTTACATTCCCAGAAAGGTGTGCGAGACTTCGCCCTGAATGTAGGAATATATGAAGTTGGCATCCACCAGCTGCCATATTCTACTAGCACTTCTACTAGCACTTTATCAAAGCCTCCCCGAAAAAGTGTAACATCCCCACTGACACCTGGGAGTCCCTGGCCAAAGACTGCCCTAAGTGGAGGAAGTGCATCCGGGAGGGCGCTGAGCACCTCGAGTCTCGTCGCCGAGAGCATGCAGAAATCAAGTGCAGACAGTGGAAGGAGCATGTGGCAAACCAGTCCCATCCTCCCCATCCCTCAATGACTATCTGTCCCACCTGTGACAGGGACTGTAGTTCTCGTATTGGACTGTTCATCCACCTAAGGACTCATTTTAAGAGTGGAAGCAAGTCTTCCTCGATTCCGAGGGACTGCCTATGATGATGATGATGATGATTTACTAGCCAACTAAATGAGGTAAGTTAATTTCTTGCTTTGGCAAGAAGCAAAGAAATCTAGCAGCTCACGATGGCTTCCAGTCACATGTTCTCCTTCCATCTCCCCTCTTCAGCCTTTCTCTCTCTCTGTTTTCCTGCTTCTGATATTTTGTGATTTTCAAATGTCATCGACACCAAAAGATGTATGTTGTTCCATTGTCAGCTCTGGCCGAGTCCACAAGCAGGATGGGGAGCAGGAGGTAAGGCGGGGTGTAGAAGATGGGCAGGATTTGACTGGACTTCTGATACATATTGGAAACAAGACAGTCTGGACCATAATGAAATAGTTGCGGATTTAAATCCTGTGGTTACAGTTCAAGCCCTTCTTTAAGCGACTGTGAAGTTAATTTAGATAAGCTGACTTGGGGGCACAACTTTCCATTCTTGGATCATCAGCTGTGACTATGGGGAGGGGGCGGGGGAGAATTTTAACCCCCCAAAATGGGTGGGTTTGGATTAGGTGGCAAGATAAAATGTAAAAAATCTTAAACGCACCTCAAACTCACGCATTTACGGTTTGAACGGAGGCGGGACAGGCCAGACGACCAACCCTCTCCCTGGAGGTTGCTCATTTTACTCTGTTCCAGCTTTAACACTGGCCGGCTGGGTTTCCCCGCTGTTTAGTCCTGTTCCCCTGCCCTTTCCCCTTATCATTTCAAGTTTTTCCATTTTCAAATATTTATTTATTTATTTCCCTTTTAAAAGCTATTCTGCCCATTTTTGTCTGGACGCACTCCTGTGACGCACTTTGGGATGTTCTAAGTGCAAGTTGCTTCCATCACTGTTCCTGACAGACCACCCCATGTTCTAACAGCCCTCCAGGACAGGAGTGGGTCATTTACCCCCCTCAATGGGGAACGGGCAGGGAAGTAGAGCTGAGTCCATGATTAGATCAGCCATGATCGTATTGAATGGCGGAGCAGGCTCAAGGGGCCAAATGGCCGACTCCTGCTCCTATTTCTTATGTTCTTATGTTCTTAAGCCCTTTCCATCACTGCATTGAAAAAGTTCTCCTAAGACCTCCCTTTTTCTTTTGTTGAAGATCTCCAAGTTATGCCCTCTATTACAACAGTGACTACACGTCTAAAAGTACTTCATTGGCTGTGAAGCACTTTGAGACGTCCGCTGGTCGTGAAAGGCGCTATATAAATGCACGTCTTTCTTTTTCTTTTCTTTCTAGTTACTGACTAGTGGAAATAGGCTATTTTTTTTACCTTATCAAAACCCCTCGTAATTCTACTCTTAATCTTCCGTGCTCTAATGAAAAGAGCCGCAGTTTCTCTCGTCTTTCCTCATAACTAAAGTTGCTAATTTAGAGTGAATCTTCTGACAGACTACCGATTCAATGTACTTAGCAACCCAGCCATGAAATGCCTGCAGTGGGTTGTGACTCCTCTTGACATTTAAGGCTTTTATATATATCCAAATATATTGTACGTGTGAAGGAAAAGTAGAACAGCCTGTAATGCACGTTGAAAAGAAAAATGTAAATGTACCGTCACCCATTCTGTGTACTGTATAGTGACACATGTAATGTAATCTGTTGAATGTACTACAATGCATCCCGTATTGTACCGAATTGTACTTGAACTGAAAAGCAAGGAAATGTATCGAACGGAACTGCCGTCAGCACCCAAATGTAGTGTATGGGATTGCTGACTGCAGCTAAATGTGCTGAACTGCTTTTGAATGTACTGTACAAATTTTTATATGAATAAAGTATATTTTAAAATAAAAAAAAGAACAGCCTGCAAGGAACCATATAGGGGAGACTAGAACTTGGGGGCATAATCTTAGAACAAGGGGCTGCCCATTTAAATCTGAGATGAGGAGGAGTTTCTTCTTTCAGTGGTGTAAGATTTGGCGAAAACATCGACAGCAAAATAAATTAAAGTTTTGGACATTGCTTGGACACATTTTCTGTTACTGCAGAGAGCAGACAGCACTGACGTGGGGCAGGTCCAAACATGCCCCACAGGAATACACATCAGGTGGACAAAGAATCAATGGCAGGAATAGTTGATGGACAGGCCTTTTGTATTGCAATCAGTGAGACATTACATAAAAGTGGCTGGGGTTTCAGGCCATGGAAAGAAAAGGAAAGCTATTCGACCACAGACTTGTCGGAGCCACATATTGAGGTACAGATCAGTTGACAAAGGGACAGGCCAAAGACTTGTTTTTGCTTTTGAGTTGCACAGCCTCAGGGGAAAGACTGTTGGACTTTTGGCGCGAGTGGAAGCATTTTTGCAAGTATAAGAGAGGCAGTTTTGGCTGCAATCTCTCTCTATCTCTCCACACTTCTACGCCTGCTTGCTTCGTTTGGCGCCCTTTGCCAAGTCCATCAGGAAGGATGCGAGCATTAGAGGGGTGACGATCCCAGGCAGCGGAGGCGCTCAAGTCAAGACCTCCCTGTACATGGACAACGTCACCGTCTTTTGCTCGGATCCGCAGTCGGTCCGCAGATTGCTCACAATCTGCGACCAGTTTGAACTGGCCTCGGGAGCGAAGGTCAATCACAGCAAAAGCGAGGCCATGCTCTTTGGCAACTGGGCCGACCGATCCTTTATTCCCTTCACCGTTAAGCCAGATTACCTGAAGGTGTTGGGAATATGGTTCGGAGCGGACGGGGCGTGCACCAAAAACTGGGAAGAGTGTATCGCCAAAATGAAACAAAAACTGGGATGGTGGAAGCTGCGCTTCCTCTCCATCGCAGGCAAGAACCTGGTCATCAGGAGTGAGGTGCTCTCGGTGTTGTTGTACGTGGCACAGGTCTGGCCCATCTCACGCTCCTGTGCTGCGGCAGTCACCCGGGCCATCTTCCACTTTGTCTGGAGGTCCAAAATGGACCGTGTCCGCAGAGACATGATGTACAAATCTCTGGACAGTGGAGGGAAGGGTGTTCCGAACATGGCCCTCATCCCGATGGCCACCTTTGTGTGCGGTTGCATCAAGCTATGCACAGACCCCCGGTACGCAAACACCAAGTGTCACTATGTGCTGAGGTTCTACCTGTCCCCGATGTTGCGAAGGATGGGTCTGGCCATGCTGCCGCGAAACGCCCCCACCAGTTGCACCATGCCTGTCCACCTGTCCTTCGTGGAAACGTTTTTCAGAAAAAACCCCTTTGACTACAAGGCCATAGAGCAGTGGTCGGCACGTAAGGTCCTGGACGCCCTACGAAAGAAGGAGAGGGTGGACCCTGTCGGGTGGTTCCCCGAGCAGACTGTCAAACTTGTCTGGCAGAACGTCTCATCGCCAGAGCTTTCCCACAAGCACCAAGACGCAGCTTGGTTGGCGGTGAGGAGGGCCCTACCCGTCAGATCCTTCATGCACAGCCGGGGTTTCAGAGACATGGCACCCTGCCCCCGAGTTGGCTGTGATGCGGACGAGACAGTCATCCATCTCCTTTGGGATTGCCCCTTTGCAAGGCAGGTCTGGATGGAGATGCAGTGGTTGCTGTTGATGTTCATTCCAAGCAGCTCCGTAACTCAGGACTCTGTGCTCTACGGGCTGTTCCCAGGGACACACACCGAGACAGACATCATCTGTTGCTGGAGGGCCATCAACTCGGTGAAAGACGCACTTTGGTCTTGCCGAAACTTGCTGGTCTTCCAGAGCAAGGAGAAGTCCACGTCTGCGTGTTGCAGACTGGCGCAATCCAAGATCCAGGATTACGTGCTGAGGGACGCACTAAAAATTGGTGCAGTCGCCGCAAAGACATGGTGGGGAAGAGCCACAGTTTAAAGCCCTTCCGTCGCGGTAAACCCAGGGGATGGAATCAGTATAAAACTCCCCTCGGGCTGTACTTGTAAACTTTTTGTATACATAGAGCACCATGATCTGAAAAAACCTATGTAGTGCCATGTATAATGCAAGTTCTGTTTAGTAATGTATGTTGCAAAGAAATGTAACTGTAGCCTCACCCATTCTGTGTACCGTATAGTGCCATTAGTAAATTAATATGATAACTGTATTACAATGTATCCTGGATTGTACTGAAATGTACCTCGAAATGTAAAGCAAGCAAATGTATTGAACGGAACTGCCGTTAGCATCCAAATGTATTGCATGGAATTGCTGACTGCATCCAAAAGTACTGAACTGTCTTCCAATGTATTGTGCAAATTTTTATATGAATAAAGTATATTTTGAAATTTTAAAAAAAGTTCAGCGCACTGAGCACTCCATCTGGGATGGAGAGAAGAAACACCAGAGAGCATCGCTACTTCGACTGGAAAGCTGACCTTGAAACTGGACTTGAAGACCCAGAAGATACGCCTCATTGGGAGAAGCAGCGAGTAAGCCAGAGGGGTAATTGGTGAGCATTTATCCCAGCCCACACATCTTAGTGTGAAAGGATGTCGTGTGTCCCAACTAAGCCTTAGGAGTTTTATTGGGGAGGTTTTTGCAAGGATCATAAGTGTACGCACATTCTGTTGGACAGCTTTCAGTGGTGCAATTTTGAATCCGAGCAGGGGTGTTTTAGCTGTGGGTAGTCCACATTACGGGTCTGTTTACGGACCAGACTGCATGCTGTACTGTGTTTGTTTGTATTACACTACCAGAGTGTGTTTTACTGGGTGCAGGTGTGTGCTTTAACTTAAATAAAAGCATTGTGATGCTTGAGACCGAAAAGATCTGTCTATGACTGTATATTACTGTTCATGACTATAATTCCGGTGTCTAGAACTGTTGTAAGAGGGGTGATTCGAAACCACCAGTGACAAAACCACTTACAGAGGGTTGTAAATCTATGGAATTCGCTGCCTCAGAGAGCTATGGAATCTGGGTTATTGAATAAATTTAATACAGAGATAGACAGTTTCTTAACTGATAAGGGAATAAGGGGCTATGGGGACGGGACCTGAGTCCATGATTGGGTCAGCCACGATTGTATTAAATGGCGGAGCAGGCTCGAGGGGCCGTATGGCCTACTCCTGCTCCTATTTCTTATGTTCTTATAACTCCCAGTGACCATACCATTTTTTAAACAATGGGTGTTGATGACTTCATTTAGGGAATCCGATGGGAGGAGTTGTAACGCACAATTAAATTGACCTAAGTCAGCGGATCGATTGAGAATTGGCTTCTCAATGGAAGACAAAGGGTGCTGATCAACTGAACATGCTCTGGCTGGAGAAAGGCCATCGGTTCCAAGATTCCGCTGTTTACAATATGTGTGAATGATACGGAACAAGGTGCCTGTCAGTAGTTGATGGGTCGATGATAATTGCAAGAGGGATTATCATCAGAGAGATTGGACCAAATAAGGTGAAGGACTGAGGTATGGATTTTAGTAAATGTAAATAATGCAAAAAGATCTCCAGTGGCAGGAGCTGAAATGGGGTTTGAGATGGGGTCACTCATAACGTCCCGACCAGTGTGAAGCACCTATCAATAAAGTGTTACTAGTAGCATCCGGAGGGCAAAGTTTGAGCAAGTTATACTGACATTGTACAGATGTTGAATAGTATTTTACATGCTTGATATTTTATACTGTACATACATATTTTATACAATATTGCTAAATGTATTTTTATGCTAGATTAGATCTTGTGATAACTTGAGTGGCTCACAAAGGACAATGGGATAGTTAGCATATAGTGAGACATGCAACAGGTATGTACACTTGCTGTTGAAGGAGAAAACATCCTCGGGCAAACCAGACAGTGAGAGTGAGGTAACCAGAAGTAACTGCAGTTGAAATATAGTTTATGGCTAATCACAACGTTGACTAAATCAAGAATGAACAATAGAATAGATTAGACTGAGTTTATAATAATGTAATTAAGACAGTTAACAGGAGGTAAGCTAGTTTAGGTATAATGGAAAAGTACCCCGAAAGAAGAGGTGAGCAGCTGAAGGGAGGAACAGAATGTAGCAGCCTTGAGGGTAGGTAGGAATGGGGCCGATGCATCTCACTGGCATGACAGGAAGTCTGTCAGTAGTTGTTACTGATGGCCATAAATATGGTGAGCTCCATTGTGCTCTGGCACTTTGGGAGTACGGCTCATTCTATCTTGATTGCCTGACCCAGCTGAGGTGTCAGTATGACTTCTGTCTGTACGATCTGTTACGAGTCAGTTCCATAGTTTTAAGATCCAGCTGTATATGGTATTTTCCAGTAGTCGTTGGACGTCATAAAGTTATACAAGAAGCCATTATGTGTTGTGATTCCTTGATCCTGCTAGGTGAGCACACAAACACACACCCAGGCCAACAGATCAATGGGGTTCTGGGGGGGGGGGTGATCGGCACCCACTCAAAAACCATATAGAAGAGTTCAGAGACGCGTAATCACGATGATTCCAGGTCTTGGTGTAGAGATTACATTGAAGTAATCAAGCTAATAAATCTATACATAACCATAATTTATAAGCCTTAAGCAAGGTTATAAATTTATAATAACTCTCCCCACAAAACAATGGACATTTGGAATAAATTCCCAAATGGGAGTTAGCTTCTACTCTTGAAAAGAGAGCTAGATCAAAATGTATTGAGAAGAGGAATTGAGGGTTATAGATATATTAATAGTATTGCTTCATTTATTCAAGGGACGTAGGGGTAAGGATCAACAGGCGGTGGTGGTGAGAGAAAAAATAAAGGAAGGTTTGCATTTATAGAGCACCTTTCGTGATCTCCGGAATTCCCAAAGAGCTTTACAGCCAATTAAGTACTTTTTTGACGTGTAGCCACTGCAGTAATGCAGGAAATGAGGCAGCCAATTGGGCAAAGCATGTTCCCACAAACAGCAATGAGATAAATGATCAGATCATCTATTTTAGTGATATTAGCTGAGGGATAAATATTGGCCAGGACATCGGGGAGAACTGCCCTGCTCTCCTTCAAGTAGGAATTTTAAATCCACCCGAGAGGGGAAGGAGTTTAGGTGGAGCAGGGTTGATAGGCAGAATGATCTTTTCTCTCTCCAGCCTTTATGTTCCACTCTAACCTTACTTTCCTCTTTAAGCTTCTCTGAAGGGTCTTTGTCATCTCCTCCCACTGCTTTCTGCCTGAATGCTTCCAATGTAACTTCTATCCTCTGCACATCACTGGTCAAAGTTACAAAGTCATCCTCTGTGACTACAACCATTTTGTTGAAGACAGTAAACAAATTCCCCCTGATTAAAGGGGGTTCACACACTCGAACTTTCATCCAAGTGCCCCCTTGCCTCTGTGACTGCAACCATGATCCGTGCTTGTCTTCCTAGTG
This sequence comes from Pristiophorus japonicus, assembly GCF_044704955.1. NCBI lineage: Eukaryota > Metazoa > Chordata > Chondrichthyes > Pristiophoridae > Pristiophorus > Pristiophorus japonicus. The sequence goes on from NC_091992.1 coordinate 60,986,936, forward strand.
TCAGCCGTGGCTCAGTGGGCAGCACTCTCACCTCTGAATCAAAGGGTTGTGGGTTCAAGTCCTGCTCCAGTGACTTGAGCAGAAAAACTCTAGGCTGACACTCCAGTGCAGTGCTGAGGGAGTGCTGCACTGTTGGAGGGACTGTTCTTTGGGTGAGATGTTAAACCTCTCAAGTGGATGTAAAAGATTCCATGGCACTATTTCGAGGAGTTATCCCTGGTGTTCTGGGCCAATATTTATCCCTCAATCAACATAACAAAAACAGACTATCTGGTCATTATCACATTGCTGTTTGTGGGAGCTTGCTGTGCGCAAGTTGGCTGCCGTGTTTCCCACATTACAACAGTGACTACACTCCAAAAGTGCGTCAGTGGCTGTGAAGCGCTTTGAGACTTCTGGTGGCCGTGAAAGACGCTATATAAATGCAAGTCTTTCTTTTTTTCTTTATTCTCACTGAGCCACAGCTGACACTGACAGAGTAACTGAATGAAATCACGCTCATGTTCCTCATGATTTTTGAGCCAATAAAATTAATGGATGCCGAATTGTAGGGAGCGCAGTCTCATAATTCCTGCTGCGCACTCTCTGCTGGGTGAGGATCCATGCAGCGAGTGTGATTTAGTGAAATCAGCCTTTAGAATCATTAAGGAGTTAAGCGCTGCTCGTTTTATCCAGACTCAGGAACCAGCAGCGTAAGTAACGAATTACCTTTGACTTCGCGAGAGACTTGCAGAGCTGGACGTGATTTCAGTGGAAAGATTATTGGCAGGGGTACTGCTGACAGAGGTACATCCTCCATATTTATGACATGGGTAGTGTTACCATTGGAATCCTCTCCCATTTTGGGTTTATGTTGGGCGGCCTCGCTGAATGAATCACTTCCTGGTTGGAGTGCCAACAGTGTCAAACCTCACCCGTATAACTGGGTCGAACCTCGAGCCCTGTGTGTTAATCATTTGAAATCCCTGTTGCTTTGCTCCAGCCTTCTGCTGTCAGCAGCAAGAATCAGCCGATGAGTTGCAGACTTGGAAGTGGAACTGCTAACTTGGTCCACTGCAGCCACCCGCCCGTGTGACCTTGTACCTGAGCCAGGAAGAGCTGAGCTAGACCCTCAAGAATGCCAGAAAAATAAACGTTTTTTTTTGGTTGAAGGAAAATCTGAACATACACAGCACACATACTTAAATAAGTAAAATACGTCGTGCCTAAAATGTGGAGAGCGGATTGTGTGAGAATCGCACCTCAGAGCCCGATGGTGCGTGCCAGGTTGGGTATTCAGCAGCAGTAGGATTATATAACTCTTGGCCAGGGCATGGGAGGGCTGCAGGTGCTTTGTGCGATGGTTGGAAGAGCTGACCCTTCACTTGGACGTTCGATTAAATCTAGTTGTGGAGACTTCCTACCTCAAGCTGAGAAGAATTCCTCCCAAAGTGAATGGAAATTCCTGGGCAAGGAAGAGGTTAAGTCAGATACTGGGGTTTCTCCACACATTACAAAACTGAGGCCATATATCGCACACTCACCACCACAACGATATTTACTTTTCCTTTTTTGAAGCACAAGTTATTTGAAGAATTTGTGGGGTGATCAAGATAAAGGATGTCAATATTCAGGAATGATGCCTTGCTAGTTACGCACACAAATCAAAATAAAGGAATGGAATGTTTTCCCATTTAAAATATTTGTGCTCCATGATGATCTTAGAACCTTGGATACCCTCCTTTTTCCCAGAATCATTCGCTGAACTTTAGTTTCACACCTGATTGACTTTAGGTGTGAGACAAGGTATCAGCTGTGGCTCAGTGGTCACAACCTTCAGTGGTCAGACCAGCAGAACAGGTCTCCAGTCGTCCTGGTTAATCATTGCCACTGGATAAAGACCTAGCTCTGCCAAGCCCGTGTGGTGGCTGATGTGCAACGGTCACCACACGTTAAAAAAATCCAGGCACACCCCCCGCAATTGGAGTTCAGGACTGGAACATTGGGTCCTTTATCGAAACACCTGGGGACTCGTGGAAGCAAGTTATCCTCGTTCGAGGGACTGCCTATGATGATGGTGGGTCACACCCTTACCTGTGAGTCAGAAGGATGTGGGCTCAAGGCCCAGTCAATAGAGTGGAGCACATAATCTTGGTCGACCCTCCCAGTGAAATTCTGAGCAAGGATTGCACTGTTGGAGGGCAGTCCTTCGGATGTGATGTTAAACCGAGGCCCCCTCTCCCCCCTCACCATCTGTCCTCTCAGGTGGATGTAAAAGGGAACGTTAGCATAGTGGTTATGGGTCTAGTAATCCACAGACCTGGGCTAATGATCCAGCTAATGACGTGAGTTCAAATCCCACCACAGCAGCTGGGGAATTTAAATTAAATACATCTCAAATAAAAAACTAGTGTCAGTATCAGTATTAGTTGAGCATGAAACTATTAGATTGTCGAAAAAAAACATCTGGTTCACTAATGTCCTTTAGGGAAGGAAATCTGCCTTACCCGGTCTGGCCTATATGTGGCTCCAGACCCACAGCAATGTGGTTGACTCTTAACTGCCCTCTGGCCCAGCGAGCCGGTCAGTTGTACCAAAACCGCTACAAAAAACAATAAGAAGAATAAAACCAAATGGACCACCCGGCATCGACCTTGGCACTGGCTTCGGACACGACAACAGCACACCTAACCTACTCGGCCCTGCAAATTCCTCCTCACCAACACCTGTTGTGCCAAAATTGGGCGAGCTGTCCCACAGACTGGTCAAGGATTGGCCATACTCACAGAATTATACCTTTCAGCCAATGTCCCAGACTCCTCCATCACACTGGCAGGACGGACCCACCAGGGGTGGCGGATCAGTGATATACAGTCGGGTGGGAGTGGCCCTGAGAATCCTCAACATTGACTCCGGACCCCATGAAGTTTTATGGCTTCAGGTCAAGCATGGGCAAGGAAACCTCCTGCTGATTACCACCTACTACCCTCTTCAGCTGATGAATCAGTACTCCCATGTTGAACACCACTTGGAAGAAGCACTGAGGGTAGCAAGGGCACAGAGTGTACTCTGGGTGGGGGGACTTCAATGTCCAACAGTGGCTCGGTAGCATCGCGAGTGACTGAGCTGGCCGAGTCCTGAAGGACATAGTTGCCAGATTGGGCCTGCGGCAGGTGATGAAAGACCAACACGAAGGAAAAACCTACTTAACCTCGTCCTCACCAATCTATCTGTCACAGATGCATCTGTCCATGACAGCATTGGTAGCAGTGACCACCGCACAGTCCTTGTGGAGACGAAGTCCCGTCTTCACACTGAAGATACCCTCCAGCATGTTGTGTGGCACTACCACCGTGCTAAATGGGATAGATTCAGAACAGATCTAGCAGCTCAAAATTGGGCATCCCTGAGGCGCTGTGGGCCATCAGCAGCAGCAGAATTGTATTCCACCACAATCTGTAACCTCATGGCCCAGCATATCATAGAATATAGAACATAGAAAATAGGTGCAGGAGTAGGCCATTCGGCCCTTCGAGCCTGCACCGCCATTCAATGAGTTCATGGCTGAACATGCAACTTCAGGACCCAATTCCTGCTTTTTCGCCATACCCCTTAATCCCCCTAGTAGTAAGGACTACCTAACTCCTTTTTGAATATATTTAGTGAATTGGCCTCAACAACTTTCTGTGGTAGAGAATTCCACAGGTTCACCACTCTCTGGGTGAAGAAGTTTCTCCTCATCTCGGTCCTAAATGGCTTACCCCTTATCCTTAGACTGTGACCCCTGGTTCTGGACTTCCCCAACATTGGGAACATTCTTCCTGCATCTAACCTGTCTAAACCCATCAGAATTTTAAACGTTTCTATGAGATCCCCTCTCATTCTTCTGAACTCCAGTGAATACAAGCCCAGTTGATCCAGTCTTTCTTGATATGTCAGTCCCGCCATCCCGGGAATCAGTCTGGTGAACCTTCGCTGCACTCCCTCAATAGCAAGAATGTCCTTCCTCAAGTTAGGAGACCAAAACTGTACACAATACTCCAGGTGTGGCCTCACCAAGGCCCTGTACAACTGTAGTAACACCTCACTGCCCCCGCACTCAAATCCCCTCACTATGAAGGCCAACATGCCATTTGCTTTCTTAACCGCCTGCTGTACCTGCATGCCAACCTTCAATGACTGATGTACCATGACACCCAGGTCTCGTTGCACCTCCCCTTTTCCTAATCTGTCACCATTCAGATAAAAGTCTGTCTCTCTGTTTTTACCACCAAAGTGGATAACCTCACATTTATCTACATTATACTTCATCTGCCATGCATTTGCCCACTCACCTAACCTATCCAAGTCACTCTGCAGCCTCAAAGCATCCTCCTCGCAGCTCACACTGCCACTCAACTTAGTGTCATCCGCAAATTTGGAGATACTACATTTAATCCCCTCGTCTAAGTCATTAATGCACAATGTAAACAGCTGGGGCCCCAGCACAGAACCTTGCGGTACCCCACTAGTCACTGCCTGCCATTCTGAAAAGTACCCATTTACTCCTACTCTTTACTTCCTGTCTGCCAACCAGTTCTCAATCCACGTCAGCACACTACCCCCAATCCCATGTGCTTTAACTTTGCACATTAATCTCTTGTGTGGGACCTTGTCGAAAGCCTTCTGAAAGTCCAAATATACCACATCAACTGGTTCTCCCTTGTCCACTCTACTGGAAACATCCTCAAAAAAATCCAGAAGATTTGTCAAGCATGATTTCCCTTTCACAAATCCATGCTGACTTGGACCTATCATGTCACCTCTTTCCAAATGCGCTGCTATGACATCCTTAATAATTGATTCTATCATTTTACCCACTACTGATGTCAGGCTGACTGGTCTATAATTCCCTGTTTTCTCTCTCCCTCCTTTTTTAAAAAGTGGGGTTACATTGGCTACCCTCCACTCCATAGGAACTGATCCAGAGTCTATGGAATGTTGGAAAATGACTGTCAATGCATCCACTATTTCCAAGGTCACCTCCATAAGTACTCTGGGATGCAGTTCATCAGGCCCTGGGGATTTATCGGCCTTCAAACCCATCAATTTCCCCAACACAATTTCCCGACTAATAAGGATTTCCCTCAGTTCCTCCTTCTTACTAGACCCTCTGACTCCTTTTATATTCGGAAGGTTGTTTGTGTCCTCCTTAGTGAATACCGAACCAAAGTACTTGTTCAATTGGTCTGCCATTTCTTTGTTCCCCGTTATGACTTCCCCTGATTCTGACTGCAGGGGACCTACGTTTGTCTTTACTAACCTTTTTCCCTCACTCTACCATTACCATCAAGCTAGGGGACCAACCCTGGTTCAATGAAGAGTGTAGAAGAGCATGCCAGGAGCAGCACCAGGCGTACCTAAAAATGAGTTGACAACCCGGGGAAGCTGCAACACAGGACTACATGCATGCTAAACAGCGGAAGCAACATACAATAGACAGGGCTAAGTGATCCCACAATCAACGGATCAGATCAAAGTTCTGCAGTACTGCCACATCCAGTCGTGAATGGTGGCGGGCAATTAAACAGCTAATGGGAGGAGGAGGCTCCATGAATATCTCCATCCTCAATGATGGCGGAGCCCAGCATGCAAATGCAAAAGACAAGGCTGAAGCGTTTGCAACCACCTTCAGCAAGAAGTGCCGAGTAGATGATCCATGTCGGCCTCCTCCTGCGGTCCCCACCATCACAGAAGCCAGTCTTCAGCCAATTCGATTTACTCCACGTGATATCAAGAAATGGCTGAGTGCACTGGGTACAGCAAAGGCTATGGGCCTTGACAACATCCCGGCTGTCGCGCTGAAGACTTGTGCTCCAGAACTAGCCGTGCCTCTGACCAAGCTGTTCCAGTCATCAATCAAAATTAAAAAGTAGGACCTCAAAAGTAGTAATCTCAGGATTGCTACCAATGCCACGTGCTAGTCAGAGTAAGAATCGCAGGATAGCTCAGATAAAAATGTGGCTTAAGGAGTGGTGCAGAAGGGAGGGATTCAAATTCCTGGGACATTGGAACTGGTTCTGGGGGAGGTGGGACCAGTACAAACCAAATAGTCTGCACCTAGGTAGGACCTAGGGGGAGTGTTTGCTAGTGCTGTTGGGGAGGGGAGGGGTTAAACTAATATGGCAGGGGGATGGGAACCTATGCAGGGAGACAGAGCGAAGTAGAATGGGGGCAGAAGCAAAAGATAGAAAGAAGAAAAGTAAAAGTGGACGGCAGAGAAACCCAAGGCAAAAAACAAAAAGGGCCACATTACAGAAAAATTCTAAAGGGGCAAAGGGTGTTAATAAGACAAGCCTGAAGGCTCTGTGCCTCAATGCGAGGAGTATTCGGAATAAGGTGGATGAATTAACTGCGCAGATAGTAGTTAGCGTATATGATGTCATTGGCATCACGGAGACATGGCTCCAGGGTGGCCAAGGCTGGGAACTCAACATACAGGGGTATTAGGAAGGACAGACAGAAAGGAAAAGGAGGTGGGGTGGCGTTGCTGGTTAAAGAGGAAATTAACGCAATAGTAAGGAAGGACATTAGCTTGGATGATGTGGAATCTGTATGGGTGGAGCTACGGAATACCAAAGGGCAGAAAATGCCAGTGGGAGTTGTGCACAGACCACCAAACAGTAGTAGTGAGGTTGGGGACAGCATCAAACAAGAAATAAGGGATGTATGCAATAAAGGTACAGCAGTTATCATGGGCGACTTTAATCTACATATTGATTAGGCTAACCAAACTGGTAGCAATGTGGTGGAGGAGGATTTTCTGGAGTGTATTAGGGATGGTTTCCTAGACCCATATGTCGAGGAACCAACTTGAGGGCTGGCCATCCTAGACTGGGTGATGTGTAATGAGAAAGGACTAATTAACAATCTTGTTGAGCAAGGCTCCTTGGGGAAGAGTGACCATAATATGGTAGAATTCTTTGTTAAGATGGAGAATGACACATTTAATTCAGAAACTAAGGTCCTGAACTTAAGGAAAGGTAACTTCGATGGTATGAGACGTGAATTGGCTAGAATAGACTGGCGAGTGATACTTAAAGGATTAACGGTGGATAGGCAATGGCAAACATTTAAAGATCACATGGATGAACTTCAACAATTGTACATCCCTGTCTGGAGTAAAAATAAAATGGGGAAGGTGGCTCAACCGTGGCTAACAAGGGAAATTAAGGATAGTATTAAATCCAAGGAAGAGGCATATAAATTGGCCAGAAAAAGCAGCAAACCTGAGGACTGGGAGAATTTTTTAATACAGCAGAGGAGGACAAATGGTTTAATTAGGCGGGGGAAAATAGAGTATGAGAGGAAGCTTGTTGGCAACATAAAAACTGACTGCAAAAGCTTCTACAGATATTTGAAGAGAAAAAGATTAGTGAAAACAAATGTAGGTCCCTTGCAGTCAGATTCAGGTGAATTTATAATGGGGAACAAAGAAATGGCAGATCAGTTAAACAAATACTTTGGTTCTGTCTTCACGAAGGAAGACACGAATAACCTTCCGGAAATACTAGGGGACCGAGGGTCTAGTGAGAAGGAGGAACTGAAGGATATCCTTTATAAAGCGTGAAATTGTGTTAGGGAAATTGATGGGATTGAAGGCCAATAAATCCCCGGGCCTGATCGTCTGCATCCCAGAGTACTTAAGGAATTAGCCCTAGAAATAGTGGATGCATTGGTGATCATTTTCCAATAGTCTATCGACTCTGGATCAGTTCCTATGGACTGGAGGGTAGCTAACATAACACCACTTTTTAAGAAAGGAGGGAGAGAGAAAACGGTTAGCCTGACATCAGTAGTGGGGAAAATGTTGAAATCAATTATTTATTAAAGATGAAATAGCAGCACATTTGGAAAGCAGTGAAAGGATCGATCCAAGTCAGCATGGATTTATGAAAGGGAAATCCTGCTTGACAAATCTTATAGAATTTTTTGAGGATGTAACTGGTAGAGTGGACAAGGGAGAACCAGTGGATGTGGTGTATTTGGACTTTCAAAAGGCTTTTGACAAGGTCCCACACAAGAGCTTGGTGTGCAAAATTAAAGCACATGGTATTGGGGGTAATGTACTGATGTAGAGAGAGAACTGGTTGGCAGACAGGAAGCAGAGAGTTGGGATAAATGGGTCATTTTCAGAATGGCAGGCAGTGACTAGTGGGGTGCCGTAGGGCTCAGTGCTGGGACCCCAGCACTGTATATTTACAATATACATTAATGATTTGGATGAGGGAATTGAGTGTAATATCTCCAAGTTTGCAGATGACACTAAGCTGGGTGGCGGTGTGCGCTGTGAGGAGGATGCTAAGAGGCTGCAGGGTGACTTGGACAGGTTATGTGAGTGGGCAAACGCAGCGTGGCAGATGCAGGATAACGTGGATAAATGTGAGGTTATCCACTTTGATGACAAAAACACGAAGGCAGAATCTTATCTGAATGGTGGCAGATTAGGAAACGGGGAGATGCAACGAGACCTGGGTGTCATGGTACACCAGTCATTGAAAGTTGGCATGCAGGTACAGCAGGCGGTGAAGAAGGCAAATGGTATGTTGGCCATCACAGCTAGGTGATTTGGGTATAGGAGCAGGGAGATCTTACTGCAGTTGTACAGGGCCTTAATGAGCCCTCACCTGGAATATTGTGTTCAGTTTTGGTCTCCTAATCTGAGGAAGGATGTTCTTGCTATTGAGGGAGTGCAGCGAAGGTTCACCAGACTGATTCCCGGGATGGTTGGACTGACATATAGGGAGAGACTGGATCGACTGGGCCTGTATTCACTGGAGTTTAGAAGGATGGGAGGGGACCTCATAGAAACAAAAAAATTCTGACAGGACTGGACAGGTTAGATGCAGGAAGAATGTTCCCAATGTTGGGGAAGTCCAGAACCAGGGGACATAGTCTAAGAATAAGGGGTAAGCCATTTGGAACTGAGATGAGGAGAAACTTCTTCACTCAGAGAGTTGTTAACCTGTGGAATTCCCTACCGCAGAGAGTTGCTGATGCCAGTTCATTGGATATATTCAAGAGGGAGTTATATATGGCCCTTACGGCTAAAGGGATCAAGGGGTATGGAAAGAAAGCAGGAAAGGGGTATTGAATGATCATATTGAATGATGGTGCAGGCTCGAAGGGCCGAATGGCCTACTCCTGCACCTATTTTCTATGTTTCTATGTTTCTATCAATCTCAATCATCAGCAAAGTGATTGAAGGTGTCATCGACAATGCTATTGAGTGGCACTTTGGGTTCCACCAAGACCACTTGGCTCCAGACCTCATTACAGCCTTGGACAAAACTTAGATAGAAGAGCTGATTTCCAGAGGTGAGGTGAGAGTGACTGCCTTAATATCAAGGCAGCATTTGATATAGTTTGGCATCAAGGAGCCCTGGTAAAACTGAAGTCAATGGGAATCGGGGAGAAAACTCACCACTGGCTGGAGTCATACCTAGCACACATGAAGCTGGTTTTAGTTGCTGGAAGGCACTCATTTCAGCCCCAGGACATTGCTGGAGGAGTTCCTTAGGACAGCGTCTTAGGCCCAACTATCTTTAGCTGCTTCATCAATGACCTTCCCTCCATCATAAGGTCAGAAGTGCGGATATTCGCTGATGATTGCACAGTGTTCAGTTCCATTCGCAACTCCTCACATAGTGCCTGCATGCAGCAAGACCTGGATGACATCCAGGCTTGGGCTGATAAGTGGCAAGTAACATTTGCACCACACAAGTGCCAGGCAATGACAAGAGAAAGTCTAGTCACATCCCCATGCCATTCAATGGCACTATCATCGCCAAATATCCCACCATCAACATCCTGGGAGTTGCCATTGACCAGAAACTTGAATAAACAGACAGTAAATGCCATAGCACAAAAGCAAAATACTGCAAATGCTGGAAATCTGAATAAAAGCAAAAAATGCTGGAAAAACTCAGCGGGTCAGGCAGCATCTGTGGAGAGAGAAACAGAGTTAACGTTTCAGGGTGTTGACCCTTCGGCAGAACGGGAAAAAGTTAGAGATGTAACAGTGTTTAAGCAAGTGTAGGGGCGGGGAAAGGGGGGAGGGGAGGAAAGAACAAAAGGGAAGGTCGGTGATAGGATGGAAGACAGGAGAGATTAGAGAGACAAAAGGGATGATGGTGCGAGGGAAAAGGAGATGGTAATGGGACAAGTTAACAAACAAAAGATGGGTCTAGAATAGGTGTAAATCACAATAGCATCACAATGCTAGTACCAAATGCTTACATGGATCATACAACACAAGCAATTTGTTTGAGCATAACAATTTTCTTGCTTTTACAAAGACATTTTCTTGGCTTTTGCCCCAGACCCATTCGCCCCCTTTTCGTAGTAAGACATGTTGTGGTTCTAGCAGGGAGCTGAGACCCGGTAAGAAGTTACCAAAGTAGTTCAAGAGTCCCAGGAACGACCGCAGCTCCGTCACGTTCTGTGGCCTCATTCTTGATTGCCTCCGTCTTCGCGTTGGTGGGCCTGATGCCGTCCGCCGCAATCCTCCTTCCCAAGAACTCCATTTCAGGCGCCAGGAAAACTCACTTCGAGCATTTTAACCTAAGCCCCACGTGGTTGAGTCGACTAAGAACCTCCTCCAGGTTCTGCAAATGCCCGACTGTATTCCGACCTGTGACCAAGATGTCATCCTGGAAGACCACGGTGTGCGGGACCGACTTCAGTAAACTTTCCATGTTTCTCTGGAATATCATCGCCGCTGATCGGATTCCAAACGGGCATCTGTTATAAACAAAAAGACCTTTGTGCGTGTTGTTGCATGTGAGGGCCTTCGATGATTCCTCCAGTTCCTGCGTCATGTAGGCTGAGGTCAGATCCAACTTTGTGAACGTCTTTCCTCTCGCCAGCATTGCAAAGAGGTCATTGGTTTTTTGAAGTGGGTATTGGTCCTGCAGGGAGAAACGATTGATAGTTACTTTGTAATCGCCACAGATTCTAACGGTGCCGTCTCCCTTGAGGACTGGGACAATAGGGCTGGCACACTCGCTGAACTCAATCGATGAGATGATGCCCTCTCTTTGTAGCTGGTCGAGCTCAATTTCTACCCTTTCTCTCATCATGTACGGTACTGCTCTCGCCTTGTGATGGACGGGTTGCGCCCCCGGTATTAGGTGGATCTGCACTTTTGCTCCTTGGAATTTCCCGATGCCTGGTTCGAACAGCAAAGGAAATTTGTTTAAGACCTGTGCACACGAAGTGTCGTCAGCGGGCGATAGCGCTCGAATGACGTCCCAGTTCCAGCGTATCTTTCCCAGCCAGCTCCTGCTGAGCAGGGTGGAACCATCACCTGGTACCACCCAGAGTAATAGCTTATGCACCGCTCCATTGTAGGAGACCTTTATGGTAGCACTTCCAATTTCAGTTCTTTCATGTAAGTTCTTAGTTTCGTGCGAATTGGAGTTAAGACTGGCCTTGAGGCCTTGTTGTACCACAACCTTTCGAAAGTCTTTTTGCCCATGATGGACTGGCTCGCGCCCGTGTCCAGCTCCATTGACACCGGGAGTCAATCTAGTTCAACATTCATCATTATCGGGGGACAATCCGTGGTGAATGTGTGCACCCCATGTACCTCTGCCTCCTCTATCAGAGGTTCTGTTTCGTCGTGATCCTCCGTGGATCTGTCCTCCTCTGCAACATGGTGGTTGCAGATTTAACAGGCCTAGCAGCTCGCCTGCACACTCGTTGGAGGTGTCCCATTGTTCCACACCCCTTGCAAATGTATCCTTTAAATCGGCATGAATGGAAACAATGATCACCCCCGCAGCGCCAACAAGGTGTTAATGGCCTTGTATTCATCACCCTTGATGGTGAATTCTGAGACATCTACGGACATGTAGCTGCAGGTATGTGTGACCTCGATCGGTGAGCTGATGCCCTCTCTTTGTAGCTGGTCAAGCCATTCCACAAAAGTTTCCCAATCATCTCCCTCCGAGAATTTCTCCAGGATGCCCATTGTTCTCTGCATCTTTGGGTTCGCTATCTGTATCTCATCGCTTGTTGTAATGTACGGAGAAGGAGTCAGACTGAACACTGTGAGCTCAAAGTAAAGTGTGACCTTAGTCTTTTATTACAGATCTCCAGAATGCCTCTCCAACCTGTGAATACTTGTGCTTCCAAGGGATTATGAGATCCCATGGGACTCCGGGGAATGATCCCTCTGGTGGTTGTACAGAGTATATACAAGTCCAGATACAAAGCAATAAGAACATAAGAAATAGGAGCAGGAGTAGGCCATATGGCCTCTCGAGCCTGCTCCGTCATTTAATACGATCATGGATTCACGTCCACTTCCCTGCCCGCTCCCCATAACCCCTTATTTCCTTATCGGTTAAGAAACTGTCTATCTCTGTCTTAAATTTATTCAATGTCCCAGCTTCCACAGCTCTCTGAGGCAGCGAATTCCACAGATTTACAACCCTCTGAGAAAATAAATTTCTCCTCATCTCAGTTTTAAATGGGCGGCCCCTTATTCTAAGATTATGCCCTCTAGTTCTAGTCTCCCCCATCAGTGGAAACATGCTCTCTGCATTCACCTTGTCAAGCCCCCTCATAATATTATACTTTTCAATAAGATTATCTCTTAATCTTCTGAATTCCAATGAGTAGAGGCCCAACCTACTCAACCTTTCCTCATAAGTCAACCCCCTTATCTCCGGAAGTAATCTCGTGAACTTTCTCTGAACTGCCTTCAAAGTAAGTATATCCTTTCATAAATATGGAAACCAAAACTGTACGCAGTATTCCAGGTGTGGCCTCACCAATACCCTGTATAGCTGTAGCAAGACTTCCCTGCTTTTATACTCCATCCCCTTTGCAATAAAGGCCAAGATTCCATTGGCCTTCCTGATCACTTGCTGTATCTGCATACTATCCTTTTGTGTTTCATGCACAAGTACCCCCAGATCCCACTGTACTGCAGCACTTTGCAATCTTTCTCCATTTAAATAATAATTTGATCTTTGATTTTTTCTGCCAAAGTGCATGACCTCACACTTTTCAACATTATACTCCATCTGCCAAATTTTTGCCCACTCACTTAGCCTGTCTATGTCCTTTTGCAGATTTTTTGTGTCCTCACACATTGCTTTTCCTCCCATCTTTGTATCGATAGCAAATTTGGCTACATTACATTCGATCCCTTCTTCCAAGTTGTTAATATAGATTGTAAATAGTTGGGGTCCCAGCACTGATCCCTGCGGCACCCCGCTTGTTACTGTTTGCCTCAGTTTTGAAATTTTCGAATGACACCCCCCCCAGCCTCAAAAGCTTTTTGGGGGAGAGAGTTCCAGATTCCCACTGCCCTTTGTATGAAGAAGTGCTTCCTGACATCACCCCTGAACGGCCTGGCTCTAAATTTTAAGGTTATGCCCCCTTGTTCTGGACTCCCCCACCCGAGGAAATGGTTTCTCTCTATCTACCCTATCAAATGCTTTCATCATTTTCAATACCTCAATTAGATCCCCCCTTAATCTTCCCACTGTTGGGGAAGTCCAGAACCAGGGGGCACAGTCTAAGGATAAGGGGTAGGCCATTTAAGACTGAGATGAGGAGAAACTTCTTCAGTCAGAGAGTTGTTAACCTGTGGAATTCTCTACCACAGAGAGTTGTTGATGCCAGTTCGTTGGATATATTCAAGAGGGAGTTAGATATGGCCCTTATGGCTAAAGGGATCAAGGTGTATGGAGAGAAAGCAGGAAAGAGGTGCTGAGTGAATGATCAGCCATGATCTTATTCAATGGTGGTGCAGGCTCAAAGGGCCGAATGGCCTACTCCTGCACCTATTTTCTATGTTTCTATGTTTGTAAAGTCAAGGGGATACAAAGCTAGTCGATGAGGTGTGATCTGTTGGAGATCGGACAACAGTCCTGCATCTTAACATGAAAAGTGATAAGCTTAGAAAATGAATTGCAAATTGACCTCTATCTTTCACAATTTTTAACTTTCTGTGCCTTTTATAACTTTAAATTGCACCCAGTTCCTTCTGTAGATATACATTCATGGACACGACTGTGCCTCAAGGCTAAACCATAGAGAAAACAATTTGAATTCTCATCAAAAGGTACTGATTGAAATCCTGTGTCCATCACAGCTTTCAATGTTTGTTGTTGTCGATGAGAGAATGTTTGGGGAAAATTGACTATATTTTCAAAGAGGAGAATTCCAAGACTACTAAACAAAACTAAATAAGTTCCAGTTGTGCTGGGTTTGCAGACGACAAGATATATAGGAACGGAGGAACATTTTGAACTTCTGAAGCCCAATGTAAGTTTTATCTTATTGACATTTTCCTTTGATCTCAGTCCTCCTCATAATTCACATGGTTGCTCCCTCTTTCCTAAACTACAGCCGTTTTCCTCCAGCTCATTATCGATAACAGAGCTAGGACACTCTCACGTTTGGTTTTATGGAGGGGCGGGGGGACCTTTAGACAATTTGTGACTGCTTTGTCAAAAGGGGGAGAGTGAAGGCTTCAGTATAAACCGAACACTGTTAAAATCTGACATCGATCACCTTTATAGGATTAATTTTTTCAATTTTTATTTACATAATTACATCACTTTGGGGGCAGAAAGCAAGCAAATTAGCATAAAGAAAAATTACTAATTTAGCACCGATCATGATCCCAGGACGTCTCAAATTGTTTACAGTCAAAGAAGTACTTTTGAAGTATAGTCGCTGTTGTAATGTAAAAGGAGGTTGGTATCACACTATATACAATATCACACAAATATCACACTATATATAATATCACACAAATATCACACTATATGCAACAATATCACACAAATATCACACTATATACAACAGTAGCACACAAATATCACATTATATACAATAATATCACATAAATATCACATTATATACAACAATATCACACAAATATCACATTATATATAACAATATCACACAAATATCACACTATATACAACAGTAGCACACAAATTTCACACTATATACAACAATATCACACAAATATTACACTATATACAACAATATCACACAAATATCACATTATATACAACAGTAGCACACAAATATCACATTATATACAACAATATCACACAAATATCACATTATATACAACACAACATAAATATCACTATATGCACAATATAGCATCATTATCACATTACCATATCCCACAAAAATCCCATCAATATCACACTATGGGGGGGATTTTAACCCCCAAAACAGGAGGGTTAGGGTTTGGTGGGATGTTGAAGTGTTAAAAATCTGAATCCCATCTTGCCCACTTCCAGTTTAGCGGAAGCAGGACATGGGGATTGGCTGCCGTCCCACTGCCAGAAGATGGGTTGCCACTTTGAATATGATAATAAGGCTAGAAACCTTGGATTTAAAAACAGAAAATGCTGGAAATCTCAGCTGGTCAGGCAGCATCTATGGAGAGAGAAACAGAGTTAACGTTTCAGGTCGATGACTTTTCGTCAGACATGGGAAAAGTTAGAGATAGTAATAGGTTGTAAGCAAGTGTCGGGGCCGGGAAAGGGGGGAGTGGCGGGAAGGCCTGTGATAGGGTGGGAGGCGGGAGAGAGTGAATGACAAAAGGATGATGGTGCCAGGCGAAAGGACATGGTAATGGGACAAGTAAAGGAACAAAAGATGGGTCTGGATGAGGTGTAAATGGTAATAGCTGCCAACTGATAAATGGGTGTCGTGGTTATAATCTGAAATAGTTGAACTCGATGTTGAGTCTCGAAGGCTGTAAAGTTTCTAATCAAAAGATAAGGTGCTGTTCCTCGAGCTTACGTTGAGCTTCATTGGAACAGTGTAGGAGGCCGAGGTCGGAGAGGTCAGAGTGGGAGTGGAGAGGGGAATTAAAGTGACAGGCGACTGGAAGCTCAGGGTCATGCTCGCGGACTGAACGGAGGTGTTCCACAAAGCGATCACCCAATCTGCGTTTGGTCTCCCCCAATGTAGAGGAGATCGCATTGTGAGCAGCGAATACAGTATAGTAAATTGCAAGTACAACAAATAAATAGCTGTTTCACCTGGGGCCCTGGACAGTGGGAAGGGAGAAGGTAAAAGGGCTGGTGTTGGATCTCCTGCGCTTGCACGGGAAGGTGCCGTGGGAAGGGGAGGGGTTGCTGGGGGTGATTGAGGAGTGGGCCAGGGTGTCGCAGAGGGAGCGGTCCCTTCGGAATGCTGTGAGGGAGGGGAAGATGTGATTGGTGGTGGGAGCACGTAGGAGTAAATGGTGGAGGATGTTCTGTTGAATGTGGAGGCTGGTGGGGTGAGAGATAAGGACAAGGGGAACCCTATCGTGGTTCTGGGAGGGAGGGGAAGGGGTGAGAGCAGAAGTGTGGGAAATGGAACAGACACGGTCGAGGGCCATGTTAACCATGGTGGAGGGGAATCCTCGGTTGAGGAAAAAGGAAGACATGTCAGAGGCACTGGCGTGGAAAGTGGCGTCGTGAAAGCAGATGCGATGGAGACGGAGAAACTGGGAGAATGGAATGGAGTCCTTACAGGAAGCTGGTTGGGAGGAAGTGTGGTCCAGGTACCTATGGGAGTCAGTGGGCTTATAGTGGATACTGGTTGAAAGCCTATCCCCAGAGATGGAGACAGAGAAGTCGAGGAAGGGAAGGGAAGAGTTGGAGATGGACCATGTGAAGGTGAGGGAAGGGTGGAAATTGGATGCAAAGTGACTGAAATTTTCAAGTTCAGGGCGAGAGCAGGAAACGACACCGATACAGTCATCAATGTACCGGAAAAAGAGGTGAGGGAGGGGACCCGAGTAGGACTAGAACAAAGAATGTTCCACATATCCCATGAAAAGGCAGGCATAGCTAGGACCCATGCGGGTTCCCATAGCAACAACTTTTATTTGGAGGAAGTGAGTGGAGTTAAAGGAGAAGTTGTTCAATGTGAGAACATGTTCAGCCAGGCGGAGGAGGGTGATGGTGGATGGGGACTAGTTGGGCCTCTGCTTGAGGAAGAAGCGGAGCGTCCTCAGGCCCTACTGAGGATTGGAAGTGTAGAGGGATAGGACGTCTATGGTGAAAAGCCTGGGATTTAACCTGCTTTGCCGGTTATACTGTGGTCGGCCAGGGATCCTGGGCCTCGGGATTCCTGACAGGTGCAGCAAGGCAAGGATAGCCTCAGGGAGCACTCCTGGTGAGCTGGGAGGAGTAGGAATGCTGCGCTCCTGGCCATCCAAGCTCCCTTACCATTAGCATCCCTGCCATAAACCCCCCCCCCCCCTCCGGGATAGGACCCTGCCCAGCGTTGGGGTTCACATCTACCTGGGTTGCGGCCTCATAAATGGGATAGATTTAGAACATATCTAGCAGTTCAAAGCTGGGCATCCATGAGGCACTGTGGGACATCAGCAGCAGCAGAATTGTATTCCACCACAATCTGTAACCTCATGGACCGGAATATCCCTCACTCTACCATTACCATCAAACTCGGAGACCAATGCCAGTTCAATGAAGAGTGTAGAAGAGCATGCCAGGAGCAGCACCAGGCGTACCTAAAAATGAAGCCACAACCTGGGTGATAGAGTATTCAAACAGGCTCATTTAGACAGGCTGTGAAAATTCACAGACAACAAGTCAGAGATGCTACATGAGTGATAGCATGTTGCATTAAGCCATCAATCAACTTGACATTTTCGGACCTTGGGTAGCGAGCCAATTAAAACGTTAAAAGACTTTCAATTGAGCCAATAAGGTCAAAGAAGGTGAGTTCTTTTCTGTAAATTGATCCAGGTATAAATACAGCCATTTTGGCCATGTGATGCCAGAAGAACAAAGACCTGGCTTAAAGCCAAGAACTTGTTATTGCTCTCTGTCAAGATTAAAAAGTTAAAACTACAATCGGAGTTCGTATTTCATTGGAAATTAAGAGATCTAACAATTTTGGCGCTGCGAGCAGGGTCGCTGAGGAAAGAAACTGAATTTTGGACATCGGACCTACATATTGAGGTAAGGACTCCTCTTTTTAAAAAAGTCCTCGGTCAAATGTCTAAATTCGCCTCTCCTTCTACGCGATTCCGAAAGCCTCCGGTTTGCGAACCCTCCAGTTGGTAGTCGGCTCGAGGTCCCATAGACGTCTAAACTTCGGCGGTGTGTTAGTTAATTAGTCACCGACCTATTGATCGGCTAAAAGCCTACGACTCGAGACCCCAGTAAAGAAATGGTAGCAGGAGATAAGAGCAAAGAATTGCCTACAACTGTTAAAGGTGGGCAGGCACCACCTGAAGTTTCGCTAGATTTAATTCTCGAACAGTTGAAAGAATACATAGAGCAACAATTCAACTTATCTAAAACCTGTATTAAGATCGAACAAAAGTACGGAACCTCCAAAGGACAATGGTCCTTGGACAAGATTAAAAGGGTCTGGGGAAAAACGACCCATATGAAAAATAAAGAGCGATCTAGATGGTCCCTAGCGGTTATGGGCCAGATCCGAAACCGGAATGAAATTATAATGCGTTCCCAACATGATCGAGAACTGACCAGTACAAAGGATCAATTGCAAACTGTTTGTGCACAGCTGCGACAGAAAAAGCTTGAACTTGAAAAGCTGGAAGCGGAAGTTAAAGATCTTAAAGGTGAAATTAAAGAATGGAAAAAATCATTAGATCAAGAGACAGTAATAGGAAAAGGAAAATGTATTGATCAATTCCCAGGGTACCCATAGTTGGATAAATTAAAAGCGCAAACCCGAAGACACGACCGAGGAATAGATACGGTTTCTGAATCCTCCGACAATACAGTGTTGGAAGGATGACGAATTAGGGGTGCGCTTTGCCCCGTTTAAAAAAAGACGAGTTGTAGTCAAATCAGAAGAGACTGCGGATGAGGGCGGAACCAAAAAAACAAAGAGAAGGGTGTACGAAGAATACTTAGTTCATGCTCCGGCAGACCCAGAGAAAATTGATAAATGGTCCAAGGAATTGCCCAATCCAAAGAAAGGGGGAGTAAAAACATGGGACCAATTAGACCGCTTAAGAAATATATATTAACTTCATCCCTGGGACGGAGTGCAAATTTTGACCATAATGGTGCCAAAAACACAGGGAAGAAAATTGCATGACAAGGTAGATGAAGCTTTGGGGCAGAATGAGCAAGAATTAGACGCAGGATGGGAGGCGATTAAACACTGGCTGCAAGCCTTCAGTCCAGCTAAGACAGACTGGGGAAAAATTGCAGCTTGCCAACAGAATGGAACAGAGGAGGTCCTGGAGTATGACGAGCGGTTTAGATGCACGTGGCTAGAACATTCGGGTATGAATAATACGGATGAGGAAATGGATGAACAAGTATTTGGACCCCTGAAAGCAGCTTTCGTGGCAGGTCTAAAGCCAGAACTGTCCAAAATGCTTAAGGTAGTGTTACCGGACTGGGAAGGGAGAGGAACTACCTTTGCAGCATTGGTGGATCGATGTAACCAATTAGATCGGGATATGGGAGCTAAAGTCCGAGCTGTACAGGCTATGGGATGGAAATCCCAGGATTCCGATAAACAGTTATTAGGAAAATTACCCGGAAAATGTCATTATTGTGGGAAAGAAGGTCACTGGGCCAAGATGTGCAGGGCAAAACAGCAAGGTCGTGGCTGGGGAAGAGGACGCAGCCAGGGATACAATTCAGCCAACAAGCCAGGCTTGTCACAAGATAACGACCTCATAGAAGCATTTAAGCGACTGACAATACAACAACAGAAGGAGTTACTTGGGATAGCAAAAAACGATTAGAGCCCACCCTGGCCCACCTCCTCGCACTAATACAACAAAGGAGAGATGGGCTATATATAACTGTGAGGGTGGGCGATAAGGATGTGGACTGTCTTTTAGACACAGGGGCGGAATTAACATGCTTACCCCTACAATATGGAGACTTTTTGCCATTGGATGGTAGGGCACGTACAGCCTATGGAGTTGGAGGCCATAAAATGGAAATTAAAAGGACAACACCGGTACTTATAGGGCTGGGTCCACATGAACTAACCACGCCGATCTGGATAGGCCCAGTAGATCAACCCCTTTTGGGAATGGACGTTCTAATCCAAGTAGATTCATCGTTGCATTTTGAGGATGGTCGGGTGACATGGTCAATTAGAACTTTGAAGAAAGAAGAATTGAAGGAACATCATGGCCCCAGGCACTACCAATAGTGCTATGTAGCATTAGGGCAACCCCGAACAGAACTACAGGTCTAAGCCCATTTGAAATTATAACAGGAAGACCCATGTCGCTGCCAGGAACTATCGATTTAAGGAAAGCTGATGTTCACTTAATGAGTGACACTTTGTTATCATACTGTCAGAACTTAACCAATGCTATTAGTTCTGTTTCCCGACAGGTGTCGGCAGCTTGGGGTAATCCACCCGAAGGAGGACACGACATCATCCCGGGAGTCTGGGTGTATGTGAAAAAGTTGCATAAAGAACCTTTGGGTGCCAAGTGGGAGGGACCTTATCAAGTGTTATTGACCACCCAGGCAGCTGTTAAAGTCCAAGGAAAGAAAGCCTGGATCCAGGCTTCACACGTTAAACGAGCACCCGTAACTGAAGCTGAAATCTAATAAGGACAATTACTTTTTGTGAAAATGTATAAATTTACTGTATTATTGATTGTAGGTATTATAGGCATAGGCCTACTTCTTACTAGCCGACCTTCTGCACCAAAGGGAAATAGTAGGGTAGCAAGGGAATTACATGTAAATACCTTTTTATATATGTCATACATTTATGCCAAACAAGGTAACATTTCTAGTTGTTGGGTGTGTACGCATATACCTATTCACTCAAAGGGAGGGATTTCCTTGAGGCCAGTTCCCTTGAATATCTCGGAAATGGCTGAGTGGATAATTAATCAAAACAAAACAGGCAATGCGTTTCAGGATACAGAAAACTGGGCACGTAAATGGAAGTCAGCAGGTTACAATCTGACTACCTTTGAAGGGGGATACCAACCGTGCTACAATAATTCCAAACGGCCCCCATTTTTTGTTATCACTAATACAACGGGAATAGGAAGACCGGGGGAATCGGTCTGTCTGATTAGAAACATCAAAGGAGGCCAAAATATGGGGTATAGTACCCGGAATTATAATATAATCAAGCCACGGAACCGTCCAAACTGGGCCGATGTGGGAATTTTTAACGTAACGGGGATTCTGAATAAAACAGATGGAAAAGCCTGGACAGGCCCTGGAGTGTTGCTGACAAAGAAACAGCTAATATTCATTGCATATAATGGCACCTATTGGGTGTGTGGCCACAAGGCCTACCCTTGGCTGCCCCAGAATTGGATGGGATCCTGCTATTTAGCCTACATTGTGCCTAATATGTATCATATTAAGTCACTGTCGGAACATTTACACCGTCCTAAGAGAGCTATCACAGAAACAGAGAGGTTCTTTGCCATTCTGATCCCTGGGTATGGGACCGCCAAACTGGCACGGGAATCCATTAACATGGCATCCGTTGTGGAACGAGTAGCCAATGATACCTCAGAGGCCCTAGTTAAAATCAATGCAGAAATGGTAGCAATCCACACAGTAGCCCTACAGAATAGACTGGCCCTTGATTACATCCTGGCTGAAAAGGGAGGTACTTGCGCCCTACTCGGAACTGAGTGTTGCACATATATCCCAGATAGCTCTGAAGAAATTACCCACTTAGCGGAGCATATCCAAAAGGAGGTAGAAAAACTTAAGCAACCCCCATCATTCACTTTGTGGAGTGGAGCCACTGAATGGCTAGGTTCAATAGGAACTTCATTGGTGGAAGGTTTAATTCTATTTGTTGTACTTGTTTTACTTTTATATTGTTTGTTTATGTTGATTAAATGTTGTTGCGACCAGGCGGCTGTAGCTGCTGTCCCGCAGGTGAGACACCTTGCAGGTCCCAGGGGTATGTTATGCTTAAGGAAAGGTTGTTCACTGGTTGAATTAAGATATTGATTTGGATTAAATTGGAATAAGGTTAATTAACCTACTAAAACCAGACTTCCATTGTGGCCAGGATGGAACTCGGGTTGGTGTAAATTTGTGTGGAAGCTACTAGTCCGGACATGTGGCGAAACACATCAACAAATTTTAGAAGGAAACTCTATTAACATGTATGAAATTATTTTGTAGAATGTTTAACCAGTGATACCTGATGTTTTATGATTCAGTTTGTGAAAGAATCAAAGGGGGGATTGATAGAGTATTCAAACAGGCTCATTTAGACAGGCTGTGAAAATTCACAGACAAGTCAGAGATGCTACATGAGTGGTAGCATGTTGCATTAAGCCATCAATCAACTTGACATTTTCAGACCTTGGGTAGCGAGCCAATTAAAACGTTAAAAGACTTTCAATTGAGCCAATAAGGTCAAAGAAGGCGAGTTCTTTTCTGTAAATTGATCCAGGTATAAATACAGCCATTTTGGCCATGAGGTGCCAGAAGAACAAAGACCTGGCTTAAAGCCAAGAACTTGTTATTGCTCTCTGTCAAGATTAAAAAGTTAAAACTACAATCGGAGTTCGTATTTCATTGGAAATTAAGAGATCTAACACTGGGGAAGCTGCAACACAGGACTACATGCATGCTAAACAGCAGAAACAGCATGCTATAGACAGGGCTAAGTGATCCCACAATCAACAGATCAGATCAAATGGTGGTGGACAATTAAACAATTAACGGGAGGAGGAGGCTCCATGAATATTCCCATCCTCAATGATGGCGGAGCCCAGCACACCAGTGCAAAAGACAAGGCTGAAACGTTTGCAACCATCTTCAGCCAGAAGTGCTAAATGGAGGATCCATTTTGGCCTCCTCCTGAGGTCCCCACCATCACAGAAGCCAGTCTTCAGCCAATTTGATTCACTCCACGTGACATCAAGAAGTGGCTGAGTGCACTGGACACAGCAAAGGCCATGGGCCCTGACAATGTCCTATCTGTTGTGCTGAAGACATGTGCTCCAGAACTAGCCGTGCCTCTAGCCAAGCTGTTCCAGTACAGCTACAACACTGGCATCTACCCGACAATGTGGAAAACTGTCCAGGTATGTCCTGTCCACAAAAAGCAGGACAAATCCAATCCGGCCAATTACCGCCCCAACAGTCTACTCTCAATCATCAGCAAAATGATGGAAGGTGTTGTCGACAGTGCTATCAAGTGGCACTTACTCACCAATAACCTGCTCAACAATGGTCAGTTTGAGTTCCACCAGTATCACTCAGCTCCAGACCCCATTACAACCTTGATCCAAAAGAGCTGAATTCCAGAGGTGAGGTGAGAGTGACTGCCCTTGGTATCAAGGCAGCATTTGATCAAGTGTGGCATCAAGGAGCCCTAGTAAAACTGAAGTCAATGGGAATCAGGGGGAAAACTCTCCACTGGTTGGAGTCATACCTAGCACAAAGGAAGATAGTTGCGGTGGTTGGAGGTCAATCATCTCGGCCCCAGGACATCGACTTGCCTGGATGAGTGCAGTTCCAACAACATTCAAGAAGCTCAACACCATCCGGGAGAAAGCAACCCGCTTGTTTAGCACCCCATCCACCGCCAGCAGAAACCCTCACCCCATTTAAAAAGTACTTGGATGTGCACTTGAAGTGCCGTAACCTACAGGGCTACAGACCAAGAGCTGGAAAGTGGGATTAGGCTGGATAGCTCTTTGTTGGCCGGCGCAAACAATGGGTCGAAATGGCCTCCTTCCGTGTGTATATTTCTATGATTCTATGATTCTATGATCGCTGCAGGAGTTCCACAGGGCAGTGTCCTAGGCCCAACCATCTCTAGCTGTTTCATCACTGACCTTCCCTCCATCATAAGGTCAGAAGTGAGGACGTTTGCTGATGATTGCACAGTGTTCAGTTCCATTTACACCTCCTCAGATAATGAAGCAGTCCATGCCCCCATGCAGCAAGACCTGGACAACATTCAGGCTTGGGCTGATAAGTGGCAAGTAACATTCACGCCACACAAGTGCCAGGCAATGACTATCTCCAACAAAAGAGAGTGTAACCACTGCCCCTTGACATTCAACAGCATTACCATCACCGAATCCCCCACCATCAACATCCTGGGTGTCATCATTGACCAGAAACTTATCTGGACCAGCCACATAAATATTGTGGCAACAAGAGCGGGTCAGAGGCTGGGTATTCTGTGGTGAGTGTCTCACCTCCCGACTCCCCAAAGCCTTTCCACCATCTACAAGGCACAAGTCAGAAGTGTGATGGAATACTCTCCACTTGCTTGGATGAGTGCAGCTCCAACAACACTCAAGAAGCTTGACACCATCCAGGACAAAGCAGTCCCTTGACAAGCATCCCATCCACCACCTTCAACATTCACTCCCTCCACCACCGGCGCACCGTGGCTGCAGTGTGTACCATCTACAAGATGCACTGTAGCAACTCGCCAAGGCTTCTTCGGCAGCACCTCCCAAACTCGCGACCTCAACCACCAAGAAGGACAAGGGCAGCAGGCGCATGGGAATACCATCACGCTCCCCTCCGAGTCACACACCATCCTGACTTGGAAATATATCGCCATTCCTTCATCGTCGCTGGGTCAAAATCCTGGAACTCCCTCCCCAACAGCACTGTGGGAGCACCTTTACCACACAGACTGCAGCGGTTCAAGAAGGCGGCTCACCACCACCTTCTCAAGGGCAATTAGGGATGGGCAATAAATGCTGGCCTTGCCAGCGGCACCCACATCCCAGGAATGAATATTTTTAAAAATTTCCCACCCGACTGGAAGCCAACCTGTCAATCAGGTTGAATTCTGGATGGGGAACCTGTGAAATCTCACAGCGTGCGGGTCTGCCCTCCACTGCCCCCTTCCCCAACCCCCCAAACCCCTGCTCCCAGCGGATCTCCAGGTAAAAATTCCAGCTGATATGCAGGCCTATATATCTAAATCTTTTGGCACTCTGAAACTTGACGTGAAATGAGATGGTCACATGCCAGATGCAAGACTTCATTCTCTCTCTCAGTAGATACATAAACATATATTTGTGTTTCTCTTGCCCCTCACAGTGGATTTGTACTTCACATTGAAGTTATCATTGGTGCTGCAATGTCTCAAAACAATAAAGTTTGCTGTGACCAGCAAATGAACAGGATTCATTCGCGGACAATTTGATTCCAGCCGCAATATCTAACAGCAACAACTTGCATTTATATAGCACCATTACCGTAGTAAAAGGTTGCACGCTGCTTCACAAGAGCGTTACCAAACAACATTTGAGACCGCACCACATAAAGAGACGTTAGGACAGGGCTTGGTCAGAGGAAGGGTTTAAGGAGTATTTAAAGGAGGAGAAAACAACTCAGAGAGGCCTAAGAAAGAGAATTCTCGAGCTTAGGGCACAGGTATCTGAAGGTACAACTGCCAATAGTGGGGCGATGAAAATTGGGGGAGGTGTAAGAGGCCAGGAATGGAGGAGCGTAGAGAACATGGAGGGTCATGGGGCTGTAGAAAGTTACAGATAGGGAGTAATGAGGTCATGGAGGGATTGCAACACAAGGATGAGAATTTTAATTTTGAGGTGGTGCCAGACCGGGAGCCAATGTAGGTCAGCGAGCACAGGGGTGATGGGTGAGCGGGAATCAGTGCGAGTTAGGACATGGGGCAGCAGTGTTTTGGGTGAGGTTAAGTTTATAGAGGGTGGAAAGTGGGAGGCCAGCCAAGAGAGCATTGGAATAGTCGAGTTTCGTGGAAACAAATGCATGGATGAGGGTTTCAGCAGCCCATGACGAGGGATATTATGGAGGTAGGAGTAGGTGACCTTGGTGATGGAGAGGATATGGAGTTGGAAGCTCAGCTCAAGGTCAGATAGAGTGCTGAGGTTGTGAGCAGTCTGGTTCAGCCTGAGATCGTGGCCAGGGAGTGGGATGGAGTCAGTGGCCAAGTCTTCCCTAGATTTAATTGGAGGAAATTTCTGCTCATCCAGTACTGGATGTCGGACAAGGATTCTGACAATTTATAGGCAGTGCAGGGGCCGAGAGAGATTGTGCTGAGGTAGAGCTGGGTGTCATCAGGGTACATGTGGAAACTGATGTGTTTTTGATGATGTATTTGATGATGTTGTCAAGGGACACATGTAGATGAAAATTAGGAAGGTGCCAAGAATAGGTCCTTGGGGGTCGCCAGAAGAAACCTTCGACATTTCTGCCCCATGGTCTCTCGCTATTCCTCTCTGAAGTGCCATTCTTGACTATGTGGTAGCAGCACTCTCGCCTCTGAGTCAGGAGGTTGTGGGTTCAAGTCACAGTCCAGAGACTGGAACATATAATCTAGGCTGACACTCCAGTGCAGTAGTGAGGGAGTGCTGCACTGTCAGAGGTGCCGTCTTTCAAATGAAATGTTAAATGAGGCCATATCTGCCCTATTGAGTGGACGTAAAAGATCCCATGACACTATTTGAAGAAGAGCAGGGAGTTCTCCTTGGTGTCCTGACCAATATTTATCCCTCAACCGACATCACCATAACTGATTATCTAGTCATTTATCGCTATGTGTGGGAGCTTGCTGTGTTCAAAGTGGCTGCCACATTTCGTACGTTAAAACAGTGGCTACACTTCAAAAGTATTTCATTGGCTGTAAGGCGCTTTGGGATGTCCTAGCACTATAGAAGTGCAAGCTTTTCTTTTTTCTCTCCTGGCTCTTCGAGGGTCAGTGGTAATTGATGTAGGAGGCAGGCTAGTTGTTCTGATTCCCTTATCAACCTTCCCACCATCATTCACACATGGCAGGGCATTCAAGGCCAAGCTGGTGACTTCCCCACCTCCCACCCGAACTACCAGAGACCCCAGGGATCACCAGGAGATGTACGGTGGTCAGCCCCAAGGCACCACCATTTGTGGGGGAATCTAGAACAAGGCACCACCGTTTGTGGGGGTATCTAGAACAAGGCACCACCGTTTGTGGGGGAATCTAGAACAAGGGATCACCATTTGCGGGGGAATCTAGAACAAGCGACCACCGTTTGTGGGGGAATCTAGAACTAGGGGACATAGTTTCAGAATAAGAGGTCGCCCATTTAAAACGGAAATGAGGAGGAATTTCTTCTCTCAGAGGGTCATGAATCTATGGAATTCTCTACCCCAGAGAGCTGTGGAGGCTGGGTCATTGAATATATTTAAGGTGGAGATGGACAGATTTTTGAAGGGAGTCAAGGAGTCAAGGGTTATGGGGACCGGGCGGGGAAATGGAGTTGAGGCTAGGATCAGATCAGCCATGATCTTATTGAATAGCGGAGTAGGCTCGAGGGGCCAAATGGCTTACTCCTGCTCCTATTTCTTATGTTCTTATGTTCTAAGGAAGGATATACTTGCCATAGAGGGAGTGCATCGAAGGTTCATCAGACTGATTCCTGGGATGAGGGAATTGTCCTATGAGGAGAGTTTGTGTAGACTAGGCCTATATTCTCTCGAGTTTAGAAGAATGAGAGGTGATCTCATTGAAACATACAAAATTCTTACAGGGCTTGACAGGGTAGATGCAGGGAGGATGTTTCCTCTGGCTGGGGAGTCTAGAACCAGGGGTCACAGTTTCAGAATAAGGGGTCGGCCATTTAGAACTAAGATGAGGAGAAATTTATTCATTCAGAGGATCATGAATCTTTGGAATTCTCTACCCCAGAGGGCTGTGGAGGCTCAGGCTTTGAGTATATTCAAGACAGAGATCGATAGATTTTTGGATATTAATAGAATCCAAAGGATATGGGGATAGTGCAGGAAAGTGGAGTTGAGGTAGAAGATCAGCCATGATCTCATTGAATGGTGGAGCAGGCTCGAGGGGCCGAATGGCCTATGCCTGCTCCTAATTCTTATGTTCTTATGAACATCTAGGGGAGGATGATTCCTAGTGCTCCTGGCAAGGCCAGGGATCTGAAGTTTGGCCTCCCCACTCCATACCCCACCACCAGATGTTGATTGTTGTAACAGAGGAGAATCTCGCCCTTAATCTATTGTGGTTTAAAGCCAAAAGGCAGAGGACTAGATTGTGTGAAGTCACTGAGCTGGAGTGACATGTAGCTTTTGAAATGTGGAAAGTATCTCCTCAGTTGCCAGCTCATATAAGGACAGTTAAAGTACAGTAACAGTAATTTTTCTTGAACATCACAGAGTTTACAAAGAATTTCTGCCAGAAGCACATCTGTGGGAGATAAAATAGGCCAGAACTGCACAAGTCAGCAGTTGGGGGTTTTCAAAGAACAGTGCTGGGAGCTAAGAGATGTAAAGGAGATTGATGGGAGGATGTCACAACCTGTAGAAGGTTCGGTGCAGAATGTCCAGTGTCCACTCAGATTGAATTTTGTCTTACAACACTCGCGGTGTAATGTGTGCACCAGTGAGGATGCTCACAGCTTTGTAGAACCTTTGCGTTTGGAATGGCTCAGCCAGTCACGTGATGTTCGCAAGGCTCAATAAAACCCCAACCAGTTGGGTTCGGGGATCCATGATGAGGCAGGTGGTTGTGAGCCTGGTGGATGAACTGGTAATGTGTAGTGTGATTGTTAAACCTTTGCTAATAAACCAATTTGTTTTTAATAGCAATGTGTTGCTATGATTGCTTAAGCAAAGAACCCATGAAGCAAATACATTACATCTGTGAAGCACCTTGGGACGATTTATTATGTTAATGGTGCTACATAAATACAAGTTGTTGTTGTTGTCGTCATATCACAGCTGTGTTGGTGCACATCAATGACCTAGACTTGAATGTTGGGGGTATGATTAAGAAGTTTGCAGATGATACTAAAATCCGCTGTGTGCTTGATAATGAAGAAGAAAGCTGCGGACTGCAGGAAGATATCAACCAACTGGTCAGGTGGGCAGAACAGTGGCAAATGGAATTTAATCCAGAGAAGTGTGAGGTAATGCACTTGGAGAGAGCTTACAATGAAAGGTAATACACATTAAATGGTAGGATACTGAGAAGTATAGAGGAACAAAGGGATCTTGGAGTGCATGTCCACAGATCCCTGAAGGTAGCAGGGACAGGTAGATAAGGTGGGTAAGAAGCCATACAGAATGCTTGCCTTTATTCATCATCATCATCATCATCATCATAGGCAGTCCCTCGGAATCGAGGAAGACTTGCTTCCACTCCTAAAGTGAGTCCTTTGGTGGCTGAACAGTCCAATACGAGAGCCACAGACCCTGTCACAGGTGGGACAGACATTCGTCGGGGGAAAGGGGGCGCATGCTCCTTCCGCTGCCTGTGCCTGACCTCTTCACACTCGCGGCGTTAAGATTCGAGGCATATAATACAAGATCAGGGGGCTTATGCTTGAATTGTATAAAACATAGGTTAGGCCACAGCTGGAGTACTGGGTGCAGTTCTGGTCACCACATTACAGGAAGGATGTTATTGCACTGGAGAGGGTACAGAGGAGATTTATGAGGATGTTGCCGGGAGTGGAGAATCTTAGCTATGAGGACAGATTGGATAGGCTGGATTTGTTTTCATTGGAACAGAGGAGGCCGAGGGGAGATCTCATTGAGGTGTAGTTAATTATGAGGGGCCTCGATATAGTGGATAGAAAGGGCTTATTTCCCTTAGCAGAGGGGTCAACCACCAGGGGCATAAATATTAATGCGTTTGGGGGGAGGTTTAGAGGGGATTTTTGGGGAAATTTCTTCACCCAGAGGGTGGTGGGGGTCTGGAACTCACTGCCTGAAAGGGTGGTAGAGGCAGAAACCCTCACCACATTTAAAAAGTACTTGGATGTGTACCTGAAGTGTACCTGAAGTGCCGTAACCTACAGGGCTACGGACCTAGAGCTGGAAAGTTGGATTAGGCTGGATAACTTCTTGTTGGCTGGCGTGGACATGCTGGGCCGAAATGCTGTGAACATAAGAACATAAGAAATAGGAGCAGGAGTAGGCCATTTGGCCCCTCAAGCTTGCTCCACCATTCAATAAGATCATGGCTGATTGGATCTTGGCCTCAACGCCACTTCCCTGCCCGCTCCCCATAACCCTTGACTCCTTTATCGCTCAAAAATCTGCCTATCTCCACCTTAAATATATTCAATGACCCAGCCTCCACAGCTCTCGGGGGTAGAGAATTTGAAAGATTCACGGCCCTCTGAGAGAAGAAATTCCTCCTCAATTCCGTTTTAAATGGGTGACCCCTTATTCTGAAACTATGCCCCCTAGTTCTAGATTCCCCCAGGAGGGGAAACATCCTCTCTGTATCTACCCTGTCAAGCCCCCTCAGAATTTTATACATTTCAATAAGATCACCTCTCCATCTTCTAAACTCCAATGAGTATAGGCCCAACCAGCTCAACCTTTCTTCATAAGACATCCCTTCATCTCAGGAATCAACCTGGTGAACCTTTTCTGAACTGCCTCCAATGTAAGTATATCCTTCCATTAAGATGTGACAACATCTAAGGAGCTCGTCCTCTCCCCGCACAGTGACTGCAATATATTGCAACCAATGTCAAGTATACAAAGTCTCAGGCAATATAGTGAACCTTTGTGGTGAAATTAAAATGGAGTCATTGTTAACTTCCAAATATATTCAATATTTGATTGTCGCTTTCGGTACACACACATCAGAACCCAATTTTCCTTGTCACAGAGCATTACGGAGCCAGCAGTATAACTGGGATCTGTTGGTTTCATGTCATTCTAAGCAAGCATGGGTCTCAAGCTGGGATTTGTAACCTGGATGGTGCGTTGCACTACAGGTAACCCTGGCTGTAGTATCACAGATGTTCATACAATAGTATTGCATAGTGTAAAAACGCACAAGAAAACCATGGCAAATTGGTCCGAAAGCAACATTTTAATATTATTTTCTTTACGTTTTCTTGAAACATTGGCAATGCTAGCAAAACCACATTTATTGCCCATTCCTAATTGCCCTGAGAAAGTGGTGGTGAGCTTTCTCCTTGAAGTACTGCAGTCTGTGTGGTAAAGGTGCTCCTTAAAGTGCTGTTAAGGAGGGAATTCCAGGATTTGACCCAGCGACGATGAAGGAACGACGATGTATGTTTAAGTCAGTATCATAGAATCATAGAAATTTACAGCACGGAAGGAGGCCATTTTGGCCCATCGTGTCAGCGCCGGCCGACCAAAGAGCTATCCAGCCTAATCCCACTTTCCAGCTCTTGGTCTGTAGCCCTGCATGTTACGGCACTTCAAGTGCACATCCAGATACTTTTTAAATGTGGTGAGGGTTTCTGCCTCTACCACCCTTTCAGGAAGTGAGTTCCAGACCCCCACCACCCTCTGGGTGAAGACATTTCTCCTCAAACCCCCTCTAAACCTTCTACCAATGACTTTAAATCTATGCCCCCTGGTTGTTGACCCCTCTGCTAAGGGAAATAGGACCATCCTATCCACTCTTACTCGGCCCCTCATAATTTTATACACCTCAATACGGTGTCCCCTCAGCCTCCTCTGTACCATTGAAAACAACCCCAGTATAGGAGGTGACTTGGAGGTGAACATAGAGGTGATGGTGTCCCCATGATTTTGCTGCTTTTGTCCATTTGGTTGGTGGTGTTTGTAGGGCTGTGAGGTGCCGTTGAAGTAACATTGTTGAAGTGCATCTTGTAGCTGTACATACTGCAGCCACAATAATGGAGGGGACGGATATTGGGTCCAGTAGCAGGGGTATTAATCAGGTGATAGTTGAGTGTGGTTGTGGCTGCACCATCCAGGCGAATGATGAATGCTCCATCACACTCCTGACTCAAGCCTTGAAGACGTTGGAGAGGCTTTGAAGGGTCAGGTGATGAGCTGCTCATCGCAGAATACTCAGTGTCTGTCACAGCCTTGATATACTTGGTCCACTTAAGCTTGTGGTCAAGGTGACACCGACAATGTTGATGGTGAGGGATATGTCAACGGTAGTGATGTAGAAGGCCAAGGGGAGATGGCTGGGGTTCATTTGTCATTACATTAGGCTTTCTAGACCAATATGTCGAGGAACCAAATAGAGAGCTGGCCATCCTAGACTGGGTGTTGTGTAATGAGAGAGGACTAATTAGCAATCTGGTTGTGCGAGGCCCCCTGGGGAAGAGTGACTATAATATGGCAGAATTCTTTATTAAGATGGAGAGTGACAGTGTTAATTCAGAGACTAGGGTCCTGAACTTAAGGAAAGGTAACTTCGATGGTATGAGTCATGAATTGGCTAGGATAGACTGGCAAATGATACTTAAAGGGTTGACGGTGGATAGGCAATGGCAAACATTTATAGATCACATGGATGAACTTCAACATTTGTACATCCCTGTCTGGAGTAAAAATAACAAGGGAAATTAGGAATAGTGTTAAATCCAAGGAAGAGGCATATAAATTGGCCAGAAAAAGCAGCAAACCTGAGGACTTGGAGAAATTTAGAATTCAGCAGAGGAGGACAAGGGTCTAATTAGGAGGGGCAAAATAGATTATGAGAGGAAGCTTGCAGGGAACATAAAAACTGACTGCAAAATTTTCTATAGATATGTGAAGAGAAAAGGATTAGTGAAGACCAACGTAGGCCCTTTGCAGTCAGAATCAGGTGAATTTATAATGGGGAACAAAGAAATGGCAGACCAACTGAACAAATACTTTGGATCTGTCTTCACTAAGGAAGACACAAATAATCTTCCGGAAATACTAGGGGTTCGAGGGTCTAGTGAGAAGGAGGAACTGAGGGAACAGAGGGAAATCCTTTTTAGTCAGGAAATTGTGTTAGGGAAATTGATGGGATTGAAGGCCGATAAATTCCCAGGGCCTGATCGTCTGCATCCCAGAGTACTTAAGGAAGTGGCCCTAGAAATAGTGGATGCATTGGTAATCATTTTCCAACAGTCTATCAACTTGGGATCAGTTCTTATGGACTGGAGGGTAGCTAATGTAACACCACTTTTACAAAAAGGAAGGAGAGAAAAAACAGGGAATTATAGACCGATTAGCCTGACATCGGTGGTGGGGAAAATGATGGAATCAATTATTAAAGATGAAATAGCAGCGCATTTGGAAAGCAGTGAGAGGATCGGTTCAAGTCAGCATGGATTTATGAAAGGGAAATCATGCTTGACAAATCTTCTAGAATTTTTTGAGGATGTAACTAGTAGAGTGGACAAGGGAGAACCAGCGGGTGTGGTGTATTTGGACTTTCAAAATGCCTTTGACAAGATCCCACACAAGAGATTGTTGTGCAAAATTAAAGCATATGGTATTGGGGGTAATGTATTGACGTGGATAGAAAACTCGTTGGCAGACAGGAAGCAGTGAGTCGGGATAAACGAGTCCTTTTCAGAATGGCAGGCAGTGACCAGTGGGGTGCCACAGGATTCAGTGCTGGGACCGAGCTATTTACAATATACATTAATGATTTAGACGAAGGAATTGAATGTAATATCTCCAAGCTTGCACATGACACTAAGCTGGGTGTTGGTGTGAGCTGTGAGGAGGATGCTAAGAGGCTGCAGGGTGACTTGGACAGGTTAGGTGAGTGGGCAAATGCATGGCAGATGCAGTATAATGTGGATAAAAGTGGCAAAAACAGGAAGACAGAATATTATCTGAATAGCGACAGATTAGGAAAAGGGGAGGTGCAACGAGACCTGGGTGTCATGGTTCATCAGACATTGTAGGTTGGCATGCAGGTACAGCAGGCGGTGAAGAAGGCAAATGGTATGTTGGCCTTCATAGCTAGAGGAGTTGAGTATAGGAGCAGGAAGGTCTTATTGCAGTTGTACAGAGCCTTGGTGAGGCCTCACCTGGAATATTGTGTTCAGTTTTGGTCTCTTAATCTGAGGAAGGACATTCTTGCTATTGAGGGAGTACAGCGAAGGTTCACCAGACTGATTCCCGGGATGGCAGGACTGACATATGAGGAGAGACTGGATCAATTGGGCTTGTATCCACAGGAGTTTAGAAGAATGAGAGGGAATCTCATAGAAACATATAAAATTCTGATGGGATTGGACAGGTTCGAGGCAGGAAGAATGTTCCCGTTGCTGGGGAGTTCCAGAACCAGGGGTCATAGTCTAAGAATAAAGGGTAAGCCATTTAGGACCAAGATGAGAAGGAACTTCTCCACTCAGAGCGTGGTTAACCTGTGGAATTCTCTACCGCAGCAAGTTGTTGAGGCCAGTTCGTTAGATATATTCAAAAGGGAGTTAGATGTGGACCTTATGGCCAAAGGGATCAAGGGATCTGGAGAGAAAGCAGGAAAGGGGTACTGAGGTTGAATGATCAGCCATGATCTTATTGAATGGTGGTGCGGGCTTGAAGGGCCAAATGGCCTATTCCTGCACCTATTTTCTATGTTTCTGTGTTTCTATGAACCTCCCTTATTCGGGCCCTCGGGACCTGGCCTGTGTCAGATAAGGGATTTCGTCAGATAAGGGGAGGTCATGTTAAATTGGATGGTACAGGTACTGAGCAAGGGATATCGGGACTGGCTGGCTTGCGGCTAGGAGTGCGGCAGAGAGATCATGGAGGAGGTGGGGGGGGGGGGGGGTGGGTGGGCGGTGGGGCAGTGGATCGCGGGGTCAGGCCAGCGATTGCAGGAGTCGGCAGCGAGGAAGGATTTCAATTTGTTCTATTTGTTCATGTCGGAGCGGCCGGGAATGGTGCCGGATAAGAGAGTCCCGGATAAGGGAGTCCCGGTAAAGAATGTTCAACCTGTACCTGGCATCTATGTGGCATTTACCTGGAGCCTATTATTTGGGCTCGTTTGAATCTTGTCATTGAAATAAGATAAACTGTTATTCTGTCACACTCTACAAGCAGTTGGTGTGTCGATGACTAGTCTTCTGCCTACAGATCCAATAACATACATTCTGACTTCTAGCTGCTAATGTACACACTAGGCCAGAAAACCTAACCACCAACGGCAGCAAGACCTGAGGAAGAATTTAACTGGCAGCTCCCGCCTATCAACACCATGAAAACACAGGCACCAATTCATTTAACAGGTAATCTTCGCTCTTTGTTTTGTTCTTGGCTGTAAACCGCTGGCTGGTAATGAGAGCATCGGCGTCCTTCGACTAATCTGGTGCTGTCGTTAAAACACCAAAACAATTTCATTAACTAATTAAAGGATAATGTGTGTCTACACAGCATCATATAACTGAGACCCAGATATTTTCTGACACCAATGCACTGAAGTGTTAAGGTAAACCAGTTGGTTAGTCTGGCCTGCAGTACTCTGTATGATTGGTGCATGATGTCTAAAACCCAGTACTGTTTCTTTTCTCCAAAAGATGCTGGAATCTGAAATAAGAACAGAAAATGCTGGAAACACTCAGCGGGTCAGGCAGCATCTGTGGAGCAAGAAACAGAGTTAACGTTTCAGCTTGATGTCCCTCCGTCACAACTGTGAATGTTAGAGATGTAACAGTGTTTAAGCAAGTGTCGGGGCCGGGAAAGGGGGGAGGGGAGGGAAGACCTGTGATAGGGTGGGAGGCGGGAGAGAGTCAACGACAAAAGGGATGATGGTGCCAGGCGAAAGGATATGGTAATGGGACAAGTAAAGGAACAAAAGATGGGTCTAGATAGGGTGTGACGTAAGATGACAGAATCATCAACAGCTGCTGTGGAACAGAGAAAAAAAACAGAAAAAAGGAAAAGAAATATGGGCGGAGATTATGGTCTGAAATTGTTGATGTTGAGGCTCGAAGGCTGTAAAGTTTCTAATCGAAAAATGAGGTGCTGTTCCTTGAGCTTACGTTGAGCTTCACTGGAACAGTGTAGGAGGCCGAGGACGGAGAGGTCAGAGTGGGAGTGGAGAGGGGAATTAAAGTGATAGGCGACCAGAAACTCAGGGTCACACTCACGGACTGAACGGAGGTGTTCCGCAACTGTTTCCTTTCTCCTGTGTTACTTCTCACTGAAGGCAGCTGCCGTGATGTATTAATGAGTGCAAACAGCACGTGCCGTTTCCAAGTCCGCTGTTTCTTGAGCTCAGAGTAGACAGCACCTCCCAATCCCATGATCTCCACCACCTAGAAGGACAAGGGCAACAGGCGCATGGGAACACCGCCACCTCCAAGTTCCCCTCCAAGTCACACTCCATCCCGACCAGGACAATTATCGCTGTTCCTTTATTGTCGCTAGATCAAAATCCTGGGACTCCTTTTGTGGGAGGACCTTCACTACACGGACTGCAGCGGTTCGAGAAGGAGGCCCACCCCACCTTCTCAGGGGCATGTATGGATGGGCAATAAATGCCAGCCTTGCTCGTGACGCTCATATTCCAAGAATGAGTTTAAAAAGAAATTGTGGTAATGTCTATCTTCTTCAACTTGAATCCTTGTCCTTTCTAACGAATATAGCGCTAACCCAATTTGAATAGTGGAGGTGAGTATTCAATATACAGTTCTAAATCTAACCTCTTTGAATCCTGGCTTCCAGGGTTTCCAAACCCAGGCTTACAATGCACCCACTGTTGCACTGGTCTGAATGGCTAAATCTCTGTCAATAATTCAATTTTGGAAAAATATGTGGAGCCGATATGTATGAAAGCTGAAATCTTTATTAGGTGACCTTCTTTCTTTCTCTTTCCATCTTGTGTTTAAGTGTGAGACAATGATATCATCTCCTTTCTAAAACCCCAGCTCATTGTCAGCAGGTAGGAAAAGTTACAATTAACAAATGACCCCCTTAAAGGTGCTATTTTAATTCCTATTTTGGATTATGCCTGTATCTATAGAAAACCATCACCGATCCCATAAATCACTGTGTTACTCTTGACTAATGGGAACTGCCAGATAAGGAATCATGATGATGCTGACAAATCTCACTAAATACACCAGTAGATTACAATTCATTTCCAAACAAAGTTAAGATCCACTGAGGAGGTTGATTGCTGTGAAGAACTTCTGGAACCTTCCAAATTCTTTAAGTACATGGGGGATGAGAGAAGTGCCTTTGTTTTTATGTTCCTTCAGAATTGTGTTGGTGATTGTTAAGTATGAATAAAGAATCTGACCAGATACTGTGAGCTCAAAGTAAAGTGTGACCGTAGTCTTTTATTACAGATCTCAGAGTGCCTCTCCAGTCTGTGAGGCCTCCTTAAGTACAGGTGTTCCCAAGGGATTGTGGGATCCCTTGGGACTCCAGGGGATGAGCCCTCTGGTGGTTACGCAAGGTATTTACAGGTTTACATATATAACAACATTCCCCCCCACGTCAATAGTGTAATTATTTACAAGGTGAGTCGATCTGGGGCCCTTCTTTCCATGATTGATTGTCTTGGTGCAAATGCTGGTTTTGGTGAGTCATTTGTTGGGCCCTCGCTGGGCTGCTATGCAGCTGGCCTTGCAGGGCTGCCTGGTGTGGTGAGTCCTGCTGGGCTGCTGTGGGTGATGGGTTCTGCTTCTTGGTCAACCGCTGTGTCGGTTGCTACTGGTGTGTGTGTTGGGGGGGTCAAAAAAGGTAGGGTCTAACGTGGGTTGCTCTGGATAGTCCGTGAATCTGAGTTTGGTTTGATCCAAGTGTTTCCTGTAGATGTGTCCATTTGAAAGTTTGACCCGAAACATCCTACTCCCCTCTTTAGCCACAACAGTGCCGGGAAGTCACTTGGGACCTTAGCCATAGTTCAACACAAATCATTCATTTCAATTTCGCGTGACACATTTGCGCAATCATTATATGTACTTTGTTGAAGCCACCTGCTCTCTACCTGTTCGTGTAGATCAGGGTGGACTAACGCAAGCCTTGTTTTAAGTGCCCTTTTCATGAGCAGTTCAGCGGGTGGAATCCCAGTGTGCTAACTAAGCAGGACTCGGGATAGGCGAGTCTGCAGTGAGCCTTCAGTTACCCTCTTCCAACTCTGCTTAATTGTTTGCACTGCTCTCTCTGCCTGACCATTGGATGCTGGTTTGAACGGGGCAGGTGTAACATGTTTGATCCCATTGCGGGTCATGAACTCTTTGAACTCGGCACTGGTGAAACACGGCCTGTTGTCGCTCACAAGAACATCAGGCAAGCCGTGTGTGGCAAACATGGCCCGCAGGCTTTCAGTGGTGGCAGCGGACGTGCTAACCGACATTATCACACATTCAATCCATTTGGAGTACACATCTATAACCACTAAGAACATTTTTCCCAAGAACGGGCCTGCATAGTCGACATGAACCCTAGACCACGGTTTGGAGGGCCAGGACCATAAACTTAGTGGCGTCTCCCTGGGTGCATTGCTTAACTGGGAACATGTGTTACATTTGTGCACACAGGACTCTAAGCCCGCCTCGATACCGGGCCACCACACGTGGGATCTGGCTATCGCTTTCATCATTACAATGCCTGGGTGAGTACTGTGGAGATCACTAATGAAACTGTCT
Organism: Pristiophorus japonicus; assembly: GCF_044704955.1. Taxonomy (NCBI): domain Eukaryota; kingdom Metazoa; phylum Chordata; class Chondrichthyes; family Pristiophoridae; genus Pristiophorus; species Pristiophorus japonicus. The sequence goes on from NC_091992.1 coordinate 61,025,259, forward strand.
CTGCCTTTTTTGGCACAACTACCAGACCCCATAGAAGGCAGTCTGCCTGTATAGACATTTCTTCCTTGCGTCGCTGGTATGGCTTTATCTCTTCCTGCATTTCTAATGGGACACTGGACCAGCTCCCGTGAAGCACACCGTTTTTTTACTAAAGACAGTAAGGGGTCCTGGCTCGTCCAAGTTCTAATCTGTCGGGCAGTAACAGGTGATTGCTCACTTTTGAATGCTTCCATTACCATGACTAAATCTGCGGGCTGTGCCATTTCCACCCCTGTGGTGGTCAATGGCAGCCGACTTAGAACATCGGCACAGTTTTCTGTGCCTGGCCTGTGGCGGATGGCATAGTTGTATGCAGACAACGTGAGCACCCATCTCTGGATGTGGGTTGATGCATTCGTATTTATCCCCTTACTTTCAGAAAAGAGGGATATCAGTGGCTTATGGTCAGTTTCCAATTCAAATTTGAGGCCAAATAGATATTGATGCATTTTCTTTACCCCATAAACACACGCTAACATTTCTTTTTCAATCATCCTGTAGGCCCTCTCAGCCTTAGACTTCTGGATACATAATCAACCGGTTGTAATTTCCCAGATTCATTAGCTTGTTGCAATACACACCCGACACCGTATGATGACGCATCACATGCTAGTACCAACCGCTTACATGGATCATACAACACAAGCAATTTGTTTGAGCATAACAGTTTTCTAGCTTTTACAAAGGCATTTCTTGGCTTTTACCCTATACCCATTAGTCTCCTTTATGTAGTAAGACATACAGTCGTTCTAACAGTGCGCTGAGACCCGGTAAGAAGTTACCAAAGTAGTCCAGGAGTCCTAGAAATGATCGCAGCTCCGTCACGTTCTGTGGCCTCGCTGCGTTCTCGATTGCCTCCGTCTTCGAATCGGCGGGCCTGATGCCGTCCGCCGCGATGCTTCTCCCCAGGAACTCCACTTCAGGCGCCAGGAAAACACACTTCGAGCGTTTTAACCTGAGCCCCACGTGGTTGAGCCAACTAAGAAACTCCTCCAGGTTCTGCAGATGCTCGACTGTGTCCCGACCTGTAACCAAGATGTCGTCCTGGAAGACCACGGTGCGCAGGACCGACTTCAGCAAGCTTTCCATGTTCCTCTGGAATATTGCCACGGCTGATCGAATCCTAAACGGGCATCTGTTGTAAATGAAGAGACCTTTGTGCGTGTTGATGCAGGTGAGGCCCTTCGATGATTCCTCCAGCTCCTGTGTAATGTAAGTCCAACTTCGTGAACGTCATTCCTCCCGCCAGAGTCGCAAAGAGGTCATTGGCCTTTGGTAGTGGGTATTGGTCCTTTGTAATCACCACAGATTCTGACGGTGCCATCTCCCTTGAGGACTGGAACAATCGCACTGGCCCACTCGTTGAATTCGATCAGTGAAATGATGCCCCCTCGTTGTCACCGGTCTAGCTCGATCTCCACCCTCTCTCTCATCATATATGGTACTGCTCTCACCTTGTGATGGATAGGTCGCGCCCCAGGGATTAGGTGAGTCTGCACTTTTGCTCCTTGGAACTTCCCGATGTCCGGTTCGAACAGCGAGGAGAACTTGTTTAAGATCTGGGCACACGAAGTGTCATCGACGGACGAGAGCACTCGGACGTCGTCCCAGTTCCAGCATATCTTTCCCAGCCAGCTCCTGCCGAGCAGCATGGGACCATTGCCCAGTACCACGCAGAGTGGTAACCTGTGTACCGCTCCATCGTAGGAGACCTTTACGGTAGCACTGCCGATTACGGGAATCTGTTCCTTTGTGTAAGTTCTCAGTTTAGTGCGAATGGAAGTCAGGACTGGCCTTGAGGCCTTGCTGCACTGCAATTTATCGAAAGTCTTTTTGCTCATTATGGACTGGCTCGCGTCCGTGCCCAGCTCCATTGATACCGGGAGTCCATTTAATTCAACCTTCAGCATTATCGGGGGACACTTTGTGGTAAATGTTTGCACCCCATATACCTCTGCCTCCTCGGTCTGAGGCTCTGGTTCGTCGTGATCCGCCATGGATCTGTCCTCCCCTGTAACATGGTGGTGTGCAGGACTGGCAGAGTTTGCAGCTCGCCTGGGAGATGTCCCATTGTTCCACAGCCCTTGCAAACGTATCCTTTGAAGCGGCATGAATGGAAACGATGATCACCCCCGCAGCGCCACCAAGGTGTTAATGGCCTAGCATTCATCACCCTTGATGGTGGACTCTCAGAGATTTGCGGATGTGCAGATGCAGTCATGTGAGGCGTGCCCTGTACGTTGTAATTCGTAAACAACATCACTTTGTTCACAGTACTTGTAGCAGCACTCGTATGCTGAGAGATTTGTTTGGTATTGTCACTGGTGGCAATGAACGCCAGGGCTATTGCTATGGCTTTACACAAGGTTGGGGTCTCTACAGTCAAAAGTTTGCGAAGTATCACTTCATGGCCAATTCCAAGTACACAGAAATCCCTGAGCATGTGCTCCAAATATCCTTCAAATTCGCAATGTCCTGCAAGGCATCTTAGCTCGGCAACATAGCTCGCCATTTCCTGGCCTTCAGACCTTTTGTACATGTAGAACCTGTACCTCGCCATCAGAACACTTTCCTTCGGGTTCAGATACTCCCGGACCAGTGTACACAAATCATCGTACGATTTCTCTGTGGGTTTCGCTGCAGCAAGCAGATTTTTCATGAGGCCATACGTTGGTGCCCCGCAAACGGTGAGGAGAATCGCTCTTCGTTTGGCAGCGTTCGCTTCTCCTTCCAGCTCGTTGGCCACGAAGTATTGGTCGAGTCGCTCCACGAATGTTTCCCAATCATCTCCCTCCGAAAATTTCTCCAGGATGCCTACTGTTCTCTGCATCGTTGGGTTCGTCATCTGTATCTTGTCGCCAGTTGTTAAGTATGAACTAAGAGTCTGACCAGATACTGTGAGCTCAAAGTAAAGTGTGACCTTAGTCTATTATTGCAGGTCTCCAGAGTGCCTCTCCAGCCTGTGAGGCCTTCTTAAGTACAGGTGCTCCCAAGGGATTGTGGGATCCCTTGGGACTCCAGGGGATGAGCCCTCTGGTGGTTACACAAGGTTTACATATATAACAGTGATAATCTTTAAACTGAGTCAAAATAACATTGTAGAGTGTGGTTAAGTTCAGCTCATGACTCTTTGTTCTAATTTGTTGTCTATTCCCTTGGCTCTCTGATATCCTGTAGTAATGGAGTACAGAGAATGGGGGTCGGGGGGAGGATTAGACACAATGGGAAATAAGACACATGGGCAGCACTCAGGATGGCAAGGATGTAGCTTCATGTTTTTAAAGGAAAGAACACGCATTTATATAGCACCTTTCACAACCTCAGGATGTCCTGAAGTGCTTTATAACCAATGGCATACTCTAGAAGTGTAATCACTGTTCTAATGTAGGCATCACGGCAGCCAATTTGCACACACCGATGTCCCACAAACAGCAATGAGATAAATGACTAGATAATCTATTTTTAGTGGTGTTGGTTGAGGGATTAATGTTATTCCCAGTGTCCTGGCCAAGGTTTTTCCCTCAATCAACATAACAAAAACAGATTATCTGGTCATTATCACATTGCTGTTTGTGGGAGCTTGCTGTGCACAAGTTGGCTGCTGCGTTTCCCACAGTACAACAGTGACTACACTCCAAAAAGTACTTCATTGGCTGTAAAGCGCTTTGAGAAGTCTGGTGGTCGTGAAAGGCGCTATATAAATGCAAGTTTTTCTTTATTTCGTTCTAACTCCGCTGCTTTTCTTTGAAAAGCGGCGTGGGATCTGTTACATCCACCCGAGAGGGCAGGTGGGGCCTGGGTTTAACGCCTCATCCGACAGTGCAGCGCTCCCTTAGTTTTACTCATGAAACTCGGCTGCCCTGTGGAAGGAGTGGGAATGTAACAGGCAGGGATTGGGGACCCTCTATCGGGAGGGTAGGAGGGGCATTAACAGAATGTGCCCTCCCGGGGCCGCTCTCATACTCCCCGAGCAGCCCGCTAGGCGTTGGTAGAAGCCTGGGAACAATTCATACTCTCACTCTCTTGGCCAGGATACATGTTGCTGAATTCCAAAAGCAGGGAGACGTGGAAACAATACTCTATTAAAACATTTTTTTAAATGTTTTTGGCCCTCCCCGAGGGAATATCAGTGCTGGGGGAGGTCTCTGCTTCTTGCATCATATTTGGCATCAGTCAGTTCCATGTGAGGCAGAGCCTAGCTCCAATGTAGAGTGGAGCTTTGTCTCCAAAAATGTATCTCAAACTCAGAAAAAGAGACTTGTGATTGGGTGCAGATAGTGTGGGACGGCAATAACTAACTGAAGCCCATACTAAAGCTGTGTCTGGCCCTGGCCAGGCTGCACCTGGACAATTGTGTACATTCTGGTGCCATAAAGAAAGGACTTGCATTTCTATAGTATCTATCACGGCCTCGGAAAGCACTTTACAGCCAATGAAGTATTTTTCAAGTGCAGCCACTGTTGTAATGTGGGAAACGCAGTAGCCAATTTATGCACAGCAAGCTCCCACAAACAGCAATGAGAAAAATGACCAGATCGCCTCTGTTTTTGTGATGTTGGTTGAGGGATAGATATTGCCCAGGACACTGGGGAGAACTCCCCTGCTCTTCTTCCAATAGAGCCATGGGATCTTGTACATCCACTTGAGAGAGCAGATGTTTGGTTTAATGTCTCATTCAAATCTCCAACAGTACTCGTCTGGAATGCCAACCTGGATTACAGGCTCAAGGGCCCAAAATTCTGCATTGACTTTTTTGGGCACTATTTAAGATTAACTGACGATTTGTTAAGCCGAGTTACGCCATTTTTATTTTTGAATTTGGCACCTTAGCTTCTGTGGGCAGAGCTAATTGATAGCGCGGGAAAACGGAGGCCCGTTCTCTGCGCATGCGGGGAAAAAAACTCCCATTTTCCACCCCCACGTGACAAGTCTGCCATTTTTAAAGAGCCAGCAGATCTGTGAGTACCTGTGTAATCAGGGAGCTACAAAACTAAACATATATATCCTAACAGTGGAGACTGAATCTGAAAGAAAAAGGGCCAAGGCATTTACTGAGGACCACAGTCAGGCCCTGGTAGATGCCATTGAAAGGAGATGGCAACAGATTGGCAACAAGGGTGCCGGCAAGCTGAAGCCCTTGGCAATGACTAAAGCTTGGGAACGTATGGCAGAGGGGTTTTCAGCAGAGGCGTCCATCCAGAGGGACGGTACACAGTGCCGCAATTACTAGAATTGTAAGTGTGACTATCTGTGTGTGCCACGACAGCAGAAAAGTTGTATTTTCATCTTTGCAGAAGAAGTTGTCACACAACAATCGTGAGCAGACAAAAACCGGCGGAGGTGTACCAACTATGCACCCCCTTACACCCTTAGAAATGAGAGTCGCTGATATGATTGGTACTGGCTCCAGAAGATCGACCACTCTTGCACAAGCTGAGCCCAGCTTCCCGAGAGAGGGTAAGTCCTGCAACTTCCACAGTCTAGGTTGGCTAAATGTTAAGTACTGTGTGGGCGACGCTTCGGTTTAAATGGGATGTACTCTCCGCCGGCTATGAATGTGCTATCACTCATCGTGGTCCTTCAAATGAGCCTGTGCTGTGTGAGCCTACTCATGTCACCCTGCCCCCTCCCTCGCTAATCATTTGTCTGTTCTGTTATATTTTGCAGATGTTACACACACATTGCTGAATGAAGGATAGCCCCCCGCCGCAGCACCACAACCAGTGCATGGTGAGCAAGATCTTCCACAGCACGATGAGGACGAGGATGAGGACGAGGGTGAGGAGCAGGAGAATCAGGGCGAGCAGGAAGACGCCAGTATTAATGAGACAGTGACATTGAATTTGGAGGAGATGGTGCCTGACAGGCATGTACCAAGCCCTTTCGAGGCCGCTATGACCCAAGGGACATTTCCTGGCTGTCCAGCCTCCGAGGTCGCGGCGGGTCCCAGTGGGTTGCAGCACACCACACCCAGGGTACGGGTGATGAGGGGAAGGAGAGCTCAACAGCGATCTCCTGAAATGCACGATACACCGGAGGTGGCAGAGCTCATGGGAATGAGTGGGGAGAGCATTGAGCTTACCACATCGCTCAGTGAGACCATGGGTGGGATGAGAGGAGAAATAGCGGGACTGTCGGCAGAAGTAGCAGGACTGCCGCGAGGAATGGAAGCAACACTGTCGGCAGGAGTTGCCACACTGTCGGGAGAGATTAGGGAGGGAATACCGGAGATAGCTGGTGCAGTACGGGAACACACCCGGCGGCAATTGACGGCATCAATTAATGCCACTCCCACTCCAATCCCCAGACCAACCTTGGTTGATCCACAGCCCCAAGAGGCCCAAGCCGGGCCTTCCAGTTTGCCGTCTCCTGTGTCTGTTAACCAAGAAGTGCAGCGCCGTACCCGAGACAGTGACAAATACCTTGGGCTCACCAGCAATAGGGCTACGGCTGCGCCAATGGCCAAGGGTAGTGGCGAGGGCAAGAGGGGCGAGGGCAATAAGGGCGGGCAGCACGGCAGTGTTTGAATAAGGGGGAGGAGAGATGGCTGCAGTTAAAGTTTGTTTGCTGCTGCCGTTGTTGTTGTTTTGCTGTTCTTTTTTTCGTTTATTGTTGTTTCAATGATTTTAATTGAAAAGTTTAGTGTTTGATACAAACATTTTTTATTACAGTGCAGTACACGTGCACAAATGTTTAATAAATGTAATTATTTTTTCAAGTAAACCAACAAACGGTATTTTTTCCAGTAAATCAACATTATGGGGCCGAAATTCATCACCTCAGCACCCGCTACCACTGACACTCCTCCTGTCGATCCACCCAGTGCCACTTTGGGGGAGTACCTGGAGTGGGCGGGAGGGGAGAGCTGCCGGGAAGCACCCGTTGACGTCAGCGGACGGCCGAGTGGCGCAACTGAGCTCCCGCCCACCGAGCTCCCAGATTCCTGTGGGCGGGAGTCGGTGGCTGAACAGGGGCGGCCCGCTGTCTGGAGGCTGGTCTGTCCCCGACGGTCAGTCTGAAGATCTGAAAAAAAGGTAAGTGAACATTTAAAAAAAGGTCTTCGGAGAGTTTTTGTATTTTTTGCTGTTAGTTTTTTTTCCAGGCCTTCGCCCCCTCCGTGGGCCCGACTCCATCCTCAGCGGCACTTGGGCGGCAAGCGCCTCTGCCGGCGAGAATGCGACCTCCCGCCCGCGGCTGCCCAGTTTGGCGGCGTACATCATCCATTTGCCACCCGCCGATCTTCGAGGGACCTCAGCGATGAATATCCCGCCCAAAGTACCGTCCGGTACCTTGGCGGCCATCGGCGGCACTTGGGCGGGCGGAGGCCTTGATGAAAATCGGCCCCCGAGTATATTATTACTTCAAGTAAACTGAAATCATGTACATTATTTCTTCAAGTAACATATTATGTGCATAATTTTTTAAGACTGACAGGTACAGATAGTCAACATGGTGGGACACAATGATCAAACGGCCGTTCAGCCTTCATGCTGCAAAGCATTCAAGGATTAGCTGCTGATGCAACACTCTTGCAATGGCGTAAGGTCCACGAGATCTCCTCCCCCGCCATCGTCGTCGTCCTGCGGGTTGAGGGGCTGGCATAGGTTCCCCGTCCTCCTCCTCCTGCTGCTGCTCCTCCTCCTCTTCATCAGCCTGCTCCTCCTCCTCCTCCTCATCATCATCAGCCTCCTCCTCCTCCTCATCATCATCATCAGCCTCCTCCTCCTCCTCCTCCTCCTCATCATCATCATCAGCCTCCTCCTCCTCCTCCTCCTCATCATCATCATCAGCCTCCTCCTCCTCCTCCTCCTCCTCATCATCATCATCAGCCTCCTCCTCCTCCTCCTCCTCATCATCATCATCAGCCTCCTCCTCCTCCTCCTCCTCCTCATCATCATCATCAGCCTCCTCCTCCTCCTCCTCCTCCTCCTCATCATCATCAGCCTCCTCCTCCTCCTCCTCCTCATCATCATCATCAGCCTCCTCCTCCTCCTCCTCATCATCATCAGCCTCCTCCTCCTCCTCCTCCTCCTCCTCCTCATCATCATCAGCCTCCTCCTCCTCCTCCTCCTCCTCATCATCATCATCAGCCTCCTCCTCCTCCTCATCATCATCATCAGCCTCCTCCTCCTCCTCCTCCTCCTCATCATCATCATCAGCCTCCTCCTCCTCCTCCTCCTCCTCCTCATCATCATCAGCCTCCTCCTCCTCCTCCTCCTCCTCCTCATCATCATCAGCCTCCTCCTCCTCCTCCTCCTCATCATCATCATCAGCCTCCTCCTCCTCCTCATCATCATCAGCCTCCTCCTCCTCCTCCTCCTCCTCCTCATCATCATCAGCCTCCTCCTCCTCCTCCTCCTCCTCATCATCATCATCAGCCTCCTCCTCCTCCTCCTCATCATCATCATCATCAGCCTCCTCCTCCTCCTCCTCCTCATCATCATCATCAGCCTCCTCCTCCTCCTCCTCATCATCATCATCAGCCTCCTCCTCCTCCTCATCATCATCATCAGCCTCCTCCTCCTCTTCCTCCTCCTCCTCCTCCTCATCATCATCAGCCTCCTCCTCCTCCTCATCATCATCATCAGCCTCCTCCTCATCCTCCTCATCATCATCAGCCTCCTCCTCCTCCTCCTCATCATCATCATCAGCCTCCTCCTCCTCCTCCTCCTCCTCCTCATCATCATCAGCCTCCTCCTCCTCCTCCTCATCATCATCAGCCTCCTCCTCCTCTTCCTCCTCCTCCTCCTCATCATCATCATTAGCCTCCTCCTCCTCCTCATCATCAGCCTCCTCCTCCTCCTCCTCCTCCTCATCATCATCATCATCATCAGCCTCCTCCTCCTCCTCCTTCTCCTCATCATCATCAGCCTCCTCCTCCTCCTCCTCCTCATCATCATCATCATCAGCCTCCTCCTCCTCCTCATCATCATCAGCCCCTCCTCCTCCTCCTCATCATCAGCAGCCTCCTCCTCCTCCTCCTCCTCCTCATCATCATCAGCCTCCTCCTCCTCCTCCTCATCATCATCAGCCCCTCCTCCTCCTCATCATCATCATCATCAGCCCCTCCTCCTCCTCCTCGTCATCAGCCTCCTCCTCTTCCTCCTCCTCCTCCTTGTCAGCCTCCACCTCCTTCCCCTCCTTGCCTGAGGTGGCTCTTCAATGTCCAGTGCCTGTTCCCTTATGATGGCTAAGTTGTGCAGCATGCAGCAGCCGACAGTGAAGCGACCGACCTGGTCAGAGCTGTATTGCAGGTAGCCTCCAGAGTGGTCCAGGCATCGGAAACCACGCTTTCGCACCCCAATTGTCTTCTCGATGATGTTGTATGTATCTATGTGGCAGATATTGTGGCGATGCTCACCTTCTGTCCGCGTTTTGCGGAGGGGGTATCCAGTTTGTCCCCCAGCATCCAGTTCTGTCCTTCTAGCTGCTGCTGAAAAATAAAAGATACAGCACTCTCACGCAAGATGAATGCATCATGGATGTTCCCTGGATATTTGCCATCCACTGCCATGATACACTGCATGTGGTCGCACACAATCTGCATGTTTAGGGAGTGAAATGCTTTTCAGTTCCAGTAAACCTCTGAATCGTCTAAAGGTGCTCGCAGGGTGATGTGCGTACACTCAATGGCGGCCTGTACCTTGGGAAAGCCTGCAATTCTTGAGAAGCCGATAACCCTTTCACGCTGTGTCTCCCTGATCATCAGGAACTTGATGAAGTCATCCCTCCATGCAGTAGTCACCTGGCGAATGCAGCTATGTGTAGCATACGTCCCCAGTTGATGCCTAAAATGAACCGGAGACATAGAAGGCAAGTGCTGCAATGACCTTCACTTCGGGCAGTGCAGTCCTCCTCCCGCTTCTAGGCTGTATGTCTGCTTTTATAAGTTAGCATATCTCGGTGACCTTTCAAAAGCGCAGCCTTCTGACACACTCTCCCTCACTCAGGAGCAGGTATGATCACCTCTCTCTGTACTCACAATCTGGGTAAGGCCTCCTCACCATCATTCTGCGAGCTCTCTGATGACTCAGACATTGCTGCCAAATTAGCCTTTTCCTTTGAAAAGCCAGCATACAGTATGCACGTAACAGATTTGGCATTGTTAGAATTGCCCCCATTGCTTGAATTTGCTTCACAACGAATTCAGTACTGACAAAAAGCAAGCACACACAGCCTTCCCTCCAAAAGGTCGACCGGACCCGCTCTGTGCATGCGCAACACTCGACTCGAAGCTTGGTTTCCAGGGTAACGCGGCGCACAATCGCGAGTTGGCAGAGATTTCGGCCAGAAATGCAACGTGGAGAATCAATGCTGGTTGGGTGGGGGGGCGGTGAGGTGGTGGGGCGGGTGAAAATGTACAAATTTGTAAAGATCTGTTGACGGCCCATCTCCTCCGCTGCTCCGGGCCCAATCAGGGCCATCAAAATCGGCATTACTGACGCCATCTCTCTAAACGGAGCTGACTGATACCTTTTGGAGGGAGGGAACAATACTTATATTGTATATAAACTACGTAAAATGTGCGGAGGGAAAAGACAAACTTTATTCCAATTGAAAAGTGTAATTGCGAGAAGGGTGCTTGTGTTCCACCCCTCCCCCCCCGCGCCCCGACCTTCTCTGGAGGCCGAGCGCCGAGCTCCTGTGTCCGGCCGAGGGAGCGATCCTGCCAGCCGGCCGAGGTGCCGACCCGTGTGCCTCGAGCTCACCCGGAGCAGCAGAGGAGGCGAGATGTGGTGGCACGCAGGAAGGACTTGATCAGCTTCCTTATGACCGGGGAGGCACAGAGTGAGAGGGCTCTAGGATTCTCCAGAATTACAAACTTCCCCAAGGTGCAGGGAGCAATAGACTGTACGCACATCACGATGCAGGCACCTTTTCAGGATGCTGAGGTTTTCAGGAATGCAAGGGATTCCACTCCTTGAATGTCCAACTCATTGTCGACCATCAGCAAATTATTTTGGCAGTGAATGCTCAATTTCCGGATAGCATCCATGATGCTCACATCCTGCATGAGAGCACTGTATCTGACTTGTTTAACAATCAGACACAAGGTCAATGCTGGATGCTTGGTAACAAAGGATATGGCCTCGCCACCTGGCTGATGAACTCCCTACGTGACACCCACACCGAAGCCGAGAGGCAATACGAGAACCACAGAGCAACTCGCAATATCATGGAGAAAGCCATTGGAGTGCTGAAGCGATGCTTTAGATGCCTGGAGCACTCAGGAGGCGAGCTCCAATACCACCCTGAGCAGGTAGCTCAATTCATGGTGGCGTGCTCCATGCTGCACAACTTGGCTATCAGCAGAGGACAAGAATTGGCTGATGAGTCTGACAGTCCACCTCACCAGAGAGAGGAAGAGGAGGACGAGGAGGGGGACGCTGACATCAGCCCACACAATCAGGCTGATGCTGAAAGGGTCTGTGGCAGCGTGATAGCTGCAAGATCTTACATCAGGAGCTCATCAATGATCACTTTGCCTGAAGGAACGTTGGTGTTATTTACAAGGCTGGCACACTGCTGGGTGTGCAGGTCATACATCAATGGTGGGCATCACCTTGGTGACAGTTAAAGTTTAAGTTGATTGAAGTTAAGTGTAATTATACCCTTTGATGTTAAGGAATCACCAGCATGTAACGGTGCAGCTATCTGTTAGTTTAATTTGTTAAATAAAAAACATTTAAACCGTACATTTGTGTGAAATCATCAGTATTTCTGGAAAAACAACCCTTCCACCAGCCTCCCCCACCCGCTTCTCCGCCCCACGTCTACCCCTTCTCGTTCCCCTCCTGATTCCAAGCCGCCTGGCCGAGGAGCTCCTCAGGCGATGTTCATTGGGGGGCAGGGGAATGACGGCCGAACCGCTGCTTGGACGGATACGGGAGAGAACGGTCCCGAGGTGGGAACGTGCTCTGAGCCAGAAACAAGATGTTGCTGCTGGCTCTTGTGTGGTTGGCAATGGGGGTGCGTCACCTTGGGGTGCAGTGCCGCGCTCCGGGACCACTGGGAGCCTTCTGCCACCAGTGTTCCTGGCTACCAGCTCCAGGGCCTCCACCATCCCTTCCATGTTGTATCTTATTTGTTGGACAAAAACTCGGTGCCAACTATGTTCTTGGTGCTTAGTAGGCTTTTTGCTACTGGTGAATCTCCGTCGTGCCTCCCACAACAGCCAGAAAAACACACACCACAGCCACACATGCTTTCAATCCCTCTCTCTCTGTCTCCTCTTCTGCGCATGTCATGATGACCCTTGACCTCCTGAATCGTGGGAATTGAGCGTTGCCATGTTGTTGCTAAGGACGGTGACACTTTAGGTAGAAGGTCAAAAAAATTTACTGCTAACGCCCACTTGAGATTGCTCGCGGTAACGGCCATTTTCAAAAACAGAGACTAGGTACTTTGAGAATGGGCGAGAACCTGGCGATCTGAAAACCCTTTTTTATCGCCCACGCCAAAATAACGCCCATTTTTGGGCAATAAACGCTAAAGTGGAAAATCTGGTCTTAGAATAAGGGGCCGCCCATTTAAAACTGAGATGAGGAGGAATTTCTTCTCTCAGAGGGTTGTAAATCTGTGGAATTCACTGCCTCAGAGAGCTGTGGAGGCTGGGTCATTGAATATATTTAAGGCGGAGATAGACAGATTTTTGAGCGTTATGGGAGTAAAGGGTATTGGGGAGCGGTCAGGGAAGTGGAGCTGAGTCCATGATCGGATCAGCCATGATCTTATTAAATGGCGGAGCAGACTCGAGGGGCCGTATGGCCTACTCCTGCTCCTATTTCTTATATTCTTCTGTTCTTAAACTGAAGGGCGACTGTACACCCAGAACCCATTTAGCAGCAGTCAGTAGGGATTCCGAAGGGGAAGGTCCTATCCGACAAAGCTCTTGAACATCTTTAGAGGAAATTACATCACGAGTGTACTGCGGTAATGCCTATGATGTGGGGAACCTCAATTTCCAAAAGAATTTTGATGGAGTTCCTCACAAAAGGCTGCCAACTAAATTGAAAGCTGTGGGGATTCAGGGAATGGTGAGAAATTGGGAGGAAACAATGAATATTCATTCCTGAAGTTATGTCAAAGTGGGGAAAATACTGAGTGGGGCGGGGGTGGGGCAGGAACACATCAGAAGTTCAGTGCTGAAACCGCCAATGTTTCCTGTTTACATAAAGAACCTTGATTCAGAAATTTGATGCAAGCTGGTCACATTTGCACTCCATACCAAAACTGGAAGAAATGGTGCCGTGGGAGGAGGAATTACAGAATGAATTGGACAAGATGTGTAAGTGGGCAGAACAATGACAGATGAAATGTAATACAGACACATTTAAAATAATAGACACTGTAAAGTAAGGAAGCCATATATCAAACTTTGCTGATGACACTAAAGTAGTCGGTACAGTAAGTCATGTAGATGCCAGCAAAAGGTTGCAAAGGGACATTGACAGATTAAGTGAGCGGGCAAAGCTGTGGCAGATGCAGTTCAGTCTGGGGAAGTGTGAGGTCATCCGCTTTGGACCGAAGAAAGATCGATCATGATATTTTCTAAATGTTGAGAAGCTCAGAACTGTGTATGATCAGAGAGATTGAGGGCTCCATGTACACAAATCACTCAACGCTAGTGGATAGGTACAAAAAATAATTACAAAGGCTAATGGAATGTTGACCTTTATCTCGAGAGGATTGGAATACAAAGGGCTGGAGGGTTATGGGGAGCGGGCGGGGAAGTGGAGCTGAGTCCATGATCGGATCAGCCATGATCGTATTAAATGGCGGAGGAGGCTCGGGGGACCGTATGGCCTACTCCTGCTCCTATTTCTTATGTTCTTATGTTCTGTTCCAGTTGTACAGAGCTCTGGTTAGACTCTATCTGGAGAACTGTGTTCAGTTCTGGGCACCGCACCCCAGGGAGGATATATTGATCCTGAGAAAGAAAATAAGAAAGACTTGCATTTATATAGCGGCTTTCACGACAACCGGACTTCTCATAGCACTTTACAGCCAAATGTTGCTAATGTTGGAATCGCAGCAGCCATTTTGCGCACAGCAAGCTCCCACAAGCAGCAATAGGATAATGGCCAGATCATCTGTTATAGTGATGTTGGTTGAGAGATAAATATCAGCCAGGACACCGGGGATAATTCCCCTGCTCTTCTTCAAAATAGTTCCACAGGATCTTTTATGTCCATCTGAGAGGGCAGACAGGGCCTCAGTTTAACGTCTCATCTGAAAGACGGCACCACCGACAGTGCAGCACTCCCTCAGTACTGCAGTGGAGTGCCAACCTAGAATTTGTGCTCAAGTCTCTGCAGTAAAATTTGAAGTCACAAACTTCTGACTCAGAGAGTGCTGCTCTCTGAGCCACAGCTGACACATTGGGATGGGGGTGGGGCTAAAATGGTTAAATTATGAGGATAGGTTGCTTGGCTTGTAGGTTCTCCCTTGAATATAGAAAATTAAGGGGTGATTAATTGAGGGGTTAAAGATGATTCAAGGATTTGATAGGGGTAGATAGAGTAACTGTTTCCTCTGGTGGGGGGAGTCCAGAACAAGGAGGTATAACCTTAAAATTAGAGCCAGGCCGTTCAGGGGTGATGTCAGGAAGCACTTCTACACACAAAAGGTCGTGGAAATCTGGAACTCTCTCCCCATAAAAGTTGTTGAGGCTGGGGGTCAATTAAAAATGTCAAAACTGAGAGTGTTGGATTTTTGTTAGGCAAGGGTATTAAAGGTCGCAGAACCACGGCTGGTGGATGTAGTTAACATACAGATCAGCCACGATCTCATTGAATGGTGGAACAGGCTCGAGGGGCTGAATAGCCTCCTCCTGTTCCTATTACATAGGATTACATAGGATTATACAGGATATATGACACAGAAACAGGTCTTTAGGCCCAACCAGTCCATGCCTCCGTTTATGCTCCACTCGAGCCTCCTCCCATCTTTCCTCATCTAACTCTATCAGCAGAACCCTCTATTCCCTTCTCCCTCACATGCTTGTCCAGCCTCCTCTTAAATACATCGATACTATTCGCTTCAACCACTCCCTGTGGCAGCGAGTTCCACATTCTCACCACTCTCTGGGTAAAGAAGTTTCTTCTGAATTCCCTATTGGATTTCTTGGTGACTATCTTATATTGATGGCCTCTAGTTAGGTTCTTCCCCACAAGGGGAAACATCCTCTCTGTATCCCTCTATCAAAACCTTTCATCAGTTTAAATACCTCTATTAGGTCACCCCTCAGCCTTCTTTTATCAAGAGAAAAGTGACCCAGCCTGTTCATCCTTTCCTGATATGTATACCCTCACATTTCTGGTATTTTTTTGAAGACCAGGCCCTCAAAACTGCCACCAAGCTCATGGTCTACAGGGCTGTAGTAATACCCACCCACCTGTATGGCTCAGAGACATGGACCATGTACAGTAGACACCTCAAGTCGCTGGAGAAATACCACCAACGATGTCTCCGCAAGAACCTGCAAATCCCCTGGGAGGACAGATACACCAACATCAGCGTCCTCATCCAGGCCAACATCCCCAGCATCGAAGCACTGACCACACTCAATCAGCTCCGCTGGACAGGCCACATAGTTCACATGCCAGACACGAGACTCCCAAAGCAAATGCTCTACATGGAGCTCTTTCACGGCAAATGGGCCAAAGGTGGGCAGAGGAAACGTTACAAGGACATCCTCAAAGCCTCCCTGATAAAATGCAACATTCCCACTGACACCTGGAAGTCCCTGGCCAAAGACCGCCCTAAGTGGAGGAAGTGCATCCGGGAGGGCGTTGAGCACCTTGAGTCTCATCGCCAAGAGCATGCAGAAATCAAGCGCAGGCAGCGGAAAGAGTGTGCGGCAAACCTGTCCCACCCACCCCTTCCCTCAACGACTATCTGTCCCACCTGTGACAGAGTCTGTGGCTCTCCTATTGGACTGTTCAGCCACCAAAGAACTCACTTCAGGAGTGGAAGCAAGTCTCCGGGCACTGCCTATGATAGGTATCATCGTTGTACATCTTCTCTGCACCCTCTCCAGTGCCCCTGTATCCTTTTTATAATATGGCAACCCAGAACTGTACGCAGTACTCTATGTTCCTTTGTTCCTAAGAAATACGATTTAATTCATGAATGGCGCTGAAATCGATATGGATGAAGCTGAGAGAGATCCAGAAGTATTAGTAGACTTATTGTTAAATGTGTCCAACCAACACTAAGCAGCAATCAACAAAGCCAATACGATGTTGAACTACAATAGGCAAAATGGTAGAATATAACTTAGAGGTGACGATCAAACTTTAGAGTGCTCTGGCCAGGCAGCAGCTTCATTACTTTGCTGAACTTTTGGTTACCAAGAAATGAAGGAGACGTTCAAGTGTTGGAGACAGTGTGGAAATAACCATGAGGTTGGTCGCTGGTATCAGGGATCTGAGTCATGAGGAATGACTGGAGAAACAGGCTTTTGAACCTTGAAAGGACGTGACTGAGATCTTATAGAGGGATAGAGATCGTGGGGCCGTAAGTCAGGGTCCCGGGAAGGACCGCCACCGCGGATTTTCGGCAAAATCGAGTGGCCGCCGCGTTTCGGTCGACTGGCCCCCGCGACGCATTTTCAGCGCGGGGGCCTTTTCGGCGGTGAGGACTTCCGCCGTGGTATGGGGCTTGAGCCTCACTGACATCATCAGGGTGCGCGTCGCTGCTATGCGGCCATGCCACCCAAATTCAGTGTCAAAACGGAGTTGTTTTTGCAGCAGTGCTCCCGCCAGCTTTTTGGCTCGGTCACTTAGCCGTGCAACTCGATACTGCTGGAGGAGGACAACGGAGAATTACTGCGATCGGGTATTGTTGGCCACAACTTTTTCTTTTGTTTTGTGTGCATTTGGTTAACCCAGAGTCGTGTTCATCACCTTAGGGAGAGTTTTGAAGAGTTGTATTTCTCACTGATTAGTGCAGTAGGCCTCATTCTGTGCTGCACATAGACCTGCTTGTAAGGGTCCAGCCTTCACACAGAATGGACTCGGTGTTGGCAGGGGAACGTCTTGTCACCTTGTCAGATGCAGGGCCACACGCTGGAGAAGGCAGCGCCGTCAGCAACGTGTAGAGAGGCAGCGGGCAAGGGAGGCAGCAGCCATGGCTGCCCAACATCCAGAAGGGCCTGCAGATGGGCACCGACCATCACATAGAGAGGGTGGCCAGGAGGGAGATGGTGTGAGGAGGAGGGTCAGGTATGCTGACCTCCGGTACCATATACTGGCCCAGGAGCCTTGCCAACAACAGCCTGCAGAAGCTCCCGACCATGAGGAGGAACAGGGAGAGGGCAATGAGCCAGCTGCCATGGGAGCTGGCCAGCACACTCCTGGAGGAAGGATGCTCTACCGTCAAAGGGTCTACCGATGTCAGTTCTCCTTCCTGGAGCTCAACGATGAGCAATGTTTGCGAAGGCTCCAGTTTAGAAAGGACGTACTGAGGGAGCTAAGCAATGTCCTGCTCCAAGATCTGGAGCCTCACATAAGGGGCTCTGACAGTTGAGACCAAGGTCACCATAGCTCTGAACTTTTTTGCTGCGGGTTCTTTCCAGTCTGCTACTGCAGACATCGGCAACATCTTCCAATTCTCTGCCCATCGTTCCATCCAGCAGGTCACCGATGCTCTGTATAGGAGAAGAGTGGACTATATCTCCTTCCCGATGACCAGGGAGAGGCAGGTGGAGCGGCAGGCCGGATTTATCCAGATTGCAGGGTTCCCCAGGGTGCAGGGGGCCATCGACTGCACACACGTTGGCCTGAGGGTGCCACAACATCATCCCGAAGTCTTCAACAATAGGAAGGGATTCCACTCCGTCAATGTGTAGCTGGTGTGTGACCGCCAGTGTAGGCTCCTGGCAGTGATGCCAGGTATCCAGGCAGCAGCCATGATTCATTCATCGTGCACCAGACCTGTGTGCCTGCCCTCTTCACCAGGCCAAACCATGATTGTGGATGGCTGCTTGGGGACAAGGGATATCCCCTGTCCACCTGGCTGCTGACTCCCCTTGGAACCCCAGGACAGCGGCCGAGCATGCCTACAAAGACGCTCATTCTGGCACCAGGTGCATCATAGAGCACTGCATTGGGATCCTCAAACAGAGGTTCTGTTGCCGGGACCGCTCTGGTGGCACTTTGCAGCACTCGCCTGAACGGGTCCCCATATTCGTGGTGGTCTGCTGCATTCTGCACAACCTGCCCAACATGAGGGGACAGCCGCTGGAGGTCGAGCCAGCAGTACCACCCGAGGAGGAGGAGGCGCAGGAGGAGGAGGAGGAGGTACAGGAGGAGGAGGAGGGGGAGAAAGAGGAGAAGGATCCCCGTCACCACTCACCCAGGAGGCGTCATTGCCATCGCAACCCTGCAAGGGCGATGCCGACCCGTCTCATTGCTGCTCGATTCACATAATCTCATCCCCACATGACCCTTCAGCTTCTATTTTCCATGGCCATCCCAATGAGTGACTTCAAACAGAATTGCCCACCGTCAAATTTTAGCCCTGGCCAGATATAAATGCAAAAAATAAACATTTATGACATAATGTACGTCAGTGGAAAAAGACAACACAACAAAAACCAGTACAATAAACTTAGACAAAAACATAATTTCCCACCCTCGTGCATCTTATACCCCCTCTTATGTGCACCTATCCTACTGCTGCGCCTCTGTGTCTCCCTCGTGGCTGCCTCATGAGTCTGTGCTCCCTGTGTGGAAGCTGCAGATGTCCTTCTTGGATGCCCTCGACCAGCTTTGGGCCTGGAAGGGGCGGGTGCAGACTGGGCAACACACTCCTGGGAGGGTTCAGTCTGGCTTGGCTCGGGCGAGGCCATGCGTGGAGGCACTGGTGGAGTGCCAGGTCTGGGGCCAGGAATGGTGTGATCCTGAGTATCCCGGACCGAGGAGCCTGAGTCATTCACCGGGGGCGGCACCTTACCACCACCACCAATCTGAGGGAGCTCAGGCCAGTGCTGTGGGGCCACACCGGAAGGTTGCCCGTGGCCCATGGTGGACCCAGCTGTGAAGGCAACATTGAGGTGTCGGAGGTAGACAAAAAGCAGGAAACTATAGACCAGTTAGCCTAACATCTGTGGTTGGGAAAATGTTGGAGTCCTTTATTAAAGAAGCAGTAGCAGGACATTTGGAAAAGCATATTTCGGTCAGGCAGAGTCAGCATGTATTTATGAATGTTTGACAAATTTGCTGGAATTCTTTGAGGACGTAATGAAGAGGGTGGATAAAGGGGAACCAGTGGATGTGGTGTATTTGGACTTCCAGAAGGCATTTGACAAGGTGCCACATAAAAGGTTACTGCACAAGATAAAAGTTCACGGGGTTGGGGGTAATATATTAGCATGGATAGAGGATTGGCTAATGAACAGAAAACAGAGAGTTGGGATAAATGGTTCATTCTCGGGTTGGCAACCAGTAACTAGTGGTGTGTCGCAGGGATCAGTGCTGGGACCCCAACTCTTTACAATCTATATTAACGATTTGGAAGAAGGGACCGAGTGTAACGTAGCCAAGTTTGCTGACGATACAAAGATGGGAGGAAAAGCAATGTGTGAGGAGGACACAAAAAATCTGCAAAAGTACATAGACAGGCTAAGTGAGTGGGCAAAAATTTGGCAGCTGGAGTATAATGTTGGAAAGTGTGAGGTCATGCACTTTGGCAGAATAAAATCAAAGAGCAAGTTATTATTTAAATGGAGAAAGATTGCAGTACTGCGGTACAGCAGGACCTGGGGGTACTTGTGCATGAAACACAAAAGGTTACTATGCAGGTACAGCAAGTGATCAGGAAGGCCAATGGAATCTTGGCCTTTATTGTAAAGGGGATGGAGTATAAAAGTAGGGAAGTCTTGCTACAGTTATACAGGGTATTGGTGAGTTTTGGTTTCCATATTTATGAAAGGATATACTTGCTTTATGAAAGGGAAGTCATGTTTGACAAATTTGCTGGAATTCTTTGAGGATGTAATGAAGAGGGTGGATAAAGGGGAACGAGTGGATGTGGTGTATTTGGACTTCCAGAAGGCATTTGACAAGTTCAGAGAAGGTTCACTAGGTTGATTCCGGAGATGAGGGGGTTGACTTCTAAGGAAAGGTTGAGTAGATTGGGCCTCTACTGATTGGAATTCAGAAGAATGAGAGGTGATCTTATTGAAACATATAAGATTATGAGGGGGCTTGACAAGGTAGATGCAGAGAGGATGTTTCCACTGATGGGGGAGACTAGAACTAGAGGGCATAATCTTAGAATAAGGTGCCGCCCATTTAAAACAGAGATGAGGAGAAATTTCTTCTCTTAGAGGGTTGTAAATCTGTGGAATTCTCTGCCTCAGAGAGTTGTGGAAGCTGGGACATTGAATAAATTTAAGACAGAGATAGACAGTTTCTTGATAAGGGGATAAGGGATTATGGGGAGCGGGCAGGGAAGTGGACCTGAGTCCATGATCAGATCAGCCATGATCGTATTAAATGGCGGAGCAGGCTCGAGGGGCCATATGGCCTATTCCTGCTCCTATTTCTTATGTCGGGGGGCACCGAGCTGAGACTGCATGAGAGCAGCCAGAGTCTCAAAGCCAGCAGACATGGCAGCAGTTTGACGCTCCGTGGCCTGTTGCCCAGAGAGCATAAGAGCAGTCTGAGCTTCCAGGGCCACGGCAACCCTCTCCAAACCAGCACCGATACACTCGTTCCCTCGCGCCTGTGCTGCAATGGCAGCTGCCACATCACCAGGTTGCGACATCACAGCTGGATCCGCACGGTCTCTCTGGGAGTCCACCATCGCCTGCACACTGGCGCAGAGCTGTCGACAATGCGGGAGGCGGACTTCTCCACACTGCTCACCACTTCCGACAGCCTCTCCGGCACCCTTGTCCGTGCCCCCAACATCTGGGAATGTATGGCCTCCACCCTTTTTTCATAAGCCGCAACGTCGATGGGCTCGTCTGAGTCCTCCTTGGCAGAACTCTGGTGTGGACTCGCCGCCTGGAGAGATGGCACCTGAGGCTCCCTCTGCCCGTCACCATGCTGCAGCCCGCTAGGCCCCGGTGCAACACCCAGTGCAGACCCCTGTCGTATCTACACTAGATCGGACCGTCCACTATCTGAGCCGGTGTTGATGGTGGCAGCCATGACGTGTTGGTGCCATCAGTGTCCTCCTCTTCCTCGTTCTCATAAGTCGCATCCCCAAACGATGCAGTACTCTCGAGATTGTCACCAGTGCTTGACCCCTTAATGCCCTCACCACTGCTACTTGAGATGTCTGCATTTATGTGCAGACGGGTCTGATCCAGGCCTCCAGCTGCTCTGCAAGGTCTCTCCTCAGTATGCACTGTGCTGCCTGTGCTGCCACTCGGTCTCTCATTTGCATAAATGGGAGAAGGGCTGCCGTGAGGGGGAGGTGGGGGATTGACGCATGGGGCCTGCAACTAGCAGACTTCCAAGAGGAAAGGAACAGTCGGCGCTGGAGCATTCAGGGAGAGATAACATTAAAGGAGGGCCTTCACTTACCCACATCGGCCTGGCCCACAGGGAAGGCACCATGCCCACCCATGGGCGCCTCAACCCTCTCCTCTAGGGATGTGAGGACCTGGATGTCTGCCTCACTACCACCAGTCCTCCTTAGCACCATTCTGTTGTGAGCCAGTTTGGCCTGCAGGAGATGGTAGAGGTCGCGGGTTTGGGAAGTGGTGCCGAAGAAACCTTGGCGAGTTGCTGCAATGCATCTTATACATGGTACACATTGCAGCCACGGTGCGCCGGTGGTGGAGGGAGTGAATGTTGAAGGTGGTGAATGGGGTGTCAATCAAGCGGGCTGCTTTGTTTTGGATGGTGTCGAGCTTCTTGAGTTTTGTTGGAGATGCACACATCCAGACAAGTGGCGAGCATTCCATCACACTCCTAAATTACATATGAACATAAGAACATGAGAAATAGGAGCATTTGGCTTTTCAATAGGAGTAGGCCATTTGGCTTCTCAAGCCTGCTCTGCCATTCAATAAGATCATGTTGTTGGCCTCAACTCCACTTCCCTGCCCACTCCCCATAACCATTGACTTGTGCCTTGTAGATGGTGGAAAGGATTTGGCGAATCAGTAGGTGAGACTCTCGCTGCAGAATACCCAGCCTCTGATCTGCTCTTATTGCCACAGTATTTATGTGGCTGGTCCAGATAAGTTTCTAGTCAATGGTGACCCCCAGGATGTTGATGGCGGGGGATTCAGCGATGGTAATGCTGTTGAATGTCAACATAGATGCAGCAATAGGACGTTAATGGCATTGGCATTCTGGAACAATGAGATCAACTGTGATGAAGAGCTAATTTTATCCAAAATTATCCTGCAAAGTGCAAGCAGCACTTGCACCAATGTAACATTTCCACTTTTCCCATCAGTTGTCCTTATAGCCTCAGAAAGATGGGGGCCGATTTTCACCAAGTGCCACCCAAAGTGCCACTGATGGCCGCCGAGGTACCGGACGGTACTTTGGGTGGGATATTCATGAAGAAGGTCCCTCGAAGGTCGGTGGGCGGCAAATAGAAGACGTATGCCGCCAATCTGGGCGGCAGTGGGCGGGAAGTCGCATTTTCGGCGGGAGAGGCACTTGTCGCCCAAGTGTCACCGAGGATGGAGTCGGGCACACGGAGGGTCGAAGATGTGAAAAAAAAATCATCAGTAAAAAATAAAAGAACTATCGGAAGACCTTTAGGGCACCCCATCAGGTAAGTCGCTGTGGAAAAAAATATATAAAATGTTCACCAACCTTTTTTTCAGGTTCTTCATACTTACCGTCAGGGACAGACCAGCCTCCAGCCAGCGGCCCACCCCTGTTCTAGCGCCGACCCCCGCCCACAGGAATCTAGGAGCTCGGCGAGCGGGAGCTCAGTTGCGCCACTCGGCCGTCCGCTGACGTCAGCGGGCAGCGGAGGCTCTCCCTTCCCGCCCGCTCCAGGCCACCACAAAAGTGGCACTGGGCAGATCTTCAAGAGCAATGTCGGTGGCAGCGGGCGGTGAGTTGATGAATTTCGGCCCCATGGTATTGACCAATTCATGGCAAACTATGAGGCGGTTGGCACTGTGGCCTCTGGTCACAGGTACTCGGAGATGAGTGAGAGATAACATCTCGGAGCCACCAACAGGAGGTGACTTTGGTCCAACGGCCTAGTGTGGGTCTAAACCCAGATCTCAGCATCCTGATCCACTGAACACGCTGTCACTGATAACTACCATGTTAATCACTGTCCCAGATAAAAACAGAGAGAAGATAGCGCACTGATAGCCTACTGTCCAAAAGAATCCATATCTGCAGAAAGTGATTGTCTGTTCCTTACAAATCGGTGACACAATTGGAACAAATGACCCCTCTTTGATACAACACTATAGATTCCCCCACCTCCTGTCCATGGTACAGTATGAATGATACCTAGTCTCCCTCCCCTTCTGCACTCCTGACCTGTGGAGGTGCCTGCCCCCACTTCCAGCCTCCCTCTGACCAATAGCTGTCCATGTGGGCAGTCACTGCAGTAAGTCTGTACTCAGTCCCTCCATGGTGTAGCTGACTGAAGCTCGAATATAGCACGCCACTCTGTCTCATTTCCTGCTTCTCTTTGTCTTCCTTCACTTATACCCCGCCTAACAGAAATGCTGTAATTTCTATGTATCAGAAGTAAATAAAAACATAGAAAGACTTGCATTTCTAAAGCACCTTTCACGACCTCAGGACGTTCCAAAGTGCTTTACAGCCAATGAAGTACTTTGGAAGTGTAGTCACTGTTGTAATGTGGGAAATGCGACAGCCAATTTGCGCAATGCAAGCTCCCACAAACAGCAATGTGATAATGACCAGATAAACTATTTTTGGTGATGCTGTTTGAGGGATAAACATTGGCCAGGACAACAGGGAGAACTCCTCTGCTCTTCTTCGAAATAGTGCCATGGGATCTTTTACATCCACTTGAGAGAGCTGATGGAGCCTCGCTTTAACGTTTCATCCGAAAGACAGCACCTCCGACAGTGCAGCGCTCCCTCAGCACTGCACTGGAGTGTCAGCCTGGATTATGTGCTCAAGTCCCTGGAGTGGGACTTGAACCCATGACCTTCTGACTCAGAAGGAAGAGTGCTAACCACTGAGCCATGGCTGACAGTAAATTAATTTACACTTGCTTTAAGTTTATATTATGTAAAAGTCACCTGTAGAATTCTTACGGAAAAACGATACTTTAAATATAGTGCACGGTCAGGGTCCACATTGTGCAATCGTGTATGACTATTCTGCACCGGTGATGGACATATTTGTGGAGGATTTAACCTGGGCATCGTCTGGTTTCTATATGATTGACTTATCTGCGGAAATATATCGGCAGGGGTGGAAGTCACCATTGACCCGATGATTGGGCTGTCCCTGGGTTTATTATTCTCGTGCCTGTCAGTTAATATTTTACTTCTGCAGCGGTCTGATGCTTAAGTGCTTTTGTCCCCGACAACAGAGCCACCTGTACATGGAAAATCCGTGTGTAATTACAACATCCTAGAATAAACATTTGCAATGCAAACTTTACCTCCTGCCAAAATGAAAGACTGCCCTATGTGTATCCGTGAGATCCACGGTAGACATGTGCTGTTAGACAATGCTATATTTAAAGCTGCACGCACCTTTGGTGAACTGTCACTGCCAATAGATGACCAATGATTCAAAGCCTACAGAAAAGAAAGGACTTGCATTTCTATAGCACCTTTCAGGACCTCGCCACATCTCAAACCGCTTAACCGCCGTTGAAGTGCTTTCGAAGTGTAGTCACTGATGTAATGTAGAGAAATGTGGCAGCCAATTTGCACAGCCATGTTCCACAAACAGCAATGTGATAAAAACCTGTTAAGTGGTTTTATTGGAGGGATAAATATTATCGAGGTTACTGAGAAGAACTCCCCCACTCTTTAAATAGTTTCTTGTATGTTCACCTGAGGGGGCGGACTGAGCCTCAATTTAATATTTCATCTGATGGTGCAGCGCTCCCTCAGCATCGCACTGGAGTATCAGCTTAGATTATGTGCTCATATCGCTGGAGTGGTACTTGAACCCACGACCTCCTGACTCAGCCATGAGTGCTGCTGCTGAGCCAAGGCTGACACTAAAACAGGCCCACTGGCCCAGCCTCTAGGGCTGCCATACTCTGTGTTTGTTCTCCGTGGTTTGATGAAGTTTGACTCCTGAATAATGCAGCAGTAGAGTTTGTGCTTGTGGCCAGGAAAGCTCAATGTGTCTCAGTGTGAAGGTGCCTAATGGACATTGGGCAGTACCAATAGCAACTCGGGGGGGGGGGGGGGGGGTGGGATCTGTAACCTGGGTCGCTGCACTGTTGTGGCTGGAGGAGGACGAGTGACTGAGGTGAATAAAAATGTAACGAATAAGATCATAAGATTTTGAACGTCCACAAAGGCCTTGTGGGTACAGGCATCGGTCAATGTGCACAGATGTTGGGTGAGGATATGATTGGGTTTGGTCGTGATGCTTGGCCCAATACGTTGCCGCCATTTAGTGTCTGGGCTTACTCGTGAAAGAGTGGTCACTTGGAAAAGGCACTGAAGGGCCATTTGGGCCTGTGGAACTATACTCCAGCAAGACTCAGAACCTCCAGGAGAAGGGGAGAGGAGGGAGGCTACCATCAGACACTACTGTGATTCATTGATAGGCTTTCCATTACTGTGTGGAAGGTTTGGACGACGATTCTCCACAGTGTCGACAGGAGAGGTGGAAACTGGAGGTCCGCTGCTTTTTGGGAAAAAATAAAGGTAGGTTTCGTCATGGAGCACAGAACAGCTTTGAGAGAAATGGTGGCAGGCAGCTCTGTCATGCTGAAGGGTGGCCAGGAAATGGGCAGGAAATATAAAGAAAAAGCCCTCACAAAGACGAGATGAGGGAAAACTTTTTTACGCAGCACATGGTCAGGATCTGGAATGCACTGCGAAAGGGTGGTGGAGGCAGACTCAATCGCAGCTTTCAAAAGGGAATTGGTTAAGCACCTGAAGGAAAAAAATGTCCAGGGTTACGGGGAAAGGGCGGGGGAGTGGGTCTGGCTGAAGCACCCTTGCAGAGAGCCGGCACGAGCACGGGGTTGATTCCAGGGATGAGGGGGTTGACTTATGAGGAAAGGTTGAGTAGGTTGGGCCTCTACTCAGTGGAATTCAGGTGATCTTATCGAAACGTATAAGATTATGAGGGGGCTTGACAAGGTGGATGCAGAGAGGATGTTTCCACTGATAAGGGAGAATAGAATTGGAGGGCATGATC
Source organism: Pristiophorus japonicus (assembly GCF_044704955.1). Taxonomy (NCBI): domain Eukaryota; kingdom Metazoa; phylum Chordata; class Chondrichthyes; family Pristiophoridae; genus Pristiophorus; species Pristiophorus japonicus. The sequence continues at coordinate 61,051,616 of NC_091992.1, forward strand.
TTAGAATAAGGGACCACCCATTTAAAACAGAGATGAGGTAAAATTTCTTCTCTCAGAGGGTTGTAAATCTGTGGAATTCGCTACCTCAGAGAGCTGTGGAGGCTGGGACATTGAATATATTTAAGACAGAGATAGACAGTTTCTTAACCAATAAGGGAATAAGGGGTAACAGGGAGCGGGCGGGGAAGTGGACCTGAGTCTATGATCGGATCAGCCATGATCGTATTAAATGGCGGAGCAGGCTTGAGGGGCCGTATGGCCTACTCCTGCTCCTATTTCTTATGTTCTTATGTTCTTAGAAAGGCCTCCTTCTGTGCTGTGACCATTCTATGATTCTCTGATTCTACAGACAGAAACAAAACTATGGATTGGTGCATCATGTGATGACCAGGATGGTTGAAGGTGAACAAGATGGACCTTGGTTGTATTTGGTTCAGAAACTCCGATGTTCTCACCTTCAATTCTTGTTCAAGGTTTTTTCACATTTAGATGAGTCAGCCTCTGAGGTAACTGTTTAATTTCTGTTCAGGACTGTCAGTAGGCAGGTTGCTATAACTACCTTTTAAAGGAGCAGAATATCCAATCACTACATGTTGTGATGTGAGATGGCTGTACATCTGTGGGTGTCTCTCAGTCATCCCTCATTACTGCATTCTATACTTCAGAACTAGGGCGTTGGACCAGACATTTAAGGCAGAAATCACTCCGTTTACAAGTCCGTGATACTGCAATAATAACCCAAGCGAGGGTTGAAATTTGGGGTGTAAACCAGATGGATCTGGAATGCTGACGTGATTGAAGGGGGTGTGGAGGTTCCTGGGGCTTCTTATGCCCAACCCTGTCACATGACATGCCTGGATAGAGTGGATAGGAAGGACCCATTTCCCTTAGCTGAGGGGTCAATAACCAGGGGGCATAGATTTAAAGTAGTAGAAGGATTAGAGGGAAGATGAGGAAACATTTCTTCACCCAGAGGGTGGTGGGGGGGGTCTGCCTGAAAGGGAGGTAGAGGCAGAAACCCACATCACATTTAAAAAGGTACTTGGATGTGCACTTAAAGAACTGTGACCTACAGGACTACGGACCTAGAGCTGGAAGGTGGGATTCGGCTGGGTAACACTTTTTCGACTGGCACGGACACGATGGGCCAAATGGTCTCCTTCTGTGTCATAATTTTTCTATAATTCTGTGATCGCTGGACAACTATGGAGGCTCCTCTGGGGGATATCCCAGGAATTCTGTGCATAATGCTCCTGTTAGGCCGAGTGGGACCTCCATCTTAGGGGAGCAGGTGTAGGTTCTGCTTCTGGCCCTAAAATGGGGCTTAAAACAATAAAGACTCAGAATTCCACAGCACCTCCCAAACCCGCGACCTCTACCACCGAGAAGGACCAGGGCAGCAGGCGCATGGGAACACCACCACCTCCACGTTCCCCTCCATGTCACACACCATCCTGGCTTGGAAATATATCGTCGCTCCTTCATCGTCACTGGGTCAAAGTCCTGGAACACCCTCCCTAACAGCACTGTGGGAGTTCCTTCACCACACAGACTGCAGCGCTTCAAGAAGATGGCTCCCCTCCACTCAAGGGGCGATTAAGGATGGGCAATAAATGCTGGTCTTGCCAGTGACGCCCACATCCCATGAACAAATAAAAAGAAGTCGATCATTTGGCCCTTCGTGCCTGTGTCAGCTCTTTGAAAGAGCTATCCAATTAGTCCCACTCCTCCCTGCTCTTTTCCCATAGCCCTACTCATTTTCCCCGTTCAAGTATTTACCCAGTTCCCTTTTGAAAGTTACTGTTGAATCTTCCTCTGCCGCCCTTTCAGGCAGTGCGTTCCAGATCATCATAATTCACTGTGTAAAAACATTCTCCACATCTCCCCTCTGGTTTGTTTGCCAATCACCTTAAATCTGTGTCCTCTGGTTACTGACCCTCCCGCCTCTCGAAAAACGTTCTCCTTATTTACTCGATCAAATTCCTCCATAATTTTGTACGCCTCTCTCCTTAACCTTCTCTGCTCTAAGGAGAATAGCCCCAGCTTCTTCAATCGATCCACGTAACTGAAGTCCCTCATCCCTGGAACCAGTCTCGTAATTCTCCGCTGCACCCTCCTTGATGCCTTCACATCCTTCCTAAAGTGTGGTGCCCAGAATTGCCACAATACTCCAGCTGAGGCCTAACCAGTTTTTTTTAATAAATGTTTAGCATAACGTCTTTGCTTTTGTACACTATGCCTCTATTTCGAAAGCCAAGGAACCCGTGTGATTTTTTTAACAGCCTTATCAACTTGTTTTGCCACCTTCAAAGATGTGTGTACACACACCGGCAGGTCTCTCTGTTCATGCACCTCCTTTAGAATTGTACCCTTTAGTTTACATTACCTCTCTTCATTCTTCCTACCAAAATGTATCACTTCACACTTCTTTGTGTTAAATTTGATCTGCCACGTGCCTGCCCATTTCACCAGTCTGTCTGTGTCCTTCTGAAATCTGTTACTAGCCACCTCACTGTTTACTGCATTTCTGAGTTTCGTGTCATCTGCACACTTTGAAATTATGCCCTATATTCCCAAATCCAGGTCATTAATATAGATCAAAAGTGAGGCAGATCCCAGAAGGATCAATTGCTGTTGCTACACACCATACATCGACCCAAGGATTATATCACTGACCATCGTCTTCAACCCAAACCAAGCCCCGGGCTCCCCTCCCCCTGCTCCCCGGACTCCCCTCCCCCTGCTCCCCGGACTCCCCTCCCCCCTGCTCCCCGGGCTCCCCTCTCCCTGCTCACCAGGCTCCCCTCCCCCTGCTCCCCGGACTCCCCTCCCCCTGCTCCCCAGGCTCCCCTTCCCCTGCTTCCCTCCCCGGACTCCCCTCCCCCTGCTCCCCAGGCTCCCCTTCCCCTGCTCCCCTCCCCGGACTCCCCTCCCCCCTGCTCCCCGGGCTCCCCTCCCCCTGCTCCCCGGACTCCTCTCCCCCTGCTTCCCGGACTCCCCTCCCCCTGCTCCTCAGGCTCCCCTCCCCCTGCTCCCCGGGCTCCCCTCCCCTTGCTCCCCGGGCTCCCCTCCCCCTGCTCCCCAGGCTCCCCTCCCCCTGCTCCCCGGACTCCCCTCCCCCTGCTCCCCGGGCTCCCCTCCCCCTGCTCCCCGGGCTCCCATCCCCCTGCTCCCCGGGCTCCCCTCCCCCTGCTCCCCCTGCTCCCCTCCCCCTGCTCCCCGGGCTCCCCTCCCCCTGCTCCCCAGGCTCCCCTCCCCCTGCTCCCCAGGCTCCCCTCCCCCTGCTCCCCAGGCTTCCCTCCCCCTGCTCCCCGGGCTCCCCTCCCCCTGCTCTCCAGGCTCCCCTCCCCCTGCTCCCCCTGCTCCCCTCCCCCTGCTCCCCCTGCTCCCATCCCCCTGCTCCCCAGGATCCCCTCCCCTTGCTCCCTCTGCTCCCCTCCCCCTGCTCCCCGGACTCCCCTCCCCCCTGCTCCCCGGGCTCCCCTCCCCCTGCTCCCCAGGCTCCCCTCCCCCTTCTCCCTGGACTCCCCTCCCCCTGCTCCCCGGGCTCCTCTCCCCCTGCTCCCCGGGCTCCCCTCCCCCTGCTCCCCCTGCTCCCCTCCCCCTGCTCCCCAGGATCCCCTCCCCCTGCTCCCCCTGCTCCCCTCCCCCTGCTCCCCGGACTCCCCTCCCCCCTGCTCACCGGGCTCCCCTCCCCCTGCTCCCCAGGCTCCCCTCCCCCTGCTCCCCAGGCTCCCCTCCCCCTGGTTCCCGGACTCCCCTCCCCCTGCTCCCCGGGCTTCCCTCCCACTGATCGCCCTGCTCCCCGGGTTTCCCACCCACTGCTCCCCTCCCTCTGCTCCCCGGGTTCCCCTCCCCCTGGACCCCCTGCTCCCCGGGCTCCCCTCCCCCTGGACCCCAGGCTCCCCTCCCCCTGCTCCCCGGGCTCCTCTCCCCCTGGACCCCAGGCTCCCCTCCCCCTGCTCCCCAGGCTCCCCTCCCCCTGCTCCCCCTGCTCCCCTCCCCAGGCTCCCCTCCCCCTGCTCCCCAGGCTCCCCTCCCCCTGCTCCCCCTGCTCCCCTCCCCGGGCTCCTCTCCCCCTGCTCCCCGGGCTCCCCTCCCCCTGCTCCCCGGGCTCCCCTCCCCCTGCTCCCCCTGCTCCCCTTCCCGGGCTCCTCTCCCCCTGCTCCCAAGCTCCCCACCCCCTGCTCCCCGGGCTCCCCTCCCCCTGCTCCCTGGGCTCCCCTCCCCCTGCTCCCTGGGCTCCCCTCCCCCTGCTCCCCCTGCTCCCCTCCCCGGGCTCCTCTCCCCCTGCTCCCCAGGCTCCCCTCCCCCTGCTCCCCAGGCTCCCCTCTCCCTGCTCCCCAGGCTCCCCTCCCCCTGCTCCCCAGGCTCCCCTCCTCCTGCTCCCTGGGCTCCCCTCCCCATGCTCCCCCTGCTCCCCTCCCCGGGCTCCTCTCCCTCTGCTCCCCAGGCTCCCCTCCCCCTGCTCCCCAGGCTCCCCTCTCCCTGCTCCCCAGGCTCCCCTCCCCCTGCTCCCCCTGCTCCCCTCCCTGGGCTCCTCTCCCCCTGCTCCCCAGGCTCCCCTCCCCCTGCTCCCCCTGCTCCCCTCCCCGGGCTCCCCTCCCCCTGCTCCCCCTGCTCCCCTCCCCCTGCTCCCCAGGCTCCCCTCCCCCTGCTCCCCGGGCTCCCCTCCCCCTGCTCCCCAGGCTCCCCTCTGCCTGCTCCCCGGGCTCCCCTCCCCCTGCTCCCCCTGCTCCCCTCCCCGGGCTCCCCTCCCCCTGCTCCCCCTGCTCCCCTCCCCCTGCTCCCCAGGCTCCCCTCCCTCTGCTCCCCGGGCTCCCCTCCCCTTGCTCCCCAGGCTCCCCTCCGCCTGCTCCCCGGGCTCCCCTCCCCCTGCTCCCCAGCCTCCCCTCCCCCTACTCCCCCTGCACCAATCCCCCTGCTCCCCAGCCTCCCCTCCCCCTGCTCCCCTGGTTCCCCTCCCCCTGCTCCCCAGGCTCCCCTCCCCCTACTCCCCCTGCACCAATCCCCCTGCTCCCCAGCCTCCCCTCCCCCTGCTCCCCTGGTTCCCCTCCCCCTGCTCCCCAGCCTCCCCTCCCCCTGCTCCCCAGGCTCCTCTCCCCCTGCTCCCCAGGCTCCCCTCCCCCTGCTCCCCCTGCTCCCCTCCCCAGGCTCCCCTCCCCCTGCTCCCCAGGCTCCCCTCCCCCTGCTCCCCCTGCTCCCCTCCCTGGGCTCCTCTCCCCCTGCTCCCCAGGCTCCCCTCTCCCTGCTCCCCCTGCTCCCCTCCCCGGGCTCCCCTCCCCCTGCTCCCCCTGCTCCCCTCCCCCTGCTCCCCAGGCTCCCCTCCCCCTGCTTCCCCTGCTCCCCGGGCTCCCCTCCCCCTGCTCCCCAGGCTCCCCTCCCCCTGCTCCCCCTGCTCCCCTCCCCCTGCTCCCCTGGTTCCCCTCCCCCTGCTCCCCAGCCTCCCCTCCCCCTGCTCCCCTGGTTCCCCTCCCCCTGCTCCCCAGCCTCCCCTCCCCCTGCTCCCCGAGTTCCCCTCCCACTGCTCCCCACCCAGCACCAATTCCAGCTGCCTGTTACTTATACTCACAGGCAAAGAACTCATCGGGTTCATGAACTGTGACCTCTGACCGCTCAGGGTTGTCTCATCAAAACTACTTTGATTTCCCAAAGTCGGGCAGTGTGCTGGGCCTTTGGCCCCAAGTTTGCACATGATTAGCTCCTGATTTTTAGGAGCAACTGGTGGAGAATGGAGTATCTTAGAAATCGGAATTCTCCACATTTAAGTTTTCTGCAGTTCTAGTCAGGTAGAACAGTTTCACTTTTGAACAGAATTTTTTTTTCAAAAGGAGGCGTGTCCGGCCACTGACGCCTGATTTGAAAGTTTCCACAGTGAAAACGTACTCCAAACTAACTTAGAATGGAGCAAGTGAAGATTTTTGTACGCTTGAAAAAACCTTGTCTACACATTAAAAAATCAGGCGCAGGTTACAAATTAGGCGTCGGGAACAAGGGGGGGAGGGGGGGGGAAGGGAAGTCATTAAATTCTACAAAAAATCCTTAGTTATACTTATACAAATATTATACAAATAAATCCAACCTGAATAAAAATTTATAAGCAAAGAAAAGATGAACCATGTTCCTACCTGTGTGAAAGTGCTTCAGGCAGGCCTTTCAGGCAGCGGTTTGCCGTCGGGCCCGACTGACGGCAGGGGTGGGGAGGGAGAAGGCTGCAGGAAGCCTCATTACTTGAGGCAGCCGTTTGCCGTTGGGCCCGACGGACGGCAGGGGGAGAAAGCTGGAAGAAGCCTCAGTGCTGATCATGGAAGGGCAATGTAGTTTTATTAAAAAATGTTAAAAATTGAAGAGCTACAAAGAATTTGAATAGTCTCAAACAAGTGCATGTGTCCCGTTTATCACAGTCTATCTTTAATTACAGAATGCACTCCCTCACACATAGAAATATCAAGAAAATTAAAATACAAGCCTTTGCAAGGGTTCAATAAACAAATTTTCACTTTTTCTGCAGCACTTTTTAAAATGGCCGAGTGCCAATGTTTATTTCAGACTGCGCGTGCACGAACGCTCCAACACGCACGCGCAGGGTTACGGCACCAAAAAAACTCATTTAAATTGTACCCGCCCCCTCCTACTTACAAAATCGGCGTGAGTGGTAGGCTCCGCCCCCTGTGCACCGCGCCAAGCAGACATCGAGCTGCAAGGCGCTCGAGAATACCGTGTTTTTTTTCAGGCGCCGTTTTCGGCGCGAAAAACGGGCGCCCAGCTCAGAGGGACGCCTGTTTTGTCGCATGTGGTTGGTTGCGTGCAGTAAGTGTGGTGTAACGTGTTCTAAGTACGTTCAGTTAATGCTTAAGTATGCAGGCTTATTACATACGTGGGCTAATAGTCACGCAGATCCCTCCCCTGCCACCTCACGCATGCTCGTTACTGACATTATCTGTTTATCGTGCTCCACACATTCCATGCAATAAACGGCCACCGTTGTCTCTCTGGTGCGACTGTGACAAAGGTAAACTATCCCTCCTCATCCTTTTCGACCTGTCTGCAGCCTTTGACGGTTGACCACTCCATCCTTCTCCAAAGCCTCTCCACCATCGTCCAGCTGGGTGGGACTGCACTTGACTGGTTCCATTCTTATCGATCTAATCATAGCCAGAGAATCACCTGCAATGGCTTCTCTTCCCGCCCCTGCATTGTTAACTCTGGTGTCCCCCAAGGATCTATCCTTGACCCCTCCTATTTCTCATCTACATGCTGTCCCTCGGCAACATCGTCCAAAAACACAGCGTCAGTTTCCACATGTACGCTGACGACACCCAGCTCTACCTCACCACCACTTCTCTCGCCCCCTCCTCTGTCTCTAAATTGTCGCACTGCTTGTCTGACATCCAATTCTGGATGAGCAGAAATTTTCTCCAACTGAGTATTGGGAAGACCGAAGCCATTGTTTTCGGTCCCTGCCACCATCTCTGTTCCCTAACCTTTGACTCCATCCCTCATCCCAACATCTGTCTGAGGCTGAACCAGACTGTTCGCAATTTATTTGACCCTGAAATGAGCTTCCAACCACGTATCCCCAGCATAACTAAGACCGTCTATTTCCACCTCCATAACATCACCCGTCTCCACCCCTGCCTCAGCTCATCCCCTGCTGAAGCCCTCATCCATGCCTTTGTTACCTCTGGACTTAACTACCCCAATGCATTCCTGGCTGGCCTCCCACATTCTACCCTACGTAAACTAGAGGTGATCCAAAACTCGGCTGCCCGTGTCCTAACTTGCACCAAGTCCCGCTCACCCATCGCCCCTGTGCTCGCTAACCTATATTGGCTCCCGGTTAAGCAACGCCTTGATTTCAAAATTCTCATCCTTATTTTCAAATCCCTCCATGGCCTTCCCCCTCCCTATCTCTGTAATCTCCTCCAGCTCCACAACCCCCCGAGATGTCTGCGCTCCTCTAATTCTGCCCTCATGAGCATCTCTGATTATAATCGCTCAACCATTGGTGGCCGTGCCTTCTGTTGCCTGAGCCCTAAACTCTGGAGCTCCCTGCCTAAACCTCTCCGCCTCTCTACCTCTCTTTCCTCCTTTAAGACGCTCCTTAAAACCCACCTCTTTGACCAAGCTTTTGGTCACCGGCGCTAATTTCTTGTTATGTGGCTTGGTGTCAAATTATTTTATCTCATAATACTCCTGTGAAGCGCCTTGGGACGTTTCACTATATTAAAGGCGCTATATAAATACAAGATGTAGATATTAATTACAGAGAGGCCAATCCTCCATTCACACTTCCAAGCGTCTCACTGGTAAAAAAACATTCTATTCCCCAACTGTCCGACACCAACTTCTGGGGCTTTACACTTTAGGGAATTGGGGAGAATCTTCTTTCCTCAGAGAGTGGCTAAAATGTGGAACTTGCTACCACCTGGAATAGTTGAGGCGAATAGCACAGATGGATTGTAGGGGAAGCTAGATAAGTACATGAGAGAGAAAGGAATAGAAGGATATATTGATCGGGTGAGAAGAACAAAAGTGGGAGGAGGCTCATGTGGAATAGGGACTTGTTGGGCCGAATGGCCTGTTTCTGTGCTGTAGATTTTGTGACCCAGAGATTTGGACGTGCCTATTTTTGGGCGCCTCGCCCACACAGCGTTAACAGCCAATGGGGAGATTTGAGGGGGTCGGGGCCGGGGGCAGATCGGGGGTGCCTGGAGTTGGGACTGAGGTCGGAGATCTCGGGACTGGGAGTGGCGATGATTATGGTAAGTACCTATGTGGTGTTTAGCGTTGTTTTTTTCGGAAACAATCAGCACTCATTTGGCACTGGCTGCCTCAGGGCAAACCAAAGTTGCAGCAGGGACCATATACAGGCTTTAGGCCCCTCATTTGCAAATGCAAATGGACTAATGCCTGCTTCAGAGGTGGGTAAAGGACACCTCTTCTTTGTCCTTTACCAAGATGGCGTCCAGAGCAATTCGCGGCAGAGGACGGTATTTTCATCCCAAAATGGCTCCTGTAGCACCCAAACAATAGCCACTACCGCTACCCAATCTCACGCCCTATGTATCTCTGTGTGTCTAGAGTGTGAGTTAATCCTCACCACTGTCACAGCCTTACCTACAGGGTGCTGACTATTCGACCTGATTTACTGATCCTTTCATGCTGTCCCAATATAGCCCAGCAAGGTGAGGTGAGCAGTGGCTCACAGTGCTGGGCAGATGTCCCAGTATCCCGGTCTCCAATCCCGGCCTGTGGCAGCTCTGGGCTTTTGTGTGAAACTCTGATGTTACATCCTGCCCTTGGAGACCAATGACATGACACAAGCCTCACTGTTATTGGACTGCAATTACATGTTGCACATTGGGTACCAGCTCTAACTAGCCTCTAACTAGCAACTTAACATGTTGGCAAGGAGTGAGAGGGAGAGAGCGTGGAGCAGGGAGCAAGAGAGAGACAGTGAGAGAGAGAGTGAGAGAGATCAAGAGAGAGGGAGAGCGAAAGCAAGAGAGAGTGATAGAGAGAGAGATCAAAGGAGAGAGAGAGCAAGAGAGTGATAGAGAGAGAGCAAGGGAGAGAGAGAGCGAGAGAGGGAGAGAGAGAGTGAGGGAGAGAAAATGCAAGAGAATGATAGAGAGAGAGCTAGAGAGAGAGCAAGAGAGGGGGAGAGAGAGAGAGCAAGGGAGAGAGAGAGAAAGAGGGCGAGTGAGAGGGCAAGAGAGGGGGACGAGAGAAAGGGGGAGAGTGAGGGAGTAAGAGAGAGTGAGCGAGAGAAAGAGGTAGAGAGAGAGCGAGAGAGTAATAGAGACAGCGAGAGAGAGGGGGAGAGTGGGGGAGTAAGAGAGAGAATGAGAGGGAGCGAGAGAAAGCGTGCGTGAGAGTGACATAGTGAGAGAGCGACAGAGAGAGAGGGCAATAAGTGCAGCGATACCTATTTTCCTTTATAACATTGAGGGAGTGTTACAATGCGCATCCCTTTTAACATAACACAAGGCCTGGCCAAAGCTGGAGCAGAATTTCAGTATTTTTCAGTATCATTCCAGAGTCATTTTGGTTTGTTTGAGATTACGTAATGAATGTTTCCATTGGAAACTAAGGCTGAGTGTGCCTTCAGGATCCAACTGACATCATGCAAGGCAGGACTGGGGCTGAAGACAGTGTTTATTCTGTGGGAGTGAATGATATTTTCAGTACCCAGTGGAGTGATAATTCACATCAGTGAAAACAAAGATGATGCGTGTTGTGTGAACTATAACTAAACGGATGTTTAGCTTGCACTCATGTTCGTTTAAAGATTGTGCTGAGGTTCAGAGAGTGTTTGCTCCTTGACACAAAATAATATTTCACTCTTAGGAAGGACCCCCGTTTCTCATCCCTGTCAAAGTCTGAGCTGACAGTCCAACAGTGCTTCTGGAAGGTGACATCTCTGAGGCTTGTTTAACAATTCTCTCTATCTACACGACTGTTAAGAAGTTTGCGGTTGTTTACATTCCTGGTGCAAGCCTACACGCCTCAAAATGGCAGCTGTCGTGTTGTGATATTTGCCTGCAGTGTTGTGTGGTAATCTGTGTCCCTGGGCGTACCAAGCGGTTAAACTATTAATCCCGAGATTGGTGGCAGCTCCAGAAAATCCTGCATCCTTCATCCAACCCCTTTTAAACTCAGTAATCCTGCAATATTAGTTCATTGGACTAACTCTATTCCAGGCAGGACAAGCCTTGTTACTGTTCGACAGGCCACCCCGTCAATATTTATCCCTCAGCCGCCAACTTCGTTAAAAACTGATGCTCTGGCCGTTATCACAATGCCGTTTGTGGGATCTTGCTGTGTGAAAATTGGCCGCCACATTTTCCACAGTGACCAATCTTCAAAAGAAAAGTGCTTCATTGGCTGTAAAGCGCTTTGGGAAATGTGCAATTTTATGCAATATTAATAAAGTCTTAAGGATATGTTCTGCCTGTTCACCATCATCATCATCATAGGCAGTCCCTCGAAATCGAGGAAGATTTGCTTCCACTCTAAAAGTGAGTTTTCAGGTGGCTGAACAGTCCAATACAGGAATTACAGTCTCTGTCACAGGTGGGACAGACAGTGGTTCAAGGAAAGGGTGGCTGGGGAGTCTGGTTTGCCGCACGCTCCTTCCGCTGCCTGCGTTTGATATCTGCATGCTCTCGGCGACGAGACTCGAGGTGCTCAGCGCCCTCCTGGATTCACTTCCTCCATTTAGGGCGGTCTTTGGCCAGGGACTCCCAGCTGTCAGTGGGGATGTCGCACTTTATCAGGGAGGCTTTGAGGGTGTCCTTGTAACGTTTCCTCTGCCCACCTTGGGCTCGCTTGCTGTGTAGGACTTCCGAGAACTTGTTCCATTCTGCTCAACCACAAGTTCCCGGCTCCTCCCCCGTGCTTCATGATAATAATAACTTCTATTTATATAGCGCCTTTAACGTAGTAAAACATCCCAAGGCGCTTCACAACAGTGTTACAGACAAACAGATAAATTTGATGCCAAGCCGCAGAAGTGTAACACAGAGGAGGTTTGGTCAGACTGGTCCAACGGGCACTGAAATAGTTGAATAACAGTACTGCCAGGGATAAGAGAGTGTTAAAGAAAGAAAGAATTTGCATTTATATTGCACCTTTCATGATCTCAGGATGTTTGAAAGCGCTTTACAACCAATGAAGAACTTTTGTAATGTAGCCAACATCCTGGGGGTCATCTTTGACCAGAAACTTAACTGGGCCAGTCACATAAATACTGAAGCAACAAGAGCAGGTCAGAGGCTGGGTATTCTGTGGCGAGTGTCTCACCTCCTGACTCCCCAAAGCATTTCCACCATCTACAAGGCACAAGTCAGGAGTGTGATGGAATACTCTCTGTTGTATATGGAGAAAGAAACAGACTGAACACTGTGAGCTCAAAGTAAAGTGTGACCTTAGTCTTTTATTGCAGGTCTCCACAGTGCCTCTCCAACCTGTGAGGCCTCCTTAAATACCTGTGCTCCCAAGGGATTATAGGATCCCTTGGGACTCCAGGGGATGAGCCCTCTGGTGGCTGTATAGAGTAAATACAAGTTTACATATATAACAACACTCCTCCCCCAAAGTCCATAGTGTAACTATTTACAATGTGAGTCGATCTGGGGCCCTTCTTGCCCTGGTTGATCGTCTCAGTGTGAAGGCTGATGTTATTGAATCATTTGTTGGGCCCTCGTTGGGCTGCTGTGCAACTGACTTTGCTCGTCTGCCTGGTGTATTGTGTCCTGCTGGGCTGTTGTGGATGATGCGTTCTGCTTCGTGGTAAACCGTGGTGTCGATTGCCACTGGTGTGTATGTTGGGGGATCAAAAAAGGTAGGGCCCAAGGTGGGTTGCTCAGGATAGTCCGTGAATCTGAGTTTGATTTGGTCCAAGAGTTTCCGGTGAATGAGACCATTTGAAAGTTTGACCCGAAACACCCTGCTCCCCTCTTTGGGCACTACAGTGCCGGGAAGCCACTTGGGACCTTATCCATAATTCAATACAAATACAGGATCATTGACTTCAATCTCACGTGACACATTTGCGCTATCATGGTATGCACTTTGTTGAAGCTGCCTGCTCGCTACCTGTTCATGTAGATCAGACTGAACTAACGAGAGCCTTGTCTTAAGTGCTCTTTTCATGAGCAGTTCAGCAGGTGGGATCCCAGTGAGCGAGTGGGGTCTCCTGCGGTAGCTAAGCAGGACTCGGAATAGGCGAGTCTGCAGTGAGCCTTGCTTGATGGTTTACACTGCGCTCTCTGCCTGACCATTGGACACTGGTTTAAACGGGGCAGATGTGACATGTTTGATCCCGTTACGGGTCATGAATTCTTTGAACTCAGCACTGGTAAAACATGGCCAGTTGTCGCTCACCAGGACATCGGATAGGCGGTGTGTGGCAAACATGGCCCGCAGGCTTTCAGTAGTGGCAGCGGACATGCTAGCCGACATTATCTCACATTCAATCCACTTGGAGTACGCGTCTACAACCACAAGGAACATTTTACCCAAGAACGGGCCTGCATAGTTGACGTGTACCCTCGACCACGGTTTGGAGAGCCAAGACCATAAACTTAGCGGCGCCTCCCTGGGTACATTGCTTAACTGCGAGCATGTATTACATCTGTGAACGCAGGACTCTAAGTCCGTATCGATACCGGGCCACCACATGTGGGATCTGGCTATCGCTTTCATCATTACGATGCCTGGGTGGGTCATTAATGAAGGTGTCTCTACCCTTCTTGGGGACCACTACTCGATTGCCCCACAGAAGGCAGTCTGCCTGTATAGACATTTAATCTTTGTGCCATTGGAACGGCTTTATCTCTTCCTGCATTTCCACTGGGACACTGGATCAACTCCCGTGAAGCACACAGCTTTTGACCAGGGGTAATAAGGGGTCCTGGCTTGTCCAGGTTTTGATCCGTTGGACAGTGACGGGTGATTGCTCACTCTCAAATGTTTCAATAATCATGGCTAAATCTGTGGGCTGCACCATTTCCACCCCCGTGGTGGGCAATGGCAGCCTACTGAGAGCATCGGCGCAGTTTTCTGTGCCTGGCCTGTAGCGGATGGCATAGTTGTATGCAGACAACGTGAGTGCCCATCTCTGGATGTGGGCCAATGCGTTGGTATTTATCCTTTTACTCTCGGAAAACAGGGATATTAGTGGCTTATGATCCGTTTCCAATTCGAATTTTAGCCTAAACATGTACTGATGCATTTTCTTTACCCCATAGACACACGCTAACGCTTCTTTCTCAATCATGCTGTAGGCTCTCTCAGCCTTAGACAGACTCCTGGATGCATAAGCAACCGGTTACAGTTTCCCGAAATCATTAGCTTGTTGCAATACGCACCCGACGCCATATGACAACGCATCACATGCTAGTACCAAATACTTACATGGATCATACAACACAAGCAATTTGTTTGAGCATAACAATTTTCTCGCTTTTACAAAGGCATTTTCTTGGCTTTTGCCCCAAACCCATTTGTTCCCTTTTCGTAGTAAAACATGTTGTGGTTCTAGCAGTGTGCTGAGACCCGGTAAGAAGTTACCAAAGTAGTTCAGGAGTCCCAGAAACTACCACAGCTCCATCACATTCTGTGGCCTTGGTGCATTCTCGATTGCCTCCGTCTTCGCGTTGGTGGGCCTGATGCCATTCGCCGCAATCCTCCTTCCCAAGAACTCCACTTCAGGCGCCAGGAAAATGCACTTCGAGCATTTTAACCTGAGCCCCATGCGGTTGAGTCAACAAAGAACCTCCTCCAGGTGCTGCAGATGCTCGACTGTGTTCCGACCTGTGACCAAGATGTCATCCTGGAAGACCATGGTGTACGGGACCGACTTCAGTAAGCTTTCCATGTTTCTCTGGAATATCGCCACCACTGATCGGATTCCAAACGGGCATCTGTTGAAAATAAAAAGACTTTTGTGCGTGTTGATGCAGGTGAGGGCCTTCGATGATTCCTCCAGTTCCTGCGTCATGTAGGCTGAAGTTAGATCCAGCTTCGTGAACGTCTTTCCTCCCGCCAGCGTTGCAAAGACGTCATCGGTCTTTGGTAGTGGGTATTGGTCCTGCAGGGTGAAACAATTGATGGTTACTTTGTAATCGCCACAGATTCTGATGGTGCCGTTTCCCTTGAGGACTGGGACAATAGGACTGGCCCACTTGTTGAACTCGATCGGTGAAATGATGACCTCTCTTTGCAGCCGGTCTAGCTCGACCCCTACCCTTTCTCTCATCATGTACGGTACTGCTCTCGCCTTGTGATGGATGGGTCGCGCCCCCGGAATTAGGTGAATCTGCACTTTTGCTCCTTGGAATTTCCCAATGCCCGGTTCAAACAGCGAAGGAAATTTGTTTACGACCTGGGCACACGAAGTGTCGTCAGCGGGCGATAGCGCTCGGACGTTGTCCCAGTTCCAGCGTATCTTTCCCAGCCAGCTCCTGCCGAGCAGCGTGGGACCCTCACCCATTACCACCCAGAGTGGTAACTTGTGCACCGCTCCATCGTAGATCTTTATGGTAGCGCTGCCGATTATGGGAATCAGTTCTTTTGTGTAAATTCTTAGTTTCGTGCGAAATGGAGTTAAGGCTGGCCTTGAGGCCTTGTTGCACCACAACCTTTCGAACGTCTTTTTTGCCCATGATGGACTGGCTTGCGCCCGTGTCCAGCTCCATTGACACCGGGAATATTTTGGTTCAACATTCAGCATTATCGGGGGACAATTCGTGGTGAATGTGTACACCCCATGAACCTCTGCCTCCTTGGTCTGAGGCTCTGGTTCATCATGATCCTCCATGGATCTGTCCTCTTCTGCAACATGGTGGTTTGCAGGTTTACCAGGATTTGCCGCTCGCCTGCACATTCATTGGAGGTGTCCCATTGTTCCACAGCCCTTGCAAACGTACTCTTTGAATTGGCATGGATGGAAACGATGATCATCCCCGCTGCGCCAACAAGGTGTTAATGGCCTTGCATTCATCACCCTTTATGGTGGACTCTGAGACATCTGTGGACGTGCATCTGCAGGTATGTGTGACCTGCCGTGTACGTTACGATTTGAAAACAACATCACTTTGTTCACAGTACTTGTAGCAGCACTTGTGTGCTGAGAGATTTGCTTCGTATTGTCACTGGTGGCAATGAACGCCTGGGCTATCGCTATGGTCTTACTCAAGATTGGTGTCTCTTCAGTCAAAACCTTGCCAAGAATGGTTTTGTGGCCAATGCCAAGTACAAAAATGTCTCTGAGCATGTGCTCCAAATGTCCTTCAAATTCGCGATGTCCTGCAAGGCGTCTTAGCTCGGTGACATAACTCGCCACTTCCTGGCCTTCAGACCTTGTGTAGAACCGGTACCTCGCCATCAGAACGCTTTTCTTTGGGTTCAAATGCTCTTGGATCAGTGTGTACAAATCATCGTATGATTTCTCCGTGGGTTTCGCTGGAGTGAGCAGATTCTTCATGAGGCCATACGTTGGTGCCCCACAGAAGGTGAGGAGGATCGCCTTAGTTTGGTAGCATTCTCTTCCCTATCTAGCTTGTTGGCCACGAAGTATTGGTCGAATCGCTCCACAAAAGTTTCCCAATCATCTCCCTCTGAGAATTTCTCCAGGATGCCCACTGTTCTCTGCATCTTTGGGTTCGCTATCTGTATCTTGTCGCCAGTTGTTATGTATGGAGACAGAGTCAGACTGAACATTGTGAGATCAAAGTAAAGTGTGACCTTAGTCTTTTATTGCAGGTCTCCAGAGTGCCTCTCCAACCTGTGAGGCCTTCTTTAAATACCTGTGCTCCCAAGGGATTATGGGATCCCTTGGGACTCCAGGGGATGAGCCCTCGGGTGGCTGTACAGAGCAAATGCAAGTTTACATATATATAACACTCTCCACTTGCCTGGATGAGTGCAGATCCAACAAACATTCAAGAAGCTTGACACCATGCAGGACAAAGCAGCCCGCTTGATTTGCATGCCATCCTCCACCTTCAACAGTCACTCTCTCCACCACCGGCACACCGTGGCTGCAGTGTGTACCATCTACAAGATGCACTGCAGCAACTCGCCAAGGCTTCTTTGGCAGCACCTCCAAGACTCGCGACCTCTACCACCTAAAAGGACAAGGGCAGCAGGCACATGGGAACACCACCACCTCCACGCTCTCCTTAAAACGTCAATCCTGACTTGGAAATATATCACCGTTCCTTCATCGTCGCAGGGTCAAAATCCTGGCACTCCCTCCCTAACAGAACCTTCACCACATGGACTGCAGCGGTTCAAGAAGGTGGCTCACCACCACCTTCTCAAGGGCAATTAGGGATGGGCAATAAATGCTGGCCTTGCCAGCGACGCTCACATCCTAGGAACGATTAAAAAAAAAATGTTTTTTAAATGTAGGGAACATTGTAAATAAGGCTCAATGGAAAAGGGAGGGCTAGGGCTTATTTCTTTAAATGAATTCTTGCTATATAAGCATCGCTGGCAAGGCCAGTATTGATTGCCCCTCTACAGTGGCCCTGAGAATGTGAGGTAGGCCTTCAATTGAGTGGCTAGTTAGGTCACTTCAGAGGGCAGTCAGGAGTCAACCACATAGGTCAGACCAGGAAGGACGGCAGGTTTCCTTCTCTAAAGGACATCAGTGAACCCGTTGGGATTTTACGACAATCTGACAACTTGATGGTCACTTTTACTGAGGCCAGATTTGTCTGCAGATTTTTTAAAAAATTAATTCAAATTCCCAAACTGCAATGGTGGGATTTGAACTCATGTCCTCGCGGTTATTGGGCCAGGCCTCTGGATTACCAGCCTGGCGACATAACCATTGACAGATGCAAATAGCTAGCTCGCTATCAACAGTGAGGTCCCATCTGTGTAAAACCTTCAGGCACCTTATTCGTTTTTCTTCTTCCAGCTCCATTATTTGCTTTGCGTTCTGCTCCCAAGACCCCTTGCTGATTCACAGACTCCTCCAGTCTGGAAGCGGGACAACTGAGCTGCCAATGACTCCAGCACACAGCGACACCTCTGCTCGCTGAAGAGCTGGGAGTTTTCCAGGCTCATTACAGGTGTGACTGGTGGATGGGAATGTCAGGCCCCGCAGTGGGACCCAAGCCAAGGACCAGCTCCGTGCCATGCGGTGGTGTGTAGGTGTAGGTTAGTAACACGGACCCGGTAACACACACCAACCATGACAGGAGGTGATGGTGAGAGTACCACTCATAGGTAGTCCCTTGGAATCGAGGAAGATTTGCTTCCACTCTTAAAATGAGTCCAATATGAGAACCACAGTCCCTGTCACAGGTGGGACAGATAGTCGTTGAATGAAGGGGAGGGTGGGACAGGTTTGGCGCACGCTCTTTCCGCTGCCTGCACTTGGTTTCTGCATGCTCTCGGCGATGAGACTCGAGCTGCTCAGTGCCCTCCCGGATGCACTTCTTCCACTTAGGGCGGTCTTTGGCCGGCGATTCTCAGGTGTCAGTGGGGACATCGCATTTTATCAGGGAGGCTTTGAGGGTGTACTTGAAACGTTTCCTCTACCCACCTTCGACTCATTTGCCGTGAAGGAGTTCTGAATAGACCGCTTGTTTTGGGAGCCTCGTGTCTGGCATGTGGAGCTGGTCGCGTGTGGTCAGTGCTTTAATGCTGGGGATGTTGGCCTGGTCGAGGATGCGAATGTTGGTGTGTCTGTCCTTCCAGGAGATTTGTAGGATCTTGCGGAGCCATCGTTGGTGGTATTTCTCCAGCGACTTGAGGTGTCTACTGTACATGGTCCATGTCTCTGAGCCATACAGGAGGGCGGGTATTACTACAGTCCTGTAGACCATGAGCTTGGTGTAGGTTAGTAACACGGACCCAGCAACACACACCAACCACGACAGGATGTGACGGTGAAAGTACCAATCAAAATGTGATTGCTCCTCAGACAGCAGATACCGACACGAACAGCACACTTTCAACAAAAAAACTTATCTGCCATCATTGCAACAGAAGGGTGACTGTTGGCCTCGTGCTAGTATTGCCGCCTCAGAGTCAGAGGCCCAGGGGTCAATCCCCACTCCAGTCACTCCTGGTGAGTGGAGGCCTGAGGTCTGGCTCTTAAATTTGGGTTGATATCCAGCGGGGTACTTGAGTCCCATGGGTGTTGGTGGCCCCCTCTCATTGCATGGGTAGTGAACATAAGAACATAAGAAATAGGAGCAGGAGGCGGCCATTTGGCCCCTCGAGCCTGCTCCGCCATTCAATAAGATCATGGCTGATCTGATCTTGACCTCAACTCTGCAGATAGGATTGAGTAGGTTGGGCCTGTTATATATGTGAACCTGTAAATACCATGTCTAACCACCCGAGGGCTTATCCCCTGGAGTCCTAAGGGATCCCATAATCCCTTGGGAGCATCTGTATATAAGGAGGCCTCACAGGCTGGAGAGGCACTCTGAGATCTGTAATAAAGGACTACGGTCACACCTTACTTTGAGCTTGCAGTATCTAGTCTGGCTCTTTATTCAAGACATAACAACTGGCGACAAGATACAGATGACGAACCCCACCGCAACAATGCAGAGAACTGTGGGCATCCTGGAGAAATTTTCGGAGGGAGATGATTGGGAAATCTTCGTGGAGTGACTCGACCAATACTTCGTGGCCAACAAGCTGGAAGGAGAAGCGAACGCTGCCAAACGAAGGGTGATCCTCTTCACCGTTTGCGGGGCACCAACATATGGCCTCATTAAAAACCTGCTCACTCCAGCAAAACCCACAGACACGTACGATGAGTTATGCACATTGGTCTGGGAGCATCTAAACCCGAAGGAGAGCGTTCTGATAGCGAGGTATCGGTTCTACACGTACAAGAGGTCTGAAGGCCAGGACGTGGCGAGCTACGTCGCTGAGCTAAGACACCTTGCAGGACATTGCAAATTTGAAGGACACTTGGAGCACATGCTCAGGTACTTCTTTGTACTTGGCATTGGCCATGAAGTAATACTTCGCAAACGTTTGACTGTAGAGACCCCAACCTTGAGTAAAGCCATAGCGATAGCCCAGGCATTTATCGCCACCAGTGACAATACCAAACAAATTTCCCAGCACACTAACGCTGCTGCAAGTACTGTGAACAAAGTAATGTTGTTTTCGAATCAAAATGTACAGGGCAGGACTCACATGCCTGCAGCTGCACGTCCGCAGATGACTCAGAGACCACCATCAAGGGTGGTAAATTCAAGGCTATTAACACCTTGTTGGCGCTACAGGGGTGATCATCGTTTCCATTCATGCCACTTCAAAGGATACGTTTGCAAAGGCTGTGCAACAATGGAACACCTCCAACGTGTGTGCAGGTGAGCGGCAAACCCTGCTATTCCTGCAAATCACCATGTTACAGAGGAGGACAGATCCATGGTGGATCTTGACGAACCAAAGTCTCAGACTGAGGAGGCAGAGGTATATGGGGTGCACACATTTACCACAAAGTGTCCCCCGATAATGCTGACGGTTGAATTAAATGGACTCCCCGTGTCCATGGAGCTGGACACGGGCGCAAGCCAGTCCATAATGAGCAAAAAGACTTTCGATAAATTGAGTTGCAGCAAAGCTTCAAGACCAGTCCTGACTCCCATTCACACTAAACTGAGAACATACACAAAGGAACCGATTCCCGTAATTGGTAGTGCTACCGTAAAGGTCTCCTACGATGGAGCGGTGCATTAGTTACCACTCTGGATGGTGCTGGGCGATGGCCCCACGCTGTTCGGCAGGAGCTGGCTGGGAAAGATATGCTGTAACTGGGACAACGTCCGAGCGCTTTCATCCATATACGACACCTCATGTGCCCAGGTCCTAAGCAAGTTCCCCGCGCTGTTCGAACCAGGCATCGGGAATTTCCAAGGAGCAAAAGTGCAGATCCATTTGATTCCGGGGGCGCGACCCATCCATCACAAGGCGAGAGCGGTACCTTACATGATGAGAAAGAGGGTGGAGATCGAGCTGGACAGGCTGCAACGAGAGGGCATCATTTCGCCGATCGAATTCAATGAGTGGGCCAGTCCTCAAGGGAGACGGCACCGTCAGAATCTGTGGTGATTACAAAGTAACTGTCACTCATTTCTCACTGCAGGATCAATACCCACTACCAAAGGCAGACGACCTATTTGCGATGCTGGCGGGAGGGAAAACGTTCACTAAGCTGGAATTGACCTCGGCCGACATGGTGCAGGAGCTGGAGGAATCATCGAAAGGCCTTACCTACATCAACACACACAAAGGTCTCTTCATTTACAACAGATGCCCGTTTGGGATTTGATCGGCCACGGCGATATTCCAGAGGAATATGGAAAGTTTGCTGAAGTCGGTCCCCCACATCGTGGTCTTCCAGGTAGACATCTTGGTTACCGGTCGGGACACAGTCGAGCATCTACAGAACCTGGAGGAGGTTCTTAGTCGACTCAACCGTGTGGGGCTCAGGTTAAAACGCTCGAAGTGCATTTTCCTGGCGCCTGAAGTGGAGTTCCTGGGGAGAAGAATCGTGGCAGATGGCATCAGGCCCACCGATTTGAAGATGGAGGCAATCAAGAATGCACCGAGGCCACAGAACGTGAAGGAGCTGCGATCGTTTCTAGAACTCCTGAACTATTTTGGTAACTTCTTACTGGGTCTTAGCACATTGTTAGAACCCCTGCACTCTTTACTGTGTAAAGGAGATGAATGGGTATGGGGTAAAAGCCAAGAAAATGCCTTTGAGAAAGCTAGGAAGCTGTTATGTTCAAACAAATTGCTTGTGTTGTATGATCCATGTAAGTGTTTGGTACTAGCATGTGATGCACGTCGTACGGAGTCGGGTTTGTACTGCAACAAGCTAATGAATTTGGGAAATTGCAACCAGTTACTTATGCATCCAGAAGTCTGTCTAAGGCTGAGAGGACCTGCAGTATGATCGAAAAAGAAGTGTTAGCCTGTGTTTACGGGGTAAAGAAAATGCATCAATATCTGTTCGGGCTCAAATTTGAATTGGAAACCGACCATAAGCCGCTTATATCCCTCTTTTCTGAAAGTAAGGGGATAAATACGAATGCATTGGCCCGCATACAGAGATGGGCGCTCATGTTGTCCGCATACAACTGCGCCATCCGCCACAGGCCACAAAAAACTGTGCCGATGCTCTCAGTAGGCTCCCATTGCCCACCACAGGGGTGGAGATGGCACTCCGCAGACTTAGTCATGGTAATGGAAGCATTCAAAAGTGAGCAATCACCTGTTAGCGCACGACGATTAGAACCTGGATCAGCCAGGACCCCTTACTGTCCTTACTAAAAAACTGTGTGCTCCACGGAAGTTAGTCTAGTGTTCCGTTAGAGATGCAGGAAGAAATAAAGCCATACCAGCGGCACAAAGATGAAATGTCCATACAGGCAGACTGCCTCCTATGGGGTAATCGAGTAGTTGTGCCAAAAAAGGGCAGGGACACCTTCATCAGTGATCTCCACAGCACCCACCCAGGCATCGTAATGATGAAAGCGATTTCAGATCCCACATATCGGTGGCCCGGTATCGATGCAGACTTAGAGTCCTGCGTGCACAAATGTAATACATGTTCACAGTTAAACAATGCACCCAGGGAGGCGCCACTAAGTTTATGGTGCTGGCCCTCCAAACCTTGGTCTAGGGTCCATGTCGCCTATGCAGGCCCATTCTTGGGAAAAATGTTTTTAGTGATTGTAGATGCGTACTTCAAATGGATTGAATGTGTGATAATGATGGCAAGCACGTCCGCTGCCACCACTGAAAGCCTATGGGCCATGTTTGCCACGCACGGCCTGCCTGATGTCCTTGTAAGTGACAATGGGACGTGCTTTACCAGTGCCAAATTCAAGGAATTCATGACCCGCACTGGGGTCAAACATGTCACGTCTGTCCCATTTAAACCAGAGTCCAATGGTCAGGCAGAGCAAGCAGTTCAAACAATCAAGCAGAGCTTGAAAAGGATAACTGAAGGCTCACTGCAGACTCGCTTATCCCGAGTCCTGCTTAGTTACCGCACAAGACCACGCTCGTTCAACGGGGTCCCTCCCGCTGAACTGCTCATGAAAAGGGCACTAACTCAAGGCTCTCGTTAGTCCACCCTGATCTACACGAACAGGTAGCGAGCAGGCGGCTTCAACAGAATACGTATGATCGCGCAAATGTGTCACGCGAAATTGAAATTAATGATCCTGTATTTGTGTTGAACTATGGACAAGGTCCCAAATGGCTTGTGGCACCGTTTTGGCCAAAGAGGGGAGTAGGGTGTTTGTGGTCAAACTCGCAAATAGACTCACCTGAAGAAAACACTTGGACCAAACCAAACTCAGATTTACGGACTATCCAGAACAACTCACAATAGACTCTACCCTTTTCAACCCTCCAACACACACGCAAGTGGAAACCGACCCAGCGGTTGACCACGAAGCAGAACCCATCACCCGCAGCAGCCCAGCAAGACTCACACCCCCAGCAGTCCACCAAGGCCAGCTGTGCAGCAGCCCAGTGAGGACTCAACAAATGACTCACCAACACCAGCATTTTCACCGAGACGATCAACAGGGAAAGGAATGCCCCAGATTGACTCACATTGTAAATAGTTACACTATTGACTATGTGGGGGAGTGTTGTTATGTATGTAAACTTGTAATTACCACGTCTAACCACGAGAGGGCTTATCCCCTGGAGTCCCAAAGGATCCCACAATCCCTTGGGAGCACCTGTATATAAGGAGGCCTCACGGGCCAGAGAGGCACTCTGAGATCTGTAATAAAGGACTACGGTCGCACGTTACTTTGAGCTTGCAGTATCTAGTCTGGCTCTTTATTCAAGACATAACAGGGCCTTTACTCATTGGAGTTCAGAAGAATGAGAGGTTATCTTATTGAAACGTATAAGATAATGATGGGGCTCGACAAAGTGGATGCAGAGAGAATGTTTCCACTCATAGGGCAAACTAAAACTAGGAGGCATAGTCTCAGAATAAGGGGCTTCCCATTTAAAACGGAAATGAGGAGGAATTTCTTCTCTCTGAGGGTTGTAAATCTGTGGAATTCTCTGTCCCAGAGAGCTGTGGAGGCTGGATCATTGAATATATTTAAGGTGGAGATAGACAGATTTTTGAGCGATAAGGAAGTAAAGGGTTATGGGGAGCGGGCAGGGAAGTGGAGCTGTGTCCATGATCAGATCAGCCATGATCTTATTGAATGGTGGAGCAGGCTCGAGGGGCCAGGTGGCCTACTCCTGCTCCTATTTCTTATGTTCTTATGTTCCCATAACCCTTTACTCTCTTATCGTTCAAAAATCTGTCTATCTCCACCTTAAATATATTCAATGACCCAGCCTCCACAGCTCTCTGGGGCAGAGAATTCCACAGATTCACGACCCTCTGAGAGAAGAAATTCCTCCTCATCTCCGTTTTACATGGGCGACCCCTTATTCTGAAACTATGCCCCCTAGTTCTAGATTCCCCCTTGAGGGGAAACATCCTCTTTGGGGACCCATTAACCCCACTCCGCTGCGCCCCCCTGGGCCATATAGGACTAACTCCCCATCTGCTGCCATAAATATGGTTACGGCCATGCAAGGAGCCTTCACAGAATGGCCTATCAGTCTGTTAACTAGCCCGCGAATACCTTGCACTGCTTCACGTTGCTCTCCATATGAAGATACGAAATGGTGACCATCAGTAAAAAAGTCAAGATGGAGGATTGACTCGATTCCACACGCCAGGGCTGCTGGGTCCGAGGATTTGGAACATGGAGGGCGTGCAGTAGAGCCCGGGGAGGTCTGATTTACCCAGAGCCACTCTCGCCTTATACGTCACACTGGGCTACTCCATGTTGGTTCATTGTGTCTGGTAGCTGCTATCAAAAGGAGAACCCAGATATCAAATAGAAAAGGAAGACAGACTTGCATTTTTTATAGCTCCTTTCACGTCCTCAGACCTTCCCAAAGCACTTCACAGCCAATGAAGTACTGTTGGAATGTAGAAACTGTTGTATTGTGGGAAACACAACAGCCAATCTGCGCATAGCAAGGTCCCACAAACAGCAATATGATAAGTGACCAGATAATCTGTTTTACGTGTTGGTCGAGGGATAAATATTGGCCAGGGCACTGGGGAGATCTCCCCTGCTCTTCATCAAAATAAGAACATTTACATCCACCTGAGAGGGCAGACGGGGTTTTGATTTAACGTCTCATCTGAAAGACGGCACCTCCAACAGTGCAGTGCTGGGAGTGTCAGCCTAGATTATGTACTCATGTCTCTCGAGTGGGACTTGAACCCACATAATATCAATAAATGGATAGCCACATCCTGCAAGATGTGATCCGTAGCCCTGCATGACAGGCGTGCCTGGAAGATGCATTTCTGCTCTTTATTTTGAACTGTGTAGATATTGCAACTGCGTCGATTTAATTTGTATGGCATTTTAAAAACATTTCTGCATTCCAATTTACGAGGAACAGAACATAAAACAGTACATCCAGCGTGAAGATTCTCAGCAAGATAGTCAGTAGAAAGGGAAATAGAAATAGAAGTTGTGGCACGAGATAAGAACAGTTGACCATGAGTGAGGTTTTGATGAGTAACTGTGCTCAGTGTTTCCTGAGCGTGCGGAATGGAATATTCACACAGCCATAAAACACTCATGCTTCCCATATGGTTATGTTAAGATAAATATTATCCTCCATCATTAAAAGGACATTCCACAGAGGAAACGGAAATTAGGAAGAATTTCTTCTCTCAGAGGGTCGTGAATCTGTGGAATGCTCTACCCCCGAGAGCTGTGGAGGCTGGGGCATTGAATATATTTAAGGTGGAGATAGACAGATTTTTGAATGATAAGGGAGTAAAGTGTTGTGTATCTGTAAAGCATACACTCCCATATTCCGCCATCAGGGAGCTCATCCCCTGAAGTCCCAAGGGATCCCAGCATCCCTGGGGAGCACTGTCTTTAAGCCGGCCCCTAAGGCCTGTTCCTAACCCTGGAGTGTCTTATTAAAGACTGAGGTCACTGTTACTTTAACCTCCCTGTGTGCAGCCTCACCTGTGTTAGGAACACAATAACTGGCGATGAGAATACGAATCCAACGCAAAGATGCAGCAAACTGTGGGCATCCTGGAGAAGTTCTCGGAGGGTGAGGACTGGGAAGCTGATGTCGAACGGCGAGACCAGTACTTTGTAGCCAACGAGCTGGACGGAGAAGGAAGCGCTGCAAAAAGGAGAGCGGTCCTCCTCACAGTCTGCAGGACACCGACCTACAGCCTCAATAAGAATCTTCTGGCTCAGGTGAAACCCACAGATAAGTCGTATGAAGAGCTGTGTACACTGGTTCGGGAGCATCTTGACCCGAGGGAGAGCGAGCTGATGGCGAGGTATCGGTTCTACACGTGCCAGCGATCTGAAGGTCAGGAAGTGGCGAGCTACGTCGCCGAGCTAAGGCGACTTGCAGGACAATGTGAGTTTGATGGCTACCTGGAGCAAATGCTCAGAGACTTTTTTATACTGGGCATTGGCCACGAGACCATCCTACGAAAACTTTTGACTGTGGAGACACCAACCCTCAGTAAGGCGATAGCACAGGCGTTTATGTCCACCAGTGATAACACCAAACAAATCTCTCAGCACACAAGTGCGAGCAATGTTCATAAATTAACTGAAACTGTGTTTGCGAGCAGAAACGTACAGGGCAGAAACCACGAGTCTGCAACTGCCAGCAGGCCTCAGGTGACCCAGATGACTCAGAATCCCCAACAAAGGATGAATGCAAGGCAATTCACACCTTGTTGGCGTTGTGGAGATTTCCATTCAGCCTATTCATGCCGCTTCAAAGGGTATGTTTGCAAGAGCTGTGGAACAATGGGGTACCTCCAACGAGCTTGCAAATGAGCTGCAAGCTCTGCAAAACCTGCTAACCACCACGTGGCAGAGGAAGATCGGTCCATGGTGGATGAAAGCAATTTCGAGCCTCAGAGAGAGGAGGCAGATGCTGAAGTCCACGGGGTGCACACATTTTCGATGAAATGTCCACCTATAATGCTAAATGTAAAATTGAATGGCTTACCCGTAGCCATTCCATCATGAGTAAAAAAATGTTTGCGAGACTGTGGTGCAACAAAGCATTCAGACCAGCCCTGAGCCCCATCCACACGAAACCGAGAACGTACACCAAAGAGCTTATCACTGTCCTGGGCAGCGCCATGGTCAAGGTCACCTACGAGGGCACTGTGCACGTACTGCCACTCTGGATTGTCCCGGGCGATGGTCCCACACTGCTTGGAAGGAGCTGGCTGGGCAAAATCCATTGGAACTGGGATGACATCCGAGCGCTATCACATGTCGATGAGGCCTCATGTACCCAGGTTCTTAACAAATTTCCTTCCCTTTTTGAGCCAGGCATTGGAAACTTTTCCGGGGCGAAGGTACGGATCCACTTGGTCCCAGAGGCACGACCCATTCACCACAAGGCGCGAGCGGTACCTTACATGATGAGGGAAAGAGTGGAAATAGAGCTGGACAGGCTGCAACTCGAGGGCATCATCTCCCCAGTGGAATTCAGCGAGTGGGCCAGTCCGATTGTTCCAGTAGTCAAAAGTGATGGCACCCGTCAGGATTTGCGGCGATTATAAAGTAACTATTAATTGTTCCTCGCTACAGGACCAATACCCGCTACCTAAAGCAGACGACCTATTTGCGACCGACGCTGGCAGGAGGCAAGACATTCACCAAGCTCGACCTGACTTCGGCCTACATGACGCAGGAGCTGGAGGAGTCTTTGAAGGGCCTCACCTGCATCAACATGCACAAGGGATTGTTCATCGACAACAGATGCCCGTTTGGAATTCGGTCGGCTGCAGCGATCTTCCAGAGAAATATGGAGAGCCTATTCAAGTTGGTACCACACACGGTGGTCTTTCAGGACAACATATTAGTCACAGGTCGGGACACCGCCGAGCACCTACAAAAACCTGGAGGAGGTCCTCCAGCGACTGGATCGCGTAGGGCTTTGGCTGAAGGGGTCGAAATGCGTCTTCATGGCAACAGAAGTGGAGTTTTTGGGGAGAAAGATCGCGGTGGACGGCATTTGGCCCTCAGACGTCAAGACAGAGGCTATCAGGAACGCGCCCAGGCCACAGAACATCACGGAGCTGCGGTCGTTCCTGGGCCTCCTCAACTATTTAGGTAACTACCTACCGGGGTTAAGCACTTTTTTAGAGCCCCTACATGTGTTATTGCGCAAAGGTGAGAATTGGGTATGGGGAAAAAAAGCAAGTAATTGCTTTTGAGAAAGCCAGAAATATTTAATGCTCCGACAAGCTGCTTGTATTGTATAACCCGTGTAAAAGACTTGAGCTAGCATGTGACGCGTCATCGTACGGAGTCGGGTGTATATTACAACAAGCTAACGTTGCGGGGAAGTTGCAACCTGTCGCCTATGCTTCCAGGAGCTTGTCTAAGGCCAAGAGGGCCGACAGCATGATTGAGAAAGAGGCATTAGCGTGTGTGTTCAGGGTAAAGAAAATGCATCAGTACCTGTTTGGCCTCAAATTTGAGCTGGAAACCGATCACAAGCCCCTCACATCCCTGTTCGCTGAAAACAAGGGGATAAATACCAATGCCTCAGCCCGCATACAAAGGCGGGCACTCGCGCTATCAGCGTATAACTATACCATCTGCCACAGGCCAGGCACCGAGAACTGTGTGGATGCTCTCAGTCGGCTACCATTGCCCACCACGGAGATGGAAATGGCGCAGCCTGCAAACTTGTTGATGGTGGCGCAGCCCGCAGACTTGTTGATGGTCATGGAAGCGTTTGAAAATGATAAATCACCTGTCATGGCCTGCCAGATTAGGACTTGGACCAGCCAAGATCCTCTGCTGTCCCTAGTAAAAAACTATGTACTGCATGAGAGCTGGGCCAGCATCCCCGTTGAAATGCAAGAGCCAATCAAGCCATTCCAGCGGTGAAAGGACGAGCTGTCCATTCAGGTAGACTGCCTGTTTTGGGGTAACCGCGTAGTGCTACCAAAAAAGGGCAGGGAGACGTTCATCTCGGATCTCCACAGCACACACCCGGATATAGTAATGATGAAAGCAATAGCCAGGTTCCACGTGTGGTGGCCCAGTATCGACTCTGACTTAGAGTCCTGTGTACAGCAATGCAGTGTGTGTGCTCAGTTGAGCAACGCGTCCAGAGAGGCACCACTAAGTTTGTGGTCCTGGCCCTCCAGACCATGGTCAAGGATTCATGTCGACTATGCGGGCCCGTTTCTCGGTAAAATGTTCCTGGTGATGGTGGATGCTTTTTCAAAATGGATTGAATGTGAAATAATGTCGGGAAGCACCGCCATCGCCACCATTGAAAGCCTGAGGGCCATGTTTGCCACCCATGGCCTGCCTGACATACTGGTCAGTGACAATGGGCCATGTTTCACCAGTGCCGAATTTAAAGAATTCATGACCCGCAATGGGATCAACATGTCACCTCGGCCCCGTTTAAACCAGCCTCCAATGGGCAGGCAGAGCGGGCAGTACAAACCATGAAACAGAGCCTTAAACGAGTCACAGAAGGCTCACTCCAAACCCACCTGTCCTGAGTACTGCTCAGCTACCGCACGAAACCCCATTCGCTCACAGGGGTGCCCCGGCTGAGCCAATCATGAAAAGGACACTTAAAACCAGACTCTCGCTGGTTCACCCAACCTGCATGATCAGGTAGAGAGCAGGCGGCAGCAACAAAATGTAAACGATGGTCGCGCCACTGTGTCACAGGAAATTGATCTGAATGACCCTGTGTATGTGCTAAACTATGGACATGGTCCCAAGTGGATCGCGGGCACGGTGATAGCTAAAGAAGGGAATAGGGTGTTTGTAGTCAAATTAGACAATGTCTTCATCGGCAGTATACAACTAAAGACAGTGGACAGCTTCAAGTACCTGGGCAGCACCATATCAAGTGATGGGTCCTTGGACAAGGAGATTGATGCAAAGATCTGTAAAGCCAGCCAGGCACTTGGTCACTTGCGCACTAAAGTGTTGAGTCACCACCACATCCGACTGTCAACTAAACTGTTGGTGTATAGAGCAGTCGTTCTCTCATCTCTCCTTTATGGATGTGAGACCTGAACACCCTACAGGCGTCACATCAAAAGGTTGGAAGCTTTCCACATGCGCAGTCTCCGATCTATACTCCACATACACTGGCAAGACCGGGTGTCAAACTTTGAGGTTCTGGAGAGAGCACAATCAACTAGCATTGAGGTGATGATCATGCGAGCCCAGTTCCGGTGGGCTGGACATGTTATCCACATGGATGAGTCAAGGATCCCTCGTTAGCTTCTTCACGGCGAGCTCTGTGAAGGTTAAACACACCAGGGGCGCCCCCGCAAGCGCTACAAAAATTGCATTAAGGCTAACCTCCAGTACTGTGGCATCTGACCAAAGGACCTCGAGAATACAGCAGCTAATAAAATCCAGTGGCGAACCCTCACGAGGACTGCCTGCCAGACCTTCGAAGAAAGCCGATGTCACGCCTGCGGGACACTAGAGATAGACGACATCAGGTGGCAGTACTGTCAGCATCAGGCACATTGAACTTCCCTTGTCCGACGTGCAAGAGACTATGTGCATCCAGAATTGGCCTATACCGCCCACTTGAAGACACGTGCCATTGATGATTCGCACATCAACGTCTTTGTTGGATACGACAGACTACCAAGAGACAATGGACAAATTTGCAGAAAGCACCTGGACCAAACGAGGCTGCGGTTCACAGACTGCCCTGAACAACCCACAGCAGACACCACCTTTTTCGAGCCCACAACACACACCCAAAGGATCAACCACACCACGCCGGACCAGGAAATCGAACCCATCACGTCCAACAGCCCAGCAAGACCAGGTTCACCTAGCAGCCCTGCAGGGCCAACAACACGCCAGCCCAGCGAGGGCAGAGCCAATACACCAGAACAGACATTTGTACCAAGGCGGTCCACCAGGGAAACAAAGGCTCCCGATCGCCTCACCTTGTAAATAGTTTTCATGTTGACTTTGGTGGGGGGGAGTGATGTTGTGTATCTGTAAAGCATGCACTCCCATGTTCCATCACCAGGGAGCTCATCCCCTGAAGTCCCTTGGGAGCACTGTATATAAGCCGGCCCCTAAGGCCTGTTCCTCACTCTGGAGTGTCTTATTAAAGACTGAAGTCACTGTTACTTTAACCTCCCTGTGTGCAGCCTCATCTGTGTTCGGAACACAATATAAAGGGTTATGGGGAAGAAGCGGGGAAGTGGAGCTGAGTCCTTGACCATATCAGGCAGGATCTTATTGAATGGTGGAGCCGTCTCAAGGGGGCAAATGGCCTACTCCGGCTCCTATTTCTTATGGTCTTATGAAAGAAATGTTACAAATTTTAAGACTACAAAGCCTTATAATTCAGACCTTGTCTTGTGTAGGTGAGGCAGTGAGGACTAAGCAACAATAGATAGGGAGACAATGGAAGATGCTTTAACCACCTTCAACATTCACTCCCTCCACCACTGGCGCACCGTGGCTGCAGTGTGCACCATCTACAAGATGCACTGCAGCAACTCGCCAAGGCTTCTTCGGCAGCACCTCCCAAACCCACGACCTCAACCACCTCAAACAGTGGTTCTCAAACTTTTCTGGTTGAAGGACCCCCTTTCAAAGATTAGTAATCATGGCCCCCCGCTATCCAAATGATACTATAAACTCCTTGCACATTTATATTTCTGAATGTAAAGTTTATCAGAGTCCTGTTAAAGGGATTTTCAGGAAATTGTGCCTGGGTTGTCCTATATAGTGAACATTGAGGTGATTGGTGATGTGAAAACTTTTATCTTCCCTTCAGCTGAAAGTTACCCCTACAGGTTCAGCAACATTGCTGTTTAATACTTTACCGCACAACACTCCCTGCTGTTCCTGGAGTGGGATTAGGCTCGGTGACTCCTGCTGGGAACACAGGCCCCATTTCAGGTGGGACCCTACCCGCCCGCCTCCTCATTACACAGCGGCCGACTGTTCCAGGGCTTTGCCCCACCTCCTCTGCTGCTTACTGGCCAGTCTACGCTGGAATATTGCCGACTCGCTGCCTGGTGTGTGGCATTCCTGCCATCGTGTCACCACCAGTAACCAGGACAGTGGCTTTAGTCCGGGTTCACTCACATGTCCAGCTGCCGTACTCGATGTACGAAGCTTGGGGTGGGGGGGGGGGGTGGAGGGTTTCGAAAATCCTCCGCCCCACATCCGAACAGCTGGCCTGATTGACAGGCTGACAGATTGACAGGCTGTCCGCCTGTCGGGCGGGAAAGCAGCCGGCGAGCTGTCAGGTAAGTCTGACATCGTGGGGGGGAGGCGGGGGGAGGGGGGCGACAGCGTGGGGAGGGGCGATATCGCGGGGGGGGGGGGCGACATCAAGGTGGGTGGGAGATGACATCGTGGGGGGGGGCGATGTGTAGGGAAGGGGCGGGGGGGCGACATCGCAGGGGGGTCGTCATCGCGGGGGGGCATTGCAGGAGGAGCAACATCGCGGGGGGGGCTTCGTAGGGGGGACATAGCAAGGGAAGTGACATCGCGGATGCGGGAGTTCGCGTGTGGGTCTTGGCGGGGGGGGCGACATCATGGGGGTGGGGATACATCGTGGGGGGGCGATATGGTGAGGGCGCGACATCATGGTGGGAGGGACATTGTGGGGGGGCATTGTGGGCGGGAGGGACATTGTGGAGGGGGGGTATTGTGGGCAGGAGGGACATTGTGAGGGGGGGCATTGTGGGGGGGGCATTGTGGGGGAGGGACATTGTGGGGGGGGACATTGTGGGGGGGGGGATTGTGGGCGGGAGGGACATTGTGGGCGCGACATCATGGTGGGGAGGGACATTGTGGGGGGAGAGACATTGTGGGGGGGGACATTGTGGGGTGGAGGGACATTGTGGAGGGGGGACATTGTGGGGGGGGGACATTGTGGGGGGGGAACATTGTGGGAGGAGGGACATTGTGGGGGGGACATTGTGGGGGGGAGGGATATCGTGGGGGGGAGGGACATTGTGGGGGGGAGGGATATCGTGGGGGGGAGGGACATTGTGGGGGGGGAGGGATATCATGGGGGGGAGGGACATTGTGGGGGGGGACATTGTGGGGGGGAGGGACATTGTGGGGGGCGGTGGACAACACTGGGAGAGGACACGGCATCACAGGGGGTGTGGGGGTGGTGGACATGGTGGGGATTTTATCATGTGCATGTGAGCTTGTTTGACCAGGGGGAGGCACTCCTATTCCTTCAGGGCCTCGAGCAATGCAATCAGGGCCAGGAATCCCGGCCTCCAAGTACTGAAAAGATGAGCTTTCCACCTCCTGAAAGAGGATTGGTTGCCTGCCCCCTCCCCCCCCCCCCCCACACACCCCCACCCCCTAGCATTCTCCGTTGGGCGGGTTGGGGTCGGGTTTGAGAATTTTAACATGCCCCAACCAGTTTGTTGCGGGATTGAAACTCCCCCCGAGATGTCCGAGTAGCCAGTTGCGAAAAGCGTTGGGATGTTCTCGGGCTATGATCGGCTCTGGTGCACTGCGAGTTCTTCCTTTCGAAGTAACGTCGCGAACCTCAGCGACAGAGCGGCAACTCAGCGTATTATTAGACTGGGGCTGTTTCGGCTGCAAGAAGTAGTGCCAAAGACATGTTAAAATGCTATACGTGAGCGTATCTCGGGCCTGCTGTGAGCACAGGTGTAGAATGCAGACCTTCTGCACGCAGCTTGCTTTCTCGAGCTTTGGCTGCACTGCGTGAAGCTTCGACACTGAAACACAGGCAGCACTGGGGCCTGCCTTTCTTCCGCAGTTACATCCGAGCCAGGGTGTCCCTGGAGATGGAGCACGGAGTGTTCACCAGTACGCTCGTGGCCTTCCGCGAGAGGTGGGCGCCAGAGGGACTGGAGTGCATCATCACCCCCGGCAACCAAATTTAAATTTGATTTAAGTTTTTGTTCAAGTTCAAATTGTTAATTTGTGGGTTCTCGTGCCCTTGCCAAAAGGGGGCATTTGATTTTACGTTCCACCAAAAATAGTTGTAGAGCTGTTGCGTTGTGAGTGGCTCAGCCAGTCACGTGATGTTCACAAGACTCAATAAAACCCCAGCCAGTTGGGTTCAGGGGATCGACGATGAGGCAGGTGGTTGTGAGCCTGGTGGATGAACTGGTAATTGGAGTGTGATTGTTAAACCTTTTGCTAATAAACCAACTAGTTCTTAATAGCAATGTGTTGCTATGAATTCTTAAGCAAAGAATCCATGAAGCAAATACATTACAGTCACGTGATGTACGGATTCAGTAAGTTTGGTGCATTACCATGATGAGCGAACCTCAGTTGTGTTAAGGCTCCAGTAAAGATCAGAAAATACATTCCCAGTCCTAAACTACCTGTAAGCAATTCTATGGGAGACCACCATGTTCTCAATAAAATGATTCCCACGGAAAACATTTCCCACAAAGGCTCTATGAAGGAATGTGGATGTTAGATAAGGGCAGGATTGGGATAGGCTTTCATGGCCCATCACTGCCTAGACTCAACCATGGATGGTCCCATAGGGCAATCCTGGACCAACAACTCGGCAAAGAATCAGCACCTTTAGTGCAGACATAGAGAGGTAGTAAAACAGGAATCAGCCTCACGCTAGACATCTCTTTGCTAGCCTTCCTCATGTGCTTTTCTACCTAGTTTTCATGCAGCATGACTTTCGGGATGCTCTCCACGTATTGAAAAAGTGAATAAAAACTAACAGACCCATGAGCCGTCTCACTGTCTCTCTCTTTGTCTTACACATAGAATTTGCCCACAGCAGCTAGTTCTGGTGAAGGGACATCGACCTGAAACGTTAACACTGTTTCTCTCTCCACAGATGCTGCCTGACCTGCTGAGTATTCTCAGAGTTTTCTGTTTTTATTGCAGATTTCCAGCAGCACAGTCGTTCTGTTCCTGGACTAGTAACCCAGCCTGGTCTAATGATCTGAAGTCGTGAGTTCAAATAACACCAAGCAGCCGTGTAAACATAGAAAATAGGTGCAGGAGTAGGCCATTCGGCCCTTCGAGCCTGCACCATGTAATTTAAATTCAGTCAAGTAAATAAATCTGGAATAAAAAGCTAGTACAATCTTATATTAACGACTTGGAAGAAAGAACGAGTGCAATGTAGCCAAGTTTGCTGATGATGCAATGTATGAGGAGGACACAAAAAATCTGCAAAAGGACATAGTCAGGCTAAGTGAGTGGGCGAAAATTTGGCAGCTGGAGTATAATGTGGGAAAGTGTGAGGTTACGCATTTGGCAGAAAAAAATCAAACAGCAAATTATTATTTAAATGGAGAGAGATTGCAAAGTGCTGCAGTACAGCAGGACCTGGGGGTACTTGTGCATGAAACACAAAAGGATAGTATGCAGCTACAGCAAGTGATCAGGAAGGCCAATGGTATCTTGGCCTTTATTGCAAAGGGAATGGAGTATAAAAGCAGGAAAGTTTTGGTTTCCATATTGGTGAGTATTGGTGAGGCCACACCTGGAATACTGGGTACAGTTTTGGTTTCCATATTTATGAAAGGATATACTTGCTTTGGAGGCAGTTCAGAGAAGGTTCACTAGGTTGATTCCGGAGATGAGGGGGTTGACTTATGAGGAAAGGTTGAGTAGGTTGGACCTCTACTCATTGGAATTCAGAAGGATGAGAGGTGATCTTATCGAAATGTAAAAGATTATGAGGGGGCTTGACAAGGTGGATGCAGAGAGGATGTTTCCACTGATGGGGGAGACTAGAACTAGAGGGCATGATCTTAGAATAAGGGACCGCCCATTTAAAACTGAGATGAGGAGGAATTTCTTCTCTCAGAGGGTTGTAAATCTGTGGAATTCACTGCCTCAGAGAGCAGGGGCTGGGACATTTAATAAATTTAAGACAGAAATAGACAGTTTCTTAACCGATAAGGGAATAAGGGGTTATGGGGAGTGGCCAGGGAAGTGGACCTGAGTCCATGATCGGATCAGCCATGATCGTATTAAATGGTGGAGCAGGCTCGAGGGGCTGTATGGCCTACTCCTGTTCCTATTTCTTATGTTCTTATCAGTAATGGTGACCATGAAACTATCGAATTGTCGTAAAAACCCATTTGGTTCACTAATGTCCCTTTAGGGAAGGAAATCTGCCGTCCTTATCCGGTCTGGCCGATATGTGACTCCAGATCACAGCAATGTGGTTGACTCTTAACTGCCCCCTGAAATGGCCTAGTGAGTCACTCGTTTGCAACAAATGTTAGTGCAGTCGTCCTCACTAACATTTGTGTACTTGTGTCAAAAGTGGGAGAGCTGTCCCACAGAATCATACCTTTCAGTCAATGTCCCAGACTCCTCCATTACACCGGCAGGACGGACCCACCAGGGGTGGCGGATCAGTGGTATACAGTCGGGTGGGAGTGGCCCTGGGAGTCCTCAACATTGTCTCATGGCTCCAGGTCAAGCATGGGCAAGGAAAGCTCCTGCTGATTACCAGCTACCGCCCTCCCTCAGCTGATGAATCAGTACTCCTGCATGTTCAACACCACTTGGAAGAAGCACTCAGGGTAGCAAGAGCACAGAATGTATTCTGGGTGGGGAACTTCAATGTCCAGCACCAAGAGAGGCTCGGTGGCACCACTACTGACCGAGCTGGCCGAGTCCTGGAGGACATAGTTGCCAGACTGGGCCTACGACAGGTGGTGAGAGAACCAACACGAGAGAAAAACCTACTTGACCTCGTCCTCACCAATCTACCTGTCTATGACAGCATTGGTAGCACTGCCCAATGCACAATCCTTGTGGAGACGAAGTCCCATCTTCACACAGAGGACACCCTCCATTGTGTTGTGTGGCACTACCACCGTGCTAGATTTAGAACAGATATAGCAGCTCAAAACTGGGCATCCATGAGGTACTGTGGGCCATCAGCTGCAGCAGAATTGTATTAGCCACAAACTGTAATCTCATGGCCCGGCATATCCCTCACTCTACCATTACCATCAAGCCAGGGGTCCAATTTAGGAGTGCAGAAGAGCATGCCAGGGGCAGCACCAGGCATACCTAACAATGAGGTGTGAAGCTGCAATACAGGACTACATGCATGCTGAACAGCGGAAGCAGCATGCTATAGACAGGGCTAAGTGATCCCACAATCAACAGATCAGATCAAAATCCTGCAGTCCTGCCACATCCAGCCGTGAATAGAGGTGCAAAATTAAACAACTAATGGGAGGAGGAGGCTCCATGAATATCCCCATCTTCGATGATGGCGGAGCCCAGCACACCAGTGCAAAAGACAAGGCTGAAGCGTTTGTAACCATCTTCAGCCAGAAGTGCCGAGTGGATGATCCATCTCAGCCTCCTCCTGAGGTCCCCACCATCACAGAAGCCAGTCTTCAGCCAATTCGATTCACTCCACGTGATATCAAGAAACGGCTGAGCGCACTGATATAGCAAAGGCAATGGGCCCCAACAACATCCCGGCTGTTGTACTGAAGTCTTGGTCTACAGAACTAACCACGCCTCTAGCCAAGCTGTTCCAATACAGCTACAACACTGGCATCTACCCGACAATGTGGAAACCTGCCCAGGTATGTCCTGCCCACAGCAGGACAAATCCAATCTAGCCAATTACCGCCCCATCAATCTACTCTCAATCATCAGCAAAGTAATGGAAGATCGACAGTGCTATCAAGCAACACTTACCAATAATCTGCCAGGATCACTCGGCTCCAGACCTCATTACAGCCTTGGTCCAAACATGGAAGAACGGGCTGAATTCCAGAGATGAGATGAGAGTGACATCAAGGCAGCATTTGACCGAGTGTGACATCAAGGAAACCTAGTAAAATTGGAGTCAATCTGAGGAAAGGCTCTCCACTGACTGGAGTCATACCCAGCACAAAGGAAGATGGTTGTGGTGGTTAGAGGCCAAACATCTCAACCCCAGGACATCACTGCAGGAGTTCCTCAGGGCAGTGTCCCAGGCCCAACCATCTTCAGCTGCTTCACCAATGACCTTCCCTCCATCATAAGGTCAGAAGTGGGGATGTTCGCTGATGATTGCACAGTGTTCAGTTCCATTCGCAACTCCTCAGATAATGAAGCAGTCCATGCCCGCTTGCAGCAAGACCTGGACGACATCCAGGCTTGGACTGATAAGTGGCAAGTTACATTTGCGCTACACAAGTGCCAGGCAAAGACCATCTCCAACAAGCGAAAGTCTAACTACCGCCCCTTGACATTCAACGGCATTACCATCGCTGAATCCCCCACCATCAACATCCTGGGGGTCATCATTGACCAAAAACTTAACTGGACCAGCCCATAAATACTATGGCAACAAGAGCAGGTCAGAGGTTGGGTATTCTGCGGCGAGTGTCTCACCTCCTGACTCCCCAAAGCCTTGTCACCATCTACAAGGCACAAGTCAAGAGTGTAAGGCTCCAACAACACTCAAGAAGTTCGACACCAATCAGGACAAAGCAGCCCGCTTGATTGGCACCCCATCCGCCACCTTCATCATTAACTCTCTCCACCGTGGCTGCAGTGTGTACCATCTACAAGATACACTGTGGCAACTCGCCAAGGCTTCTGTGACAGCTTCTCTCAAAACCACGACCTCGACCACTTAGAAGGACAAGGGCAGCAGGCGCATGGGAACACTATCACCTGCAAGATCCCCTCCAAGTCACACACCATCCTGACTTAGTTGTTACTTCTGTTCCTTCACCATCGCAGGGTCAAAATCCGGGAACTCCCTCCCTAATAGCACTGTGGGAGTTCTTTCACCACACGGACTGCAGCGGGTCAAGAAAACGGCTCACCACCACCACCTCCTCAAGGGCAATTAGAGATGGGCAATAAATGCTGGCCTTGCCAGCGACGCCCACATTGTAGGGTGTTTTGTGTGCCCCGTGTCTCTATGACTCTCCCTTGAGTCGACCCGTGCTTTAAACTCCACGGTTCGGGTTGTTTCCCTTTGGACGGCAGGAGCTTTTGCCATTAGTTGCTGCCTTGCCCGTCGATTAGCGGGTAATCCCATAGAGAGAGAGCGAGCGAGGTCAGATAGGTGTCCTCTGCCCAACGGGATTACTATGTAACCCAGCCGTGAGCTTGGGGGAAATGTATGGTTTGTTATGTTATAAATGCTTTTTCCAGCCTCATACAATAAACTTCAGTGAAGCAGGAAAAATGCAGATGGAAAAAAATCCTCCAAATAAATCCGTTCAGTAATTTTTGGGGGTTTTGTGATGCGTGATAGTTGGTAAATGGCTGTTTACAAAGGAAACTGGCTGAGTTGCCAACTCCGGTGGAACATATTCCTGGAGGTTTCATCACGTGATCTCCCGCCTCCAGCTTCCCCGCCCAATCAAGAAGCCTATTTTTCCCCATCTGCAATTTATTCACAACCAGTAAGCAAAGGTGTTCATTGAAAATGAACAAAAAAACACAAATCCCCA
Organism: Pristiophorus japonicus; assembly: GCF_044704955.1. Classification (NCBI taxonomy): domain Eukaryota; kingdom Metazoa; phylum Chordata; class Chondrichthyes; family Pristiophoridae; genus Pristiophorus; species Pristiophorus japonicus. Next base: position 61,090,674 of record NC_091992.1, read on the forward strand.
GTGGTTTTTCTCCTGGGTTTTGCTGGCAGCAGTGTGTAAGAGATTAACCTTTCATTTCTGGAGACTCCAGGCCAATCCTGGAGGGTTGGCGACCCTAAAGCCGAGGCATTTGATTGTTTGGCTTTCCGCGGCTAATTAATTTGTGGGATTGTGGCATAGCAGCGGTGAGAGATCACGGCGGAGGTGCGGCGAATGAGGGTCTGGAGCCCAGAAGAGGCGAGGGCCCAGGGATAGCACGGGCCAGCCCACACTGCGATATGTGTGCGCCCTGGGTCCGTGCAGCAGAGCAGGTCTCCAGTCGTCCTGGGTAATCCTTGCCACTGGATAAAGACCTAGCTCTGTGAAACCCTTGTGGTGGCCGATATGCAACGGTCACCATGTTAAAAAAATCCACGCACAGGCATCTTCCACCCCCTCAATTGGAGTTCAGGACTGGAACATCGGGTCCTTCATTGAAACATCTGTGAACTTGTGTGGAAGCAAGTCATCCTTGTTCGAGGGACCGCCTATAATGATGATGATGATGATGAATTCGTGCACATTTAGCCAATCAGATTCTTGATTTTTTTTTACATAGGATATACGGCACAGAATCAGGTCATTCGACCCAACCAGTCCATGTCTGCTCCACTCAAGCATAACTCCACTCGAGGTTTTAGGGAGTCTCCTGTCAACAAAACTGCCTGCCACTCCCATCCATTTCAATCTTAAGAGATGTGAAAGACAAGCAATTTCTGCTATGTGCATTGTGCAAATAGTAACATGACCCAACCTCAGTGGGCTGAAAAAGTACAAACGTCACTGTCTCTCGCTTTGTCTCTCGGTTTTTGTCTCCTTGTTTTTTTTGAACTAGCCAGAAGCATCAAGCTGTCTTCATCTGTCCTTTGTTCCCGTAGAAACGGCACTCCTAATGGCAACAGTTGGGCCACAGAATAAAAGAGGGCAAAATGTTTTTTGCGCAGGGATTGAATGGACAGGATAAAAGGATTAAACTATGAGGGCAGGTTGGATAGACTCAGCTTTTATTCCCTCAGGTACAGAAGATGTTAATTGAGGTGTTTGATGACTAAAGGATTTGGTAGCGTAGATAAGAGAGAAATCGTTTCCTTTGATAGGGGGATCTAGGACAAGGGGCCATAAAAAATTCAGGGGTGATGTCAGGGAACACGTCTTCACTCAAAGGGTCGTGGAAATATGGAACTCTCTCCCAAAAAGCTGGGGGCAATTGAAAATTCCAAAACTGAGATTTGATAGATTTTGTTGGGTAAGGGTATTAAGGATTACGGAACCAAGGTGGGTAACATAGAACATAGACATAGAAAATAGGTGCAGGAGTAGGCCATTCGGCCCTTCTAGCCTGCACCGCCATTCAATGAGTTCATGGCTGAACATGCAACTTCAGTACCCTATTCCTGCTTTCTCACCATACCCCTTGATTCCCCTAGTAGTAAGGACTTCATCTAACTCCTTTTTGAATATATTTAGTGAATTGGCCTCAACAACTTTCTGTGGTAGAGAATTCCACAGGTTCACCACTCTCTGGGTGAAGAAATTCCTCCTCATCTCGGTCCCAAATGGCTTCCCCCTTATCCTTAGACTGTGTCCCCTGGTTCTGGACTTCCCCAACATTGGGAACATTCTTCCTGCATCTAACCTGTCTAACCCCGTCAGAATTTTAAACGTTTCTATGAGATCCCCTCTCATTCTTCTGAACTCCAGTGAATACAAGCCCAGTTGATCCAGTCTTTCTTGATAGGTCAGTCCCGCCATCCCGGGAATCAGTCTGGTGAACCTTCGCTGCACTCCCTCAATAGCAAGAATGTCCTTCCTCAGGTTAGGAGACCAAAACTGTACACAATACTCCAGGTGTGGCCTCATCAAGGCCCTGTACAATTGTAGCAACACCTCCCTGCCCCTGTACTCAAATCCTATTGCTACGAAGACCAACATGCCATTTGCTTTCTTAACCGCCTGCTCTACCTGCATGCCAACCTTCAATGACTGATGTACCATGACACCCAGGTCTCTTTGCACCTCCCCTTTTCCTAATCTGTCACCATTCAGATAATAGTCTGTCTCTCTGTTTTTACCACCAAAGTGGATAACCTCACATTTATCCACATTATACTTCATCTGCCATGCATTTGCCCACTCACCTAACCTATCCAAGTCACTCTGCAGCCTCATAGAATCCTCCTTGCAGCTCACACTGCCACCCAACTTAGTGTCATCCGCAAATTTGGAGATACTACATTTAATCCCCTCGTCTAAATCATTAATGTACAGTGTAAACAGCTGGGGCCCCAGCACAGAACCTTGCGGTACCCCACTAGTCACTGCCTGCCATTCTGAAAAGTCCCCATTTACTCCTACTCTTTGCTTCCTGTCTGACAACCAGTTCTCAATCCATGTCAGCACACTACCCCCAATCCCATGTGCTTTAACTTTGCACATTAATCTCTTGTGTGGGACCTTGTCGAAAGCCTTCTGAAAGTCCAAATATACCACATCAACTGGTTCTCCCTTGTCCACTCTACTGGAAACATCCTCAAAAAATTCCAGAAGATTTGTCAAGCATGATTTCCCTTTCACAAATCCATGCTGACTTGGACCTATCATATTACCTCTTTCCAAATGCACTGCTATGACATCCTTAATAATTGATTCCATCATTTTACCCACTACCGATGTCAGGCTGACCGGTCTATAATTCCCTGTTTTCTCTCTCCCTCCTTTTTTAAAAAGTGGGGTTACATTGGCTACCCTCCACTCGATAGGAACTGATCCAGAGTCAATGGAATGTTGGAAAATGACTGTCAATGCATCCACTATTTCCAAGGCCACCTCCTTAAGTACTCTGGGATGCAGTCCATCAGGCCCTGGGGATTTATCGGCCTTCAATCCCATCAATTTCCCCAACACAATTTCCCGGCTAATAAGGATTTCCCTCAGTTCCTCCTCCTTACTAGACCCCCCGACCCCTTTTATAACCGGAAGGTTGTTCGTGTCCTCCTTAGTGAATATCGAACCAAAGTACTTGTTCAATTGGTCCGCCATTTCTTTGATCCCCGTTATGACTTCCCCTGATTCTGACTGCAGGGGACCTACGTTTGTCTTTACTAACCTTTTTCTCTTTACATATCTATAGAAACTTTTGCAATCCGTCTTAATGTTCCCTGCAAGCTTCTTCTCGTACTCCATTTTCCCTGCCCTAATCAAACCCTTTGTCCTCCTCTGCTGAGTTCTAAATTTCTCCCAGTCCCCGGGTTCGCTGCTATTTCTGGGTAGATGGAGTTCAGATACAGAGCAGCCATGATCTTGTTGATTGGCGGAACAGGCTCGAGGGGCTGAATGGCCTGCTCCCGTTCCTATGATCCTATGTTTCAGAGCTGATGGTGGGCTTTGTACCAACCAATTGCCTCAACAAAAATCTGTTGACTGTTTCACAGATAAAACCACTGAGATTCTCCGAGAGTCAGGGAGTCTATTTTTAGCGCTGGAAATCTGAGCTGAAGATTGTGGCAGTTTCCTGGGGCACTTGCAATTTGAGATTCACATCTCATTTGCCCAGTACAAAGCAATTAGTGCAATTATTACATTGTGGAATAGATACGTATTATTGTAAAAGGTAGAGAATTAATTGATCCAATTTTTGCAAGGTTAAAACGCTGCTGCAGGCTAAAAATGGTACGAAGTTGTTTAAGATAATTAAAGCACTTCGTGTTTAGCAGATCTCAATTGAATGAGATAAATTGGAGAATTGTCAGTACTGTGAGAAGGTTAATGGTACAGCTTCAACCTGAGCCACCCAACTTAGCATATTGACGTTAGTTTTCTGCTCAGTCAGCTGATCAGAGCGTGCCTTTGGGCCAGTGGTAGAATTCCTGCCTCTGAGTCAGAAGGTGAAGGTTTGAACCTTGCTCCAGACAGTCCCGGCGCGGGTAGTCCGAGCTCTGGCTCGGGATTCTGGTTTGGCGCCTAACGGTATACTTGCACCTGATGGGTGGGGGTGTGCCTCCCTCATTGTATGTGTTGTGGGCACCTGTAAACCGCTCCCCCGCCCCCCCCCGCCGTGTCAGACTAACCCCCCATCGACTGGTGTAAAGATGGTTACAGCCATGAGAGGAGTGTCAGACTGTTCTCCAACAACAACAACAACTTGTATTTATATAGCGCCTTTAACGTAGTGGAATGTCGCAAGACGCTTCACAGGAGTGTTATCGGACAAATTTGACACCGAGCCGCATAAGGAGATATTAGGGCAAATGACCAAAAGCTCGGTCGAAAAGGTAGGTTTTAAGGAGCATCTTAAAGGAGGAGAGAGAGATAGAGAGGCGGAGAGGTTTAGGCAGGGAGTTCCAGAGCTTGGGGCCCAGGCAACAGAAGGCACGGCCACCAATGGTGGAGCGATTATAATCAGGGATGCTCAAGAGGGCAGAATTAGAGGAGCGCAGACATCTCGGGGGGGAGCGGGGTTACATAAGGACATAAGAAATAGGAACAGGAGTAGGCCATACGGCCCCTCGAGCCTGCTCCACCATTTAATATGATCATGGCTGATCCAATCATAGATTCAGGTCCACTTCTCTGCCCGTATTCCATAATCCCTATTCCCTTATTGTTTAAGAAACTGTCCATCTCTGTCTTAAATTTATTCAATGTCCCAGCTTCCACAGCTCTCTGAGGCAGCGAATTTCACAGATCCACAACCCTCTGAGGGAAGAAATTTCTCCTCATTTCAGTTTTAAATGGGCAGCCCCTTATTCTAAGATTATGCCCTCTAGTTCTAGTCTCCCCTATCAGTGGAAACATCCTCTCTGCATCCACCTTGTCAAGCCCCCTCATAATCTTATACATTTCGATAAGATCACCTCTCATTCTTCTGA